>NC_139007.1:25299685-26499685 GCF_964374135.1 Grampus griseus | reverse complement strand
TTCAGCAAGGCTGAAAACAGATCAACTTCTCTAGTTATATTTTTTAAGGAGCCAGTACATTCTATTGCTATGAACATACCTGAAAACAGCAAAGTTATACGATTAGCTATATAGATAAAGCAATTCCAAAGTGCCTAGTAAAACAATTCCTTGAAAATTAAAGTATCCTCAAATTGTGATTTTCCAGAAATTGTGTTGATATATTTACTGCTTTGAGGCAATATCAACTATTTTGATCTGAAATTGGCCAACTGACCTCCATAAATTGCCATTTATCTTACTCCAGACCTTGCAACATTTCTTCCTCTACAAACTCCTTTCAAATTATAGATATTGTTGTCACAGTGGAAGGTCATTTTAAATCTGTTTGTTGGTTCAAATAATGCTTAAAATCAGTAGCATTTCCTGTGTATCTCCACACTCTGCTTGATTCAGAGGGTAAAGTGGTCGCATTCTACAAAATATAGAATTTTTGCTCCTGAAAGTCATCTTTATCAAAAGAAATAGCACTAGGACCTTATTTATTTTTGTTTTGAGGCTTTACTTTGATTGATTTATATCATCCCAATACCTGTTTCTGACTGATGTTTCTTGAATATGAAATATATTGATATAATTATGGAACCATTTGGTGTAAAGGATTTTTTTAAAGATCTTTTTGAATCCTTTTAGTAGCCTTTGTCTTTTTTAACAAAAGCAAGTAGTCTGTGAAAACCAGAAAAAGTCATCTGTTAAATGTCAATTACAAGTATATTTTTATACACACAAGCACATACACACACACACACACACACACACACACACACCCTTACATGTAACTGTTTGTAGGGAGTCATATTTTCAGTGATTCCTGCTCTCTATTCCAATTCCAAAGGCATTTTGATCCTGGCTGTTTGAAACATGCTATTTACAGCACTTGGGCTCTAACCCACAATTTGTCATTTTCACCAGTAACAGCAAGTATAGAATTACAATGGTTATTCCCCCTTAATAAATTGCACCAAATTATTTGTTTTAAATTATATATTCTTTTCTCCAGGATCAGAAATACACATAGATATGAAGTGATATTTCATCATTATATAATTGCTTCTATACATTGTACTGAGGAATTCGTGTGTGTGTGTATATATATATATATATATATATATATATATATATATGTATGTATATGTATATTCTATACATTTGTACTGAAGAATCCATATATATCTTTATATATATATAAAATACCTTTTTTGATTACTTAATCACAGCTACTTTTCATCTCAAAAAATCTGAAAAGAGTTTAACAGATATATTAATTTGCCTTGGACTTTGTTTTAAATTCTTGCATTTTTTTTAATTTTAATTTTTTAATTTTTGGCTGCGTTGGGTCTTTGTTGCTGCATGTGGGCTTTCTCTAGTTGTGGCGAGTGGGGGCTACTCTTTGTTGTGCACGGGCTTCTCATTGCGGTGGCTTCTCTTTTTCAGGAGCACGGGTCCTAGGTACACAGGCTTCAGCAGTTGCAGCATGTAGGCTCTAGGGCACGTAAGCTTCAGTAGTTGTGGCTCATGGGCTCAGTAGTTGTGGCGCATGGTCTTAGTTGCTCTACAGCATGTGGGATCCTCCCAGACAAGGGATCGAACCCATGTCCCCTGCATTGGCAGGAAGATTCTTAACCACTGTACCACCAGGGAAGTCCAAATTCTTGTATTTTTAATGAAACTATTCGTCATATGATTTTATAATTAATTTGTTTCAAAGTGTAACATTTCATTTTTTATAACAAACATAAACATTTATACAGGCATATTTTTGCACACAAAAAATTATGAGACAGTATTATCTAGGTTTAGTAATATAATAATTCCTCTTTTTATATGCAATTTTGTGGCTTTTCTGTTTCATTCATCAACATTTGTAGCTTTTTCAACAGGTTTCCAAGTCGGTAAATAAGATTTTCCAATATCACTGGTAGTTTTCAGTTTGATGGGTATGTCATAGGCTTGGTCAGGCTCCTGCTGCCAGTTTCGTTTGTTGATTTTTTGTTTTGGTTTTGTTTTTCTCTTGACCATGGCAAGTTTTATCCTTTCTATTATACTAATGTAGAGTGAAAACTGGAGAGGAAAGGACATTTTGCAGGTCTGAAGCCAATTTGCAAAGATTTGACTTGCAATGTACACCTAGGCACTGGGCAGGTACCCAGTAATAATTAGTAGTATAATATCACAATATACAAAGTACATTTTCATAAGTATAAAGGTCTACTCTTTCAATCAAATCTCTCTATGTATGCATATCCTTTTCCATTGTGCTAATCGTGTTACCAAACTGAACTTAGGTCCAATTGCCCAACATGCAGCAAAGCTACTGACATGGGGTTGTGGTGAAGGAAAGTATAGTGTTTATTGCAGGGCTCCAGGCAAAGAGCACAGGCAGCTCGTACTCAGAAGACCCACACTCCCAGATTGCTTTCAGTGAAGGGTTTTAAAGACCGTGGGAGGGAGAGGGTCACAGGGTGTGTGATTAGCTAGTACACAATTCTCTGATTCTTTGATGGTGAAGTAACAGGGTGATGTTTCGGGAATCTCAGTCATCAACCTCCTGGTTCCAACTGGTCTGGAGTCTACATGCCTGCCCTCAGGGTCAGTAGTTTCCGTCTGGTGGGAGTCTGGCTTCTGTAAAAACAACTTAGGTATGTGTGTCAGACTTTGTTATCCATGTCCTTCAGGGAGAAACTAATGGTCCTGTGACTTTGTTATATGGCTGATCTATTGTTTAAATTGTTACCAGTTCTCCTGCCAGACTGCTATTCTCTGTCTCTGCATGTTCTTACTCATCTGATTATTAACCCTTGAGCTAGAATTTTTGAAACTCAGGGAAGGTTCAGGAGACTGAAGTTTTTCTTTAAACAAGAGGTGAGGAACAAAAAGTGGTCTGTTATTGAGAAAAGCCTGTCAGGGGATTGCTTGGTTTCAACCCCTCATTTTCTTTGTTACTCCTCAATCCTGAGGGAAACAGGGGATGTAGAAGAAAATGAATAAAGTTTTGGATAGAGAAGTTAATCATAAACTCAGCAAGGGAACTTGGTCTCATTAGTTTTGGTGATTTGGGGTGATTTATTTATCTATATTTCTATATATCTATGAATCTATATCTATATTTATCTATCTATATATTTAACCAGATGAGAGCATTTAATTCCCCCCCTTGCTAACTAGGCAGCTGGAATGAACCAGGAGTATATCTGTGCATGTACGCCTTTGGGGGTGGGTTGATGGATTTCTAAATCCATCACTCATCTAGTACCTGGGGAATTGATACAGATAATCAAAAGCAAACACTTTGGTGTCAGGGCTATCAGCAAAAAGTCTAATAAGGGTGTATATATAAAATTCATGTAAGTTCCTGTGAGATAATGGAAAAAAAAAATATATATCTATATATATCTGCCCCCCGTTCCTGGCACAGAACTTCTTAAATCCTTTGTAATTTCCTAAGTGATAAGAGCACTAGAAACATCTTTTGTTTTAATATTTGATCATTGACCCCAGTTCCTGATACAGGACTCCTAAAACCCTTATAATTTCCTGGTTAATAGGAGTGTCTTTTGTTCTAATGAGACAATTCTGGGTGGGTTCCTGGATGGCTCCTAGATGAGGGCTGATCCCTGGAAAGACCAAGCCATAATTAGAAGCTTGGGATTTTCAACCCTACCCTTCATTCTCTTGAGAATGAAGAGAAGGGCTAAAAAATGGAGTTAATAATCAATTATGCCCATGTGATGAAGCCTCCAGAGAATTCCAAATTTTCAGAGTTTGGAGAGTTTCCCTCCGTCTATTCCTCACCCTGTGTATCTCTTCATCTTGCTGTTTGTCTGTATCCTTCATCATATCCTTTAATAAACTGGTAAACATAAGTAAGTGCTTCCTTGAGTTCTGTAAGTCGCTCTAGTAAATTAATTGAACCAAAGGAAGGGGTCATTGGAACCTCTGATATGTAGCTGATTGTTCAGAAGCACAGGTGATACTCTGTCTGGGCTTGCAATGGGTCTCTGAAGTGGGGGTTAGAGGGCAGTTTTGTGATACTGAGCATTTAACCTGTGGGATATGACATCATCTCTAGGTAGTGTCAGAATTGAATTAAATTGTAGGACACCCAGCTGGTGTCACAGAGAATTGCTTGTTGGGGGAAAACCTTCACACATTTGGTGACAAGAAGTGTCAGAAGTGAAGTGAAATAAAGGAGACTCACAAGAAAAACAACACAGGAAAGACCTGGGTTTTTCTACACAGAAGGAGGAAAACTGAGTTTTTCCTTTATCATTCCCTATAGTGCCATAAACATAGCATAAAATGGGGCTTTGCCTATAAACTAAATTATTATAAGTTATATCTTAATTCTAAAATGATTAATTTTATGATCTTAGGTATTATACTGATAATGACCACATTAGGAATATATAAATGATAGTACAATTTGGAAAAAGGAGGAAATGTAAATATTTGCTGTACATTTAGTAGCTTGGTGTTTTCTTGTTCCTTATGAGATTAATTGCAATCACAATAAACATGTGTTTGGTTTATAAAAAAGGTCATTCCTTTTCAAGGATTTTTTTTTTTAATTTTAGGGAAAGTTGAATATATTTCAAAACAAGATATGTTAATAGTGTTAATGGTCTATAAATCATGTTCAATTGATTGTCTTCATCCTCTAAATTTAACTTTCAAATCCTCTTATCATTTGATGCCACATGTAGAAAGTTGTGTTTAACTGATTTTCTGAATCTTTTAAAAGATCTCTGTTTCTTTACATTGCTATTGGATACATTAACTGAAGCTGAAAATATTAAGAGGAAACTTAACTTGCTTAATTTTAAAATATGGCTAAAAATAAATCGGAAGAAAAACATGTAGCTTCTGTTGATCGTTTAAGCTTCTGGCAGTATGACGCATACTTAGGATTAGCATAACAATATTAGCTAAGGGCAATGGAACAGAGGAGTTTTCCTTTTCAAGTCCTTTATTTGAATTTAAATCAGATCCCCAGTGAGTTATCTCTCAGTATTACCAGTAAACTATTTCTGGACACAGAACACAAAATGAGAAGTGAGTCCTTTTTCTTTGCTAACTGTCTCACTAAAACCAGCACAGATAGTGGTGTGCTGGATTGAAATAATGACAGTTACAAACTTTAAGTAACAATAAATAGTATAGATGCTATTTACAGTTTATTTTCATTTTATAAATTTATTTATTTTATTTTTGGCTGTGTTGGGTCTTCGTTGCTGTGCGCGGGCTCTTCTCTGCTTGCAGTGAGCAGGGGCTACTCTTTGTCACCGTGCGCGGGCTTCTCATTGTGGTGGCTTCTCTTGTTGAGAAGCATGGGCTGTAGGCGCGCGGGCTTCAGTAGTTGTGCCACGTGGGCTCTAGAGCGCAGGCCCAGTAGCTGTGGCACACGGGCTTAGTTGCTCCGCGGCATGTAAGATCTTCCCGGACCAGGGCTCAAACCTGTGTCCTCTGCATTGGCAGGCAGATTCTTAACCACTGTGCACCAGGGAAGCCCTACAGTTTATTTTCTATCAGAAGAATTTAAGGTTATTTAATTGCTTAAACATGTGTATTGAATGCCAATCAAAAATCACCTGCAGTGACAGGTTTCAGGGTAATTGCAGTCAGAGACACAAAGTGCCTGCCCATAAGGAGTTCTTAGTCCAGTAAGTGAGGTAACATTTACCTGCCCACATGGAAATTCTACATGTTCTGTTAAAACACAATCACACCTTGAATTTTTGGCTGTAAGAATACAATTAGAACAAGATAGCATTTGATTACTATTAATCCAATAATTCATTAAAAGAGAACTAGTTAAGGCTCATGAGCTAATAATAGAATCTGCTAAAGAGAAAGAAGGAGAAAATCTGAGGTGTGGGTCTTTTCTGATCCTGCAGGGGAATGGTATTTGGAGGGAGGTCAATCTATAGGGGAAACTAGACCAGATCATCAAAGAAAGAAAACTGAAAACAAAACAAATCAAACAAAAACTTTGTCTATTGAATAATTTCCAGAGAACAGGCCTTGAGAACATGCCCTAGGGTATTCCCAAGAATATGGAAATATCTACCTCACCATTTATTTTTATCTAATTCTACATGTGACCTTGAGTGATCTGTGTTCTTTGTGATTGGCTCCATTTTCTGAAACATGGAGATATTAATTTATTCATTCATAAACACTAATTACTTTATTTGTGTCAAGCAGTTTTTTTTTCTAGATTTGGAAAAGAAAGATAAAAGACATGATCCCTGTTTTCCAGTATCTTAAAGTTTTGTGGACAGTTAACATTCCTCTGCTGGCCTAGCCTACTTCTCATGAATGACTTGCAGACACATTTATAGACTACTTTATGAAACAAACAAGCAAATAAACAAAACTATGTTACCAGGCAGCAACAGATCTACACCCAAGAAATCAGGTAATACCGAAGGGTAAAAATAGATTACAATCATTTTTCTAAATTAACCATTAAATCTAAGGATACAGATTATTAGTTTTAATTGTACTTTATCAGGGATTTATGTTTAAAAATTAACATTGTTAACAGCTGTGAAGAACATTACAGTAGACATTTTAACTGAGTTACTGAAATATTATTAGAATTTATGAATAAACTATAATCCTCATCTATCCAAAAAAAGAGTGTTCAGTTGAGTATATAAAAGCAATGTTTGCCCTGGCACTCTAGGAGAGGTTACTGCAGAGAGGTTACTACTGTGAAACTCTGTTGCTTTGATTATGTGTTAAACTACTACTTACTTGGAATGTTTACACCATTTATTGTGAGAACTCTCACTTCAAGAAACAATTGAGTGTAAGAAACTATGCCTAGCTCCCTAACGTCAGTGACTGGCCAAAAAAACTCATCCCCTACTCTCCATACCTCACCAAAAACAAATGCATGAAAACTAAAGTTTTGACAAACGTACAATTTCAAATCCTTGGAGTTGAATATAAACGTGTATTTGAAAACGTCTATTTCATTTGTGGGAGAAATGTTTAAGTAGTATTAGGTTTTCTTCATCTGCAACAACTTCACATATACACAAACACAAGAATATAAACTAAACACTCATAATCATATGTATGTAATGAGTACACATATATATGTACATAATATAATATTCATTATACACAACCATTATATATAATTTAAACATATCCATATGTATATAGAAAAAGATATGTGGTACATAATTAATATGTAACAAAGCCTGCTGTTTACTTTCCATGAGTTAGCTCATTTAATGCTTATAATGAAAGTATGAGTCATTAAGTCAGTCATTAAGTCAATAAGTATATTATTCTTATTCTTTGGATGATATTGATAATGGAAATGAGGGACAGATAAATTAAGTCAGTTGCCCATAAGAACATAGTTTAAAAAAGGAAGCATCGGGCTTCCCTGGTGGCACAGTGGTTGAAAGTTTGCCTGCCGATGCAGGGGACACGGGTTCGTGCCCTGGTCCGGGAAGATCCCACATGCCGCGGAGCGGCTGGGCCTGTGAGCCATGGCCGCTGAGCCTGCGCGTCCGGAGCCTGTGCTCCGCAGCGGGAGAGGCCACAACAGTGAGAGGCCCGCGTACCGCAAAAAAAAAAAAAAGGAAGCATCAAGATTCTTTGCTGTTAGAGATTACACTTTTAGCCTATATTTATACTAAAGTGTTTTCCCTGTCTACCTTCTTTTATCTATGCATGTACCAGTATAAAATACATATATAATGGGTGATGAAGGTAGGAGATTTTGATAAGGAGAATTTATAAGATATAGTTTATCTCTATATTATACATAGAGGTATATGATACCCACATTATCAATAATAAAGTGATGAGTATTGTAACTGAGGATTACAAATCACTTTATAAATGTATGAGTCTTCAAAAACTCTTCCTTTTCCATGAATACAATGAGATAGTGATTCAATTATCTTCTTCTTTAACTGTTTAGTGAATGACAGTCACTCCTTCATTGTTGAACCATGTTCCTTTCTTGCCATTAACTGGAGTGTACTGTAGGGTTGTTCCTCCTCTAATTCATTCAGTCTCTCTGTCCTTCACTAGCTCAGACCTTGAACTTCTCTTATTCTATACTTACTGATTTCAAATGCTTATCACTTTCCTTCAGTCTCTTCTCTGTCAATATGATCTTCATGACCTTTTGATTCACTGGTCTGTAGACAACAGCGACATTTATTTGTCATCACTAACAAGCCAAAATGTCTAAAAGAAAATTTATTGTGCCTCATGATGGAACTGTCTTCTTAGGCAATAGCTTTATTTTTATCATTAGTACTATAATCTTTGTCCTCAAATTTCTAAATCTTGGGGTTAATTTTCCTTCTTTTTTCCATCCTTCATAACACTCTACCATTCCTCTTCATTTTCTCAGCCATTCTTCTTATGTCACACTGAAAATTCATCGCCTTCTACCTTGTCTTCCTGGCTTCCAATAATTTTGTTTCTTGTAGCTTATTGCTGATCTTGCACTTTCTTAATGGATTGATATCCCCAAAAGCTTTTCACATAATATCAATTCCTTTTTATAGGAAATTTACTATGGGGCTCTATTATTCCCCAGGGGAACAACAATTGATTTTTCATGTAATACTTAAGGCATTCCATAGTGCCACTTTAATTTTATTAACTCTCTTAAATCAAGTCCTCTAAATGAGACAAGCCACCTTCAGAACCGTGCTAATTCTCACTTCTTTGTTTTTTCCCTTATAAGAAATGCTCCCATGTCTAATTCACGCTGTATTCCATAGTTTCTTCAACACACAGTAAAGACTCACCTTGATTTATGCTACTCTATGACCACCTTTCTCTGCTTTCAATTCCTTCAGCATTTGTAAATAAAGTTGGGTAACTTTATACATTTCTTCAACATATAGCTTTGGAATTAAACTCCAAATGTTTCCTTGTGTCATACAGGACTTGAATATATACAAAGATTCTAATTTTCTTTAGGACTATAACTGTTTTTTCTATGTGTCTTGGGAATTTCTCTCTTCAGAATTTATAAGAGATCTAGATTACGAAAGGTATTTAAAAATTCACTATAATTATTGCTGCTAATAACCCTCCATTTACATTTTGATTCAGTGAGGACTGTTTCCCCTTAAACTGACATTACTATTTTGTATTTCCTCTGCTTTTTTGTTTGTTTGATTTGTTTTTAATTAGTTGCTGATTTATAACTAGAACAAAGGGAAAAGAAGGGAAAGCCTATAAAACTCAACTCCAAATCTATTAGGTACTTGTTGGTATTTCTAATGGAAATATTCTGAGAACGTAAGTGCCTTGTTAAAATAGGGAATCAATATGCTTGTAGAATTATATTGAAATAAAATTAGTTATAATAGTTCCTTATAAATGTTCAATGCCAGCTAGATTTTTCATGGGAGCTGTTAGATTAAAATAAAGATATGGATATTTTGTGTATTTATTTCCTCAAGTTTTTCCTTATAGCATTTATGTCTTCTTCATACAGCAAGTACATGCCTATTTGCTTTCCAAGACTGAGAAGATTGTAATAAATAAGCATCTGGTTAGTTGTCGTTTACTGATATGGAAGAAAGAAAGAGAGTTATTATTCTCCCCATTTATCATGCCTGCTGGTTTTTAACCTCCCTTCTGTCTTCTCCCTGGTATTTCTCCTTCCTTCCCAGGTACTTTGGAAAAAGAATATATAGCTATTGTTTCCTAGTATACCTCCAGCTCCCTTGAACTACTATCACTAGTAAAAAGAAATTACACAAATCTGACTTAACTATGGTCATTTGTTTTAGAGATACTTTTTCAGGAACAAAAGAAAAATGAAGATATATATACATACATATCTATATCTATATCTGGAGTTATATATAAAAGTCAAACTATATCAGTTTATATCCTGGTTTTGTCTCTTAAAATTGTGCAATTTAACTCATCCGTGTCTCAGTTTATTCCTCTATCAAATAGGTACCATAATAGGACTTAGCATATAGTGTTCTTGGAGCATTAGATAATATGATCCATGTAAAGAATTTAAGATAGTGATGGGCATATGTAAGTATGGTTAATGTTGTGATGCCACTGTTTTAATTGTTATTAATTTGTTAAGGGATTGATATACAATGAACAACCAAAATTGATATCATTTCCCCAACTCTTTCTAAATCACTTATGAGATTTCTTTCAAGTTATGAGGTTGAGAAAATTTTAAATGAGTAACTGCAGTTACCTTAGTCCTACCAGGAAAGCAGAACAGAGCTGCTGCAGTCACAAGGTAAACACATCTCTCAAATCTACTCCCCTATTTCTTTGTTATATTATCTGTAAACCTTATTCCTAATTGCACATCCTCTCAGTCTCATATAAGAGTGTGCAACTAAAGTGATGCACACACAGCATGAATTCATACACAGATGTTCCAGCTATGTTGATGGTAGGAAACATATGTTGCCTATTCAATGTGGGATGTTCAGGCCCGCTTTGCTTTGCACCGAGGGAGTAATTGGGTTCAGTGGGAAGCATGACTTACTGAGATGCTGTACTTTTTCAGGTGAGAATGCAAATAAGCTTTAAATAAAAAGAAATCACTGTATCTGATGGCAGAAAAGTTAGAGGAAGGAGAATGCCCAGGAATCATAGTCAGGTAGGATGACAAGAGACAATTAGAAATAAACAAATAAAGGCAAAAGGAAGGGGTAAGGACACCGAAGCCTGACTAAAGAAAATACTTACATGACTTCAGAATTAATCCTGGCATCTTTGGCAAGTATTATGAAATGGTGGCCCACTGATTTATTAGAAAATTAGAGTATGGCATTCAGATCAGTGATCTGGCTATGAACAGTTTTCTGATCACTGGTCCAAATACAGGAATTTGCAAAAGTCAAAAATTAAGTAAGTATATGAGGAAAGAAGATTTTAACAAGGGTACTGTTAAGCCAGAGCTATGAGTAGATAGATAACTACTGATATCCAGTGTCATCCTTAAAAGCAGCTGAATACTAACAAGGGGAATCCCTACCAGGACCCAGCCCTCCCATAATTATGCAATACCTTGCCCATTACTTAATCAGAGGTATCTCTAAGATATTGGATTCCTGAATATAGATTTAGCATATTAACTCTGAAATTTATTTGGTAGGTGTTTCTAAAAGGAGTGACCCAATTTATACTGTAGAAGAAAATTATGTAAATTCTTTGAAGCTATGGCTAATCACCACACCTGTGCATCATTCCTGGATGAGTGTTAGTTAAGGGTATTTATAAAGCAAAACATATCACCATTGAATCTGAAAGAAAGTTGCTGGTTTCAGTATTTTCCTAAAGAGGGCCTTTAAAATTTTCCTTCATGTTCTATTTGACTGATAGGAAGCAAATACAAGAGTTTTGAAAAGTTAATACATTATTGTTGGAAGTCCATGATATGCAAGTGTGAATATGCAAATGAGGAGTTTACTCTAGCTTAGATTAAGGTAACAATGCCATTTTGCATTAAATTGAATATACTACCATATGTCTCAACTGCCATTGGCAGTATATGTATAAAGAATGCTATAAAACAAGCCCATTGCCTGTTCTTTTTTTTTCCACATCTTTATAGGAGTATAAATGCATTACAATGTTATGTTAGTTTCTTCTGTACAACAGAGTGAATCAGCTATATGTATACATATATCCCCATATTCCCTCCCTCTTGAGTCTCCCTCCCACCCTCCCTATCCCACTCCTCTAGGTGGTCACAAAGCACCGAGCTGATCTCCCTGTGCTATGCAGCAGCATCCCACTAGCTATCTATTTTACATTTGGTAGTGTATATATGTCAATGCCACTCTCTCACTTCATCTCAGCTTCCCCTTCCCCACCCCCGTGCCCTCAAGTCCATTCTCTAGTAAGTCTGCATCTTTATTACCATCTTGCCTCTAGGTTCTTCATGACCTTTTTTTTTTTTTTTTAGATTCCACATATATGTGTTAGCATACGGTATTTGCTTTTCTCTTTCTGTCTTACTTCACTCTGTATGACAGATTCTAGGTCCATGCACCTCATTATAAATAACTCAGTTAAGTCCCTTTTTATGGCTGAGTAATATTCAATTGTATATACGTGCCACATCTTCTTTATCCATTCATCTGTTGATAAATATTAGGTTGCTTCCATGTCCTGGCTATTGTAAATAGTACTGCAATGAACATTGCGGTACATGACTCTTTTTGAATTATGGTTTTCTCAGTAGTGGGATTGCTGGGTCATATGTAGCTCTATTTTTAGTTTTTTAAGGAACCCCATACTGTTCTCCATAGCGGCTGTATAGCCTAAAAGCTAAGAAGAGTTTTTACATTTTTTAAATGGTTGAAAAAAGATCAAAAGAACATAGTTTGTGACTAAGGAAAATTATAGGAAATTCACATTTCTGCTCACAAATAAAATTTTATTTGAACATAGCCACGCTCATTCCTTCAAGTATCATCAGTGGCTGCTTTCCCACTACAATGACAGAGTTGATTGGTTTCGACAAAAACCTTATGGCCTATTCAGAAAAAGCTTACTAACCCCTATTATAATGCAAACTAGGACAGCACATTGCTCCTTCCTTAGCAGGCTTAATGGTCCAAGACTTGATTCTGATAGACACTAAGGGTGAGAGGATTATAGACTAGAGCAGCCAGGTGATTGGATTGATAGAAAAACCACAAACTTATGTGTGAAGTGCCATGGCACCCACCATTCAGGATCTTTGCTTCCTATCTATGTTTATGTCAGAACAGCCAGACATGTCTATGATTCACTGTGAGCCCTCTAAGGCTTCTTTTGATTTCATTTTTTCTCATTTTTAACTTCATGAAAATTAAGAGTTAAAAGGTAAATCTATGTATTTTCTAACAGAATATTTGTATTTATTTAAGGATAGGAAAATAAGAGTGTGTCAACCCCTCTGATGAGCAGAGGTCATCCATCATACTCCTGTTACAACGATAGTACATTAGTGCCAGGGTAAAGATATAGGGCAAGACTACATCATCCCCCAGGTGCCTTCAGTCACTTACCCTTGACCTGTGGAAAAGCTGCTTTGAAGAAAAGGTAAAAGTTCATGAAGAAAGGTTATATTTATGTGCTGCAGTTACCCAATTAGTGGGGCACAGTGCTGAGCTTAAGAAACAATTATAAGAAATAAACAGACTTACCTACCCATAAGTCCCTTCTAAAAAAGGAATGATGGAGTAATTGATCACAAGAGTCACAAGAAAGGGAAGTGTCAAAAGATTATAACATGTTTACAGCAGCAACTTTAAGAGAACTCAGGGAATGGGAGATGTAATCTTTTGGATATGGGGTTAAGATTAAGTTAAGGCTGGCTTCATGAGATGTATTTTTTTGGTTTTTTTGGTTTGAATGTTTTTAATCCCAAAACATGAGTTGTTTCCAACTTTTTTATGTTGTTCATTCATAAAGATCTGAAATACAAGAGGAGGAAGCAAATTTATGCCCAGCATATGTTCCTGAGCAGTGGTGTGCTGATAATGGCATCTAGTGGCAGTCATTTGGGCCTGATATGGTTCCTCTCGTAATTTGTTCAATGGCAAGTCCTCACACAGATTATTTTCTAAAAACCTAAGCGCCTCTTAGAAAGTGACAGTACTGTCTGATCCAGCAAGCATTCACTAACAGTCACTTGAGTTCTTTTGGTGCTGTTGAATAAAATACTTCATTTTTTTTCATTCTACCCATTGGTCAGTTACAAGTATTTTAAAGGCCTTGTCAGAATTTAGAGTCTTTCTTTAACTTTCCTTGATGTGCAGTAGAGGATAAATGATTCTGCTTTCAACTAGCCAGCATTTTGCTTGATTTTGTCATATTGACAGCAAAGGGCTTACTCTGAAGCAAACATAAAATGAACACTGTCTTGTTAAATATACCTAAAATTTAAAAGAAGAGCTCAAAAGAATTCTTTTGAATGAGTACTGTCTACTGTTATGCTAACTATATCATTATATTTACCTCTATCCAAAGCTTAGTGACACATTGTATAGTACTAGGCAATAGAAATAAAAATGGGAAAAAAAAATTAAAAGGTGTTTGCTTATAAATTAAAATCCCTAAGAAGATGAAAACATCTACCCTGTCAAATTAGCAAGTATGTGTTCATCTTCTTTGTAGCTAATACTTAGGCCTAAGAATTATAACTTCCTAAAACATAAATAAAAGTAAACATGCGTTATGATCATAGTCAGCAATGCTATGTGATATATTTGAAAGTTGCTAATAGATCCTGAAAGTTCTTATCACAAGAAAAAAAATTGTGCAACTATATGAGGTGATGGATTAACTAAACCTACTGTGGTAATCATTTCATAATATAAGTCAAGTCATTACGCCACACACCTTAAATTTTTACAGTGCAATATGCCAATTATATCTCAATAAAATTGGAGGAAGAAAAGCAAACACTCAACATATGAAAATCAGTAAAGGAAATTTCTTACATAGGGACTGGGAAATTTTATTGAAAAACATATAAATATATTTCTTTCTTATATTTTAACATGATATTTGATACATTTATGTAACATGTATGCAAGTTTATCAAGAATAATGATATAGTGAACTCCCAGGAGCTCACTGCCAAGTCCAACAAGAACATCACCAAGTAACTGCCTTCTACCTGAATATTTTCATTCAGGTTAACAACAATACCCATTAACAACAATACCCATAACCATACTGAAAATAAAAGTTTGAAAAGGACGATTTACTGAATTTCCCATCATAAAATATGAGGGAATGGCCTTTTAAACTTCTCAAAATTACTGATAATTTAAATATCAGGGATTATGTTATACAATAAAATAAAATATAATTCAAAAAGCTGTAATCTGAGTGGCTGCAGAATGAAAATATAAATCCTGAAAGTAAGGTTAGTAGGTTACACTCTGGGTAAGGTTGATAACATTAATTATAGAATAATTTGATTAATGTTGAGTTTGCAGTGTTCTTAGTTTGCATAAACTTTGTAGTTTGTTAGAGATAGTGCAAAGTTGATTTTCAAAGAGTAATCTGTTATTTAAGATCACATTCTCAGTAATTTTTATTTGGCTTTATTAACTCTTTATTTGCCTTATATATATCAGTGCTACTGCAGAGGGCAGAGATATCTATAAAGAATTTCAAGTCAGTTTTGTTAAAATATTTTCAGAGAAATCATTCAATAACTTCTTCTGTAGGATTAAAAATTTAATGGTTTACTTTTGAGGCTGCATATTTTTATACATATTTTTATGCAGAAAGTAATAAATTTATATTATTAGTCAAATAATAATAATGTGCTGTCCTTGCCATATGGAGATTATTATATTACTGACCCGCTGAAAGAAGGGTGATAGATTTGGGCTGAGTTTGATATTCTAGTAAACACTCCTAGTTGAGATGTGTGGTACATGGATTTCATAAGGATGAACCATAAGGTAGTTAGGAGATGACTCTAAACATTGAGTCAGACTTTTGCCAGATAAACATGTTACTCTCAAATTAGGGTCTACATGTTATGGCAAAAATCTCTCCTGCTCCAAGGAATATTTGAAGATTTAATAAGGGGACTTTGTCATTGAGATAGTCTCAAGAGTTACTGAATATAATGACATTGGAGCTGACAATCATGTTACTAACTCATTTCTTTACATTGAATTATTCTCAATATACTATTTAAATTTCTTTAGGAGTATGTTTTTATTCCAATAGCAAGCACAGAGTATTACTTTATTATCTACCATCTGAGATAGTTTAATACTATACAAAACTGCATATGGTATACCTGATTAGTAGTCAATTTCAGGTTTCCTAAAAATTGTACAGACATAATAAAAATATTGGGGCAAACAATTCAAGATTGAAAATATTGTATTCCTAAATTAATGATTATCTTTTCTATATAGATTAAATCAATCAAAACAAAACAAACAAAAGAAATTCTTACCATTTCTACTTATCTGTGGAATTTTTCTTTTCAAAGTTCCTTTTTGAAGTAATTACTTCTTTTTTCCAGCTATCCATTGTACATCACCCCTTGGATCTCCCTTTGAAGGTCCCTGGCCATTATACAATGAATTTGTCCACATTTTAAATCACTGCCTGTACGCTTCAAACATGCTCCATTTTTTCTCCTCTATCCAGCTACCAAAACTAGAAACCCAGAAGTCAACCCAGGTCCCTGCATCTCTACATCCCTCACATCCAGTTGTTCAGCAATTCTAGCCATTTCCACATACTAATATCCCTCAAACATAGCCTTCCTCTCCTCTCCCACTAAATATGTCTTACTTCCAGACCTTGTTTTTCTTATATCTCTTTAATTTTCCATCAATTCATTCTGCACACTCTTGACTTCCTGATTTTTCTAAAACATCTTTTTACATTAGTTACATTATATAGCTCCTTCAATCACTCCCTGTAGTCTTAGGTAAAATCCACTTTTTAGCAGGACATACAAGAACTGTGCCTACCTTCCCAGCCTCCCTGTCACTCCTCTACACTGTATACATTTTCATTATTTTTTTTCATTCTGTGCTCTGCTTTCTACTGCCACAATGGTCATCTCATTGTTTACTGATGAACTTCTAATTAATTCTGCTAGAGATTCAGCTTTATCATCACCTCCCCCAAAACTGCTTCCCTGGTTCTCAATCATACTAGCTGTACTTCTCCATGGCATTGATCACAGTCAGTTATAACCATCTGTGTACCATCCCCACTGCCCCACAGTTGACTGAGCATCTTGAAGACTGGTACTGTGACTTTAGCATCTATCCCAATGACCAGTATAATTTTCACTTAATGAATATTTAAGGAATCATTAAATGAATGAACCCTATTTATCTGTCAATAACTACACTATGACTCTAGCAGCTATCTCATTTAGTTCCAGAATTCTATGGAAGATCCCCAAAGCTAGCTTTATTCATCAAAGCATAAAAAATAGTGTGGTATATTTAGATTTCAATAGTGTATTGAGTTCATGAGATAAAATCACTTTAGAAAAATTTATTTGGAATAGTGATTCATATACAAACAAGGATTTCTTTATGTCACTATTTAGCTACAGTTGGAGAGAACTGAATTACATTTACTATGTCAAAGGGACTTACATTAACAGCATTACTGCTTCAAAACATTGGATAGTAGTTCTAAAGACCACTGAAATTTTCTTTGTATTATTTAAACATTTAACTTAGTGCTTTGATGGTCAGGTTTTTTAGCAAGTTAAACACCAAGAGATAAGAGAGAATGTGCACCCCAAGTGCTGCTAGAAATAAGGGCAAAACAAAAAAACAACAACAACAAATAGAAATAAGAAAACTTCTAAAAAGTATTTGAGTTGCTAAGGTAAACCGTCCACCAACA
This sequence comes from Grampus griseus, assembly GCF_964374135.1. NCBI lineage: Eukaryota > Metazoa > Chordata > Mammalia > Artiodactyla > Delphinidae > Grampus > Grampus griseus. Next base: position 26,482,261 of record NC_139007.1, on the reverse strand, counting down.
TGAACTCCAGTCAATTAAATGGCATCTTTACAGTATACCAAAAAATACTTGTAAAAAGCTATTATGCTTTAATATGAAAGCATATTGTAGCAATATGTTTACTTCTATTTTTACTCAAGCTAATTTAACTGTAGTCTATATTTGTGAAAACATGGAAAAACATGGTTAGAATTCTGGTTCTATCACATACGAGTTGTATTAACTTCTATAAGCTACCTGTGTCTCATTTGTAAAATATAGAAAGTAATAATATATAAAGAAAAGTTGTGAAAATTAAATGAGATAATCTATGTGAACTAAGCACAGTGTATAGTATATAGTAAGCATTTATGTTAACTGTTTACTATAAACATAAGTAAGACCTATATGATAGGCAATATATAAATCTATGACTTAAAATTAGAAACAAAAAAAAGAAAATGTATTTTTAGTTGACATATATTAGTTTGAGTACATAGTGAAATCAAATAAATCCGCTTATTCAATAGTTTAAAATAATCCACATTATTGTGTTTTATTCTTTCCAATATTTTGTTTGGCATTATGTAGCCCTTTCCCTCCAACACTTTCTAAAATATCAGAGGGCTTAGTCTTGGAAAATTATTCAAAGTAAAATCTTAAGAGTTTTTTTTCATTGTGGTTTTCAATGACATTTATTTGCATATTTAATAAGGAAATTAACTGCATGACTTTCAAATATAATATGAATAATTAGCATTTCTTAGGAAAAAATATATTTGTTTTCTTTCAAAGTTTTATCATTTGTATTGACCATTTATAATAGCTATGTTATATAAGTATAAAAATGCCACAGAGAAGTCTTTTTAACTCTTTTCTTATATCAAAGTCATTATAATGAAAGATAAAAGAATAAAAATATTCCACATAAATCAGTCCACAAAATCTTTAAATCCAAATTTAGCCATTCCCAAAGAGAAATTGTTTAAGTATTACTTTTAAAAGAAAAACTAATTAAATAGGTTCATATTAAGTTTGAAATGTACAACTCTTGTATGCTTTCCATTTCAAGTCTTGACAATTATTTCACTGTTGCTTCTAAATCAGGAAATAGATGCCAGTAAGCTGAACTATTGTTATGCTTACAGCTGCAGCTGCACCATCTCAAAAATAGTTGTGAAAAAAAAAACAAAAAAAAAAACCACTGTAGAATTATTTGGAAAAGGTATGGAAGTCATCTTAAATTTCTAAGAAATCTCAGTCAAACCACTTGTAAAGGTACATTTTCCTTTAGATGACAATAATGTAGTTGGGTTATCATGGGTACATGGGCATGTTATAGCTAGTTAATTTTTGTTGTTACTTTTAATCTTTTCTTATCATTAGAGATAGTAAAATAATCACTTATGCCTTTTATTTGTTTGCTTGTTTGTTTCTGACTTTAAGTTTAAAATGCATGTGTGTGTGTGTATGTGTATTTTATAAAAACCATTGTTGTTACAGAACAATTCATATCTTAATGGGTAATAAAGAAAACACCAATGCTTAAGCATGTTAGAATAAGGGAAGAAAAAGATTTGCATATATACTTAAGGTTATGAGTCAGTCAATCAAATAAGAAATTTTCATCAGATTTTTACTAGATATAAGGCATTTGCTAGGCACTTTGTGGGACTGACAAAAGTATAGAGCTCATACTTCCTTCAAGGAGCCCCAATATTTTCACAATATGGAGACAGTAAAAGAATAAAGATGATACTAAAATGAGAAGTTAACATACTTATTTTCTAAATAATCTAGTCTAAATAATTCTGGCTGATTCAAATCCAGTATTTTATGTGAAATACTGGCAATTGGAGGTCCTGAGATTGTTTATGTAAATATAAAAATGCATTTAAGATATCTTAAATATCTTAACTATAGTAAAGGTCTCTTTCTCTCTCTCTTATTTTAGTTTGTACCTCTTAATCTCCCTCAACTATTTCTCTCATCCTCCACTCCCCTCCCCTCTGACAACAACCAGTTTGTTTTCTGTTATCTATGACTCTGTTTTGTTATGTTTGTTTTATTTTTTAGATTCCACATATAAGTGATATCATACGGTATTTTTCTTCATCTGTCTGACTTATTTCACTTAGCATAATACCCTCTAGGTCCATCCATGTTGTTGCAAATGGAAAAATTTCATTCATTTTTATGACTGAGTAATATTTCACTATATATATAAACCATATCTTCTTCATTATTATAATAAGGTATCATATATCTCAGAATTAAGAAGTGACAAGTTAAGTCCTTCAGAAAAGAAGGCCTACAAAGTGAATGTGCGAGTACATTACAAGTGAGTAGAAAATTTGTAATTAATGTTTTATGAAGAGGAATCATAAATAAGTGAAAAGTTAAGATTGGGTTAAATATTGAAAGTTTTGATTTCCTTTTTCAAGAAAAGAATTTAGGGACCAAGAGATGAAAGTTCTAATCTAAGCACTGTCACTACTTTCTCATCTATGATCTTCTTTTCTTATATGTAAAATGAAGGGATTTATGTAAAGTTCCTTTTGTCATTAATATTCTGATCCTTTCATTGACACGTTGTGGAGAACAGCACATCCTTTAACTTGTCCTAAACCAGGTGGCTTCATTAATTTTACCATAGCTCTTAATGTGGTCAACAGATTTTTTTCATCCATCAGAAACATTGTTCATTTGTGAACCTCACAAAAAATTACCTGTAGGTGAGGCACTGTGGATAGAAGGCATCACACCTAAATAGAAATCTGTAAACTGTCCCTTCCCTATGAGATACTGGGAGATATTTTCCCTAACTGCCCTCCACACAAATCTCCTGCTTATATGTTTCTTTGTTAACTCCTAATTAGTTGAGCCTGAGGCTTCATTTGAGTGAAATAGGAGCTGAATTTTCACTGCCTCAGTAAAGTAGTTGAGTATAATTTTCTTAAGTTTAAATGGGTTTCCAGTTATATTTTAATATAACCTGTAAGTTAAAAGGCTAAGTGATTTTTGTAAAATGATTTTCATAATAATTATTATTTGGTTATTACTTGTGCACTAGAATCTTGACTGAAATGGGTGGATGCCTCAGTTTACAGATCTATGTATACTTAGAAAAAAAGTTCAGCTTAGGATTTTATGTCAAAACCAAAATACCCTCATTCAGAAATAAGAACATTGTGCATGTGCCTGCTTCTAGCCTTACTGTTATTTGGAGAGCATTCAATTACCATGCTCAAACTTTCAGTAAATAAATTCATATCAATGGACTTCTCTACAATGCTGGACGCCTGCTTTACTTTTCACACACACACACACACACACACACACACACACACACGTTTTTGTTCACATGACTCTGTAGCTTTCACTATAAACTGAGCACATTTTCTTGTATTGCCAGCTTCTCAATTATTACTGGCATTCTGTACCCTTGACGATAGACAAAGCAACGTAAACTTCTTTTCACATGAAGAATCACATGACATTATACTTAAAAACATCATCCCATTATGGATCACTGAAATACTAGCAGTGTAGTATCTTTTGTAGTCTATTAGTAAGAGCAGTACCGTTATAACATTTCATAGCCAATGCTATGGTGGCCACGCCGGTATTTCAGGTTTAATAAAAAAGATTATTCAACATTAAGAAAACAAACAGCCCGTTTAAAAAATGAGCTGCGGATTTTAAAAGACACTTCACTAAAGAAGATATACACGTGATAAATAAACAAATGATCCACAACATATGTCATCAGGGAAATGCAAATTAAAACAGCAATGAGATATAACTGCACTCCTATTAGAATGGCCGAAATCTAGAACACTGACATCACCAAATTCTGGTGAGGCTGTGGAGCAATAGGAATTCTCATACACTGCTGGTGGGAATGCAAAATGTTGCAGACACTTTGGAAGACAATTTGACATTTCTTATAAAACCAAACATACTCTTAACCATATGAGGAAGCAATTGTGCTACTTGGTATTTACCCAAAGGAGTTGAAGACTTATGTCTACACAAAAACCTGCACATGGATGTTTATAGCTGCTTTACTCATAAGTGCCAAACCTTGGAAGCAACCAAGATGCCCTGAAGTAGGTAAATGGATAAATAAGCTGTGGTACATGCAGACAATGGAATATTATTCAGTGATAAAAAGAAATGAGCTATCAAATCCATGAAAACACATAGAGGAAACTTCAATGCATATTACTAAGTTAAAGAAGTCAATCCGAAAATGTTATATACTGTATGATTCCAACTATATGACATGGAAAAGGCAAAACTATGGAGATAGTAAAAAAAAAAAACCAGTGGTTGCATGAGGTTGATGGTAGAGGGATGAATAGGCAGAGCACAGAGGATTTTCAGAGCAGTGAAAACACTCTATGTGATATCATAATGATAGCTATGTCATTATACCTTTGTTCAAACCCATAGAAAGTACAACACCAATACCGAAATGTACTGTAAACTACGGACTTTGGGTGATTATGATGTGTCAGTGTAGGTTCATCCTTGGTGAAAGTGTACCATTGTGTTGAGTGACATTGACAATGGGAGAGGCTATGCAGTATATGGAGTACATGGGAAAGCTCTACACTTCCTTTTTAATTTTTTTGTAAACCTAAAACTGTTCTAAAAATATAAAGTTTATCATTTTCACTTTTTATAAACTGTGTGAATCATTCGTTACTCTACTCTTTTTTTATTCTATATCTAAGTTTTTATATGTTTAGTAGCATTTTTGTCAATCTCCAGTTCCATGATACTTTTATCTCAGAGAAAGAACTAAAACATGTAACATAGCACTTATTCACCACATAGTATATACCAGTTTTTTATTTGTTTACCAATTATACATACACATAAAGGGAAGAAAACATTGAGATTTAGATTTAGAAAGTGTTAAAGTAAGTATTCAAATAGTTCTGTACATTGTAAATCCAAAGTTCCTTCCCATTTGGCCATACTCGTGCCCTTTCAACTGTTTGTAATGCAGTTGGCTTTAATGAGAATGGTGCTGTGTTTAAAGAATAATTAATACTTTTTTTGCAATTGCAATTTTGCTTGCAATTTTTTGCTAAATTTCACTGTAGGGCTCACCAAAGACACTTCTCTATCTTGAGAGAAACTTCTGTAATGACTACCTAGTGCTTTCTAGACCACAATGGAGTGACAAAAGTAGTTTGTCTACATCTAGGCAGAGCAGTTTGTCAATGATAAAGAGAAGCCTTGACTGCCACTTTCTCTTCTCTCACCCCCACTCCATTCTTCTCCATGATAGACAAAGACTTGAAAGTTCACCTTCTACCCCCAGGAAGGGTTAGCCTTGATTCCGGCCTTTCCCTAACTGTATTCCTCAGATTTATTCTTAAGCATAAAGCAGCTTTGAAAAATAAAAATGCTACAGGATGAATCATATTCGGAAAACATTGCCCTAGTGAAGATAAACAAATTTCTTTACAGCAGGACTGGTCGATGCCTACATACGCTGATATGCATTATGATTATCCAAAAGGAGGAAATAGTTGTTTTTCTCAGGTTATTTGATTATGGAAATTTGACTTATCTGAATACCTGATTTGGCAAATCCAGTTTGAGAAACACAGCCACAGCTAGTTATCAACTATTTATACTTTAGCATAAAGGAAGGATGGGAGAATAGGATTTGATAAGAGTAAATTTAACTTAATGTCAATGAGATTCCAAATAGAAATGCTAGTTTTGGCTACAAATTTACTTAGAGCTCATTCTGCAGCAGGTCACTAGCACAGATGTGGCTGATGGTCAAAGTAGTAGAAGGAAAGAGAGATTCTCTGGTTTTGCGTGTGTGCTGACAGTATAAGTGCAGTTGTCAATTTTCACCACAAGATTGTAAGAACAGCTACATAAATACTTTAGCCAACATAACCTGCAATGCAAGAGCACAGTAATAGGTGTCTTTAGTGCAACAGACAGCAAACAATCAGGTAATAGAATAATCTTACCTAAATGTGTTAATAAGCAACTGAAAACAAAAACAAAAACAGATTCAGTTGAGTAATTTCTTATTGAACCAGTTTTTTTTTAATGTCAAAGTCACTTACAAAATCACTCCCTCTTAGTAAGCTAGGAAATTAGGAAGTTAGTAAGCAGCTTGAGGAGAATTATCCCATTAGCACATATATACTTATTTTCTGTGTCAGTAAAGAGATGTAATAATGCTGGAGTTTATTTCCACGTGCATATGCTCTCTGTCCCCAATTAAGTTGTGAACTTAAGGTGATGCCTACTTGTCTATTATTTTTGAACTTTTTCATTGCTACATTGCTTTTTACAGTTTGAGCATTCAATGCATTTGGTCAACTTGATGTTCAGGCAAATAAGACAATCAGTCTTTTAAAGCCGTATTTAATCAGCAGGATCTTTCTAGATTGAAGGAGTTCAGGTGTCTTCTTAAGTACCTATTTTGATATCTGGATTAACTTAAATTGTAGAGTGAATCAAGAGATTACTTCACGAGACTCACTCATTGCCTTTCCCACTGACATCACATTTTCTAAATAAACGCTCCAATATGAAAAATCTAGGAGTGATAAAGTGTCTGCTCACACACAGAACCAGAGATCTTACCACTGACAGAGTGAGCTGTTGAAACCTTTCTTTACACTGCTGATTTTCTGTTCAAAAGTCATATAATACTTAGATGTGATTTTCTTTGTAACACCATAGTAGATTTCAGAATTATCTCAAAATAAGGAAAACCCAATAAAATGTCTGTTTCTCTTTGACCTGATTCTTCAGTCACATAGCTACAGGAACAGGTAATTATCACTCAGTTACAGAAGAAAAATTCTAATTTTGTTTTTTACCCTGCAAAAGGTGTACATTAATTGTATTTAATGAAGATCTAAGACACTTTTCTGAGTCTGTAAAGTCTAAAAATACCTAGTCAAACGCCGGGCCCTCGGAGCCTTTGTGGGTGAGTTGCACTCTCTTTACCTCAGTCAGGCAGTTGTTGCTTTTCCTTCTCTTCTTTATTAACAGTACTAATGGACTTTGAAAGATCTGCATTTCATCGGCAGTATTATTCTGCCTCATTTTCTTAATGCTATCCTATGGGTTTTGCCAACTTCCTTTTTTATCTACTCCTTCAGCCTAAATTAAATTCAAACAAGCATACATCCTTCTCTATGAATATTATAAAATCTAGAAACTAAACTCTTCTGTGAACATAGTAAATAATACTTTTGAAGGTAATATTTAAGTGCATTTTAAAGCAAAGTCATTGCACTTTGTAATGGAACTAGATAATTAAACAAAATAAATTGCTAAAGATAACATTAAGAAGTTAGCCTCAGGAAAACTTGGAAAAGCAAGACAACTGAACTAAGGTTTTCTTTTCCTCCTCATTATTTCAGGTGAAGTGCTTAGGTATGCCATTCCTCGTCTCATAAAGACTGTTTTGTCAGGTTTCTGACTAGTTGTCCCTGCTTGTTAGGTTGCTTAGCAAGCAAGATCCTCAGGCATAGAAAACAGAGAGGGCTGTAGAACAGATATCATGACCTATTTCTACCCAATATCCTTCTCATCTCACTTACTATTCAAGTATCCTGAGAATTCTGAGAAAAAGTGAAAAGCGGGCCTCAAGGCTGCTGTTACTTCTCTGAACTACAGATTTTCCTCTCAGGAAACCTAACTGCATAACTAAAGTCCACTTGGTAGGTACATGGAACTAGAGCTAGTTCCCAAACAAGAGGCTGTTTTCCTTCATGTGGCTCCCTTAGGGCATGGACACACTTGAGTTTGTTTTCCCTTTGTCCCAGATGGGAAAGAGGGCCTGAGTAACCAAGGCAACCGACTTTGACTCAAGGTATGAAAAATAAAAAAGAAGTTGGTTGTTCCCACTGGACTGCCTTTTTAGATAGCTGGCAAATAACCTTGGCTTTTGGCATTTCCCTCACCTTCTGTGAGGCCAGGACTTAATCAAAGGCACCTTCACATTCTAACCTGACTTTCTCTGCTTCTTCTCTCTATCCCTCACTTGTAAACAAACAAAAGACTGCAGTCCATATTGGCCTTTCTTTACACTATATCTCAAAAATTTATTAAAAATAAGCCATAAAAATAACTTACACCTTTGCCACCTATTCTTCCAAAACCTAGTGTTTTGGCTCCCCTTTTCTAACTGCGTAAGAAAGACGGGGTAGGTGTGTTAAGGAAAGGAATACCTAGGGCTACCTCATAACTACCAGAATCCAGGCAACTGGAAATAAGGAATATAGATATTTCAGGATCAACATAATATTCTTTGCTATAATTCACTGTCTTTCATCTAATTATTTCCCCTTTACTTTTAAGATAAGGTAGCCAGTTTTGTGCTTTCATGTTCGGTACCTACAGAGAGAGATTACAGTTTCAGTAAAAAGAGGTAAGAATTCTGAGCTATGACTAAATTATCTATCAAACTGATGGACCAGTTTGCTCTTCACAGAACCACAAGCTAGGATAGATATGAAGCCATATACAAAGATAAAACTAGGAGGCAGAAAATTTGGTGGCTTCTGAACATTATCTCTTTGATCCATCTTGGTCTCTTTTTGCTCCTGGCAGCCCTTGCAACCATCTCTACTCTTGGGCCAGGGTGAGGCAGCCCCTCCCAGAATTCCTGATGGCATTGTTCTCTTCACTGTTATATTTCAAACCTTATATCAGATCTAATTTTCTTCGTATTTTGGAGACCTCCTTGGATAAAGAGGCACTTGAAACCACTTCTCAGAGAGTCCGTCAGTGTATAGCTTATATTTTCTCCAACTCTTTGTTTTCCCCCCAAACTTCCAATCTGGGGGAACCTTTTTCTATTATGAGGAAGAGGAAGAAAATGATGAATACCATTCTAAATATGTTTTTTTTTTGTCCTATATCTAGGTTAATACTGTTAAGCTTTCCAGTAAGAGAATGCAGATTTTGATGGTTGAGATTCCTGTTTCTGCCAAGATAGTTACTTCTCCCTTAAAGGAAAAGTTTCAGTGTAAGCAGGGAATATGGTGAGATGGTGATAACTTAATAAACTACTGATATATTACAATTGCTTTTGTTGGTTGGTACTGGTTGATTATGTGATAAAAGTGTTAAGGCAGTAAAGAGCAGTAAAGGGCAGTGGTTAGAAGCACAGAGAAGACTCTTGACTATCAGAAAGTTCATTATCTTAATATTCAGGATTGGGGTGAGCACTGACATATATAAATTACTCAGCACAGCACGTGACACATAGAGGGAGCGTCTACTAACAATTATTAATAGTGACACAGAAATGATCAGTTTCAAAATAAAGCATGACTTCTGTTGCTGTTTGTACTTCAGTAAAAGTGTACCTTGTCTATCAGAATAATGCAAACAATTAACACATGCTGTATTAATGTCTCTTCTAAAACTTTCTCTGTGAGAGGGATTGACTCAGCTAATTGAATACTGATAACCTCATCACAGGAGATCCTCATTTAATACTTCTGTGGAGAAATGTTTCTATGAACCATTCATGGGGAAAAATAATATGTATTTGTTTTTTGAGCATGGGAGAGAGAGTGCATACAGATTTCTCTCCATATTTTCAATGTTCTCTGACCTCCCTCTGTGCTCCTGCTGAGTAAAATCTTATGCATTTTTCTAGCCAAGAGAGGACTGAGTGAGGGCAAATCTTACTAGATCCTTTCCTTAAATCTCAAGATTCTAGATTTGGAGAGGAGCAGGATGTGGGAATGAGGAAGAAGACAGAGAGAGAATGAGTCATCTAGCTAATGTGTTCCAGATGGTGCAAAGGAATTAGTGGATTGTATTCAGTTCACATCATCTTGGAGAGGTAGAGGAAAAAAAGTCTACCTATTCTTATCACAAGGACTTAAGATATTGTCTATTCTGACTCCCCATTTATTACCTGTGGGATCGTAGGAACGTTTCATATTCACTCATGCTTTGGTTTCCTTATATTTAAAAGAATAGCATCCCATCTCAGGGTTTGTTGTGAGACTTATAAGAGTTACTAAATGACAAGTATTTGGAACAGTGCTTGACACACAGTAAACCCTCAATACATGTAAGCTAGCATTATTCTTATCATTGGACATGCATGTGATATCAATTTTCAATAACTGTCAATGCAATCCTACCATGAAAAAATTTAGATTTATATATTTTATATCACATATTACCTTAGATATTAGGTTTCCTTAGTTTTTTGCATCCAAATTATTAATATTTTTAATTATTATTTTTAATGCAGGAGGGGAGCTTTGATAGATATCTATTACCTTCTAAAATACATACAAAACCCCAAAACAGCCATTAGAGGTTTTATGAATAAAATTATTGAAGGTATCTTTGTAAGGTTCTATTAATATTTTAATATATTAATATATTTAAAAATTGTCCCTCAGTAATATAACAACTCACCTACCTGGCATTCAGTAATTTTCCAAACATATATTATAGATATACAGACAAAGTACATGGAGTATGAACAAGAAAACTTTTGAAGAGTCATAACTCATGTCACACAATATATGAAAAAAGGCTCAAGCAGTAAATATACTCAGGTTCTTATTCGCAGCTATGGAATCTTGTTTTCCATGAACTCCTAACAGCTTTTTCTGGGTTGCCAGTAGAATAGAAGCAAAGTAAAATTAAATTAAATTTTTAAACTGTAAAATAACATAAAACTTGATTGAATTAAACTAAATTGAAATACAGACTAACAGTTTCAGGGAGAGCAGTAAAATATGCCAGCCAGGCATCAGAGGAAAATACAAAAAATATCCACAAAATCAAAACATAAGAACTACAAATACAGCACAGTGTAAGGTCATTTAACATAATGGCAAACAGCCTTACATAACTCAATATGCCCTGGGGGCATTACTGTATTAGATCACAAGACAATAATTTAAATTCTGACTGAATCATCAATGACAGTTTAAATGGTTTTCAATGTGCTCTCTTTATACATACAGGAAGGTATAATAAATTTCAAAAGTATATGACAAAAATGCCTATGATTTTTAAGTGCCTTTGTTTTAAGAGTTAGAAAAAAATCATAAAACAAATTATTCAAAATGACTCATTCACAGAAGGTTTGCATTTTGTTTCAGAGACTGCCACAAGCTAGTGAAGTTCTGTGCCTTCACAGGTTCTCACAGACAAACTGACTTGGGGAAGCAAAGAAGAGAAGGGAAGACTGAACAAGGCAATTCTTACAGTGAACCAGGAGCCTCAGCAACATGTCCTCTGTCCTACCCTAGAATTGTGTAATAAGTTAATCTTTGAAAATTAAACACATTGTATTCTCCATGTTCTATTTTTTACAACATTTTATAATTAATGGTACAGTTGGTATAATATAATACATTTCTTACTGCCACTTATTTTAAATAAATGTACTAACATTGTATTTTTTTAATTTGTATTTTTTTTCTTTTGCTTGTTCACTGTGGAATATCCCAATTTTATTAAGGGAAGACTGTTCTCTTAAGAGCTGTCATCCCACAGAAGCCATAGCAGCTTAGTCAAGAAGAGACCAGAACTATTGGTTCTATATTCTGCTCCATTAAGCAAGGCAAGACTGTAAAATCATAATGAGACACTCAGCTGTATAATTTATTCAGTGAAAAGAATATTATGGTTATATTTATCTATTTCAACCACATTACAATATAATTATCATCCCCTTCCAATGTTTACTTTACAAAACTGTCTTTCGTAAAATATATGTTAGTAATATTTCTCATTCATGCCTCCCTCGATATAGTAGTAGGTTGTTTAAAAACTTAAGCAGAAATATAAAATGTTCCTCATTTTATAAATTTATTTTGTATTTAATTGAAACCAGATGCTAAAGACAATATCTCAGTAATGCAAAATGACACGAAACAGTTTATTATTTGTAAATATATGTATAACATGTTTAAGAAACTACAAAAACAGAACAAAACTTACCTACAGATATTTATTTGATTGCTAAGATAGTGAGTAGAACTTTGATTTCTTTTTTCCCCTTTAAATGCTATTTCTTAAATTGCCTGAAAATACTGCCTCACGAAAGCGCTCTGGCTAATACTGTAATTTAGAAGAGCATTGAAATGTGCCCTCAGCTAGGAAAGTCACAGGTTCTTGGTTCTCCTGTTACTTGTGCAATAGGGAGTTTATAATGGAAATGACAACAGACCATTAACTATAGCACTGCTTGAGGGCACTGATATAAATATCATTACAGAATAAAAACCTCTGCAAGAATTTAATGTAGTAGGATTAGCAAATAAACTATTAGAGCTGAAGATTAAATTGTGATAGACCAAATAAAGTAAATTTCCTGCTATATTCTTAATTTCATTTGTTTCCCAGAGTGGCAATGAGTCTTTCTTATTTGGAAAATGCCTCACAAGTGAACCTTATGGCTAGAGAATGCAGCCAGGAGGTGTGGGAAGAAACCTAAGGTTACTGTTGGCAAAGGATGGGAAAGGAGAATTGGGGTCAATGTGTTTCAACTAGGCTCACAATCCTTAAATGGGTTAGAGAAGCTGGAATATCAGAGCCATTAATTGTTGTGCATATCCACAAACGTAGGCAATATATAATGAATATTCTAATCTTTTGTACTTCAGGACCTTGTCAGACCTCATAGCAAATACTTCAGGCTTTGAAATCTCCTGTGATAGTCATAAAGAGCTCAAAATGACAAAGATTTGAATAGACATTTACAAGTAATACCTACTTGATGCATAAGAATATAGTTATATAAGTCTATGTGAATATGCTCATATATTCCCTCCAAGGAAATATATTTCTTATCTATTTTTGGCTTCCCCTATACATTGATTTTATTTCTATGGATGTCATGACCCATGTAAGCAATGATATTTTTATCTTATTATTTGCAGATAAAAATTAAAATTGCATCCATGCTTACACTCATCTTTATATGTGTTCATTGCATTAGAGACTTTATTAGCTTTTGTTTATATTCATACTATTGTTTCATGTGCTAAATTTCTACCTACGTCTAAATTATGCTATAATTCAGTTATCTCTGTGAACACATTAATTTTAGAGATATAAATTATGTTAATTTATACATATATTTATTCTTTTTGTCATTCATTTTATTCAGATATTCCAAGTTCTGCACACACTATGGCTTTGAAAGAAAGTCCCAGGTCAGCTCTGCTTTTTTCAGACAACACAGACTATGAATCAGGAAGAAAGAATGGCACTAGCCTACTAGAACTTCTGCAGGAAAATTACCTGCTTCTCAGGATCATCCCCTTTCAGAGCAGAAGGTAAGAGCAGTGGAAGGTTCTTGCACAGCAACACCATACTGAGATCTGAACTGATGAATGAAATAAAATATATACACCCAGAGCACTACTTGGTTTTACATCTTTTTTCTTTTTCTCAAAAAGATATGAAAGGAAATAAAAATTCAGAGGCTAAAGCCTCTCACCAAAAGTCTAGAATAGTGACAAAGAACTGCAATAGGAAAGCTCAGAAGGAAAGATGGATATCATTGTTTAAAAAAAAAAAAAGGAAAAATAAGAAAAAAATGGTTTATGATGGTAAGGGATTGCTGGACCAATGAGAACTGATCAACAAACAAAATCGAACAAAATTCATGCAGGAATAATCTTGGTGCCTAATGTCAGGCTGGTGGTGGGGATAAGAAACCAGTGATGGATTCAAGACTGATAATAAGGTGTCACACTAAGGCTCCACCTTGTGAAGAATACCAGGAAGTTAGTTTGTGAGCAGTGCAGCAGGAACAAGAGAAGTTCTAGCTCCCAACCAGCAGCAAGAAGTATGGCTTCCACAAAAAAACATTTGGGAGTAGTATGTGTTTTGATTTTATGTTGGGACAATGCTTTTGAGGAAATTTAATCCCTTTCCTTGTGATTTAAAGAGCATATTTCGGCTAAAATAAATATCTTAGATCATCAAGGACTCATTTATATGTTAACTTAATAATATAATCTCAATATGCCCATTATTGTCTTACAAAAATTTTGAGCATTTACATTTTTATTAAATTAAAAAAAATGATATAGTGCTTGTTATGTGCCAAGCATTGTTCTAAGGACTTTACAAAAATGTTAACGCATTTAATTCTTGTAGCAGTGATATGAGGTTGATACTATTAATATCCTCATTTTACTGATGAATAGTCTGAGGCCCAGGTCCCCACTAATAAGATGTAGAGCTGAAATAAAACCCAGGCAACTTGATTCTGTATACCTAATAAGTCATTTGTGATGGCTTCTGTCAAAAAGCACTTGAGTATACATTTATGAGATGGCCTTTATATTTCTGGAATACTTAGGAGTGGGGTTAGGCATTTTGCAGAGTGGTATAAGGCCAGAACTAGGAGAATTTGGAATATGTGCAATTGTTTTTTAACTTTAGCATCTCAAGTATTCAGTGATGTAAGAAATTAAATCTACTGTATGCTCTGAAAGCATACTCCCTATCTAGTTATATACGGTCAGTTAGATGGTAAAAAATATATAATAACAATAATAATAGCAATTAAAGCACTTAATTGTAGATGAAGGTGCTGCAGCAGTCCCTAAGTTTTCATGAAGTAAGTCTGAAAGTAATATCTGTTTTATTATTACACTGTACTATTTTATTATGCTTATTTATAAACTATCATATATTTTCTGGCATAGATATACGTGTGGAAACGTATATACAGGTGTACAGATAGGACAACTGCATGAAGTATGTCTCTATGTGTAGGAAGAGGGGTTCTGTTTCTCTCATTGCTTTGCTATGCTTTTATTTTTTGTAGTTTAATATTTCATAATGTCATGCAATTATTATAAATGTATACTGGAATATTTCATTTCTATTTTTAGTGTTTTGAATTCTATGTTCTGATATAGAGCCAAGCTTATTTAGAAATCTTGAGAAAAATTTAGGTAGCACAAACCACCTTTTAAAGAAAATCATTGTAATTAAAATTATCTACAAACAAAAGAGTTTATAGTCAAGATCTTGGAAGGAGGAACAGTCACATATTTGGAGACTGTACATTGAGGTATTATGCAGAATAGGCTAGGCCATGAAACTGTAACAAATTAGTCCCTAAATATCATTAGTTTAATCTTATAAACGTTTATTGCTCATTCAAGCAAGATAGAGGTCCAGTGGCCTTCCTTCATCTTATAGCTATACGCTCTGGAACACCTGACCTCTGATATTGCTGTGACCTGGTAATAGAGTGGTAGAGAGAGCACATCATTTCTTAATGTTCTCACACTGGAAGTGAAAAACATTGTTCATGCTCTAAGTCCACTGACTAGAACTAGTCACAAGACATCAACTTAATTTCAAAGGAATATGGGAAATATAGGGAAGCACATGGAAATACTGAAAGATTGAGGAATTATTGTTCTCTCTCTGCTACAAAATAATATTGAAAGGCATGAGAGTCAATATGTAAGAACTAGTAGAAAACTAAAAAAGAACTTTAAAAAAATTGAAATATAGTCGATTTACATCATATTAGTTTCACATGTACAACACAGCAACTCAATAACTTTATAGATTGTACTCCATTTAAAGTCACCACAAAATAATGGCTATATTTCCATTTGCTGTGCAATACATCCATGTAGCCTATCCATTTTATACATAGTAGTCTGTATCTCTCAATCCCCTACCCCCACCCCACCTCTCCTCCTCACTCTCTCCCCACTGGTAACCACCAGTCTGTTCTCTATACCTGTGTGTCTGTTTCTGTTTTACTGTATTCATTAATTTATTTTACTTTTTAGATTCCACATATAAGTGATGACATACAGTATTTGTCTTTTTCGGTTTGATTTGTTTCTCTAAGCATAATACCTTCTAGGCCCATCCATGTTGCTGCAAATGGCAGAATTTCATTCTTTTTTTTACAGTTGAATAATATTCCATTGCACAGGTATATGCCATATCTTCTTTATCCATTCATCATCATTGTTGGACACTTAGGTTGCTTTTATATCTTGACTATCATACGAACATTGGAGTGCATCTATCTTTTCTGAGTAATTTTTTCATTTTCTTGGGATATATACCCAGGAATGAAATTGCTGGATGTCATGGTAATTCTATTTTCAGCCTTTTGAGTATCCTACATACTGTTTCCATTCTGGCTGAACCAATTTACAATCCCATCAACAGTTACTAAGGTTCCCTTTTCTCCACATCCTTACCAGCATTTATTATTTGTAGACTTTTTGATGATAGCCATTCTGATAGGTGTGAGGTGATATCTCATTGCAATTTTATTTACACTTCTCTGATGATTAGAAATGTTGAGCATCTTTTCATGTGACTATTGGCCACCTATATATGTTCTTTGAAAAAATGTCTTTTCAGGTCTTCTGCCTATTTTTAATCAGGTTGCTTGTTTTTTTTGATATTAAGTTGTATGAGCTGTTCATATATTTTGGATATTAACCCTTATCAGTCATAACATTTGCAAATATTTTCTCCCATTTAGTAGGGTTTTTTTGTTGTTGTTGTTGATGGTTTCCTTTGCTGTGCAGAAGCTTTTACATTGAATTAGGCCCCATTTGTTTATTTTTGCTTTTATTTCTTTTGTCTTAGGAGACAGATTCAAAAAGATATTATTACAATTTATGTCAAAGAGTGTTCTGCCTATGTTTTCTTCTAGGGGTTTTAAGGTTTCAGGTCTTACATTTAGTTCTTTCACCATCTGAAGTTTATTTTTGTTTATAGTGTGAGAAAATGTTCTAGTTTCATTCTTTTACATGTAGCTGTCCAATTTTTCCAGCACCACTTATTGAAAATACTATCTTTTCTCCATTGTATATTCTTGCCTCCTTTCTTGTAGATTAATTGACCATAAATGCCTGGGTTTATTTCCGGGCTACTTTGTCTCTATTCTGGTCCACTGATACACATGTCTCTTTTTCTGCCAGTATCATGCTGTTTTGATTACTGTAGTTTTGTAGTATAGTCTAGAGTCACGGAGTGTTATACCTAGAGCTGTGTTCTTTTTTTTTTTTCAAGATTGCTCTGGTGAGAAAATATTTCGTTATTTTTAAAGACATAGTACCTTATAATGATGCTACTTGCTTAAATATTTACAAAATGAAAGTTCATGAAGACCAATGGGCTAATTTATGTGTCAACCATATTTTGGCAAAAATCAGATAAGTGAAATTCATGAGGGCGGGCAACTAGACAAATAGGCATACTAAAAGGAGCAGATATAAAGCAGGGTACTGAAAATATTAGAATGTGAGCAGAGAGTAATTTACTCAAGCAATGATTAAAATTATTGTTGAGTCAGCTGCTCAGTTACCAAATTAGAAATTTCCTTTAATTTAGAAATTATTATTGATAGAGAAATGTGAAAAGCTGAAACTAGGTTCGCTATGACATATCAAACGTAGCAAGGCAAGAGGGAAAACATATAGTACTACTATAATCAAGGCCCCACTGCTCTCCTTGAAGTAACTCTATTTTGATAAAAAGAAAAAATAATTAAATGAAAATAAATGATCTCTCTCTCTTTTTTAACTTTCAAAAGTAGGTCAATCTCAACCAATAAACTAATGCACTAAGTCCAAGATGATTGAGAAGCCACCTCTGGACTATTATTAGGAGTACTGATTTTTACCATAAAATAGATGTGAACACTGAAGTCAGGAAGGATTCAGTATGATGACACAGCTAGGCATACATCTTAAGTCTATCAATTAGATATGTATACATGGACATAATGCTTAAATACACTGACCCTCATTAGAACACTATGGAGATTCCTCAAAAGTTAATAATAGAACTACAATATGATCTAGCAATTCCATTCCTGGGTACTTATCTGAGGAAAACAAAATTGCTAATTAGAAAAGATATACATACCCCAATGTTCATTGCAGCATTATTTGCAATAGCCAAGATATGGATGCAACAGCCAAGATATGGAAGCAACATAAGTGCCCATCAATAGATGAATGGATGAGAAAGATGTGGTATATATGTACAATGGAATATTACTCAGCCATAAAAAGAATAAAATCTTGTCATTTGCAACAACATGGATTGGCCTAGAGGGTATTATGCTAAGTGAAATGAGCCTGACAGAGAAAGGCAAATACTGCATATTTTCCTTCATATGTAAAATGTAAAAAACAAACAAAAAATGAACAAATATAACAAAATAGAACCAGATTCATAGATACAGAGAATAAGCAACTAGTTGCCAGAGGTCACGGGGCGGGGGGATTAAAGAAATAGGTGAAGGGGATTAAGAAGTACAAACTTCCAGTTATAAAGTAAATAAGTCACAGAGATGTAATTTATAGCACAGATAATATAGTCAATAATATTATAATAGATTTGTATGGTATGTAATCTATAAAAATATCAAATCCCTATGCTGTATACCTGAAACTGTACTTTCGGTTATACTTCAATTTAAAAAAAAAATGATTTACATAAACTCTCTGATGTGCTACTAGTTCCTTTTGATTTTGGTGCCCAACATATTATGGTTTTATTCTTGTTGCTATTCTGTCTTTTCAGTGGAATATTAACAGAAGAAGAGAAAATTATGTACATTTAATCAGTCAAGGCTCCTTCTCTAAACAAAGTAAATATAAATATATATAAATATAAATATATATGCATATGTATTTTCACACAATCAGAAAGTCAACTGAAGATGCAAATTGTCATCAGTGAAATATATATAATAACTGTTATTATATTTAACTTTCTAATATTTTCTGGAAACTCTATTCAAAATACCTCACTTAATCTCTACAACCCTTAAAACTAGTTACTATTTTATTTTCACATCCAGATAAGGAAACTGAAGTCATGTGTATTTGAAGTCAAGTAAATTTAAATAATTAACCAGGATCATACAATTTGTCAATAACTGAGCTATATCTCGACATGCATTTATCTGATTTTAAATTCAATGCCTTCAGTTACACTATCTTAGGATTTAATAATGTATAAGCATGCAAGAATGAAAGCACAGATCTTTTTCGAGTGAATAATTTTGTTTCAGACTAAAATGGTCATACACATATATGAAAACTTAATTTGTGGGGGAACAAAGATAAGCCTTCTCAGAATTACTCTATCAAGTGTAAATATTGTGTTATGGTGACATATTATTCTTGAATATGCATAATAAGGCTATGTGTCTCTCAGTCCAGTACTGAAAATATTCCGATAATAAAACTCAGTGATTCCAAAGTTTTCCTGTATCTTTTCAAGATGTCACAATGTCCTGATTATCCAAAACCAGACAAAAATAGAATGCCTAAAATAATCTTTGTGAACAAAATGTTTTTCTTTACTTTCAGTTATTGAACTTTGTTGGTAGTGGAGAAAGTTAAGTATTAAGAAAGTAAGGTCAGTAGCCAGTGCTTGCCCTATGCATTTACACATCATTGGACTTTCACGTAATAAATGTTTTCTTTTCCAATCCACTAGTGTAATGCTGTGGAAACAAGCTATAAGTACAAAGAAGAAAAATATTTTTGTTAAATTAAAGTTATTCAGATTTTTAGATTCAATTCTGTATAGATTGAAAATTTAGGTGAAACTTTGCTAACAAAAGTTCACTAAGATCAACTTACTCTTTCCTGTTTGATCAAACTCTTTCCTAAAGCAGTTGGAGAAGAGAAACGTTTTTAATAAAAACAATGTAAGCTAATACCTGCAAGCTGCTGAAATTGTGTGATTTCATCATAAACTCACTATAGAATGATTCAAGAAATAGTTATTTATTCAAAGATAAAATTTGCCCTAAAAAGTAATAACAAACTAAAGTTTCAGCTGCAAATATGTAAAAGTACTGGTAGAAATCATGAAGAACAATTCTAATAAGCAGACTTACAGCAATGCATTTAATCTCTCTAGCACATCTCTCTCATTCTGAATTCCATTCCTTTCCCTTTACCTGCATTAACTGCTACTCAACTCTACTGAAACCAAACCCTTCCTTCAAGTCCAAGTCAAAATTCTACTGCCTTCTCTGAATAAGTCAGTCTGATAAATGTTCTCCCCTCTTTCAAGCACCTTTGGTACTTATTGTCTTTATTACTTAGGATATTTTATATTTTCTGCCTTAGGTAGTTGTTGTTTATGTATGTCTTACAGCTCCAGTTAGGGTACATGCTCCTGGAAGACAAGGTCTGCCTGCCCATTGGTGCAATGCTCACTACCAACCCCACACATCCACAAAGAACCATGTGCATTATTAACCAGAAAGCCGGGCAAATAATAAGCACTTAGTAATTTTTCTTCGAAGAACATAATTTAATTATACATTAAAAAATAAACGTTATACTTTTTGACAGATGTGGTAAATGTGTGTAGGAAACAAGGGAGATGCAGTAGGTTTTGGAGAGGTTCTTTTAAGTAAAAATTTTATCTTCTAGAATAATTAGCAATTAAAAAAGTCCCTTTGATTCCTATTCCAATGTTGTGTGTGTGTGTGTGTGTGTGTGTGTGTGTGTGTGTGTGTGCATGTGGTTGTGTGTGTGGTATCTGGCGTTTGAGTTCTTAAAACTGAGAAAATATGGATACAACAATTTAGTATATTCAAGGAATTTCTGCTAGATATAGAATGAATAGTGTCAGATCTAGAACATTTTGGACATACAGCAATGCACCCTTGTGGGAAGGAACAGACACCTTGAAGAATAAATGAAGTGAGCTTAGAAGAACCCCACTAACATCCTTTCACTTAGAGGTATGCGGACAGAAGGCACTGGTGCATCAAATCAAGAGGAACAAATCAAAACAAAATCAAAAGGAACATCTAGATTCATAAGCAACCCTAGCAAGAGACTCAGATACAAGAGATTACACTCCTTAGGGAATCTAAACCTGCAATTGCTCCTGGTTTATAATCTTCAGAGACAACCATAGGTACTGCTAAAGATGTTTTTTAATGCTGACTACCATGTCCATAAACAGTGGAAACAACAATCTACCAAAGCAAGCAAACCATGCCAAACACAGTGGGGGGAAAACCTAGGACAGAAGAAGACACTTTCTATTCAAATTAAATTGAGCTTCAGCCACCTTACCTTTCTCTTCAAGTTACTGGATATATGAAGCAGATAAGTGTGCTACAGAAAACCTAAAATTCTTCCTCCTCATTTTTCTGGATCTGAAAGATACAAACAAATTTAATTTCAAATATGAACACCAGGAAATTAAAATAAAATAAGTAATAAGGAAAAAGAGCTCATGAGCTATATAAAAAATACAATATTTTAACAGAAGGAAACCACTCTGAAAGACAATTGTAAGTGTTATAATAAGAAACAACTTTTAGAAAATGTCTTATTTAAGTTCTCAACACAATTTAATAAAATTTATGCAAGACTAATAATTTTCTAATTAGGAAATAGAAAAGATAGCATATGACTATATGACTGCTTAAACAGAAACCACAGATGAGATTATATCATCAGATTTGACATTTAGTAAAATGAAATTTAAAAAAAATAGCAATATTAAGAAATTATCTCAGAAGTCAGAGGGGAAAAGAAAGCAATACTGATTACGATGACCCAACCCAGAAGGAGGGAATGATGCTGACAGGTTATACAACAGTGCATTGATAATAACTTTTAAAATCTTCCTGTGCTAAAGACTTGAATTTGCACATAGGGAGAGTTCACAGAGGATCAAGCGACATTAATTAAAAGATACCAGAACTTAGGCATACATTTCTGAAAGTGTTGAACTCTTATTTAAATAACTCCAAAAATAATCTCTATAAAAAACATTTTGTAAAAAAGAAATAATATCTACAAAAGGGGAAAATATCTGGCCAACTTAAAACTCTCTGAAATAAGAATGCCAAAAGACAATGAAGATTGTGATAAAAGCTCCCTAGACAAAGCCAATCTATTTTTGATGTAGACAAGCAAAAAAATAAATAAAAATAAAATTTCAAAGTTGTTCTTAGGTAAACAATGTCTCATAAAATATGCTATCCATATGTATTTCCTAGGAAAAGATCAGCACTCAAAGACACACTCCAAATAACAGAGATAAATTAAATCCTAGAATCCTAGAAATGGGACTCTGTATACTAAAAGAACCAGTAATATTCCAGGTAACCAATAAAACACAGAGAGAAATAGATGGAATTACTTTAACATGATAATAAAACTTTATCAAAATATCCAAATAATTATTATAGAAATTTATTTTTTGAAATAATAATATTAATATGGGTGATATCAAGTTATAATTCTGTTTATATAAGCCAAATCTCAACAGAGCATAATAGAGCACAAAACTGTTGCATCTTTAGCAAACACAGAATATAAATAGACCTAAAATATAACACTAAATCAAGATACAGACTGTAAAATCAGATTATTGAAAGATACTTAAGATGTGAAAAATGCTTAAAATAAATTAAGGACAAAATCAATTTCTAGAATGGTAGGAGCACATAATTACCAAATACATGCACACACATGTTTAAATACTTATAAAAATGTTAGCACCCATTTACTTTTACTGGTAGGAATACTATTGTTTAATATTTTCTTTTTTATACTTTTGCATATTTCACAATTTTCAAAATAAATACATATTCCTTTTATAGTAAGTTTTGTTTGTTTGTTTGTTTTGTTTTGTTTTGTTTCTTTGCGGTACGCGGGCCTCTCACTGTTGTGGCCTCTCCCGTTGCGGAGCACAGGCTCCGGACGCGCAGGCTCAGCGGCCATGGCTCACGGGCCCAGCCGCTCCACGGCATGTGGGATCTTCCCAGACCAGGGCATGAACCCGTGTCCCCTGCATCGGGATCTTCCGGGGCACGAACCCATGTCCCCTGCATCGGCAGGCGTACTCTCAACCACTGCGCCACCAGGGAAGCCCATATAATCAGAAGTTTTAATAAAAACAAGTTATTCATTTTTTAAGGAACCTCCATACTGTTCTCCATAGTGGCTGTATCAATTTACATTCCCACCAACAGTGTAGGAGGGTTCCCTTTTCTCCACACCCTCTCCAGCATTTATTGTTTCTAGATTTTCTGATGATGACCATTCTGACCGGTGTGAGGTGATACCTCATTGTAGTTTTGATTTGCATTTCTCTAATGATTAGTGATGTTGAGCATCCTTTCATGTGTTTGTTGGCAATCTGTATATCTTCTTTGGAGAAATGTCTATTTAGGTCTTCTGCCCATTTTTGGACTGGGTTGTTTGTTTTTTAGATATTGAGCTGCATGAGCTGCTTGCATATTTTAGAGATTAATCCTTTGTCGGTTGCTTCATTTGCAAATATTTTCTCCCATTCTGAAGGTTCCTTAAAAAACTAAAAACAGAACTACCATATGACCCAGCAATCCCACTACTGGGCATATACCCTAAGAAAACCATAACTCAAAAAAAGCCATGTACCACAATGTTCATTGCAGCCCTATTTACAACAGCCAGGACATGGAAGCAACCTGAGTGTCCACTGACAGATGAATGGATAAAGAAGATGTGGCACATATATACAATGGAATATTACTCAGCCATAAAAAGAAATGAAATTGAGTTATTTGTAGTGAGGTGGATGGACCTAGAATCTGTCATACAGAGTGAAGTAAGTCAGAAAGAGAAAAACAAATACCATATGCTAACACATATATATGCAATCTAAAAAAAAAATGGTTCTGAAGAACCTAGGGGCAGGACAGGAATAAAGACGCAGATGCAGAGAATGGACTTGAGGACACGGGGAGGTGGAAGGGTAAGCTGGGACGAAGTGAGAGAGTGGCATTGACATATATACACTACCAAATGTAAAATAGATAGCTAGTGGGAAGCAGCCGCATAGCACAGGGAGATCAGCTCTCAGTGCTTTGTGACCACCTAGAGGGGTGAGATAGGGAGGGTGGGAGGGAGATGTAAGAGGAAGGGGATATGGGGAGATAAGTATATGGATAGCTGATTCACTTTGTTATAAAGCAGAAACTAACACAACAATGTGAAGTAATTATACTCCAATAAAGACATTAAAAAAAAAAAGGAATGAAATTCTGGCACATGCTACACCATGGATGAACCCTGAAAACATTATGCTAAGTAAAATAAGTCAAAAAGGCAAACATTGTAGAACTGCACTACTATTAGATACATAGAATAGTCACAGATATAAAGTAGAATAGTGGTTACCAGAGGCTGGGAAGGGAGGGTGTGGCGAGTTATTGTTTAATGGTTACACAGTTTCAGTTTTGGATGATGGAAAAGTTCTGGAAATGAATAGGGGTGATGGTTGCACAATGATGTGAATGTACTTAATGCCAATGAATTGTAGATTTAAAATGTTTAAAATGTTTAATTTTACAAAATGCATACTTTACCACAATACAATAACAATAAAAAGTTATTACAGTAATATAGATAAAATCATATTACTTTAAAATATTTCATAATTTTTTTTCAGTCTCCTTAATGGGTAGAAATCAGATTATTACTCTTAGTCTAATGGACACACATTTTCTATAAATGGATCTGTAAGTGGTTGTTTCAGCTGGGCCCAAGTGGTTACTGGCCCAGTGGAGCCTGGTACCAGACACTAAAGTTTATTTACGTTGGTGAATACAGTAGTAGGTTTTAGTTGTGTTTTTCTGTTCACTTGCTTTGTTAAGCTAAAAGAGCAAGAAATTAAGCACAAGAAACAAATAATAACATCCAAAGAAATGGTGAATGGGGGATACCATGCTGGCTCCTAGGAGAATGGGGTGGAGGTAGGATCCTATGCTTGTTTTGAGGCTTGTTAGATTCAGCATAAACAGTGCAACCTGTTTACAGCTAGAAAGAAGACAAAATACACCACGGCATTAAAGAGAAAGACTACACCTTTGCTAATTCTTCCCCTGGTTCT
Organism: Grampus griseus; assembly: GCF_964374135.1. NCBI lineage: Eukaryota > Metazoa > Chordata > Mammalia > Artiodactyla > Delphinidae > Grampus > Grampus griseus. Next base: position 26,457,373 of record NC_139007.1, on the reverse strand, counting down.
GGGGCAGCTTTGGCACCCAAAGGCTTTGGGACCACAGGAGAAGATCACTGTGACAAGTGCAAAAGCAGGAGTGTATGACAGAACCACACTGACTCCATTTTCTTATCTACATCTTAGGCCAGCCTTCTTATCCCCTCCCCTTTTCACTTATCCCCTCTCCTTTTCACATGACTGAGCTTTAGCTTAACTCACAAGGAATGTGTCCAAGCCAGATAAGCTCCTTATCAACCTTTACCCTTCCCATCACCTGATATGAAATCTAGAAGAATGCCTTTTCCTGATGCAGATGGTCAATGGTCAAGAGACCTCCAGGGAGAGGAAAATACCCCAGTTTCTATCAGTGTGGATGTGTTAATAAATGTTAATAAATAGGAGCTCAAGACACATCCCTAATACATAGTTATTGCAGATATGCTGCTGACCTGCCTGACCTGCCCAGCTGTGCAGTTAGTTACTTAGGGAAACTCAGTCTGAGCATTCACATGTTATTTCATCTTGATTTTTTGTAAGCGTAACTGGATAGAAAGGGCCTGTGCATAGTCATATAGGCTCTTATTAAAATTAAATGAAATGTTTTCTAAGAAATGCAATAAGCTCCTAAGACTATATCTATAGAAATCTGAGAAACATTTATAAGAGATGGAGGAGATAGGAAATATCTGAAGGATGTCAAAATAACAAAAAGGTGTTATATCTATGGCCAAAAACCCAATGGCTGCTTAGAAAAGTGATTTTTTATTGATTATGTTTACTCCTTATATCCTATACCAAAAAAATCTTTTAGGAGCACTTGAAATGGGCACTTGACATCAAATGAGGCCACCATGCTTATAAAAATGAAACTATAGAAACACAAAGAAATTCTGTGAGAGAAGATACTTAGTTTTGAGCAATTATAGATATTTTTAACTTCTGATGTTATGGTGTGCAACTTTTGGGTACTTTTCCTTTCATGGGTAAACCCAGAGACAATATTTAAAATAGGACAATTTTAGTTATCTTTTAATTTGACTGACTCATTTTATACTTCTTTATCCACTGACTATCTAAAAGAAAATCAAAACTATTGGGAAGTTTCTTACTTGGAAAGAATAGATGCATTGTAATTTATAAAAGGAAATTTTCTTCCTCCATGACAATCACATCCCATTGTTCCTAACATTTATAATCATGTGTGCTTCTGTACAAAACTCTTGAAAAATACTGCTTTGCTTGTGTTATTTAAAGCTGCCAATTTGCCCAAGCTTATTAAAATCAAGGCTAAATCTTTGCAGTGAGCAAAGTCTTAAAGTTTTAGTTGCATTGTCATAGGCCTAAGAATAAATTAAAATGTAAAACTTGAACTTGGGAGACATTTAAATGATCAAACTAAAGAATTAATACAGGATAAACCTAATCTTAGCAGCACAGGAATGAGGCTTTACTAGCAAGTCTCTTTCAAGAATCAATAAATGTTAGTGAACAACATTAAATGTGCTTAACAGCCCAACCATTAATACACTTAACCTGGTTTTCTCGAAAGAGGAGATTTGGCCACCTTGGATAGAAGCAGCCTGATGCATTAAAATGTAAATTAAATGTCTCTTTCCAAGACATTCTTTTTAAACTACATAATCCATTAGTATCAAACCTGCTTTTTCAAAATTAGAACAAATCACTTATTTTGCATAAGGTACAATTTCAGTATAAAAATATTAGTACCAAAATGTCTGGATAGGCCATCCAGACTTAAGCAATCTCTTTGCAATAATATCCCTTGGTAAAAAGAAACTTTATTCATAATTAGTTATTTTTACAGACAGCCTTATTGTATAGAGACAGAACTAAAGATAACTCTTTTCTGATTTTTCCTTTAATTTATAACAGACACAATATTGAATGAAGGTGGTCTAAATGACTCAAAATGCACTGCATACTTAAAAATGTTTTAAGGGAATCTAGTGTTTTCATATGTTCATTTAGATTTTGAAAACTTTATTCTATATATGCTTTGACTTTATATTGTAACTATTATGACAAAATTTTGTGTAATTTAAAAAATATGTTTGTTATTGTATATTATTAATATTTTATGCATTTTGGTCTCTTTTTTCATTAGAGTGTAATCTCCTTGAGGTCAGAATATCTATTTGCCCCACCCCATAACACAAACAAAAAGTCAACCATAGGCAACAAGGTTTATTCCAGGCAATTGTACTGGTTCATCAACTCTCCTTGACTAGCTAAGGCTGCTTTGTTCTGTTTACCTGGTTCTAATGATCCTTGTTATCTGTATTCAGTTTAATCTTTACTTTTGGTCACCTTTCTGTGATGCCATCACTACTTTGCTCATTGGACTTCAATTGCACAATGAGCTCTTGGTTCTATTAACACATCCCACCCCATTTACATCTTTTACAGTCTACATGGTGAAGTTTTCTCTCTCAGGCTCCGAACGTGATCATAACCCAACCCAAGTTAGTCCTTGGCTCAGCCCCCAGGAGAGAGGGGATCAAATATAGTTGTCCACAATGAGTACTCTAATAACTGTTGTTCACTTATTGATCTTTGATCTTAAAGAAACATTTTTAAATAGTGGCAAAATTAAGAGAAAGACACACAGTATTTTACATACACAGCTATTCTAGAAATTGGCTGAAACATAACCTGTATACTTCACCATGGGTTAGATAAGTCATACAGGTTTTTTCTTATCCTGAAGCCTAGTCACGCACTTTATTATTATCCCCATTACAGAAATAGAGAAAACAAGTCAATTAGTTAAGGGCTGTACATTATACTGATTGAATTACAGAGTGAACATTAAGGGACTCTAACAGAAATAAAGTAATTTACCAAGGCTATATTATGTAAACCTAATTATTATTTTAAATTAATAATTCAACAAATAACTATTCAACATCTCTTATGTGTTAAAATACTGTTCCAGCAATGAAATAAACAGAAAAATCTGAGCTATCATGAAGCTTATATTCTAGTAATGGGAGATTATGAAACAAAATTTAAGCAAAATAGAAAACAATATATTAGCTGTTGATTTCATAAGTGCAGTAGAGAAAAGTAAAGAAGACAGACAACGTTGTTGATGAGAACACTTCGCTGAGAGAGAGAGAGTCAAGCAACGACTTATAGCATATGATGGAGCCAGCAGTGGAGATACGTGGAGAGGTTTCATTCCAGACACAGGAAACAACACATGCAAAGGCCTATGAGAAACACATGTCTGCTGTGTTTAAGGGGTGGAAAGGTGGCCACTGAGACCGGTATAGAGCAAGTCACTGGGAAAGTAATAGGAGATAAAGTCAGAGAATCATGGGTGCCAGATTATACTGATTTGTATATGCAATTTAAAGGAATGTATTTTTTACTCTTAGTGAGCCAGGACTGAGCAGAAGAGTGAAATGGTGTAATTTACATTCTTTTTTTAAGATTTTTTTGATGTGGACCAATTTTAAAATCTTTATGGAATTTGTTACAACATTGCTTCTGTTTTGTTTTGATATTTTGACTGCAAGGCATGTGGGATCTTAGCTCCCCAACCAGGGATCAAACCCACACCCCCTTCATTGGAAGGTGAAGTCTTAACCACTGGACCACCAGGGAAGTCCCTACATTTTCATAAGATCACTTTAGCTGCTGTGTTTAGAAGAGCCTAAAGAGTGTGGGACAAGGGCTGAAGAAGAAATATCAGTTTATAAGTTGTTTCACAAATCCTGGTTTGGAAATGATAGTAGCTTATGCAATAGTCTTGGTAGTAGTAGCAGTGTAAGGAGGTAAGATTTTGTATATATTTAGACAATGGAACAGATAAGATGTGTGTACATATTTGTGAAGGAAAGAAGTCAAGAATGATTTTAAGATTTTTGGACCAAGTAACTAAATAGATGGGAAAACTGCAGAGTTAAAGGTTTGGGGGTGATTATGAGCTCACTATTGAATGTTAGGTTTGAGATGGCTGTTAGACATCTGAGTAGAGACACCTAATAGGTAATTGATATGGACGTTGGGAATTCAAAGGAGGGACTGATATAGATAATACACTTGGGAACTGTCAGCATATAGATAATATCTGAAGTTATATTACTGGATGGAATCACTTCAGGAGTGAGGGTCGGTTAAAATAAAGAATAGGTTTTCTCACTGAGCCTCATTAAGAAAAGATTGAAATGTTGAGAAATTTGGTTCAGATGTGGAAACTAATGATGCTAAATACATGCCAAGAGTGTATGAAAATATTTCTTACTTACCTACAGCTTTATGGGGACAGCAGAAAGTCCTCCCAAGCTGGTTCAAAATGGCTTGAGAGAGCAAGGAAGTGTGACTGGCTTGGAGTGTTTATCGTGGTTGGGGGCTCAGAGTGAGGTTTCATGTGTAGTTTAAAACTCCTGACGTCACCAAAGAAGGGAGCACCGAGGCCTTCCTAAAAGTTTTTCAGATGTGAGGCTGATGGAAAAAAGGGAGGGATGAGACTGAAAAGATGTCAGCAGTCAAATATCCAGAAATGGACTCAGACTTCTTATTTTAGGTAACTAGAGGTTACTTTTGAGTTAGGAAGTATCTCAAGAGAAGTAGAAAAAAAGATGCTTTGAACAAGATTGAGTTATCAGCTGGGCAAAATACTGGTAATAAGTCAAGTAATACAAGTCTTTGAATAACTACTGGATTATGGAGGTCTTTATGTCCTTAGAAAAAATAGCTTCAGAAGAGTGTGGGAAGAAAGTCTTAGAGTTATCTCAAGTAAGCATGAAAAAGGAGAAATTGGAGGCTGAGAAATTAGGCATTTATCTATCCAAATTTTATCAGGAAGGAAAGAGGAAGGAGAAAAATGGGAAGAGGAGGTGGAGATTAAGTGGAGTTAAGAGAAGCTTGTACTTTTAAGTGTTGATGCCTAATATCACCACTTCAGTCACCTTCACATGAACCTCAGATTGCCCCAGCCAAATAAGCATCAATAATTAGAAGCACTTATTTAGAACTTCTGACTCAATATTGCAAACTTAACACACAGTTTTAGCTACTTCATCTCCCTGAATTGCATTTAAATAAAATAAAGCTATTACAGTTCTGAGAATTAGAGGGCAACAATTGATTTTTCATTATCATATGGTATTTTATTAAAGAATGAGAAAGAGTGGAGGAAGATACAGACCAGAACATGCTTAGCAGAGTACAGAATGACAGCAAGTTTAGTGGATACTGAGAATAATAATAAGTTCAGGATAAATTAATCAAAAGATGAATTCATAAAAGTGAGAATCTCCTACACATTTGACCCTGCCAAATTACAACATGGCAAGTTGTTTTATTGGTCCTCATCTTCCCCTGTCCAAGGATATGTCTACTCTCTAGTCTAAAAAATCAGTAAATCTAAGAAGGAGTAGGGCATCTGATATGGCTTCCAAAATGAAGCTCTTTTTATTTCTACATTAGTATGGATCCCAGAATGTCCATCTGCTTCTCATAATTATACCTGAAAGCGAGTCTCGCTAGGCAGAAAGACCTTCCCACATACTCAATTCACCCAAGTAAATCTTCTAATACTGAAAAGAGACGTGTTGTGGAAACATAATGCCACACACACTAGCTACCCATCATAATTCTAGTCCTAAATTCACCATTTGCATAAGAATCATCAGGCATTTGAGGAAAATTAATAGTGTAAAGAATCCAGTTGAAGAAAGAGAACTTACCCTAAAGGAAGCAAATTATAATTAATGTATTTAGAGTTATTCATAATGAAAAAGAGGGATTTAAGAACAAGAAAGAGTTCTGGAAAAATAAAAAATAATTCCCCCCAAAATTGAAAAAAAGTTTAAAAGATAAATTTAAATATAAATAATGGAAGAAAAATCCTAAAATATAAAATAGAAGAAAAGTTATGAATTGAAGTTAAACATGTTTTCAGAGTTAAGGGCTAAATAAGATAAATGAAAACACTTCCATTCTGACATGTGACTTGTGCAATTTCAAAATATTTGAGAAAATTAGAAGCTACAAAAACTTTGAGAGGGAAGAAAATCAGCTTATTGTATAAAGGTATAAAAATCAGACTATCCTCAAACATTTTATCAGTCACACTAGATGTCAGAGAGAAATGGAGCAATGATTTCACTATTCATAGGAAAATAGATTTTATCCAAACTATAAAATTATCAAACATAAAGTAAAGGCATCTTCAATTGTTCAAATGTTCAAGAATTAGATTTTATTTTTTTATTTTTGTGTAAGGTGGAGTAAGAAAACAAAAATAAAAAGGGAGAAGACTGCCTTAAATGATAAAGCCAATTTTCCATAACTAACTTGATAATTATATGAATATGAGATAAAATATTGAAGTGCTGAGAGCCTCAACTTTAGTGTTCCACTGCCTGCCGCACCACTTACTAGTTCTGTGGTCTGTGTCAAGTCATTTTACCTTTCTGTGCCTCAGTTTTATCATTTGTAAAATGGGAAATAATTGGACCAACCTCATAGGGTTGTTGCAATGATTAAATAAGTTAATATGTGTGAAATACTAAGAAGAGTGTTTTGGATATAGTAAGTATTATGTTACCCATAACTATTATTGTCATTGCTATTATCTCAGTAATAAAGAGAACACAAAATATCAGGCTATAGATTGGTCATCAAAAATTTAGGCAAATGAAAGTATATTATTAAGTGTGTAAAGGAATTTATAGGGAATGGATAAAAGGAGAAAGAATCAAAACTGAAAGTGTGGTGAAAAACTCATAAGATTTAATCACATGATGAAATAGACATTATATTTTTGATATATGTGTAATCTTTCTGTAATACAGAGAATATGTGAATGAGTGGAAAAAGGAGGACTGGGCTAACTTGTGTGCCTGACTGATTGGAAACTACAGGTTGAATAAAGAACTTGTGTCAAGATATGTGCTAAAAAGGTCAAGTCTAGGAAACTTCGCAGTTCCTCACAAGTAAGATGTTTCCAATGGACACGTTGCTGGTGCAAGCAGGATGTGGATCAGGTGATGAGCTTCCTTCCTGGTTACAGCAGGTTCTGGCTTCAACGTACTCTATCTGCTAACACAGCAACTCTTCAGGAGAAAGCAGTTGCTGATATAATAGGATTCATCCTGTTCTGAGGAGTTCGAGTTGTTTCAAACTGAGGCACCTGGCTGTGAGCTTCACACTATAGGAGTTGCCTCAGTCAGTTAACCAAAAGTTTATGGACCTAGCTCTTCCCAGTCTCCATAGAAGCAACATGGCAAAGACTGGGAAAATTTCTCACAGTTAGAAGTTCAAGGCAGAGAATCAAAAATTTTTAATCATAACATATGGAACACTGTTAGTTTTTTATTACTTAGACATTTCACAGAAAATTTATATTTTTCAGGAATAAATACAAATTTTATTAAGATTGAAAATATAAAAGTGATGGTATAGAAGAAAGAATTAGGCAGGTTAAAAGACAAAAGAGAGAGAGAGAGTCCTTATTTCAACCAACTGGAATGAACACTTCTCTTAAGAATCAGCATTGCTTTGGTGTTTACTCAGGCAGAGAAAGCCAACTACACAGCAGGGACGAGAACCCAGATTACTTGACCATCTTCACCTTATGAAACTCCAGGGGAAGAGGAAAGGAATTAACAATGATGTTAGAACATTAAGCATGTTTACAGAATTTGTTGCCACTCTAGCAATAATCCATACACAGATATGCACAAAAAACCCACTGTAAGCCAACAAACTGAATTAATATTATCAGTTGACTCATCAAGAAACCACCCACACTCAAGTATATTTATAACCTGCACTATTTATTTATCTATTTCTGTTCAAAAGAATTTTGAGGAATCAAATACTCAAGATGGTCTTGAGGTAAAATTGCTAGTTAACGAGCTGTGCTGAATAGTTTCTTCAGCCACAGTTATAAACTACTTCAGACATGCTGGCTGTTTCAAATGAGCCACGCAATGGTGAAATGAAGATAGAAAAAGACACTTTTGAACAAGATTTGGGGGACTCTGTTAATGTGCTAAATGACATTATGCACGGTTTCCTGATGAGACCATTTCAACATTTCCTAATTTCTACCACAATTTAACAGTTACAGCAGACCTAGTTTCCCTGAAATTTGTTGTGAGGTTAGTAATGAATTAATTCTACCTGCACTAGATAGAGGATTAAAGAACTCATTTTGACTTGAAATAGCTGCAACTCCTATTATGTCTCACCATCAACATTTTTGTCTGCCCAAGAAATCTTGGTGAATTATTTTCACCCCTCTCAGGGGATTAAAGTTAAAGAATAAAATTAACAATATCTCAATATACCAAATATTTGTACCTATGTCCTTAGATGATTTTTAAACCATGTTTCACTAGTGAATATTTGACATTCTATTTAACATTTTTGAATAAAGTGTAATATCTACAAGTTTTACTAATATTTTAATTTATTCCCACACCATTTGCACTAGAGTAGTTGTAGATAATGGTGTACTAGAAAATATTCCATAATGTTAATAATTCCAGATAAAACTAAATATTAGTATCTCAGTAATACAGTATATGATTAATACCTTGAAAAAAATTATCTTTTAATAGAAACTACTGAAATACATGCTTTGATCCTTTATATTCTCTCCTTCAGATAATTTTTAAAAATTATAGAAATGTAACATGAAGTTTACACACTGGAAGTTGTCATTTGTTGCAAATTCATGATTTGCAAACCATTTCATAAAGTCCTCTTATATGTGTGTTTCAGTCTGCACAGTTATTCTACATATCATTTTTTAAAAGTAGATCACAGCAAACTTAAATTCTGTTACTGTGAACTTAAACAAGTGCTTCTCAAACATTGTGACAAATCCCTAACAATATGAGGAGGTGAAACAGTTGTGTTTGCAGCCCCTTGTTAATGAAACTGATTTTAAAGTATTTAAGGAAATCCTATAGCATTAAATGTGCTATTAATACTGATTCATTAGTTACATTTAGTATATGTTTTGTTTTATATCTTATTGATTTTATAGTTAGGAGTCTCATTGATACCTCCGTGGTTGGCACAATACTCAATGATTGATGACCTACCTCAATAGTTTATGTATTTTCATGTCTACAGTTTAAACTCTATTTTTTCCTGATCCATGAGACAGATAAAAATAAAATTTTAAATAATTACATTTTTAAAGGAAATAAAACAAAAATGGTGTCTGTAGCAAAAATAAATTTCAATATTTTTGCATTATCTTTTGGGTGGCCATATGATTTATTATTCATTACTGTTATCATTCATATTAATTCTGAGTGAAAGAAATAACTAATAACAATTAAACCTGGAAAACAAGCTTAAATTGGGACTTTCCAGGGCAAAGGGGACTAATGATCATCCTAGGTATCAGGGAACTCCTTGTGGCAAGAAGTAGAACACAGCATAGTTATCTATTGGCAAACAAAGTATTTTCTTCATTAAGAACTAGATACGGAGCTTCTTTATGAAATTCTATGATTTTGATGTGATTGAAAGTTTAAACCAAAATGAAATTTAAATGAAAAACAGTAGCTTTAAGATAAAAACACTGTTCTTCAAAATACTGGCCTTGTTGGCTCCACAAGGTTGGAAGGAACCAGAAGGAACCACAATTACCAAACCAATTGTGGTATAGTACATTTATACTATGCAATACTAAACATCAATAAAAAAGAATAAACTCTTGACATATGTGACAACACAGATAAATTTCAAAAGAACTATACTAAGTGTAGAAGCCAGAGTATATAATCTATCTCTCCCTCTCTCTATATATATATTTTCCAGAACTTTATATATGTATATGTATATATACATGTATATATATAAATAAAATAAACTTTATAATAACACAAGTGGATTAGTGGTTGCTTGGGCATAAAAGTGGGGTGGACGTTTGGGGGAGGGTCAAAAAGACGATGCAGATACTTTTGTGGTGATAGATAAAGCATTATCATGATTATAAGGATGACTTCATGGGTCATATGCTTATAAAATCATATCCTTTAAAATAGTTATTGTTGTATATCAATTATAATAAAGCCATAAAAGAGTAAAAAAGATTAAATACAAATTCTTGAAACACATTTACAAATAACACTAATAAAAAATAAAAGGTGTGAAGATGTCACTAATCAAGGAGTGTTCAAATTAACTCATATATACAGACAAATGTCATTGAATTAAGCATACATATATTCTGGAGAAATAGCAAAGAATAGCATAAAACCAAACATATTATTTGGAGATATAAGCCCCAAATTAGCTGAGGTCTAAGAATATTACTTAGGTCAAGAAGAAACTTTCTTTTTCTTTCTCCTTTTTTTTTTTTTTAAATAAATGATTTTTTTTGAGCAGTTTAAAATTTACAGAAAAATTGAGGGGAAGGTACAGAAATTTCCCATGTATCCCCTGTACCCACACATACATAGCCTTCTCTGTATTAACATCTCCCACTGGAGTAACACATATATTACAACTGATGAACCTACATCAACAGATCTTAAATACCCAAAGTCCACAGTTTACATTCCATTTCACTCTTGGTGCTGTACATTATATGAGTTTGGACAAATGTATGACATGTATCCATTATTATGGTATCATACAGATATTTTTACTGCCCTATAAATCCTCTCTGCTTTGTCTATTCATCCTTTTCTCTGCCTCCAGCCCCTGGAAACCACTGATCTATTTATTGTCTCCATAGTTGTACCATTCCACAATGTTACATAAACAATTGTTTATCTATTCACTCACTGAAGAACCTCTTGGTTGCTTCCAAGTTTTGGCAATTATAAATGAAGCTACTATAAACATCCATGTGCAGGTTTTTTGTATGGACATGTTTCCAACTCCTTTGGGTAAATACCAAGGAGTGTGATTGCTGGATCATATGGTAAAAGTATGTTTAGTTTTGTAAGAAACTGTCAAACAGTCTTCTAAAGTGGCTGCAACATTTTGCATTTCCACCAGTCATGAGTGAGTTCTGGTTGCTGCACATCCTTGTCAGCATTTGGTATTGTCAGTGTTCTGGATTTTGACCATTCTAATAGGTGTGTAATGGTATCATAGTGTTGCTTTAATTTGCATTTCCTTGTTGACATATGACATGGAACATCTTTTAATATGCTTATTTGCCATCTGTATAGCTTCTTTGTTGAGGAGTCTGTTAAGATCTTTGGCCAAGTTTTTAATCATGTTGTTTCCTTACCATTGAGTTTTTAGAGAGTTTTTAAATTTTAATGAAGTGCAGCTTATCAAGTATCTGTTTCCTGGATTGTGTCTTTGCTGTTGTATATAAAAAGGCATAGGCATATTCATGGTAATGTTGGTTTACTCATGTTTTCTGCCAAGAATTTTATAGTTTTGCATTTTACATTTAAGTCTATTGTCCATTTTGAGTTGATTTCTATGAAGGCTATAAAGTCTGTGTCTAGATCGTTTTTTTTTTGCATGTGAAGGCTCAGTTATTCCAGCACTATTTATTGAGTGGACTATCTTTTTGGTTGTATTGCCTTTGCTCCTTTGGCAAAGATCTGTTGATTATATTTATGTGGGTCCATTTCACAGCTCTCTATTTTGTTCCGTTATCTATGTGTCCATTTTTTTCACTAACACCTCAGTTTCTTGATTATTGTGGTTTTATAGTAAATTTTGAAGTAGGGTAGTGTCAGTCTTCTTTCTTTGTTCTCCTTCAATATCATGTGAGTATTCTGGGCTTTTGGCCTCTCCATATAAATTTTAGGATCAGCTTGTTGATATCCACAAAAAACTTTTTGTGATTTTAACTGGAATTACACTGAATCTACAGTTCAAACTGAAAGGGACAGGTATCTTGGCAATAATGAGTTGTTCTATCCATAAACATGGAATATCTCTCTATTTATTCAGTTTGATTTTGTTCATCAGAGTTAGTAGTTTTCCACATATAAATCTTGCACATACTTTGTTAGATTTATACATACTGTTTCATTTTGGGGAGTGCCAATGTAAATGTGTTGTGTTTTAAATTTCAGATTCCACTTATTTATTGCTGGAATACAGGAAAGCAAATGATTATTGTATATTAACTGTGTATCCTACAACCTTGCTATAATTGCTTATTAGTTCCAGGAATTTGTTTGCTTATTCTTTCAGAATTTTACATAGACCATTATGTCACTGGCAAACAAAGACAGTTTTATTTATTCCTTCCTAATCTGTGTATCTTCTTTCCTCATTTTATTGCATTAGCTAGAATTTCCAGTATGATGTTGAAAAGGAGTGATAGGAGGGGATATCCTTGGCTTGTACTAGATCTCAGTGGGAAAATTTTGAGTTTTTTGCTATTAAATATAATGTTAGCTGTGGACTTTTTGTATATATTATCTATCAAGCTAAGGAAGTTCCCCTCTGTTCTTTGTTTACTGAGGGTTTTGTTATTAATAGGTGTTGGAATTTGGTAAATTCTTTTTCTGTTTCTATTGACAGGATAATATAATTTTAAACATTTTCCCTTTTTCTTATTTTTTTATATTTTGTTGACCATAAAGGAAAAAAATTGCTCATTTGCAAACAATAAAAAAATGCAAGAAAGTGTAAGGGAAAAACAAATCTCAAAGTCATACAAACTCCAGATAGTAACTATCTGTTTTCTATGGCCATACACATATACAAACATATTGTAGTAATCTATTTTTTCATGTAGACCATAGGTATATTTTCAGCAAATAAAATTAATCTGAAATTATTTTAATAGCTGTATGTTGCTTTTAGTATTGCATCAATTTCATTTTCTTGTGTGTTCTATTTGCACATACTAAGATACTGCCCTCAATTTAAAATATGCTTTCATGAACATTCCTGTACCTACATCTTTTTATGTTTCATTTGTACACACGTTTTCAACAAATGAATGTATACTCTCCCTTAATTAATGCCCACTATCTCTTTGCCTGAGCAACTGCAACAACCTAACCACTCTCTGCTTTTACTCCTGGCTCTACCCCTGTCTTACTGCTGGCCATCATGACTCAGACACCATACTGCAGTCAGAGTGATCTTTTAAATGCACAAATCAGATAATATCACTTACGGGTTAAACCCCTTCAAAATGCTCTCAGTTTAACTAGAATAAAATGCAAACATCTTTCCATGACCTAAAATGCCCGACATGATCTGATTTCAGCTTACTTCACTAATTTTATTTTTTTCCACTCTCCTCTTCCTTATTGTTTATCTATCTATCTATCTATCTATCTACTTATCTATCTATCTATCTATTTTCTTGCAGGAGCAGAGACATTTTTTTCCCCCTTCTTTCAAGAACAGAAAGAATGGCAGATCATTTCACTTGCAGGACTGTACATGCTTTTTCTTGTGTTTAGTGAACTTCATGTCTTTTCATGGTATGCCCATTACTGTCCTTTAGGTTTCAGATCAAATATCCATCCCACTCCCTTCCCTAGACACTGTTACAGCTCTACACATCATTATTTTTTATCTTTATCAAAGTACTTATCAACACTTGAACTTATCTTGCCTTATCTCACAACCTAACCCCCACTGTCCTGTAAGCTCCTTAATGTCAAGGATTCAGTCTGTCTTTACTCCTGTGTCCCCAGCACTTAGAGAAGTGCTTAACACATAGTAGGTTCCCAGGGAATATTGGTCAGTTTTCTAATAAACATTGATAAATCTGTAATTCTTTTCTTCTGAAGTTTTTTTTTTTTAATGGATATCATATTTATATAACAGTTCCCTACCAGCCAGTCTAGTCTGGATACAGACACTTCATCAGTCAGCTTAACAGAGTGTATAAAGAATAGTAAACCAGGTCTTAGAGAACTAGAAAGACAAAAAGGAGTCATTAAGGTATAACAGAAGGAAGCGGCTGGGGGACAAAGAAATAAGGTTGGAATTGATAACATTTAAAATCTTGGAAGAAAAGTTTTGTGAATTTGGAACTTAGACTTCTGAAGAAGGGGTGATGCTAAGTTGGGGCTACCTAAGAGATGACACAGTATATGGAAACCCTGAAAACTGAAATCAGGTGCTGCTACAGAAATTAGCTCACTGTTGCTGCAAGAAGTTGTGAGATGGAGACAGGAGTAGGAAACAGACAGAAGTAGCATGTTCTTCCTCCTGCAGCCTTACTCTACTTACTTCTATTGGAAAAAGAAACCTAATAGGAGCCAGCCATTGAAAGAGAAATGTGGTTTGCAAAGTTCCAGCCCCAGCCTCACAAAGCAGAGTACAGAAGGATCAGTTTGAACCTGAGATCAATTGTTTAATAATCAGAATACTCCCTAGTCGCAGAATATTTAACTTAGACTTTACTTAATTTTCTTAAATTAAAAATTTTTAAACATTATTTTAAATACTTAATATATTTAAAATTTATTTTATTAAAAGTTTTGAAAGTATGTTCTAATTTAAAAAATCCCCGCAGTTAGCCATTGGTCCCATTACTACTCACTGAATAGTTGTGTCTCTCTCCCTATATAAAATCACATCTTTATCACACACTAAATTCTAGTGATGGCAGATAGATAGAAAGATAGATGATAGATAGATGATAGACAGATAGATAGATAATTTGGTTAACATTTTTACTTCCTTGCTCTAGTTTTTAATTTCCAGAAATATTTTGTTCTTTTAGTACTTCTGTCTCAATGAATGACACTGCTGCAGTCAGAAAGCTGGAGGGAATCTTTGTCTTCACCCTCTGTGCTTTCCCTTCTTGTCTTTCTGGTTTCCCTGAATTCTCATTCCATTTTAAATTTGTTCTCTCACTGCAGCCAGGGGAATTTTTACAAAACACAAATATAATCATGTTTCCCTCTAATTTAAAATATTAAAATGGTCTCCCTTTGCTCTTAAGAATACATCATTAACAGGTCTTTGCAGGAACAATATCATCTGATATGTACTCACTATCACAGTTTTACCTTGTAATGTACTTCCTGTTGCTCACTATATTTTAACTCCACAGGATTTTTCCCCTAATACTGTTATGTTTCTGCCCCAACCAGGGTCTTTACCATAAGTTCCCTCTGCTTTGAAGAGGCTACCCAGTCCCATTGTTTGCACTTAGGAGACTCTTCAATTTATTTCAGATTTTAAGTCTGTTTCTTAGGGTGATTTCTATGAACTTCCTGACTAGGTTACACCCTTCTATTATATAATTATTTTTACAGTACCTATGACTAATCTGTATCTTCAACTCAACAGTAAGCTCTGTAAAGGCAATGTTTGGGCTCACACATTTTATCCATGGAGTACCTGCCATACACTGATTACTCAATAAATATGTCCTCAATGAATTAATAGAGACAATACCATCTATTATTAGGTACACATATCCAATTATCTGTCTGCTTCATTTTCCTTCCAAGAAACATTTATAATGCACATTTTTAAGTTCTATCTATTTTATTTCATATATTATTAGACATTTTATATTTTATGTTGCCATATGAAACTATTCCCATTTTATTTTCACATGAGATGAATTTTTCAATTCCAACAATGTTTTAATTGAATTTCTTGGGAGATATATATATATTTTTAACATCTTTATTGGAGTATAATTGCTTTACAATAGTGTGTTAGTTTCTGCTTTATAACAAAGTGATTCAGTTATACATATACATATGTTCCCATATCTCTTCCCTCTTGCGTCTTTGGGAAATATATATTTTTTTGGGGGGAGAGATATTTTTAAAAAATATAATCACTTCTACAAATACTAATGATAATCTCTCTCTTTCAAAGATCTATTTCTCATTAGTTTTTCTTAATTATTGTCTAGAACATCCAGAAAAAAAGATATGTAATGATAAGAATAATTGTGGCATTCTTACAAAAAGCTTTAAAAATACTTTTTGGGTAAAAAAAGAGAGACAGTATGCTACACTAATTAGTAGTAGAAAAAAATAGAACTTTTACATTTCTATTTTACACTTACCTTGTCAAAAACACTGTCCCCGCCCAGTATGTTTCCATTCCACTTCCAAGACAATGTTATATCTTTTTTTCCCTTGGATTCCTGTATCCATATACGAAGTTTTCTATCCTCTGTTTGGGTAATATGTGTAGTTTGATGTATTGCCGTTTACCATATGTTGCCAAAGGTTTCAAAAAAGCCCAGAGGACCCTGGACAAGGCTGCTCAGATGTGAGTACTTGCTTCATTCCTTACTAGTTTTGTGCACTAGGAAAGTCATTTAATTTTGCTGAGACTCATTGTCTTATCTGTAAAATAGTATGAGAACAAAATGAGCTAGTATACATAAAACATCAAATTATCTGGAAGATTTTCAGGGCCATTATTTAGGATTCTACAGTTAAACAATCATAAACACAGAATCATAGAATGTTGGATATAAAATTATGTGACACAAAGAAGTCATCATTTTTATCATTTAAAATTGAAAATATATCTATAAAGTATATTACTTTTTACTCTTAATTAATCAGTGGTGCCTTAATATATTTTAAATGATTATAAACCAAAAATCCATATCAAAGCATATATTTTGGTGCAACTTCTATTTTATCAAAGGCCAACTGTAGGTCAAAAAGCATTGCAAATGGTTCTGATTACTTTTAGCAGCAAAAGGACAGGAGTAAGACAAAATTTATCAACAAGTGAGAATTCTGAGAATGAGTTTGAAAGATGTGTCCTTTTAATTTCAATAACAGATTAGCCACTAAAGGGAAAAGATGAAAAAATGAAGACGTTAACATTTGAGAGCTGCCATCTTAGAAGTATCTCATCCTAAGGGAAAATCTGTCAATATGTGGGGTACCACTAATCAAGATGACTAGAGTATACTGACAAGTAATCATTTAACAGCAAAAAGTTAACACCTAATCACTGTATGTCATCCCTCAGGAACACTTCTGATTAGAATTCAGTCCTATGCACATTTACGCTAGGTTGGGATGCCAAGAATGATGACCATCAGTGTTCTAGTCCCTCAAAAAGCAAAATGGCATAATCACTGTAAAAGTAATAAATTGCCTGTTAAATCTCCCATGTGTTTGTCATCGGGAATAGTTCGTGAGTCTGACTGATTCAAATAAATATATAATTGATTTTAAAACTATAGGAACCAAGTAAAATCTCTTATTTTATAATAGATATTTGGAGTGTACCTAAGATAAATCATTGGGTCTATAAAATATTAAATCAACATTAAAGTTTATGTATATTTGTTTATGAGGAAATGTATTTATAATCAAGTTTACATAAGCCATACACTATATTAGAATACATCTTGCTATTCCTAATATCAATAAGCAAATTTTCCCAAAAAAGGAGCATCCTCTTGTGAGAGTCTCAGAAGTCAGTTTATGAGAATTGAAGGTTTCAATACTACTGACGAGGGTTTTGGTGAGTTCTGAGTAGCATGAAATGTTAGTGAGAGATGTTATATGAACAGAACTTAGAAAAAGGAGAGGGATTAGACCACTTAAAATATATACACATATATATTCTATCCTCCTCACTCTCCCAAAAGGATACTATCTATCTACAAGGGTGGTTTGATACATGATAGAAAAAGATAATTAGTTAAAAAAATCTAAAGTCATAAGAGACATTTTAAATGCTGGAAAATGATAGATACAGCAGCTAAAACAGTTGAAATTTTGGAAGTTTTGAACAACATAATTTATAAACTGTTCTAACAGATATATAAGCAACACTGCTCTGCTCCCAAAAAGCCATTAGGAATATACTTTTTTTTTGCTTAATTTTTTTTAAAAAAACTATATATTTATGGTGTATAGCATGATGTTTGATATCCATATACATAATGAAATGATTACTACAGTCAAGCCAATTACGTAACCATCTCTTCACATAGTTACCTTTTTTTTTTCCCCAGGTTAGGATGTGCCAAGTCCCTTTAGTTCCCCAAGACAGGCAAGGTAGAAGCCAGTTCCTTGAGTAGCAACTTGAAAAGCTGAGGTGCTAGATGTGTGCTTCCACTCCTTTTTTTCCTCAGGAAGAACCTTGGAGCTGGAGTTTAGCACCCACTTGCTCTGCACAACGCTGGAGAGAGGAGCTGAGGCCAATGCCTGCATTCCACTTCAGGCCACACGCTCTTTTGCACGACTGCTTTGTTTTCTGTCACCCTTGGGGGACAAGAGAACGTGGGGCCCCCTTCAGTTCTCAGAGACAGGTGGGCTACCTGGAGGTTTGGCTCCGTCTCTGCAGCAGGGGCGGAGGTCTGAGGCACAAAGTGGCCGCCCTCCATTTCAAACTCCCTGGAGGCTGGCTGCCTGTCCCAGACTCTCAGACACAAGCCATTTAGAAGCCAAACCCTCGGGAAACAGCTGGAAAGTTGGACACTGGATGTGCAGTCTATCCCTTTCCAGGGAGAAGCTGGGAGCTGGATTTTAGCGCTAGAGTGAGGCAGGAAGAGGCACCTCAGGAGAGCCTGCAAAGCCACTCAAAACTTCCCAATACTCTCGGTAGACCCAGAAGGAGTAGCAAATGCCAGACTCGGATAGTTCCCAGACACACATGAATTAAAAGCCAGACACTCAGGCAGCAGCCGAAAATCCCCGGGCACTGAAGTATGAGGCAATTCCTTCCCCGCAAAAGCTGGCGCCGGGGTTTTATTTCCAGGAAGTCGGGCGGGGCAGAGGGAGGAACCACCGGAAGTGCCTTCGTGCCTCACCGCTTCCTCAGACCGCAGCTCCCACCGGCTACCATAGAGGCAACGTTACCACAGAACGGCCGTGAAGGGCGATATTACCGAGTTTACTTAGGTCTCGCCAGCCAGAACAGGGCCAGGCTCCCAGAGGACGCTGTCAGCAGAAAAGGTAAGCAAGTTAGAAACCAGACCCTCGGGCAGCAGTCAGAGAGTCTTCAGAAGTATCTGGAAGTTAGATGTGCGGTCTGGCCCTTTGCAGGGAGGAGCTGAGAGTTGGGCATCACGGCCTGCCCTCGGCGCTAGGCCACGGGGACCAGCCCCTGGAAATGCTTTTGTGCAGGTTTAAAAAGTGCCTTTTTGTTCTTTGTGGTCCTAGGGGGCTAGTGAATACTCCGCCCTCTCAGCTCCCAGAAGTAGGTGATTTAGGGTTCAGTCCCCTCAGGTGGAAACAGTGGAAGTTGGGGTATTAGATGTGTGGTCCAAACTTTTCACTCCTCAGGGAAGAACTGGAGTTGGGGGCTTCTGTCTAGATTATGTGGCCCTGTGCCAGGGGCGTGGTTGCGCGGTTTATGACCAGAGTGTGTCTCCGCTTTTCCTGCCTGTTTCAGTGTGGATATTTTCTCAGTTGGTAGGTGTGTAGGGAACTCTCAATAGTTTCTGGGTTTTTCTCAGAAGGAATTGATGCATGTATGTTTGTGTATTCCGTGCATCCGTTTTTAGGAGGAGGGAGATTTAGGAGCCTACTATTCTGCCTTCTTGTGGCTATTACTCCCCAGATTCTTTTCAAAGACACAACGTTTGCCAAAAATTATTGCGTTTAGGTTGCAAAGAAAGTTTCATCAAATTACGAAATATCAACTCCACCTAAAGAAACGTTCCTTGACTACAATATAACATTAGTAATTCAGTAATTAACATTTGTTCTTGAACCTGTAGGTCTGGAACAAAAATAAATTTATTAATAGTGAATGAGTAAAATGCTTTATTAACTACTATAAAATAATTATGATTGAATAGTAGCATGATGTGTGAAGTTTAATGACGCTAAATAAGAACTTGAAGGGAAATCTATATTCTTTTTTGTTTTTTTTTTTTAAGAACAGATTTATTTATTTATTTTTGCTGTGTTGGGTCTTTGTTTTTGTGCGAGGGCTTTCTCCAGTGTGCCAAGCGGGGGCCACTCTTCATCGCGGTGCACGGGCCTCTCACTATCGCGGCCTCTCTTGTTGCGGAGCACAGGCTCCAGATGCGCAGGCTCAGTAGTTGTGGCTCACGGGCCTAGTTGCTCCGCGGCATGTGGGATCCTCCCAGACCAGGGCTCGAACCCGTGTCCCCTGCATTAGCAGGCAGATTCTCAACCACTGCGCCACCAGGGAAGCCCGGAAATCTATATTCTTGTGTTTTATAATATAGGAAATAGTAAATGTTAATGAGCATATTCCTAAACATGCTGGAAAAATATTATCATCAACACAAAGGAACTGTACCAAAAAAACTGGTGAAAATAAAAAAAAAAGAAATTAAACAAAATTAAACTACCCATAGAGATGATCAACAAAATGAAAAGCTATTAAAAATAATAGAAAGATTTGGTGTAAGAAAATATAAATGAGTAATTAACTGATTTATAATTAAATATAAAAGCAATATAGGGACTCACAGAAGATACTTCAAAAGCTTGGGTTATTCTAAAATTTGAAATCTTGTAATTCAAATTATTAAAAGAGAAGTTTTAATTACAGTTAAGGAACTGAAAAAATAATTGGCTTATATGGAAAAGCCAAAACAATCTTTAGACAAAGACAATAAGATCCTTAGAAAACTTAATTAAAGGCATAAACTGTTCACAGAAAAGGGAATACAGTTAAAGTTAAAAATAAAAATTGAACTATCATATGATTCAGCAATCCTGCTTCTTGGTATATATCTGAAGGAAATGAAATCTGTATTTCAAAGAGATATCTGCACTTCCTGTTCATTGCAACATTATTCACAATATGCAACATATGGAAACAACCTAAGTGTTCACTGACAGATGAACGGGTAAGAAAATGTGTCATACACACTAACACACATGGTGGGATATTATTCAGCAATAAAAAATAAAGAAATCCTGCCATTTGTGACAACATGGATGAATCTGGAAGGCATTATGCTAGGTGAAATAAGTCAGACAGAGAAAGACAAATACTGTTTGACCTCACTTATATGTGAAGTCTAAAAAGTTGAACTCATAGAATCAGAGAGTAGAATGGTGGTTGTTAGGGGATGTGAGGAATGGAAACATGTTGGTTAAAGTGTACAAACTTTCAGTTGTAAGGTGAATGAGTTCTGGCGATCTAATGCTCATGGTGACTATGGATAATGATACAGTATTGTATACCCGAAATTTGCTACAAGTCTTAATGGTTCTCATTACCCACAAAAAGTAACTGTGAGGTGATGATGTGTTAACTTGATTGTGGTAATCCCTTTACAGTGTATATGTATATCACATCATAATGTTGTACACCTTAAATATATATGATTTTATTTGTTAATTATACCTCGATATAGCTGGGGAAACCCCCCCCAGCTGATGCACACACAGAAGTTTGAGAACCACTGCCAGAGCGTTTTTAATTGACATTTATTTAAAATCACACTTTTCACTTTTTGAATTTTTTTTATTAATTACTTCATGATTAACAAATAAAAATGCTTATTATTCAAAAACTGAAACTAAAAACATTTGTTTAAATCAAAAAAATTAAAATCAGTACGTAAGATAATTTTTGCATATGCAACTAAGCAAAATATATACATATAGTGATAGAAATAAATGATGATGATGGTAACTGTACTTTGAATGAACGCTCTTATACACTTGGGCAGAAACTTGAGTTGAAACAAGCATGAAAATAAATTTAGCAAAATATATTAAGGGTTATAAGAAAATTTAGTAAGATCTGTGCCAGTAATTCTCTTTCTATTGAACACACAAACACACACACACAGAAACTCTTACAATGATTTGTCTACAAAGGAGCTTAACAGGACATTGCTTATGATAATAATAAAATAGAAATAGTCTGGTATCCCCAAGTGGAAGACTTAAATAAATTATGGCGTGTGAATATTATAGTGGACATTTGTGAGGGACTACCTATCACTCATTATTTCTTCTCCCCCTTCTAACAGGACCTGGATTTCCCCCATTTTATAGCATCTATATGGTTTTTGTGATATAGGACCTGGTTGGCCTGTTTTAAAAATATATCTAACTGGACAGAAATTAGTGAGGTGAGAGGCCTTAGACCAATCAGTTATAAGCCAATCAGTTCCCATCATTCTCCCTGGATATAGTGATTGGTTTGGGGTAAATGTGTCAGATATTGTGTTCAGCTGCATATAACTGAGAACCCAAATAATAGTGATACAAATATCAGTTTATTTGTATCATGCAAGGCAGGCCGGGACTGGTTCAATGTGGCTCCACAATCCATTACAATAGTAAGTTCCTTCTTTCTTTTCTCAGCCATCCTTAGCAGACAGTGTGTTTCCTACTTCTCTCTTCCTAGTCCCAAATTGGCAGCTCCATATCTAGCGACATGCCCACCTTCCATTCAGGAAAAAGGGAAAGGGTAAAGGGCAAAATGTACATTCCAGTGAGTTTTTCACACTTACGAGAACTTCCTTTGGAGCCATCCAGCTATTATTAGCAACTTATAAGTCATAGGCATGGAAAATCTTGGAAATGCTGTATTTAGTTTTTTGAGGTACTTTTAGTAAACAAGAGGAGGCGACTATGTGAGGTAAGCAGTTAGTGGTTTCTGACAAAGGTAGGTGTCTAAGTTGGTCCTGATAGAACGATGTCCTTGACTTTTTCACATGGTTCAGGAAGAAAGATTCACTTTAAGTATTTAAAGATACTTTAAATGTTATTTTTGTACGAATCACATAATGTTTGATTACATTCCATCATCAATGCTCAATCATATTCTTAATTAACTCTTTTCGCTAATAGAGAGTAAGATAATAAATTGAATATTCTGTGAAAATAATTTGTGTTCTTATAGAGATAAGCTACATAAAACTGTCTCTTAAATAGCAACTCATGCAAATTACTTTTCTTTCCGTAAAAGTTTGCCATTAAAATATATATATAATTTATTGTAGGAAGTTAAATATGCCTTGAGTATATCCTCTCTCTTGGGTTGATGTGCAGTGACGGAAAGAGTAAGGAATTTGTTACAGGAGATTTAGATTTGAGTCTAGACCCCATATTTACTAATTATGGCTCCTAAGCAACTCTCTGAAAATCAGTTCCTTCATCTATAAAATTGAAGTAATTATGAGTATACTCAGAGGACTCTTGTGGGGATTAAAGAGAAAATATTTGAGAAGCGTTTAAAAAATCGTCCAGTTCTGCACACATGTTCTTAAACATTACCCTTTTATTCTTTTTTTAATTTTCCCCTTTATCCACTTATAAAGCACAATGTTGACTTACTCAGCCCAATTAATGTAATATCATGTAACCTCAGTTTCATTCAGAGCTCTACCGTAATGAAATTTTATTTCACTTATACTTTAGAAACACTCTGATGTCATTTCCTGGGCAGAAACAAGGGGAAAACTAGCCCTAGGCATGGGTCTAACAGACTGGGCTTTCACCAAGCATATGGGCAACCAGTGCTTCAGTGGAGAGATCAAACCACAGTGGATGGCCTTTCTCGGGATGACTTCCTCAGACACTTAAGTTTCTTGAAACAGCTGTTTCAATCCAGGCACAGCATGTCTCCCACTCTACTCTCTTCAAATTGTGGATTCTTTGCAGTGTCCCCATTGGATTGTTTTTTTCTTTACAAATTGGCCTATAGATTAGACATGACAATTAGTACTAGTGTACAGACTCAGGGGAAAAAAAGAAATTAGTCTGGAACTAAAAGAAAACATGCTGTGCACTAGTAAAACATATGATATAACTTAAGTCAGAAGATTATAAATGATGGAACTAGAAGGGACCTTTGAGACTGTATAGCCCATTGTCTTTATTTTACAGATGAGGAATATGGTGATATATTTTTTTAGGATACTTATGGTCACCATCTCTAAAATTGCTAAATATGTGGGGCATGGGGGAAAGCAAAGAGAATTTTGCAGACTCATTCTGTATATGGCTGTATTTTGAATGTATCTGTGCATAAAGCATAGTCTTATACATTTATTCAAAACCCAGAAATCGTTTAAATCTTTATAATACTCAAATTTAAAAAATACATTTTTTCCTTTTATGAAGCTTTAACTCCAATACAGTTTTTATTAGTATTATAAGTACAGACTCTTGCTGGCCAAATCTTATATTTAATGCAAATCTCTTACATCAAAGTGAAAAGCACTCTATTAAAATATTCATTAGTCATCTCTTCATCATTCATTCATTCATGTAATCATCCAGTGAATATTTACAGTATGTCTCTTACTCTTCTGGTATTGTGTTAGACATAGAAGATATAGAAACAGAGAAATGGTTCTTAAACTCTAAAGGAGGGAGTATAGTTGTTAAGAAAACCAGCTCTCAAGCTGCCTTCTCTAAGTTTGAATTTTCTTCATTACCATCTAGCTAAGTTCTTACTTTACTTCTGTGACACTTAGTTTCCTCATCTGTAAAATGCTCATAATAACTATGCACTTCATGGGGTTTATGACAATTAAATGAGGCAATCCATGCATAGTTTTAGCATACTCCCTGGCAGTTACTAATCACTGAATATATATTAGTTATACATGACATTAGAAAACTCCTTATCTAGTGAGAGATGTAGAAAATTACACCGCTACTCACATTATGATAAAATAGGGTCTGAGAAAGATACACACTTCCATATGCCCATGAAAAAGTGTCCCTGTTCCTATGTGACCACAAAGATATGACACCAAATCTTTGGTTGGGGGATATGACCACTGTTCTCTAAGTTAATGCTTGAGTTGCTTTTTATAGATTTTTTTCATAGTTACTTAATGGTGATTTAGAAGAAACATAATATATGGAGTGAATATTCCAAGTAGAGGAATGCATTTGGATTTTAGAACGATTCCTTTAGTAATGATATGGAAGACAGCTTGAACTTATCCTGAAGGCAGGTGTTATGAAGGTGTACTTTTGGTATGCTGCAGCTGAAAAATTATGGTGAAATAACATAAGAAAGAAGACATATTTGAGGAACATTTAGAAGATGGAATTAGCTACACATAGTTGCTGATTGAATGTGAAAAGTGAGGGGGAGGAAGGAATTGTATAAAGATCTTGGAGTTCCTCACCTTTTAAAAAGTGGCTATAAAGTGAAGATATTTACTGCAATAAGAAATCAGAAAGAAGACTGGACTTGATGAAATGATGAGGCCATGAGTCTCATTTCAACCTTGCTACTTATACCTGTAGAATCCATATTTTTTTAATGATGAAACTTTGAAGTAACTTTGCATTAATTGATTGCATAATTGAGCTATAAAATCATTTGTGTGTTGTGAGGTGAAAAAGTAATAACCAGGATTTATTTCTGGACCATTTTATTTCAGAAATATCCTATTTGATTAGAAGATATGGACTAATTATCTAGATTAGAGTGAAACCTAGAATGTTAGGGGAGAAGGAAGTGACTCTGGCAGTAACTCTATTTCAAAGATTCTTGGTTGTGAGAAATAGAGAACAGAAAGAGGAAGAGGAAGAGAAAAGGAAAAGCCAAGTGAGAAAGCAGATGGCAAGAAGGTGGTGCAGTGCATGATATGAATTCCTCCATGAGAGCATCACTGTATTCTCTACAAGTCTATAGAGTATCAAATATCCTGACTTGAGGGATTACTTCTTTTAATTTAATTTGGTTGGTTTGTAAAGCTTCTATGTCATTTTAAAGGTTTTATTTCTATATGAAACAAATATGACTGTTATATATTTCCATATGACTGTTAAATGGCCAACATTAATTCTAGGATTCAGATATCAACCTAATGTAGTTTCTTTGTAAGAAATCTTTCTCTTTCCCATCTTTTCACCTATTTTAATATTTTACCCTTTGGCTTTGTCTTTTAATAATTTCAGTATGTTGAGTCTAGATGTAGATTGCATTTTATTTAACCTGCTAAAGATTCTTTGGGATTTTTTTTTTTAATATGGGTATGATGTCTTTTGTTCAATTTGGAAAATTTTCAGTCATTGTCTCTTAAATACTTTCTCTGCCTAAATTTATCTTGCCCATTTCTAGGGCTCTGTTAAGTGTTTGATCTAATTGTGTATTCTTTTTTGTTTTTTTTACCATCTCTTTCAAAATGTCTATCTTTATAACTCTGTGCTTATTCTGGACAGGTTCTTCTGATCTTACAGTTTACTGTTTCTCTATTTGACTAGTCTACTGTTTTATCTATCCATTTAATTCACCTTTATGGTATTTTTCATTTCTGTGACTTTAATTTGGTTGGTTTATAAAGCTTCTATGTCATTTTTAAGGTTTTTTTATTTGTTTCTATTTAAAATTTTCAAACATGTATACACTTTCTTAAACAGTTGGTTGGAATGGTAATCTACCGTGGCCGTTAAAATTCTTTCTGGGTATTCCAAAAAATGAAGTCTTTGAATGCTCTTTATTTGGGCCATTTCTTAGGGTTGTATTTGCAACGAGCAACCATGAGGGATCAGGGAACATCTCTCTCTAGACAAAAATCAGGCATTCTTTTGTTTACTATAAAAGTGGCGAATCTAGCAAGTTTTCCATTAACAGAACCCACTGTGTGTACAGTTATCCACCATAGGCACTGTGCTACCCTAGTGGAACTTGTGGGACATGGGGAAGCAGTGTGAAGTTTATGCTGACTACATTCAAGCTACTGCTTTGGTCCTAAATAATAAAATAGTTTGCCTCTGACCCAGGAGGCTAGTGTCTTTTTCCACTATCTACAGTATGGTAATAGGCTGGCTTTTTATTTTGTCTGTATATGTCCAACACCCAATGAGACAAATAGAATACACAATACACATCTGAATAACCATGAAACAAAGTGCATGCTAAATATGTAATTTATGCTCTATTGAACAAAAGAGCTTGACAGAGAAAAACTGTCTTAAGGCAGATATATAACAAAGTTATATAATTAAATATATTTTATTTAAAAGTAATTCTGTTGGTTTATAACAATTACTTTCCCCCAAACTGTGGAATTGTTCTACAAAATTTAAATCTTCTGAAGTGAATATTGTTTTCTTTTCTATTTTTGTGTGAAAATTTAGTTTGTCTTAGAGCTAGTATAGAGTTAACGCCAATGAAATGATTATGAATACTTTATCTAGACAGGTTAGATGAAAATATTTTGCTATCTCATATAAAAGTAAATAAAAGCTGTACTTTTCTCTGCATACTTTCTAGAGAAGGTGGTTTATTTGGAAGCAAAGTAAGTTGCATCTGATTACCTATTGGAACACAATAAAATAACATCATTTTAAAGAACCCAATGCATAGTATTTTAATATAAGTTATTCAAAAATTCACATTTCTGTAGTGCATGGGTCCTGACAATGAATAAATTGAGTTAAATGAAAAAGCCCAAACAAAGTCCTCTTTTAATTTATACTATTTTAAAATATAATTTTAATATCAATTTTATAATAATTTAAATCAAAGGATAAACATCAGGTATATAGAATTTGGAAAAAAAATTTTTTTAGTCAATTTATGGTCACTGCTTTTTATAGAAACTGATCAACTTTAATTTTCTCATTATAAATTCCTTTGTTTCAAGCATAGGTCTTAGCAAACAATTATTAAGTATTTTATTTTTGAAACAAAATAATTCTGTTTTCATGGGTAGTTCAGAACAAGCAGCTTCACATTATGCCTTGATACTATATAAGAGAATATGCCTATAAAATAACTTTACCAATCTGATTGGCACTGAATTTTTTTATCCTTTGATATACTTTACCTGGTGCTTTACAAGGTCTAGAAGCCTCAAAGCTTGGGTTTGAATTGTGCCAAAGATAAAGTAGAAAGTATCGAGTTTGATCTGAAATCCACAAAATCAAAAGTTTGCCTGGCCACAAATCCAACATTTACTGTCTAACTGTGGATTGCAGTGGGAACTAAAGTATTGCTTTTATTCCTTTCATCCAGCGTTTTGAAGGATATTTGAGGACTTGATTTATAGCTTTGAGGAATTGAGACTAGGTGTTAACAAGCAAAGAAGAATTTAAACATGCAATCACATATGCTCCTTCAAAGACATATCCTTGGTACCTGAGGTACTTGTTGAACTCCTTGATTAAATGGTTATACCTAGATTATGTGGACAATGGAGGAGAATTCTTCTCAGTCTAAGATTTTAATTGATCTGGCTTTAGCAGAATCGCTCAATGACTTATCATTCACATATCCCCCAAGATTTATGTTATCTGAAGCGTAGACTGAGGTTTATAATTGATGTAACTCCCAAATTATAATCAGGCATCCAATTTGTCCATGCTTGCAATGGAAATAATGTATAAGTAGATATACCAAATCTTTCTTATAAGAGGCCAGATTATTTGGGAAATGTGGGATGGAGAATAGGATTTCATTGTATAAACCTGAAAACTCAGATATAATCTCACAATTGAGATTGAAACAGTGAGCCTATATTTTAACCTCCTAAACTCACATGCCAACATATGTTAATTGTTGAAAAGCAGTTTTGTAAATATCTCTTTTTGAAAATATGTATATATATATCTTGCCAGTCTGACCAAGCAATTGGAAATATATTCTAATATCCATTGACACTTCTTTTCAATTTTTTCATCCTTTTTTCTGCCTGTAGTCAGCTAATATTGACTCTTTTCCCCCACAACTATATATATTCCTCCTGTATATAGCTGGCAAAAAGCAAAGACATTGTCCTGGGAAAGGAAGTATGCAAGATAAAGGCAGAACCAAGGCGCCAAACTGTAGCCTTATGAGATCCAATCAGAAATCAGCCTGAATCACATGGATACATCCATGTGATGCCAGATACCTGTCAGTGCCCTAAATTGATAGCATGAGTATAATCGGGTGAGGAATATGTATTCAAATTGCCAGAAGTTGAATCTCAGTACATAGCTAAGTGCCTGTGTCTGATTTTTTGAGTATCAGTTTTTCAAATTTCCCCACAGCTGCAGTGAATATAAGAAAGTCCCTTACTTTCCTCTATTTTCCAACAAAATATTTGCATCGAGTTGCTTGCAATGTGAATTAATGCTATGTATTCAGTATGAAAAGCAGTGTGATGTTCATTTTTTTAAACATCTTTATCGGAGTATAATTGCTTTACAATGGTGTGTTAGTTTCTGCTTTATAACAAAGTGAATCAGCTATACATATACATATATCCCCATATCGCATTTTTAAATTTCGTACTCCGGGTCACTTCACCTCCCTTCTTACTAAATTACATTTGGTCACACTTTAACCACACGAGATGATGCAGCATTGTTCTATCTGGAAGAGGGGCAAGTAGGTGGAAAGGTGCAGAAGTGTAGTGCAAAAAGATTAAAATTTTGTTTACAACTATCCAGTAAAAAAAAAAATAAAGCTATGGTCCACAGGCCAAAATATAAGGTTAATGAGACTGATTTTTGAAACCCTGTGTGTGTGTGTGTGTGTGTGTGTGTGTGTGTGTGTGTGTGTGTATACATATATTTGCACTGAGGATTAGTTCATTCCTTTTAATTCATTCAAATGTAGTCATTAAAATATTTCATATACTACTTTTGCTGTAATCATATTATTTATGAGATTTATATATTAAAAAGTTAGATTTATTACATTATCATTACTTTGTACAATGCAAGATGTACATAATGTTATATTTTACAAGATCCTAAAGAGATAAGTGAAAACATTCTGCAAGATCTTAAAGAGATAAGAGATAAATGGAAGTTAAAATAGACTAGTAGCTTATATTGAATCCTTAAATAGCATTGATTCAGTAAGTAATTACTCAGTGCCTGCTATAGGTAAGGCACTCCTTAGTACCCTGCAATGTAAGTATTGTAATCCTCTTTACATATAAGAAAACTAAGTCTAGGGAGAAGACTATTAGGGTACACTAGTAGTAAGTAGAAATCTAGGATTTTTGTCCAGACATACCTGCCTTGAACGTTCATGCCCTTTACTAGATATTTCACACCTTCGCTGCCATAACCAATTTTCTACTTTTTAGAAGCTTAAAGATTGATGTAAAAGACAGAGATTTAAAGAGCTAAGTATAATAAAATTAGAATGAAATAAGGACTAAACAAGGTGTAATACACTTGTTGCACTAGTGAGAAAATGATTAGAAATATTAATGAGACCAGATAAGGTTTGCTAGAGGAGGAACTTATCTAAACAAAATTCTCTAACAAAAATTAGGATATATACAATTACATATGGTATATAAACAATTATAATTTTTAAGTGTAGACACATAACTAACCACATGAAAAGTCTGTTTACTGTAGTCACTAGGAACACAATCTATAGGCTACATCTGCTTTGACTCAAAATCCAACTTTTGGTACTTTCCTACTCCATGGTATTACAAAGCCAGTTTCCCCATCTATAAAGTAATGCTTTACAGTACCTACTTCATAGTATTTTTATGAGGCTTAAATGTAATGTACCACGTAAAGCTAACACAGTGCCTTAAAATACTAAAGAATCCCATAAATGGTTACATACTTATCACTTGTGATATGTATATGGTGTGAAGTTTATAGGAAGAGATTGGGAGAAGAGAGGAAAAGGATATTCTGACTCAGGAAATTGTGTTGCAAGTGCATGGAGTTATGAATGAAACAGTTGCTCAGGGATAATGGTTGGTATGGCCAGAATGCTAAGTGCAAGGTCAAGTGAAGGGGCGGAAGATGATATTGAAATTCATTTTAGCTTTTTTGGAGAATGCATGTCTTTTGTGAATAGCTTTATTATATTGTTACTCTTATAAAGTTTTGGTATACATTTAATGCCAAATCTCCCACAAGGCATGAGTTGCCCTGATTAGAGTGCATACTAGGTATTTTATGCCAGGAATTGTGGAAGTGACCATGAAGGAGCTCTGAGCCAGAGTCAGAAGGAGACTTCGAAGGTAAATCTCTTTGGAGTGGCAGTGATCGTTTACTTAGAAGACACCGAGAATAAAATAAAAGTAAAACTCTCAAGAGTGAATAAAAGGGCAGGATAGATACCAAATATGGATATATTGATTAAAATTATTTCTTTTCATGCAAGAGAAATACATTCCAAGTAACTCAGACCAGAAGGGAATCAATAGAAAGGATTTAGCAGGACTCACAGAAATTAACACAAAATCTAGAAAACCCAGCTGGGTAAAGATCAGTAGTCATAGCCACCCAAGATCTAGGTTAAAAACGCAGTAACAACTAATTTCCAGCTTCATCCCAGTACAATTGCTAGCTTAGCTTTCTCTGCTCAAGATTTAAATTCCAGGGAGAAGGAACAATCAATCTGTGTAGAATGGGTCATTTCTAACATCATGTTCAAGCATAGAACCTAGATTAACATTCCACCCTGATTGTGGTCAAAGAATGTCTGGTAGTTTCCTAAAAGGCAATTGGGCTTTGTTGTCAAAAGAAAAGAAAATAGATGCCAAGCATCTCCCACAAATTGCTCTTTGATACAGAATCAAGAGTTTAGAATCAGGTGAGTAGGGAGCCAGAGTGGAAGAAGGTTTAGAAAATGTGAGGGAAGGTGAGCCACTATAAGCAGTTGATTTTGTGAACGGTTATTGTTTTTCCTTAAAGATACATAATTAGAGTGGAAAGCATGCTTGTATTCCTTATTGGTGAGCTCATGATGCATAGAGGTTTCACCTCAATTATCTTTGCATCTGAGAACTTAGACCTGTTTGTCTGAATTGTAGCAGGATCTTAAAACTTGAATGAAAGGATGGATTAGTAAATTAATAGCTATTGTATGTTTTTTATTCTACATTTTATATCAAGTTTTTAGGATAGATTCCTAGAAGTAAATATTTATAAACACTTTAGAACTCTGGACAAAATCAGGAGCTATTCCAGAATAAAAAGCTTATTAAAGGACTTCTGGTTTCTAGTTGTATATATAGAAGTCACCACCCCACCCTAGCAAGTAAAAAGGGGAAAAGACTTAAAAGTCAACAAATCTTGGAAACATAAGAGAAGGAAGGATGCAGGACAAGCCAATGACCCCAAGACTGGAGAGTCAGGCAAATACAAGGAGTTGTGTTTACCAGAGCAGAGACTCAGGAGCAGAAATACCCCATAACTAGGTAACTAGTACTGGTGTAGGAGAACCTGAACTATAATTGATGAATTGTAGGAGGCTCACTGAAGACAACTCAGAGTTAAAAACTCCAGTCATAGAAACACCCCCCTCACAATTTGTGAGCCCTACCAGTTCCAGGGACATGGGGACTTCTCTGGCTTCTGGCAGGGGGATCCTAAAAGGGAACCGTTTTTCCCTTTGGTTTTCTTAATAAAGTCTGCCCTCGAGGGAAGCTAGTTAATCAGAACACAACCTGCTGGGGTATTATCAGAGTCTAACTAAGTAGGAGGAAGGGAAATACCAACTCCAGCCCAAACTAGCCATCTTGTCCAACATAAGGGGGATAAAAAAAAATACTAAGGTGAAGAAAGATGTGAAGTTCACAGTCCAGAGGCACAGGCTCACTGAAAGACTGAGACCTAATCATGGGACTATAGAAAACTTCACCTTCCCCCACATCTCACCACATTACTAAAGGACTCTTTACAGCAGTGCTTTACCTAGAGCAAAGAATGTCTGGTAGTACAAATTACAAGGCATAGCAAAAGGCAGAACAACACAATTTGAAGAGATAAAGCAGGCATCAGAACCAGACATGGCAGGGATGTTGCAATTATCAGACTGGGAAATTAAAACAACTATGATTAATATTTTAGGGGCTGTAATGGATAATGTAGAAAGCATGCAAAAACAGATGGACAGTGCAAGCAGAGAGATGGAGTCCTAAGAAAGAATAAAAAAAAATCTTAGAGATCAAAAATACTATAACAGAAATGAAGAATGTCTTTGATGGGCTTATTATTAGTAGACTGTACATGGCTGAAGCAAAAATCTCTGAGCTAGAGGGTGTGTCAATAGAATCCTCAAAATCTGAAAGGCAAATAGAACAAAGACTGAAAAAACAGAATATCCCAGAACTGTGAGACAACTACAGAAGTTGTAGTATATGGGTAATGGGAAAATAAGAAAAAGTAGAAAGAGAAAAATGAATGGAATACATATTTGAAGCAATAATGTCTGAGAATGCTTATAATTTGGGAAATTCCCAAATCTATATAGATACCAGACACCAAGTAGGATAAAAACAAAAGCAAACAAACAAAAAACCCACATGCTACACCTAGACATATCATTTTCAAAATATAGACATTGAAAGATAAAGTCCTGAAAGAAACCAGAAGGAGAAAACACCTTAGCTATGGAGGAACAAAGGTAAAAATTATATCTGACTTCTCCTCAGACACCATGTAATAAAGAAGAGAATAGAGTGAAATATTTAAAGTGTTGAGAGAAAAAAAACCCTGTAATTCTGTACCCTGTGAAATTATCCTTCAAAAGTGAAGGAGAATTAAAGAGTCTCAGACAAACAAAAATTGAAGGAATTTGTTGCCAGTAGACCTGCCTTAAAAAATGTCAAAAGGAGTTCCTTAAAGAGAAGGAGTAGAATATAGGTCAGAAACCCAGATCTTCATAAAGTAAGGAAAGCATTGGAAAAGAAATAAGTGAAGGTAAAATAAAAACTTAATTATTTTTTATTCTTAATTGATCTAACAGATAACTGTTCAAACTAAAGATACCAAAATGTTTTTTATTATGTATGTATGTGTATGTCTTATGTGTATACATGCTTATCTATGCTTACATATGTGTATATGACATGAATGACAGCAGTGATACAAGGGAAGGGAGGGAGGAATCGAGTATTTTGTTATAAGATGCAATACTCACAAAGTGGTACAATGTTATTTGAAAATGGACTTGGGTTAGGTCTAAATGTATATTGTAAATTCTGGAGCTCACAATAAAAAAAAGAAGTATAACTGATATACTAAGAAAGAAGAGAAACTGAATCATAAATGATGCTCAGTTAAAACCACAAAAGGGCGGGGCTTCCCTGGTGGCGCAGTGGTTGAGAATCTGCCTGCTAATGCAGGGGACACAGGTTCGAGCCCTGGTCTGGGAAGATCCCACATGCCGCGGAGCAACTAGGCCTGTCAGCCACAACTACTGAGCCTGCGCGTCTGGAGCCTGTGCTCTGCAACAAGAGAGGCCGTGATAGTGAGAGGCCCGCGCACCGCGATGAAGAGTGGCCCCCGCTTGCCACAGCTAGAGAAAGCCCTCTCACAGAAACGAAGACCCAGCACAGCAAAAATAAATTAATTAATTAATAAACTCCTACCCCCAACATCTAAAAAAAAAAAAAACCACAAAAGGCAGAAAAGTGGAAAAAATAGGAACAAAGAATAAGGACAGCAAATAGAAAACAGTAACAAATATAATAAATATTAATACAACTATGTCAGTAATTGCTGTGAATGTAATTTGTTCAAGTGTACCAATTAAAAGACAGAGATTGTCAGAGTGGATCAAAAACTGTATGTATCTAAGAAACCCAGTTTAAATACAAAGACACATCTAAATTAAGTAAATGGATGTCCTGAAGACATGGAAGAAACTTAAATGCATATTTACTTAGTGAAAGAAGCCAATTTGAAGAGGCTACATACTGTATGATTCCAACTTTGTGACGTTCTGGAAAAGGCGAAACTGAGATAGTAAAAAGATTAGTGGTTGCCAAGGGTTGGGGATTGGGGAAAGAGAGAAATAGGTGGAGCAAACAGATTTTTTAGGGCAGTGAAAATACTCTGAACCCTACTATTCCAGGAAAATTGCAAGGCCTTAACTGTTTTGTGGTTGACATTGTTATTGAGCATTTTAGTTCCTTGATTCTCTGTGATAGTGATCAGAAAGTTACCTAAATTGCTTTGATTCATAGGTAATTAAATGACGCTCTACCTCATTTTGTGCTGTAAAAGATTACACAATTTATCTTGTCTAATAAGACAGAAAAATAGTAGTAATATGCTATTACAGTTTCTTTTTTTTGTGCACAAATTAGTGCTAGAAATACACTTGAAAGAAAAATATTTAAATGTGTAATATCCACTTTTAAAGCAATTTTGTTGGATGTCAATTCATCATGCTTTTTCCCGTGTTGCTCTATGGGTACTAGTTGTGTGAATGGCCATATACATGAATGGATATATACACTGTTTATAGCAAGTGAAATGGTTAGTTTGAGCTACTGTTTTTCACTTGAGAAATAAAGTATCTAGAGATTTTACCCATTTCAGCAATCATTAAATTTTCTACCTTAGTAATATTTTTGTCTTCAGCACTGAGAAAGTAAAATTTTGACAACCTTTGTATAAAACTAACTGAAGGGCCCATTGCTTTAATCTACTCTACTGTTGTCCTTCAAAAATTGTGTTTTATAAAATTGCCCATCATAGTTGAGTAAAAATATATTTTAGGTGGATGTAGAATCTTGTGTCCAAACTCTGATACTTAAAATGTATATATCCTAAATATGGAAACTTTTCGAGTATTTTTTTTTCACAGTTACTAGCATAAAACCACTAATGGAAGAATCTTCCTACAGTTGTAGTTATTGATATCCAATATAGGATGATGTCATGCTGTGTAGGTACAGTTGTTTATAAAGTAAGTAAAAAATGCTGACACATGGCCAGCATTTAGGCAAGATTTTTAAGTGAGCGTGGGTGGTCACTTCTAAATTGAGGTGAATGAGTGAATTTTTTCATGTTGTTAAAGAGGACAAACCTTATATTAACAAACATATACCAATTAGAGATCCAGCAGTCATCCAGACTATGGAATGACTCCAGGACTGGGAGCTTCCTGTGGAGAACAAGATAGAAGGAGCCTGATCCCTGTCACTAGGAAGTACCATATATAGCTTGTAGACTAATTTCTTTCGGTTAGGAAAACATTTTGATTTTAATGTGATGGAATTTTTTTGCTGTTGCTGTTGTTACTCTCAACTAAATCCTAATTTCAATAATTCAGTTTGCCATCAGGAAATGCTCTTGGTGAATGGATATGGGGGAAAGAAAGGATATAAATAGTATGATTCTGACTATGTGAGAAGTGTATAATAATAAGAAAAAAGAGGACCTACTATATAGCACAGGGAACTCTGCTCAATACTCTGTAATAAACTAAATTGGAAAAGAATTTGAAAAAGAATAGATACATGTATCTGTATAACTGAATCACTTTGCTGTACACCTGAAACTAACACAACATTGTTAATAACTATACTCCAATGTAAAAGAAAAAAATGTACTCCTTTATTTTCACTAAAAAAAAAAATCAGTCAGCTTCACTAACACAACATTGTTAATAACTATACTCCAATATAAAAGAAAAAGAAAAATAAAGTTATTTATTTTCACTAAAAAAAAAAAAATTAGCTTCACTAACACGACATTGTTAATAACTATACTCCAATATAAAAGAAAAAGAAAAATAAAGTTACTTCTTTATTTTCACTTAAAAAAAAAAAAAAAATCAGTCAGCTTCTCCTTCTATCCAAGAACTACTGCTTGAGGCCCAGAGGTCAAATCAAGGTCTTTAATTTGGAGGAGAAATGGCATGTTTGCAATCATCTTGGAAACCTAGACTAGTGTTTCCTTTTTCATCTGACCACAACCTACCTGCCTGCTTACTCTGGGATCTTTAAATTATCATCTGTGGGGTAGAAGTTGAGCAACTGCAATTTGAAGTTTTTCCAGGTATTCGTGATGTGCACTATTGCTGGAAAACCACTGGCCAAGTGACAACAGTGCATCACAAAAAGAGCAACCTATTCTGTTCTTTTGTGACTAATTTCCATTAGGATTATTTCAACAAGACTTTTAGGGCTTTTTCTAATTTCCCCCAGACTGTATTGGTAAATGGTTCCCAGTCTGAGATCCTCTTTCTATTTAATCCCTGGAATCTATCCACATTTCTGGGGAGGTGAACTCTTGTTGGTAACTATAAACCTTTCTCTTTATCTTAACCATGTCCCTTGACAACACATAAAAAAAAAAAAACTTCCCTTGAATAAATGTCATAACTTATACACAGTCTAATATAGGACTATATCTATAAAAAAATTGTTCTTTCTCCTTTTTGGATAACATGTTTCTCCTAAAAAAATTGAGATTACAACAGGAAAGATGCATGTCCAACCATGGCAAAAGATGTCTGTAAAATGATGTATTCTTACTTAGATAATAATAGATTTATGTGTGTATACATATATATTTTTATTTGAATCAGATATAATTCTCTCACATTATTATATATTGCAACAGAGGCTTTTACCTTAAATTAAAACTCATAAATCTTGACCATGTTGCATTCCTATTTTATCTTTATTGATACAAAAATATTGAATTTCCATACAATACTCTTCAAGAGAGGAAGCCCTTTACTTTCCTTTAGAATCTCTAAGGCTTTGAAATGTTTGCTCTCACTTGACCAATCCCATTACTAAAAGGGCAAAATGATTCATGAGAGTTATCAATTATAGAGTGCAGTGCTATCTATGAATATCAACCACTGTTTCCACTCTCAGATCCAAGTAGTAAAAGAGAAGAATATGAAAAAGCCTCCACTCAGTCATGTCTGGCGTCATTCCTAGACTGTTCCCAGAGAAAGCTTCCTTTTGCTCTTGCCAAACCAGAACATTTTTATTAGAAAATCCTCTCCTACTCCAAGAATCTATAAGCAATACACTGAAGATTTCAGAGGGATGCTAGTAGAGAATTTATAAAATTATCTATAGTAATTCAGTTCAAAATCTTACCTTAGGCATTCCTTTCAAAATTTGACTTTTGTGCTTCAAATCCATAAGCTCTCCCTATGCTGTTTCCACACTGTAATATTAGGCTTCCTTCATTTATGCTCCCACTTTCCAGTTGTCACCCAGACTCTAACTCTTCCATCCATTCATGATGCAGAACACCAAACCATTCTCCAAACTTCCACATCCTCAATTGAATAACATCACCTGTCCATTATTTCATAAGATCTTCTAATATGATTATTTCTTTTGTAAACAAATTTTTTAAATGCCCTCTTAGAAGACAACTTGTGCTGAATATACACTTCAAATTAGTTTTATTTTGTAAAATTTTCCCTTGCTAAAAATCTGGATCAGTGACTTTCATCCGTGGGCGTCAGAGTTATTACCAGGTGCAACAAAATCTATATGCATACCACAGTATCTGTAAGGAATGGTTTTCCAAATGTGTGTTAATAAAATGCATGTCATTAAAAATCATTATCAGCAGCTATTAGGGGTGTCTTTACATAAACCAGTAAAGTACAAATATCACATGAGAGTTATCTTCAGAATTTCACCTAAAATTTTTTTGGGAGACATTACTTGGAGAAGGCACACCAGAAATTCCAAATCGTCACTTCATTCTCAAAAGGAGCTAGCATAGCCCTATTCCCCAATACCCCTGCCTCCAGTTCTATGTGGTTCATTTTTAGTTGAAACTAGGACTAAACCTCTTCTTCAAAAAGCATCAGAGATAAATAATAATATGAAAGGACTTCAGTGATTTTCCTCACTATA
Source organism: Grampus griseus (assembly GCF_964374135.1). NCBI lineage: Eukaryota > Metazoa > Chordata > Mammalia > Artiodactyla > Delphinidae > Grampus > Grampus griseus. Next base: position 26,418,993 of record NC_139007.1, on the reverse strand, counting down.
TTTTTCCCTTTACAGACCTTATCAAGCAGATCAAGTCTGAATATTTTCACACTCTCCCTTCTAGTTCCACCATACAAGTCTCCTATTATTGATTCCTACTTTGACTCAAAATCATAAAATTCGTGAGGATGCAGAAAATCTATCCTGTCAGATCTCAATTATTATTGTGGTAACGGGGCAGATACCATTTTTGTTTGTTTGTTTAGGCTCTTAAATATTATCATTGTTACTGAGAACTGAGGTGAACTGGTTTAGTGATTTATGGAAAAGCTACTTAACAAGGTTTTCCCTCCCAAATCCTGCACTGTACCGAGGTTCAATTATGTTACCCAATGCAAAAAGGACTTCCCATTTTGATGCCTACTTAACCCTTCTTTCTGAAGCTTAAAATAGCCTCCTTTGAGAACTGAAGCGGAAAATATGAGTAGTTTGTACGTTGGCATCAGTAACGTTCTTGAGTTTATTTGATGTCACAGGTAATTTGGGGGTCATGTGATGGGAATCATATAATAGATTGCCTTCAGAAATTTGTTACTATAGCTCTGGCTCCCAAATTTTTACATTAACATCTATCCAATGCTAACAGAATCAAGGCCATTTGAAAAGTCCCACCATCCTTAAAAGGCAAAATTTATATAGAGAAATAGATTCACGAAGATAGATCTTTTCTGTTGCTTTAGTAACTTCTGTTTCTTTTCACCATATATGTTTTAATATTGAGAACAAAAAAGAATTTTACAGTTGTAGAAGGAAAATTTCATCCATTGATAGACTTGTAGAAGGTTTGTTCTAAAAATATTTAATTCAGCACAGACCTTTTTTTAGGTAAAATATATGTCAACAAAATAGAACAACTTCTGATACTCAGATACCAATAACTGGATTTTTTTTTTGCTAAATGGTTATTTGCTGTCATGAATAAAACCACATTACATATTGTAAATGCAAAAATTAGAGACTGTGGTGTGTCATGATATGTAGCAATTACGATACTTCCTAAAATTTGGGTACTCCTGTTCCTGAAGTTATGCTACCTTTACAGCCAGTATGAAGTACCAGCATATTGTCATAGAAGAACTATGATGAACATTGTCAAGTGTTTGTAATTATTATTTTTTCAATCATTTATATCTCAGGGTCTAACTGTATTTAACAGAAAATATCAACTGAACTAAAAGTACCCTTTCCCAAGGGTGCTTCTGGCATTCTAGTCATATTGTGTTTCTCAATTTGTGTGCAGATTACACAGTTATTTTTACTTTGTGAACGATCCCTGAACTGCATAAACATGATTTATGTTATTTCTGTATGCATATTATATATTTCCATAGAAAAATTACCTCAAAATATTAATAAATAAATAAATAAAAGTACACTTTTCCATGTTTTATATCCTCACATGATTTCTGTGATTGAGATCCAATTTCTCACTTGGAATGAACTAAGGAAGAAAGTTAATATTATTAAGGTTATGTCAGCAAACAACTAAATGACTTCGGTTAATTTTTACAGCAGTTAATTTAGTGAAAACAAACAATTAGCTAATTGCTTCATCAAATTAATACATCACTTGAAGCAATCAATTCTGTAACCTTAAATTTATCTTTAATCCCAGTAAGGAAGGACTAAACCACGAAACGTACAGTCCAGTCTTAATTAGTATTTTTTGGTTGAGAATTCCAAAGTATTGTTTTACAAATAGAGTTCATTTTTCTGAAATATCTTACACATTATTATAAGCAATTTAAGGAAATAATTTCAAAGCAATTTAAAGTGTTGTCCAAATATTTTAAATATTAAATGTGGAAAGAACATAGACTTTGTAACCAGTGATCTAAAGTATGTCAGTTTTTATATTTTCTTTATACTTGACTTTTTTAATAGCTATATTGCATTCCATCAATTTCATTCATTCATTTTAGTAAACATTTTCCTTTTTCTGTGATTTTCAAGTTGTCTACTAAGTAGCCCCTGTAAGATTTTTTTCAATATTATGCACTTCTATAAGCAGCATTTTATATTTTAGGATGTTTGTTTTATTGGATATATTTCCAAAATATTGACCTGAGGGCATTCTATACCTTTTACTCAATATGTACTTCATAAATTTTGCTATATTTGTCTGATTGTTCTCCAGAATAACTGAACAGATTTACAACCACTAACAAGTGTTAATATGTGCATGCTTCTGCATAGCCTGGCAAACCAGTTAACCAAAACATTTAATGATTTTTATTAGATTAATGGATGTAAAGGCAATCATTAAAATTGTTCTAAATTGCATTATTGTCCATGACTTTAATTAGAGATTTTTTTTAATGTATCTATCTTTCCTTAACAATAAACTTTGTTTTTGTCCTTTGTAATAATTTAACAGTAATTTATCTGTAACAATATAATTATATCAATTCTTATTGATTTGTAGGATAGTTGTGTCAGTTTTCCCATTATTTTGACATTTGTTTGATTTTATTTAATTACACCAAGGTGTAATAATTTATAAGGCTCTATTAATTATGACTTAATTTTCTTTATTCCTTTAATATTCCTAAATTTTGTCCCACCCTCGTTGTGTTGTTGATACTTCTGATCTTTCATTATCAGAATAGCATTAATCTATATCAAATAGTACAATACTTTTCAAATTAAAATTCTGGAATTTTTTAAATGCCTTATTTAGTACCTGTTCCACATAACTCCATCTTTAAAATAGTGAGATACATGTTTTCCTTCTAATCCCCCATAACAAGTATTGTGGACTATACCCCAGGATCCCCTTGGTTCATTATTTTAGTATATTTCCATAAATAACATAGTCTGTAACCTGGTGGCATAATTCCTTTGAAAGTGCCCATCTGTGCCAGGTCACTTTATTTATTTATTAACTCCTCACAAGAATATGAAGTGAAGTGTTCTTCATAGTCCAAGTTACTTCTCTGTCAGAGTCACTCAAGCTGTTTCAATGAGGACTGGTGAGTCAAAATCTTTTGAGAAGTTGAGAACTGGGCCAGAATCTGCCTTTTGTTTTGTTTTTGTTTTTAGTGACTCCTTACTGATTTTCTTTTTCTGCACATCAAAAGCTGGGGATTGCTCTTTTATAACACAGTCATCACCACTCTCAATCTAAATATGAGAAAAATAAATGTTAACAGAAGTTAAATGTCTTGCTTAAAGCCACATGACCTGGAAGCATGGAATAAAGATTACAGATCTGATAACCTTTCTCCAAGGCTGTCTACCTTGTAACAGCAACTCACAACCCCTGAGGAGGAGACGATTCTAAAAGCTTGCAGCTTTTTATTCCATTTGAGCTAAAATTAACTAGTTTGTATTGATTCAAACGCTTATTAGAGAGTGAAAACTTGGAATTTTATGTAGATCTGGATGGCACTGAGGCAAAAAAGAAGACAATTCTAACAAATAATCATGAAACATATACTTTTAGAGTTATAAACATAATCATCAGATAAGCTTTGAGACAAGCTCTATAGTTTATTCCATCATTAGCATAATGTTATGCCCATTACTATTTGCTTTGGTGGACATCTGGCAGAAAAATAATAAAGTGCACACACAGACATAGATACGGGCACATACACACCCAGCTTCAGAATTACTACTCCAACTTAATTCTTTTTAAATACATCTTTTCACATGTTTGATATGCTTATAATAATGTGACTCTCTGGAAATTCAGAATTACAATATGTTTAGAGAAAGAATGATTGCAGATTGTTACAGGAAGAATTATAAGGTCTATCAAATGAAATGTAGAAACTTTGATTCTAATAAATAATTAGTATGAGGTAGGGAATTCTGTGACTCATGGCCAATGGCCAACACAAATAAAGAAATGCTCTATTTGCATAGATTAATCTGTAATTAGAGTTTCTTTATTACTTTGAGAGAAAAACAACACAAAAACTCAGAATCATCTAATTTTGAGCAAGTAATAGGGATATAAAACAGATTTGAACAAAAATTTGATTCATTTAATTTTAAAATAAAGAATAAGGAACATATAAGTTTTGAATGAAAAATACATATTTAAAAAATTTAATGGTATATTAGAATCAAGAGAAATAGGAATGGAAGAAAATAAGAAATATGGTATAGGGTGAAGAAACAGAAGGGAAGTAAAAAAATTAAAAGAAAGGCAGGAAAGAGAAATAGGGTAACAATAAAACTTTGTATTGTGCAAAATGAAGTGGTAACAGGAGATAGGCCAGGGGTCCTGTCTACGAGGTAGAAGTGGGATAGAAGGTGAAGCCTAGTGGGGTTTACAGTGGTCAGACCAAGTGTGGAGATGGCCAGCTTCATGAGAACACCTGTGGGATGTCTCTAGCTCTGTAGACCGGAGCCCCCTTAATACTGGCAGTGGTAAATTAGGTAGTGAGTGAGGGAAAAAGTCAAGGAGATTCCATTTATTTTTGCTGGCCAGAAAATGCTTCTAGTAGAGCTGTTTTAAAGATTGGTGCCTCACTTCTGACCCAGAGGAGTCATACGAGTCATACGAGTAGAGACACAGAAAGAAGCAAAAAGAATTACAGAGAAAGGAACATGAAAGAAGAAAAGTTGGGGGAAATCATGCAAATAGAACATTAAGTTCTCATGAAGAAAGCTTCGCTTGTCATTTAAAGGTGGTGACCTCTGAAGGTTATCACTAGTTATTACCTTACAAAATGGTATCTGATTCTGTTCACTGCTATTTTTTATTCTTAAATTATAAAAGTATTCCTTTGTTATAGAACTGAGAAAGCAGTGAACCAAGAGGTAAATTACTCTATAGTTTGTAGTGACCTTGACTATCGCTTTATTATCTCCAAAATCATATGGAATCAGAGAGTATATATAAAATCATATCTTGCTTGTAGGTATACAAGCGATACCTTGTATTGTGATTGAATAAAATAAATCATGTGACCAGAGGACTTCACATAGAACATCTACAACTGTAAAATAATAATTTATTAATTTTCATCTCTATGCCTAATGCTTATTTTCCTGTGATTAAGAAGGAGACAAAAGTATAGAGAGAGCTCAGTTCTGCACTTAGACACACTTGAGTTGGGAATTTTGCTCCTTACTTACTCCCTTGAGCAAGCTGCTTAACCTCTTTAAACTGCTGTGTCCTCATCTGTAAAGTGAGGATATTTATAATACAGATCTCAAGAGGTTGGAGGGTAGATTTAATAAGATAATGTATTGCACATATTAAGCGTTCACTAAATGTTAGCTATTATTATTAAGAAGGTCAAAAGAGCTTACAGAGCTTAAGCTCTGCTTTATCAGAATCTCTCTCTGGAATGGAATCATTACCATACCATTTCTCTCTGAACATGATGACCTCTACATATTATCAGCCCCATAGAAATCAACTGCTCTGTAACTAGCACATAGCACTGACAAAAGTACCAAAAATGTTTTTTTATTGAGGCCTAATTTTGGGAAAAATGGAATAAAACATTGAATTCAGCATACATTTGAGAGTAAAGGTCCCTGAAGCAACCAAGCATTTATAATTGAGAACTTTTGCTCTTCAACTTGATGGCATTCCTGAAAATGTTTTGGACAGAAATGGCAGAATCCATCATTCCCCCTTGTTGCATTACTTTACCTGAGATTACAAAATTATCTTCTCAGGTACTTGACTTACTGAACTGGATGTTGGAGAATGTTTCTAAACTTCATTAGCAGGCCAATATCACATAGCTATTTACAATAAAAACAATAAGGATTGATTTCTTGAATGATATAGAAATAAATCATTTCAGTACCTTTTTAACAGCTTTATTGGGTATGATTGATACACAATAAACTGCACTTATAAAATACAATTTCATAAGTTTTCATATATGTATAAATCCCAATGCCATTATCACAAGCAATATAAATTATATTTCCAACACCCCTAAAAGTGTCTTTTTATAATACCTCTCTCCCACCCCTTTGTGCCCTCCCCTATCCCAGGCAACCACTGATCACTTTCTGTCACTTTATGACACTTTTTGTCATAGTTTGCTTTTTCAGGAATTTTATATAAATGGAATCATACAGTACGCACGTTATTTTTTGCTTTGTTCATTAAGTATTATCCATGCTGTTGTGTGTATTAATATTTGTTCTTCTCTGTTGCTGAATAGTGTATTCCACTGTATAGGTATAACACAATTTTTATGTTTATACATTGATCTGTTGATGATGAACATTTAAGTTGTTTCAAATTTTTGGCTATGAAAATTAAGGCTACTATGACTACTGTGGACAAGTCTTTGTATGGACATGTGCTTTCATTTCTTTTAGATAAACCTCTAGGAGTAGAATAGTAGGGTCAAGTGGTAGGCTTTTGTTTAACTTTTTTAGAAACTCTCAGACTGTTTTTCAAAGTACGTGTACAATTGAACATTCCTGCTAATAACATATTGAGAATTCCAGTTCCTTTGTATCTGCACCAACATTCCAAATGGTCAGACTCTTAAATTGTAGACACTCTAATATATGTGTAATAGTTCACCTTGTGTTTTTTAACAGACTATTTTTTAGAGTACTTTTGGATTCACAGGAAAATTGATCAGAAAATATAGACAGTTCCCTCCCTCCCCCCCACAACCTCCCCCATTATGAATGTTCCCCAACAAAGTAATACATTCACCATAATTAATGGATTTTTGACATATAATCACCCAAAGTTCATAATTTGTGTTACAGTTCGCTCGTGCTGTTGTATATTCTATGAATTTAGACAAACATAATGAACGTAATGCTATGCATTTATCATTATGGTTTATCATGCAAAATATTTTTACTGCCCTAAAACTCCTCGATACTCTGCCTATTCATCCCTCTCCCCAAATCCCAATCCCTGGAAGTCACTGATCTTTTTACTCTCCCTATGGTGTTAGAGACATATAGACACATCTTTTCCAGGATATCATATAGTTAGAATCCCCCAGTATGTAGCCTCTTCAGATTGGCTTGGTTTCCTCCGTGTCTTTTCATGGCTTGGTGGCTCATTGTTTTCTAACACTGAATAATATTCCATTATCTGGATGTACCACAGTTTGTCTATTCATTCACTTATTACAGGGTATCTTGGCTCCTTCCAAGTTTTGGCAATTATGAATAAACCTGCTTATTGTGGTTTTAATTTCTTTTACTCAAATGATAAATTATTCCAAATACTAATTATGTATTCGTCATGTGTATATTTTTTCTTGATGTGTTTGTTTAAATTTTGCCCTTTTTAAATCAGCTTTATTGAAGCATAATATAACATAAAATTCTGCTATTTTAACTCTGTTGTTCAGTGAAATAGAGTAGTGCATTGATCATCCGTAGAGAGTTCCAGCACATTTTTATCATTCCCCACAGTTTCCTCATACCCAGTGGCAGTCGATTGCTATTCTCATTCCCAGTCCCAGAATCTGTTCCCATCCCCAGTTCTGCTTAATGCCAAATGGTTTTGCTTTGATTAGAAATTTCGTATAAATTGATTCATAAATTCCTCTGGCTTCTTTCACTTAGCATAATATTTTTGAAGTTATCTTTAATTTGATAATTTATATTAATTTAGGAACAACAGAAAAATAATATCCCGTCAGGTAGTTTGAACAGATGCTACCATATCCATTGTTTCACTAAAATCTTAGTATATATGACTTTGAAAATGAATACAGACATACATGAGGAAAGAGGACTGATTCCTGTAAGTTGTAAGGACCTCAGTATAAACTGTGAACAAGTCATGAAGCTAATAGAGCAGTAAAAATATATTAAATTTTAACCATTTATTGATAATACTAAGAAGCACAAAAATAAAGGTTTCTTTTAAAATAAAAATTTAAGAAAATACTAGAAATATTGTTCAAAAGGAAACTGCAGATTAGTAAAAGGAAAAATAATCACCGACATTCTGAAATCAGTGTTTACAATGCTATTATTTGCGATATATTTTATTTTTAACTATACCTTATCTACAATCTATACTGTTAAAGAAAAGTGATACATTGATCAAAACATACTGCTGTGAGCAACAAAATGTGCTCTGAATTTTTGCTTCCTGGACAAGAGGCCGCATTAGTGAAAAAATTCATAGAGTGGCTTCTTCATGTATTTAAAAGGCAAAGTTCACTGTGATCATGCTAGTATGTATGTACCATAGATAAGGTGGAGCAAATGTGTACATTCATGTGTGACTGGTTAAGACAAAGTCCATTGTCATCAGGGAAGAGTCTTCAGTTAGGTCCAGCGAGTCTGGCATATCAATGTTATTTAAGGCTTATGGTCATTTATCAGCATAAGATGTGAGTCACTCCAAGTTCACAGGTGTTATTCCACTTTAGCTGGTTAGAACCAGTTTTAGTGACTTAGCTGATTTTGATACCTCTTTAGGCAAGTGCTGCTGCATGTGGAAAGTCCTTTGACAGTCTTCCTATATTGATAAATGGAAGATGGATGCAAAAACATAACGCAAATTATCAGCTTTACAGTTGTATCACTATCTTGGTGTTGGGTGCCTATCTCACACAATTCCATTGTCCTTATTAAAGTTGCTTCAATCTTTTGATATAGAATAATCTAATGTGTAAATGTACAGGATGTTAAGTGCGCATCAACATTTTAAACTGATAAAATTGACAAGAGCAATAATTAGGAACAAAGATAGAAACAGCATAACTAATATTTGCAGAGCAAATCTCTCAACCAGATAATCCATGATACTAAATCTCATGGTTCTACTTGTCCCACCTTGGCCATTTTCCCTTCTTGCCCCTAATGTTAACGTCTAGCATAACCATACTATATTCTTCAAAATAAAATATTAATATTGGTACATTATTAACTAAACTGCACACTTTATTTGGATTTCACAAAGTTTTCTACTAATGTATTTTTTATGGTCCCAATTCTGAACCAAGATACCACATTTCTTTTAGTTATCATGCTTCCTTATTCTCTTCCAATATGTGACAGTTCCTGAGTCTCTGTTTTTCATGGCTTTGACACTTTTGAAGGGTACTAATTGGGTTGTAGAATCACCCTCAGTTGGAATTTGTCTGATGTTTTCACATGCTTAAACTGGAGTTACGAATTTGCAGGAAAATTTTCACAAAGGCAAAGTGCTCTTCTCCTTACTTCATACCACAGGATACACAACATTAACATCACTTACTGCCAATATTGCCTTTAATCGTTTGGTAAAGGTAGTGTCTGCCAAGCTTCTTCCTCTAAAGTTTCTGTTGTCCCTTACCATACACACCTTAAAGTTTACCCTATTAATCTTGTCTACAGCAACAATTGCTGTGCTACGCTAATGGTATTTTCTATTTCCTTTATTCCCTGTACACTTATTATTTGGAATTCTTCTGTAAGACAGACGTGTCCCTTCATCCTCATTTGTTTATTTAAATATTATTTATATCAGTATGGACTCGTGGATACTTTGGGTTATAATCTAATACATCATTTATTGTGTTGCCCATATTATTCCAACTTTGACCATTGGGAGCTCTTTCAGGATGACTCCTTGATTCCTTTATCCTTTATACATTCCTCTATATTTTGTTTTATTATTGTTTGTGAGTGTGTGTGTGTGTGTGTGTGTGTGTGTGTGTGTGTGTGTAAACCCTTCCTTACTTTTATGGAACTATAAGTGTTTGACCTGATTTTGACTTGTCATGAAGCATTTATTCCAGTGCAGCTAAAGGTATTAGTTACCAAGCATATGCCACATTGTTCTGCTAGTAAATAAACTAAAGCAATTTTTTGTAACATCTTTATTGGCACATAATTGCTTTATAATGTTGTGTTAGTTTCTCCTGTATAACAAAGTGAATCAGCTGTATGTATACATATATCCACATATCCCCTCCCTCTTGCACCTCCCTTCTACCCTCCCTATCCCACCCCTCTAGGTGGTCACAAAGCACCAAGCTGATCTCCCCGTGCGATGCCGCTGCTTCCCACTATATGTCTATTTTACATTTGATGGTGTATATATGTCAGTGCGACTCTCTCACTTCATTCCAGCTTACCCTTCCCCCTCCCTGTATCCTCAAGTCCATTCTCTATGTCTCCATCTTTATTCCTGTCCTGCCCCTAGGTTCATTAGAACCTTTTTTTTTTTTTAGCATCCATATTAATATGTTAGCATACGGTATTTGTTTGTCTCTTTCTGACTTACTTCACTCTGTATGACAGATTCTAGGTCCATCCACCTCAGTACAAATAACACAATTTCGTTTCTTTTTATGGCTGAGTAATATTCCATTGTGTATATGTGCCACATCTTCTTTATCCATTCATCTATCAGTGGACACTTAGGTTGCTTCCATGTCCTGGCTACTGTAAATAGTGCTGCAGTGAACATAGTGGTACATGACTCTTTTTGAATTATGGTTTTCTCAGGGTATATGCCCAGTACTGGGATTGCTGGGTCGTATGGTAGTTCTATTTTTAGTTTTTTAAGGAACCTCCATGCTGTTCTCCATAGTGGCTGTGTCAATTTACATTCCCACCAACAGTGCAAGAGGGTTCCTTTTTCTCCACACCTCTCCAGCATTTATTGTTTGTAGATTTTTTGTTAATGGCCATTCTGACCGATGTGAGGTGATACCTCACTGTAGTTTTGATTTGCATTTCTCTAATGCTTAGTGATGTTGAGCGTCCTTTCTTGTGTTTGTTGGCAATCTGTATATGTTCTTTGGAGAAATGTCTATTTAGGTCTTCTGCCCATTTTTGGATTGGGTTGGGTTTTTTTTGATGTTGAGCTGCATGAGCTGCTTGTATATTTTGGAGATTAATCCTTTGTCAGCTGCTTCGTTTGCAAGTATTTTCTCCCATTCTGAGGGTTGTCTTTTCATCTTGTTTATGGTTTCCTTTGCTGTGCAAAAGCCTTTAAGTTTCATTAGGTCCCATTTGTTTATTTTTGTTTTTATTTCCATTTCTCTAGGAGGTGGGTCGAAAAGGATCTTGCTGTGATTTATGTCATAGAGTGTTCTGCCTATGTTTTCCTCTAAGAGTTTGATAGTGTCTGGCCTTATATTTAGGTCTTCAATCCATTTTGAGTTTATTTTTGTGTATGGTGTCAAGGAGTGTTCTAATTTCATTCTTTTACATGTAGCTGTGCAGTTTTCCCAGCACCACTTATTGAAGAGGTTGTCTTTTCTCCATTGTATATTGTTGCCTCCTTTATCAAAGATAAGGTGACCATATGTGCGTGGGTTTCTCTCTGGGCTTTCTATCCTGTTCCATTGATCTATATTTCTGTTTTTGTGCCAGTACCATACTGTCTTGATTACTGTAGCTTTGTAGTATCCTCTGAAGTCAGGCAGCTTGATTCCTCCAGCTCCGTTTTCCTTTCTCAAGATTGCTTTGGGGCTTCCCTGTTGGCACAGTGGTTAAGAATCCGCCCGCCATTGCAGGGGACATGGGTTCACACCCTGGTCCAGGAAGATCCCACATTCCGCAGAGCAACTAAGCCCATGTGCCACAAGTACTGAGCCTGTGCTCTAGAGCCCATGTGCCACAACTACTGAAGCCCATGCACCTAGAGCCCACGCTCTGCCACAAGGGAAGCCACTGCAATGAGAAGCCCGCACACCAGAATGAAGAGTAGCCCCCACTCACTGCAACTAGAGAGAGCCTGTGCACAGCAACAAAGACCCAATGCAGCTAAAATAAATAAATTAAAAAAAATAATCCTTAAGAAAGTCATAGTTTTAAAAAAAAAAGAAAAGAAAAGATTGCTTTGGCTATTTGAGGTCTTTTCTGTTTCCAGAATATGTGAAATTTTGTTCTGGTACTGTAAAAAATGCCATTGGTAGCTTAATAGGGATTGCACTGAATCTGTAGATTGCTTTGGGTAGTATAGTCATTTTCACAATTTTGATTCTTCCAATCCAAGAATATGGTATATGTCTCCATCTGTTTTGTATCGTCTTTAATTTCTTTCATCAGCATCTTATAGTTTTCTGCATACAGGTCTTTCATCTCCTTAGGTAGGTTTATTCCTAGGTATTGTATTCTTTTTGTTACAGTGATAAATGGGAGTGTTTCCTTAATTTCTTTGTCAGATTTTTCGTTGTTAGTGTTTAGGAGTGCAAGAGATTTCTGTGCATTAATTTTGTATCCTGCTAATCAGATTCATTGATGAGCTCTAGCAGTTTTTTGGTTGCATCTTTAGGATTCTCTATGTATAGTATCATGTCATCTGCAAACAGTGACAGTTTTATGTCTTCTTTTCTGATTTGGATTCCTTTTATTTCTTTTTCTTCTTTGATTGCCATGGCTAAAACTTCCTGAACTATGTTGAATAATAGTGGTGAGAGTGGGCAGTCTTGTCTTGTTCCTGATCATAGAGGAAATGTTTTCAGTTTTTCACCATTGAGAATGATGTTGGTTGTGGGTTTGTCATATATGGCCTTTATTATGTTGAGGTAAGTTCCCTCTATGCCTACTTTCTGGAGAGTTTTTATCATAAATGGGTGTTGAATTTTGTGGAAAGCTTTTTCTGCATCTACTGAGGTGATCATTTGGTTTTTCTCCTTCAATTTGTTAATATGGTGTATCACATTGACTGATTTGTGAATATTGAAGAAATCTTGCATTCCTGGGATAAACCCCACTTGATCATGGTGTTATGATCCTTTTAATGTGCTGTTGGATTCTGTTTGCTAGTATTTTGTTGAGGATTTTTGCATCTATGTTCTTCAGTGATATTGGCATGTAGTTTTCTTTTTTTGTGATATCTTTGTCTGGTTTTGGTATCAGGGTGATGGTGGCCTTATAGAATGCGTTTGGGAGTGTTCCTCCCTCTGCTGTATTTTGGAAGAGTATGAGAAGGACAGGTATTAGCTCTTCTCTAAATGTTTGATAGAATTCACCCGTGAAGCCATCTGGTCCGGCACTTTTGTTTGTTGGAAGATTTTTAATCACAGTTTCAATTTCAGTGCTTGTGATTGGTCTGTTCATATTTTCTATTTCTTTCTGTTTCAGTCTCGGAAGGTTCTACTTTTCTAGGAATTTATCCATCTCTTCCAAGTTGTCCATTTTATTGGCATATAGTTGCTTGTAGTAATCTCTCATGATCCTTTGTATTTATGCAGTGTCAGTTGTTACTTTTCCGTTTTCATTTCTAATTCTGTTGATTTGAGTCTTCTCCCTTTTTTTCTTGATGAGTCTGGCTAATGTTTTATCAATTTTGTTTATCTTCTCTAAGAGCCAGCTTTTAGTTTTATTGATCTCTGCTATGGTTTCTGTCATTTCTTTTTCATTTATTTCTGATCTGATCTTTATGATTTCTTTCCTTCTGCTAACTTTGGGGGTTTTTTTGTTCTTCTTTCTCTAATTGCTTTAGGTGTAAGCTTAGGTTGTTTATTTGAGATTTTTCTTGTTTCTTGATGTAGGATTGTATTGCTATAAACTTCCCTCTTATAACTGCTTTTTATGTATCCCATAGGTTTTGGGACATCATGTTTTCATTGTCATTTGTTTCTAGGTAGTTTTTGATTTCCCCTTTGATTTCTTCAGTGATCTCTTGGTTATTTAGTAGCGTATTGTTTAGCCTCCAGGTGTTTGTATTTTTTACAGTTTTTTTCCTGTAATTGGTAGCTACTCTCATAGCGTTCTGGTTGGAAAGGATACTTGATATGATTTCAGTTTTCTTAAATTTACCGAGACGTGATTTGTGACCCAAGATATGATCTATCCTGGAGATTCCATGAGCACCTGAGAAGAAAGTGTATTCTGTTGTTTTTGGATGGAATGTCCTATAAATATCAACTAAATACACATGATCTAATGTGTAATTTAAAGTTTGTATTTCTTCTTTTCTTTTTTTTTGCGGTACGCGGGCCTCTAACTGTTGTGGCCTCTCCCGTTGCGGAGCACAGGCTCCGGACGCGCAGGCTCAGCAGCCATGGCTCACAGGCCTAGCCTCTCTGCCGCATGTGGGATCTCCGCGGACCGGGGCACGAACCCGTGTCCCCTGCCTCGGCAGGTTTTAATTTCTCCGTCGAATCTGAATGAGATCCTTGCTAGGTAGATCCTTGCTTGGTTGTAGGTTTTCCCTGTCATCACTGTAAATATGTCCTGCCGCTCCCTTCTGGCTTGCAGAGTTTCTGCTGAAAGATCAGCTGTTAACATTATGGGGATTTCCTCGTATATTATTTGTTGCTTTTCCCTTGCTGCTTTTAATATATTTTATTTGTATTTAATTTTTGATAGTTTGATTATATGTCTTGGCCTGTTTCTCCTTGGATTTATCCTGTATGGGAGTCTCTGCTCTTCCTGGGCTTGATTGACTGTTTTCTTTTCCATGTTAGGGAAGTTTTCAACTATAATCTCTTCAAATATTTTCTCAGTCCCTTTCTTTTTCTCTTCTTCTTCTGGGACCCCTATAATTCACATGTTGGTGCGTTTAATGTTGCTCCAGAGGTCTCTGAGACTGTCCTCAATTCTTTTCATTCTCTTTCCTTTATTGTGCTCTGCAGCAGTTATTTCCACTATTTTATCTTCCAGATCTTTTATCCATTCTTTTGCCTCAGTTATTCTGCTATTGATTCCTTGTAGAGTATTTTAAGTTTTATTTATTGTGTTGTTCATCATTGTTTGGTTGCTCTTTAGTTCTTCTTGGTTATTGTGAAACGCTTCTTGTATTTTCTCCATTGTATTTCTGAGATTTTGGATCATCTTTACTGTCATTACTCTGAATTCTTTTTCAGGTAGATTGCCTATTTACTCTTCATTTGTTTGGTCTGGTGGGTTTTTAACCTTGCTGCTTCATCTGCTGCATATTTCTCTGTCTTCTCATTTTGCTTAACTTCTTGTGTTTGGAGTCTTGTTTTCGCAGGCTGTAGGTTCATAGTTCCCTTTGTTTTTGGTGTCTGCCCCCATTGGGTGAGATTGGTTTAGTTGCTTGTGTAGGCTTGCTGGTAGAGGGGACTGCTGCGTATGTTCTGGTCGGTGGGGTTGCATCTTGCCCTTCTGGTGAGCAGGGCTGCATCTGGTGGTTTGTTTTGGGTTGTCTGTGAACTTAGCAGTGGGGCTGTGTTCCTGTCTTGCTAATTGTTTGTCATGGGGCGTCCAGCACTGGAGCTTGCTGGCTGTTATGTGGAGCTGGGTTTTAGTGTTGAGATGGAGATCTCTGTGAGAGCTGTCACTGTTTGATATTACATGGGGCCGGGAGGTCTCTGGTGGCCCAGTGCCCTGAATTCGGCTCTCCCACCTTGGAGGCTCAGGCCCGACACCCAGCTGGAGCACCAAGACCCTGCCAGCAACATGGCTTGGAAGAAATGGAAGAAAAAACAGAGGAAAAAAAAGCTAGCAGATAGAATCCAAAACCAAATGGTAAAAGCAAAGCTAAATGGAGAAGATCACACAAAGAAACATACACACACACACACTCATAAAAAGAAAACAAACAAACAACAACAAAAAAAAGCTGAAGAAAACCAAAATGAACGGAGAGAACCTTAGGACAAATGGTAAAAGCAAACCTAAATGGACAAAATTACACAAAGAAACATATACATATACACTCACAAAAAAGAGAAAAAAGGAATTAATTAATTAAATTTTTTAAAAAAATAAGAGAGCAACCAAACCAATAGACAAATCCACCGGTGATAACAAGCACTAAAAACTAAACTAAGATAGAACCAGAAATAAATCAGACTCAAAAGCAAACCCCAAGTCTACAGTTGCTCCCAAAGTTCACCACCTCAATTTTGGGAACATTCATTGTCTATTCAGGTATTCCACAGATGCAGGGTTTATCAAGTCGATTGTGGGGATTTATCTGCTGCTCCTGAGGCTGCACTGAGAAATTTCCCTTTCTCTTCTTTGTTCGCAGCTCCTGCAGTTCAGCTTTGGTTTTGGCCCTGTCTCTGAGTGTAGGCTGCCCTCAGCCATCTTCCCACCCAGACAGGAGGAGGTTAAAGCAGCAGCTGATTAGGGCTGTCTTGCTCACTCAGGCCTGGGAGAGGGAGGGGTATGGTAGTCATAACTGGAATGTGGGGCGAGCCTGTGACGGCAGAGGCCAGCGTGACGTTGCAACAGCCTGAGGTATGCCATGTGTTCTCCCAGGGAAGTTGTCCCTGGATCACGGGACCCTGGCAGTGGCATGTTGCACAGGCTCCGGGGGGCGGTGGGGCGGTGGGTAGTGACCTACGCTTGCACACAGGATTCTCGGTGGCAGTGGCAGCAGTGTTAGCGGTTCATGCCCATCTCTGGGGTCCGAGCTGATAGCCGCGGCTCGTGCTCGTCTCTGGAGCTCACTTAGGTGGTGTTCTGCCTTCTCTGGGCACATGGAACAGGAATCCCCTCTCCTCACGCACCCCGAAACAGTGGTCTCTTGCCTCTTCGGTGGGTCCAGACTTTTTCCCGGATTCCCTCCCGGCTAACTGTGGCGCACTAGCCTGCTTCAGTCTGTCTTCATGCAGCCAACCCCAGTCCTCTCCCTGGGATCCGACCTCCGAAGCCCGAGCCTCAGCTCCCAGCCCCCGCCCGCCCCGGCAGGTGAGCAGTCAAATGTCTCAGGTTGGTGAGTGCTGGACGGTACCAATCTTCTGTGCGGGAATCTCTCTGTTTTGCCCTTTGCACCCCTGTTGCTGCGCTCTCCTCCATGGCTCCAAAGCCTCCTCCCCACCCACCCCCCCATCCCCGCCAGTGAAGGTGCTCCCTCGTGTGTGGAAACTTTTCCTCCTTCACAGCTCCCTCCCAGAGGTGCGGGTCCTATCCCTATTCTTTTGTCTCTGTTTTTTTATTTCTTTAGGCCTACCCAGGTACATGGGGAGTTTCTTGCTTTTTGGGAGGTCTGAGGTCTTCTGCCAGCGTTCAGTAGGTGTTCTTCAGGAGTTGTTCCACATGTAGATGTATTTCTGATGTATTTGTGGGGTGGAAGGTGATCTCCATATCTTACTCACCGCCATCTTGAAGGTCTCTCTTAAAGCAATTTTATTGTCTAGCAACATAGCAGCCAGCCAATTAAGGTTCTTTTGCTGAGCTTGTATTGCAGCAGCACTTCTATTTGCAATGATTGTTATGGTAATAAAAATATTTTGTATGCCACATTAGAGTTGGAAAACATTATCTGTGATTCCTCTTGGGATCTCTGTACTTTTATGGGCACATCAGTATTAAATGATTATCAGGCCATTTTAGATATTACTAGTAAGTAGAGTTTTAAGTTTCAAAATAGGGTACAATACCATTTCTCAGTGGCAAACTCCCTCCTTTTTCTAATGTGCACATTGTGTGGCAATTATACCCCTGTATAAATACACAAAATCAGAAGGACCTTAATAGTAATAAAGTTTTTATATCTTATAAGGATACTTCTCAGGTATCTGGAATCTATACAGTAAAGGTATTTATTGAGTTATATGAAGGAAAATGTAGTTAGTCTAATCAGCGAAATAATATGTTTCTTAATAAATTACTTTAGGTTAAACAGTATTAACAATTACTTCCTCATATCATACCATCAGTGAGATTATGAACTACAGAAAATATGTCATTCTCTAGAGCTGAGGTACTTATATGTACAAGGATCCTTATAATACCATTTTTATCCATTTAAAATTTTTAACTATAATAGTTTTCATTTTTCCTAAAAACTGGTTGCTGAATAATATCTGTATGGAATCTATACTTTTGGAGGTAATATTAATTGTGGTTCAATCAGAAACAAATTAATAGTCATAGATGAACCTTACCATAAATGCTGCTCCTGTCATTTTAGTATACCCTAGGACTTCCTCAGTTTGCTGTGGGAAAAGGGGTGTATTTAACAGTTAGTTAAATTTTTTATTCAGTTATAGTCTTATTGAATCTAAAACAATGTGCATTCTGGATAAAGAGTTTATCCTAGAATTCCCATGATTAGAAAAATAATAATGTAAATTAACAAATGAATTAAAATACATATAAGAAGCTCTATTTATAGGTATTGATCTTGACCTGCTGTTCCCAACTAAAGCCACTTTATATTGTCTAATGGTACTAAAATTTTGCTAAGAATTTTTTCCTACTAGTCTGATAACAGTACTGCTCTGCACAGACACATGCATACACATGCACACACACAGTGACATATTATTTATATTAAGGTTTATATTCTGAGATTTATTGCAAAGGATTGCCTTATGTGATTGTGGGGCTGGATAAGCAGATCAGAAATCAATACAGCAGGTAGTCAGGAGGAAAGATCATGAACAATACAGCACTCCACTAGCGCTGACCAAAGATATTATCCACAAGTGGAAGTTCTTTTTTCTTGGGAAAGCTACAGCCCTGCTTTCAAGGTCTTCCAACTGATGAAGGCAGGCCCACCAGATTATCTAGAATAATTCCCCTAATGAAAAATAATTTCATTAGAAACTGATTAGAGACTTTAATTGAATCTGAAAAAACCCCTTTTCAGCAATACCCAATTAATACGTATTTGAATAAATAGGCACTCTAGCCTAGCCAAGTGAACACATTTAAAAAGCCATCATGGCCATTAACTTAATTGATAGTTCAACCTCTTCTTATCTTACATTTTTTTAACTTTAATTCTAGCATTAGCAAGAAAGAAAAAATAGATAACTTGAATATTTAAAACACTAAATTTTCCCCCCAAATGATTGAATTTTTGTTTTAAAATTATATGAGCATATATTACTCTCTTCATACCATTTAGCATTGGAATTAGAGTTATAATTACTGGATATTTAGAAATG
Organism: Grampus griseus; assembly: GCF_964374135.1. Classification (NCBI taxonomy): domain Eukaryota; kingdom Metazoa; phylum Chordata; class Mammalia; order Artiodactyla; family Delphinidae; genus Grampus; species Grampus griseus. The sequence continues at coordinate 26,400,268 of NC_139007.1, read as the reverse complement.
TGGAATTTTCTCAAAGGGATATTATTAGTTTTGAGCATGAAGACCCCATGTTCAATACAGAGCAGACAGATAAAGTATTAACATATGACAAAGGAAAGTTATAAAGAGTGATACAGAGACAGTATCAACGGAGTCAGGAAGAGAAAAATGTTAGTCATTGAAGTCCAAAATAAATAATGTAAAAAACTTGGAAATCTATATGGCATATACAGTAGGATTTAGAAGGCCTTCCTTATTAAAATTAATTTCAAGGTATTATACTTTATTCATGATTTATTTTCTGTAAGCTTACTACAAATGTCTAAGAATCTTAGATAGGATCAGAAATGCAAACTTTGAGAAAGGCAAACTGAACATATATCTATGATTTACCACTAAACCTAAATCTAAGTGTGATTTAGACTTTTTAAAATCAGTACTTTTAATTACAAATAAGTTTACATGCCTCCTAAAGTGTGATTGAGAGAGCAGTTTAACAGATAATTGTTTTTTTAATAGAGTAAGAAAAAATTTATACTTGCTTGAAAACAATGTCTGGAACAAATCATGGATAGGGATACAAGCAAATAGTTTGGTAATTTTCCCTTTAGCTATGTGAAGGCTACTTTCCAAGGCAACTTCCAACCAAGGATCTCTAGTTCTTTCATTTTTCTGTAAGAACATTAGCTGACGTTCTTCTGGTTCTCTAGCTAAAGTAACATCTGTTCCAACTCTCTGATCAAAGGTTAGCCTATGAAGGTAAGTAGGGGAAAGGCTCAATTAGAGACCACATTTCCATCATTTCTTGAAATTTCCTTTTAAATTTTGTAACCCTAAGTTATCTGTATCATGAATACCTGAAGGGCTTGTTAAAAATCCAGTTTCCCAGGCTGCAACCCAGAAACTACAAAATCAGAATCTCCATGGTTGGATGCAGGAAATCAGCATGATAGAAGAAGCACACTGGATATTCTCCTGTGCCCTTAATTTTGAAAACAACTGCCTTTAGGTAAAATTATTCCATAACATAGAACTTCAGATGTTTAAACTTTTACAAAATACGTCTTTCTCCAGAATTCATTTCTGACTAGGAAATTTTTTCTTCAGGAAAATAATGAGGCAAGATTCATTTATAAGTCCACATCAACTAGTTTAGGTCATTCGAATTAATCACCCTGGGAAAGCCTCTCCCGTCAATTGAACAACTTATTTAAGGAGCTTTGTCCGATACAATCCTCTTTACTTCATTTTGTCCCCTGTTGATACCGTCTTGCAGGGAATTGCCAACATGCTGAGACCTTGAGGGATCTAAACTGAGATTACAAAAGCAAACCCCGAATGCATGCTCTTTAGAAGGTAGACTCCTATAGGCTATAATACCAAATGTTTAGAAGTGAGTCAAATAAGAGCGACACCACCTTGCAACTATTTCCCTTTTTGAGATGTTCTTAATTCTGAGCCTCAGGAAAAGATTCTTATGAACAGATTGCAAGTGTTCAGAAACTTGCTAGAGATCATAGCACAAAGCCAGGCTACGTCCACATTCTGCAGCCAAAATTCCAAGTCTGATTATAACCTAGGGATGAAATGATAATCAAATAGTATCTTCTCCCACCCTGACCTCCATCAGATAATTGTTTCACTTTACTTTTGCTAAGGATCTTTTGAGCAGCATCTAGATTCTATTTCTATAACTGCAGGGCAAGATAAATGTCCTAGCTCTTTTGCTGTTATGTATGGAGTTTAAGAATTGAACTAGAAACATTCGTTTTCTTGCAGTTTGAAAACTAAAGCCAACTAATAGCTGATAAATAAAGACTTTGTAATACAGCAGGCTGAGGAGTGTATTCTGTAAACTATCAAAAATGAGATGTAACTGAATTTTAAAATTCACCATTGCTCATTGCCTGCTTGTGAAGGAAACATGGTAAGCTCCATTGGAAACTATGTCAGTAACCAGACCTTTCTTCTCATTCTGTTACTGAGCTCAAATCTTAGTTAGGCTCTTATCCCTGCAAAATTTACATAGTCCCATCAAAACCACTCAGCCCATAGTACCTGGAGTAGTTCAGGCAGTCTCATGTCTAATTAGGAAAAATGTGCAGCAACCAAAACAAAACAAACGTGGAGGCCTTGATTCCTGCCAGTTTATAAATGAGAGTCCTCTCACCACCATGTCGTATGCAAGGCTTTCAATGTTTCACTCTGTTGAGTAGCCTTCAGAGAGCTCACAGACTCCAACTACTGTTGTTAAGCAGATTCAATATTCAATTAAATTTGGTGCTCTTTAAGACACTATGAAAGGCATAGCAGGCATAAAAATAATAAAAATATGTCCTCAAGAAACTTACTCTTAAAATTGTGTGAAGGGAGACAAAGTAAGTATGAAGATAATATAATACCATATGTTAAGTGTCTCAAAAGAAGGGGAAAAGTATCATTGAGGTTCAAAGGCAGGTTATGAATCCCAAGTCTTCCGAAGTGATCCTGGCCCCCTCAAGGTAACCAGGAAACTACTGACTTGTAAAATAGTAAATACATGGGTGTTTAAATTTAAAGTAAAGAGGACTTTAACATATTGATTTGAACATATTGATACCAAGCAATAGCACATCAATTTTGAGACTATTCCATCTGTTTGAACTTGGGGAAACACTTAGCCTCTTAAAATATGGGGGCAGCAGAATTTAAGAGGATGTGAATTGGCATGACCCACAGTACTATACCAAGTTACCTAAGGTAATAACTGCATGACCTTGAGCTAATTACTTTTCTTTGGACCCTCATTTTCCAAATCATTTAAAGGGTAGCACAAGGTATTGAGAGAGATGACTGAGTAAAGGCATAGTGATTTCTTAAGGCTTGTTTCAAATTCTCAACACACAAGTGCGTGCACATACACAGTCTTTAGAAAGCTTAGTTTGCTATCCTAAGTATTTGGTGGGCATCACTGTTCTGAATTTGTCATTAGGGAAAGCTGTTAATCTCAGAGCAAAGAAATATTGGAAAATGTCTCAGCAAGAGATAAGAACAAGAATACATTTTTCACCCTAGACTGGGTTACAAATTCAAATGCCTATCATATACTTGTAAGTAATGTACAAGAGTAAGATAGGCCACAACAAATAGGTTTATTCACATTTTTGTTGAAATCTGCAGTCTATGGGTCTGTCTTTTGTTTTTCCTCTTTTGACAGAGACGTAGGTACAGATACTATTTCTAAACTATAAGAAAAGCATCAGAATGAGGACAGTAAATACCAAGTGACACTCCACTGCAATGTCATGAGGGTGAAAAACAATGATGGAAACTGTTGATTTGGACAGTTTATGTCCCTTCTAAACAATAGCAGCCGCTATTCAGATCTTGACAGCTCTTGTCACGTGGAAATTCAGATCTGGTGTTAGTAGATTTTTCAAGAGAAATTGGAGATCTGGAATTTTTTTTAAATAAAATCTATTAGTTTAAATGTTGAGTAGAAACAAAACAGAACAAAAAATACCCATTCACATTCATTCTGCTGAACAAACATGTCTGTGAAATTGCCCATATAACCTCTGCCCTAATGTTCTATTTGATGTAACCATAATGTGTGTGTTAATCTCTTGTCTATTTTAAAACCAAAGGCAAAGGACAGTGGGTACGCTCTGAGACTTTTCTTACAGCTTAACTCCTGCCATTGTTTGCTCTCAGCATCCCAGGTAAAAATCAGAGGAGCAGTGTTTTCATACATTTGGCATCATTTCTGAAAAATTGGACATCATCTATAATTCAGCCTGATAATTCTAAACCCTAGCTCACTTTAAACCTACCCAAACTTTTTTTTTATTTAATTAGTTGCAAGTAGGTCCAAGGCATCATTGTTATTTTAAAGCTTTCTAGAAAATTCTAATATATAGACAGAGCTACCAATAACTGCCCTAGTTTGGACTTATCTTTTTACACACAAGGAAATTGAAGACATGAGGAAATAATATAGCTACAATAGCTATTATATAGTACTAATTCCACATGATCCCTGACGTATGCTATGTGCTAATTTTAGTGTATGGCTGCTGAAGGGGTTCCTGTTAGTCTAGATCTTAGTTTCCAGACATCATGGATTTGTTTTCTACTTTAGGCCTTCTAGCTTGGCGCAAATTATATAACAGACCAAAACAAAGCAACTCTTGGAGTCAAGGACTCTATCTTCTGTTATCTTAGCACCAAAGTTTCAGCTAGTAAGTTCCATTTGAAACTACAACCAATAGGCTTATTCTGTCAAATGAAACACTAACATGCTGTATTACCGCAAAATACGTTTTCTCCTGGGTGACACCTATAGTGGTCCCATTGAATCATGTTCTTTTGTACTTAAAGTGCTTCACCTTTTTTTTTAATGTGGCAGGTAGTTGAAACTGTTAGTTTTCTTTTAAGCAGACTCATAAGAGGGAAAGAAAAAACATGATCTGAACAAAACGAAATACATAATATCAGGATATAATCCTCAAGAAACACAGATTTGCATAGGGACTTAGACTAGGGCCTCACACTGAATAACCGTTGTAATTACACATATTATTATCTCTAGGATTGTTTTCTCATACATAGGGAGTGTTTTAGAATAAGTTAATAGATATATTTTATTATTTAATAATGTTTTTTATGAGTTTGGAGCAGAGGTCAGCAAACCTTTTTTGTAAAGGGCCAGATAGGTAAATATTTTAGGTTTTGCAGGTCAGATGGTTTCTGTTGTAATGATTCAACTCCGCCATTGTGGGAAAGCAATCATAGACAAAATGTAAATAAATGGGCATGGCTGTATCCCAGTGAAACTTTTATTATAAAATCAGATTTCAGTCTGCAGGCTGGATTGGGCCAATGGACCATAATTTGCCAACCTCCGTTGTAGAGGATAGTTAATAAATGATTCCTGATTTCTGAATATTGTTCTAATTATAAATAGCTATACATCTCTAACAGCTGCAGAGATCCTCATGTAATTCAAAATGAAAATAAAACTAAGCAATATACACAATTAGTGAAGTAAAATGATTAAATCTGTTTAAAATATTTTGATGAGTTGCTAGGCTAGTGATAGAGAAACTAAAATTCTATAAGTTGCCCAAAGTTTCTTCTTTTCCTTGATAACTTATGTACTCTCTGTTTTCAAAAAGAAGGTCTAACCTATCATTTTTATTCTGATGATTGAAATTAGCTAAACAACAACAAAAAAGTCATAGACATATTATACTACAGTGGGTGCTTACTAAAATCATCTTATTTCTCATGGTCCCTACTACAGATATTAATTTGATCAATTTCTAATAAGATTTCACCGAGACTGGGGTTTACACTTAATCAATTTCTCAATTTTATGATGAGACATTAATCCATATGTAAATTCTACCATTTCTACCTTTTCTGGATAATAAAATGCCATAGCATGTACACCTGTCTACATAGTCCAGATGCAACAGCTGCTGGTAAACATTGCTTAGGACTTTGTTACTCAAACTGTGATTCATTGTCCAACAATGTTTATGCCATCTGGGATCTTTTCAGAAAATCAGAATACCAAATCAGAATCAAATGTGTATTAAAGTTCAAAAATACTGATTAGGACACATACACTGAGCTACTCAATGGAAATCTGAGATGACTTTATGATCTTATAATGTTTATTTTAATTAGGAATTTACCCTAAGGGTGCCCTAGTAGGGACTCAGGCTTTGGCTAAGACTTTGAAATGAATCTAACCTAATAGAGACTATGTTCTTTAGCTAAATAAATCAAATATATAATTGAAATTTTAACTTTTTTACTGATAGCTATTATATCATATTAAGGGAATCATTATGCTCATGCAGTTATTCTTATTTTGTGGTACATTTACCCAAGAGTGGTGGTGGTTGTTTTTTAGGCTAACGATTAAAATGTGTGTTATACAGGTGTAAGCTTACCAATGAGAGGATTGTTGACCATAGAATGAGAGCACTGGAATCGGGGATGGTGGCTACGTTTATAGGACACTAGAGAACCCACTGTATCCACCTTAACAGTCAATTCAACAACGCTTCCCTTCTAGAGGGTGAAGGAGAGTTAACTCTCCTTTTCGGAACCCTGATATCACTTTAGGATATTACTCCTCAGAGTAGACTACTTTGGTCCTGACCCAGGTTCCCTTTGAGTTACACCTTGACATTAGGAAACACATGTTTTTACTTTACACCAGGGTCTCCAGAGTAGGTGGTCATGCACTTCCCAGTAGGTGTGCAGGGTGATCCATAGGGAGCAGGATGACAGTATTATAATTTTATTTCTAATTATTCTATTTCAATATGCTTACTTCATTTCTCTTTCTATACTATTAATACAGAATTATGCATTAATAACTAAATCAATATTAAATAAATATTCGTGTATTAGAGATGTAGATTCTTTTTTTTTAACTTAGAGGAGTAAATTCAAAATGTTTGATATTTTATTATTTCATTTGTAAATCTATGTTTTAGGAGAGCATAATTTTCTTATTTAATGTATGGAGAACCATAGGCATTATATTGTACAAGAAACTGGATTCATAACTTTTACAATAAAATATCAAAAAGGCCATTATTTCTAAAAGCAAGTGATATTGGTTGCAGCCAAGACAACATATAGATCTTAAGTAAATAAACTATAGTCACTTTTCCACACATAGAAGACATATTTCAACTCATTTTGGCTTCTGTTATTCTCACTAGATGATTATATTTTTTATTGTATAATAACTCAACATAGTAATCTTCAATTTATTTTTCCTATGTCTCTATCCTAGCTGTCAGTTTCAGATATAAATTGAGTAGCTTTTAAAAAAAGTTTCATCCGCTAAACTGAAGTCAGTCATTGCCTTAAATCTTTACCTTCTGAATATTTAGCAGGATTCCATATCGTTAATGTTCGAATATAATGGAAATAAACACAAATGCTTTTAAGTGAAACAAAAAAGTGGAACTTTGTGCTTTAAAGTATATGACACTCCTGAAACATAATTCTGATCAGTTTAAACTGACTGCATCCTCATTGGTCTGTGTATAAGCATTAAAGGTAATTTTTTTCACACTTATTTATTATATTGAGATTGCTATAAAAGGATGAGGTTTATCAGTGGTTCTGTTTGATATTTCTACATCAGTCCCAGAGACACGTGCTTAACTCTACTTTCAAAACAGCAAGAGTATATTCCTCCCCATAATCCTATTCATAAAGACATCTGTAGTTTAAGAGAACATTAATTAGAGTTTTGAAATTTAAAAAGTCTATTAGGAGATAGTTTGACTAGGGTTAAACTAAATATAAATGACCTTTGACTGACTAATGCTACTTAAAGTTTAGTCAAAGATCCCCCTGAAATCCTAAAGACCAGGGTCATACTGGCTGTTAGCATGATTTTGAAAATTTTTATTATATTACAACAGAGTCATGATAAGCATATTAGTTTGAATTATTTTGGCTTCAATTTTCATATTTTCTTTATATCCCTTGTTGCATTTTAGACTCTTTGTTACCAATTTATCCATTATTATGAATTATAATCATGTAATAGAAGTTAGCACTGTGTTTAGATACCTCTATATGTATATATATTCATAAATATAGTTTTATAAAAATAAAACACTATAGATTTTAATGGATTTTTATAAGATAATTCTTAATTATTTCTAAAGTAACAACCTGGGAATTCGAAAATCTGAGTTTGAATCCACCACTAATTGAATGGTGTAACTTTTGGTATGAATGTCAGTTAACTTTCTGGACTGTTTCATCATGTATAAAATAGAGACCAAACCAACTTTATAGATTTGTAGTAATTTCTGAATTATAAAGTAAATCATTTGAAATCTATAAAACTCTAATAAAATGTGGCTTGTTACTTGTAATTTCACAAAATAGAGCAGCGTTCAGGAATTAAGTCATTTGGGCTCAATGCCAACTTAATTTCTTGTATATGTGTGTATGTATGTAATGTATATAATTAAATTTTATATTTTTAAATTTTGAACTAAATTTTATCAATATTTTAATTTTTTCCAATGTAGGCTACAAATTCTAACAAGGTTTTTGTCAATGTCTCACTGTATCAAAGTGACACTCTTATTATATGTCTCCTATGAGTTAACAAAATTATTGTTCAATATGTAAGCATTCAGAGACTTCAAAAAAGTCTACTAAAAGTATATTTTTCTTTAATTCTTTATAATTTCCATTCATCAGTGCTTAACATGAATAATCTCTGCCTGAAAAAAAGAAAACTAGCAAGTAAAAATTCAGAAAACCTTAAAAATAACAGTTTTATAACATTAATGAAAGAATTGTTCCTGAAAAATGTCATTTCAAATATATTTTCTTACAGTTATATAGACAATACCTTTGCTCTCAATTGAAGATTTAACGAGGAAGTAATTCTTAGTAAAGCAGAAAAAAAAAATTTCCGAAAGAAAAAAATCTCTTAACATACTAATGATGTTCCATATTTGCTACAACATTTGCCTCTTTTCGTAGCCTTTAAATTTTAGTAAATCAATGAATAAGATGAGAAAATAAAAAGTAATAAAAGTGAGATTACATGTTTATTTGTTTAATAATGTAATAAATAATGTGGAATTTTCTTATTAAACTGAACTTGAAAACATCTGTAATTTGCCACCAGCCATTTATCATTGACGCGTACAGCAGCAGTATCCCTTCTTCAAAATGCTGTGTGATATGCATGATTCTTCAATATTGTTAATTGTAGAAATAATAATTATGATAATAATGATGTTTACTAGTGATAAAACCAACAGAATCCCCAAACAGTAGACTTACTTGAGCAGCTGCTGGTTTAACATTAGGTTAGAGGAGTAAATCTGTTTTTTATTTTAAATAGTTTAAAAATGTCCCAGCTATACTCAATTGGTAATGATTGCTAGGAAATAAACAGGTAGATTTATTGAAACTTGAAAAGTTATGATTGTTTTTGACCAAAACAGTGCCATTTTTAAATAATTATAAAAGTATAAGGTAAAAAGATGTAAATTGATGGTGTTCCGGATAATAACTATAAAACTATATGAACAATTTCTCATTTTTAACTATTGTCAGAATAACCAGTTTAATACATTCATTTAAATAACTTGCTAGGGCTTCCCTGGTGGCGCAGTGGTTGAGAGTCCGCCTGCCGATGCAGGGGACACGGGTTCGTGCTCCGGTCCGCGAAGATCCCACATGCCGCGGAGCGGCTGGACCCGTGAGCCATGGCCGCTGGGCTTGCGCGTCCGGAGCCTGTGCTTCTCAACAGGAGAGGCCACAACAGTGAGAGGGCCACGTACCGCAAAGATAAATAAATAAATTAAAATAACTTGATGATTTTCACCAAAATATAGTCTTGCTTGATGGTTTATTAGCTGTTTATCTGAAGTGTCTACAAATAGCCATTAAAATGGTAGATGTTAAATGTGTTGTCATAGGCCTTTTACACATGTAGAGAGACAGGAAATGTAACTTAAATAAAAAACAAAGCTACACTTTGTATGAATTCCATGACAAATTGTGAACATAGATCTGTTTGTAATATAGATTATTTATAATACATTTTAAATAGTATTAGATTTAGTGCATACTTTTGCTCTTGTAATATCGTGTGTGTGCGTGCATGCACGAGTGAATGCATGTGTAAACAAGTCTTGAACTTTCAGAACTTTCAGGTTCTGGCAGAAACGATGGAGAACATTCTGATTCAGGTTTTCTTAAATTTGGAAATTTCCAGCAAGTACTACTTTTTGGCTTTGCAGAGACACTAGTAAGATATTAAATGGAATTTGTGAGAAGTCCTGGAGATTCATCAGTTGAGCACTTCTTTTACCTACACTAAACAAAGTTGTTTGAAGTTGTTCATGCTGAATTTGATTCATTCATTTTCAATTTCAAATTATCTTTATATTTTCTAAAGCTTATTATCTCTGCACAGAAATCTATTTAATGATTCAGACAGCTAAATTAGAGTTAAAAATCTAAGAAAATAAGTTCTAATAAACTAAAGCTTTAAACTATATTATGGGAAGCTCTTAGAGTTTGTGTTCCCAACATGTCTAACTTACCGCAGTGGATTGGGTTGTAGTTATATGAACACAATTACTGTACCATGGCATGGTTTGTTTGGTGAGCTCAACCATCTTATCTGATTTGAATTACTCCACAGTCAGTCTAATCAATTCAGCTGTGATCAGTGGTTAATTATGGCTGGAAAAAAATCAACTATGAAGCAGTCAATTTAGAGACTGCCTAAAAATACAGACATACTGTGGGGAAAATAGATTCTAATGATAACAGAAAAATGGAATAAAACAGCTGAAAATAAGTTGAGATAAAGTAGAAAGTATTTTAGCACTTGAAATCCTCTAAATATTTTTTGGGGGTAAGGAGCAGTTTCTCGAGATGATATGAACCTTTCTGTAATCCAACTGTCACCTTCTTTCTTTGTGAATTTTTTTGTAGAAATAGAGGAATAAATCATAATTTATACAGTCATTTTCTCTAGAAATATCCTCTTTTTACACCACTTGTTCATTCTTCATTCAGAGAGTAATGAAAAGCTTAATCCTCTGCTAAGTTTGCTGTGGAAAATCCCATTGCATCTCAAAGCAGTAATCTTTCTAGTCAGAAGATAACATTTTTAAAGGTTGAATTGGACTCCTGTGTTTTTCTTAACTAGACACCTGAGAATTAAAAACACAACTGTCAAGATATCTCCTAGCTGGCATTACAGGAAACTTAATCCATTTACTCACTAGTGCGATGTTCTGCTAGCAGGAAGCCAGAATATACTAATAAAATGTTTCAATTCTTTATTTAAATGCCTATATTCCTTCCCCCCCAAAATAATCTCCAGTACAGTTTTAGGGTTTTTGAAATTAATGAGAAAGCTATTTTCTTAGACACTATGTAAATAAACAAACATTGCAAGTTATTGTAGTTACAAACAAAACAAAATAAAAAACAAACACCTTAGAACATGGTAAATGTGTATAAATTATTTTTTAAAAAAGAATATTTCAGGTAGATCCCACATGATTAACTGAATTTACTTAGAATCTAGGGACATACCAAACAACCAAAAAACCCCTAAAACCAAACAACAGATAAGTGACCAAATTTCAAAGAACTGAAGTAAAAAAAAGTTTATAAAGCATCAGACTAAGATTGGTATTATCATTACAGAACCTCCCTCCACTTTAAAAGCAGATAATATATATAAAGACTAATTAAAGGATGGTCATTAATTTTATAGAGAAGACAGCCTATTCCAGTAAAGTACATGGAACTCTGAAGACTTAGCCAAACTTTCAAGATAAGTGTTTTTTTCCTTCTCATCAAAGCTAGCATCAGTGACTTTAGAATGAAAATCTATTCCATATGTATATAGGTCTATGTATATACTTGTTTGAACACACATATTAATATACATATTCATATGCATATATCTGGGTTAAAACTCTTGTACTAGTGCAGTGACCTGTTGTCATCAGTCTTCTCAAGTACTATTCAGAAATCTGCTTTGGTTTCTCAGAAATCAATGAAGAAATGAGAAATGCCTCTTAAATAGCAGGAGCTGACATAATGTTCTTTATTAAGCAGCACCTGACATAACTAGATAAAAAACAACGATGAACTGATCTTGCGGTAAGAGCTATATCAACGGAAAAATATTTACTGTTCCTATTAAAAATGAATTAACCCAAACAGACAGCCTTTTAATTGAAATCTTTATCACGTTTCCTTCCTATTTAAATGCAAATGTAAAATCCTTTTATAAACTAATAGAAATCAGAAACTAAAAAGTGAATTACAACTTACATGATTCAGTAATCTAAAATAAGTTCAGGTCCAATATAACACGAAATACTGAAAGTATTAAAGTGACTTTTACAGAATTCAATATAATTTGGCTATTATTTTAAAAAATTCTCAAATGCTAATTTCTAGCATTGAGTTTTAATTTTTATGCCAGTTGGTATTTCAAATACATATTTTTTGTTACTAACTTTCTTGGAATAGTAGAAAATCATATTTTTGTCTTTGATGAATTACTATTTTACATCACTAATGTACTACATTATAACACCTTTTTTCCTACATGAAGTATTAATAAATGCTTATATTTGAACACAACATTGCTTATTTAAACTTAAGCAGAACAATGTGTATGTACATTATGTACTGTGACCACTAGATATAACTTAAGCCACAGTCTAAAGGAGAAAGAAAATTTGAAAATCCCTTCGTGGCTCCTATTGCAAGGAAAGAGCCCAGGGTTTGCATGGAATTGACAAATTGGGAGTTATATTCTGAAGTAGCTGTAGTACCTGGCAGTGCATGAAAACCTTCATGTAATTTATTTAATCTTTACGGACTTGAATCTCTTAGTTATTCTAATAGTTTTTAAAAATATAATATTTTAAGGACCTACAAGAGCTGAAACTCTCATATGTATATGTTTCTTATGAACTCTCATGAAAGTGTATGTTTCTTACCTAGGGTAACTTGGCTCTGTAGGGGGCAAGCTGTCAGCTTCCTAACCTCAGGTCAGCCTGCAGAATTTGATGCAGTATACAGTTCTCAGATAGTTGATTTAGTGTTTAACTGAATACGCATGGTATATTATACATCTCTTTTAATCTTTTGTCCACTGTTTAGCCTACAAATATCTGAAGCAAATGCTCTTACCAGTGAGAGAGAGAATATTTACAGTGCTGGATAAGCATGGATATGTTATTTATTAGAAAAGTATCATCTTAGTTATTCTCCTGTCTTTACTCCTGACACTCACTTAACAGTACCTAACGTGAAATATACTTTGAGACACTAAGAAGACATCTTTTTTTTTTCAAAATTATCCTCCCTTTACTGAGAAAGTGGGCACTGATAGACCTAAATCATTACTGATTGTAAGATCTTGAGTCTTACAATTAAAAAAGATATGTGCTTTTTACACATTAGTTGGAAAAAACTTAGCATACAAATGTGTATATGTTTTGGTTGCCCAATATTTAAAAACTTCTTGAATTCATTTTATGTCTTTTTTATCAATCTTGGTGGAAGGCTTTATCAGACTTCTTTGCAGCCAGTGTATAGGTGTGTAACCCATGCTTGGCCCATCAGTCACTCTCATTTTGAATTGAGGCTAATGACACAAGAACCAGGGCCTGGGCTGCATTGTGATACCAAGCACATCTTAAAACAGCAGGGTTAGTGAGGACAGCTAGTATCAGCACCAGCTATGCTGGAGGAAGACCTGGAGATGCTAGTGTCCAGTGGCCATTATAGCAGTGTCCTCTCTGGGAAAGATCTGGGGTGTGATTGGACAGCAGTTCCAAACACATAACCTTCTTAGGTGCCTGCCCATTTACCTGAGTCTGAGATTCTGGGTTTCTAGCAATTTAATGATATCACCATTATTTCTTTAAATAAACTTGCTTTCTGATAGGAAAATTTAAAGCAAATTCCCCACATTACAATGTCAATTATAGATATTTCAGTATGTATCTATACCAGATAAGAGCTATTTTTAAAACTAAAACCACAATAACAACATAAAACCAGCAAATTAAACATTTCTTTAATATATATTTAATAACTAGGTCACGTTTAGTCTTCCCACTATATATATTTTTTTAAGTTGGCTGGTGAGAATAAACATCCAAGCAAAGAAGGTACACATGATCCATATTTTGTATTTTGTTGGTACTGTCTTCTAAATTTCTTTTGATAGCTAACAATGCTCCTGCTATCCCCACCCTTACAGCATTGATTTATTGAAGGAATTGGTCATGTGTCTAGTGAAATTTTGCTGATTTTATTTCATTGGCGTTATCATGTTTTATTGCTCCACTGTCTCCAAGCTTCCAAGGTTGCTCTGAGAAATTCATTCTTTATATACTGTACTCCATCCCATTCCAAGGACATTATAGAATTTCCGCTTTTCTTCTTTATAATAACACACGTTGGCTTGGGTCTGTTTTCATCTACTTTGCTGGCACTCTGTTGGATCTTTTAATTTGGAACCTGAAAGTTTTTCTTGAATACTTTATTAATAATTTCCTCTTTTTTCTCACTTCCAGTTTTTCGGAATTTCATGAATTTGTATGTTGGAATTTAATTTCTTAAAACTTCTATCTTATTTTCCATATCTTTGCCTTTCTGATGTATTTTCAGAAAAGTAGCCTCAGCTCTTCTTTAACTTTTCATGAGTTTTTCTTTCAGGCTAACATTTTTTTTTTAATTTCCAGAATCTCTTCCTTTATGTTTTCTTTTTTATAGCTTCCTGATCTTTATATATATATATTATATATATATATATAATATATATATATACACACACACACATATACACATATATATACACATATATATATAATACCTTCTCTTTTCTTTCTGAGAATATTAATGATTTTATTTTCCTAATTCTTAGTTTCTGATTTCTCCAGTTTGATTTAATATATCTCCATCCTGGTATTTATCATGTTAGAAGGTTTCTATATACACTTGTTTATCTCTGATATTCTTCTAAATCTTTGAAAGAGCTAATTATAAGCTCTTTGCTGTCATGACACTCATCTTTGGGCTTTACTGTAAGGTGATCTGGTTGGGCAATCTAATATTAATATAGGCATATTTATTTCTTTCCTGTTAGGCTTTTCAGATTCTCCAGAGAAGGCTCTACCTGACTACCCTAAGGGTAATCTTTGAAGGAAGAAGGCTTGTATCTCTCCTGTCTTTGCGTATAAATATTCACTTATTTGACTTTTATTAAGTATAGAATTCTTTGCCCTCAACTCTCCCTATTATTCTTCCCCTTTCAAGAAAAGGCCCTTTGCTTTTACAAACTCTTAAGAATAAGTCGCTAGTATTCTTTGGAGATTAGGAAGAGTCATTGTTGTAGGTTTGATGTTGGGGAAGGAGGCTCTAAGATCGGATTTGTGTGTAGGATGTTTTTAAAGGCCGCTCCACAGGTTCAATACCTGAAAACAAAAAGTGAAGAAATTATATTCTTACAGGGGGAAACATCAAGCTGCGATGTAGTCCCCAAAACACTTGGCTGACCCTACCGAGAACTCTGGAATGAGAACAGCTCTTCAAAGTTGTCCCTACTTGAGCTTAAATACTTAGGCCTTTATCTGGTCTGAACCTCTCTCGTGTTGGTTAGTCTTTAGATGTTGACCACCCCAAGTAGGGATGAGACCTTGGATTAGATGGCCTTCTGTAAACTGAGGTAATCCTCGAGGGAATTTACACTGAAATCTGTCTGAGGCAGCTGTCACAGCAGTGGGGTCACAGGTCATTCATAAGGGAGCATCTGGGCTGTGCCTTAGAGTGTCCAGCAGCACAGGCATTCACAGAGCTGGATGGGTGGACAGAGAGGGATTCTTACTGCTTCAACATTCTTTCATAAAATTCTCTTGTTTTTCTCTCTGCCTTTTTCCCCATTTTAGGAAGCATCCAGTGTGGCCAATCTCTGCATCTTTTTGTGGTTCTGTTGTGTAAATTGTATTACTCAACTTTCCCCACTGCCAGCATAGGATTCAGCTCTCTTTGATATGCTGTCAGTCACATGCATCTTTCATCATTCCAGATTCCAAAAACTTAGTTGCTATTTTATCTTTCACTGTTTTCTTTATCCTTGTAGGTTTATGACTCTTTGAAAATCCTTTTCTCTCCTTTTAGTCCAAAGCAAAAATTAATGGGTATGTTCAACCCATCATCTTTATCCATATATCCCTGGCCTCACTGTTAATATGTGAAATTTTATGCTTCCCTCTACCTCACTTTTTGCTTATTTTTTCCAAAAGTTTACTATACATTTCTATTGCTTTATACAATTCTCTTTCCCTGTACATAGAATTAAAAGGGAATCATTTTTTCAAATGTTATCTCAAAGTTTTATCTGATTTTTCTAAGTATTTATCGAATAGTCTCTATATCTTCAATAAGTATTTTTCTACATGTTAAAAAGAAAAAAAAAAAAAGAAGATGCTTTTACCCTCTCCACACAGCACATTTGTTTTTAAGGTGTTTTAGGGCAGTCATTAGAGCTGAGATAGAGGGATACTCTTTTTTCCTAATTGAGGCCCTTCTATTAATATATTATTATTTTCCTATGATGATGGCATCTGAACAGAAACCAGTCTAGGTAGGTAGATAGGACTTCTTCATGAAAAATTCTGTGTATAGTGTAAAACTTTTAGTTTCACAAGTACATTTAAAGAAGGAAGTAGTGTGGACTTCCTCCAACCCCTGTCCCTGTGTAAAATCATAATATATATAAGAGGTATCAGTGTAAAATAAATGACATTGGCATTTTTGCTCAGAATTTTGCCTTCATGATACTTGAGGCTTGAGATAAATAGCTTTCAATTGCCCTTAGTCTTAAAATTTAGTTTGAAATTATATCTGAAGCCATTAATAAATAGGGATCTATAATATATATTCATGTAGTAAGTAGACACATGCCCTACACTAAGTTTTGTCCTTTAAATCATTTCTTATTGGGCTTGCCATTTCCTTCCTACATCTTGGTTTTGAAAAAAATAATATAGAAGAACAAACATTTGGAAAAGGAATAAAGATTAGTAATTCAGTTACCATAACACTAATGTTGTTGCTGAGTACTATGAAGAGGAACATTCATCACTTGTCCCAAAATAGCAATGTCAGGATCTATCTAAGTAATCCAAGACCATAGAAACAACCTAGTGTGGTTCTTGGGTTCACAAGCTCAGGTCAGTCTTGCGAATGTATGCTCATAGCACAAGTGCTTATGTAAAAGGAGTGAACTGTACCCAGGGATGGGAAAGAGGCTTGCTCATTATAATACTAAACACACAGGGTGAGTCATACATCACACAGGGTGATATAAGCTGACATATAGAAGGATATACTGATATGTAAGTAAGCTAAAGCTGACAATTTTTTTCCTTCCTGGAAAATGCTGAGTAAGGCTTTTATTTGATCTTCCTTTAATGCAAGCATCAGCTGTTCAGTATAGAGGGAGCTGATAGAAGGAAAAAAAATCAAACTCCATCCCCCCCAATACTTGTCTTTAAAAGGTTCCTTTC
Source organism: Grampus griseus (assembly GCF_964374135.1). Lineage (NCBI taxonomy): Eukaryota > Metazoa > Chordata > Mammalia > Artiodactyla > Delphinidae > Grampus > Grampus griseus. The sequence continues at coordinate 26,383,175 of NC_139007.1, read as the reverse complement.
TAGTAAATGGCAGTCTATTAAGGTTCTTCCTAGACTTAATCAAAGTGCTATACAGAAAGATCGGCCTCTGTGTGAACAGCTCTCTACTCTCTCCGTGAGAGCACAGGTCTCTAATTTTGTAGCTGGCCTAGTCCTGCGAAGCCCACACTCTGCACGGTGTGTGGCTTCTCACTCCCTGTGGTTCTTAGTGGCAACAGGAAGTTGAGGGAGAGGCTGCAGTGCCAGGCCTGCAGGCAGGGATGCTGTCAAAATTGCCTTACTCTCTTCTCTGCAAATAAGGGGCTAAATCCATTTGACACACACTGGGGTAAACAGGCAGTGACATATCTGTAGACAAATTGTCATAAAGGAGATTATTCACAAAACAAATTGTTTTTGATTTGAATTCATAGATTGGGGGAAAAAAGTCTGCCAGCACTAACAGCTGCTCCCTTTTCAAGGGAAACAAGCATTTAATGAAAAAGTTAATTTAAAATTAATGTTCTACTGTTGCTAAAATTCCTTAGGGGAAATGTTTAACACTGCTCAAAACTAAAAGAAAAGATACTTGTTTCAAGTTCATGTAGAAATATCTTAGTTTCCCTAGGGAATGTAGTAGGTCTCTGGTTAAGTTTTTTGAATCATTTGAACTTTCTTAGTGTTGACAGAATTTTTTTTTTTTTTTTTTTTGCGGTACATGGGCCTCTCACTGTTGTGGCCTCTCCCGTTGTGGAGCACAGACTCCGGACGCGCAGGCTCAGCGGCCATAGCTTACGGGCCCAGACGCTCCGCGACATGTGGGATCTTCCCGGGCCGGGGCACGAACCCGTGTCCCCTGCATCGGTAGGCAGACTCTCAACCACTGCTGCACCAGGGAAGCCCTTTTTTTTCTTAATTTATTTTATTTGTTTATTTTTGGCTGCATTGGGTCTTTGTTGCTGTGCGTGGGCTTTCTCTAGTTTCGGCGAGCAGGGGCTACTCTGTTGTTTCGGTGGCTTCTCTTGTTGTGGAGCACGGGCACTAGGCGCGCGGGATCCAGTAGTTGTGGCATGTGGGCTCAGTAGTTATGGCTCTTGGGCTCTAGAGCACAGGCTCAGTAGTTGTGGCTCACGGGCCTAGTTGCTCTGGGGCATGTGAGATCTTCCCGGGCCAGGGGTTGAACCTGTGTCTCCTGCATTGGCAGGCGGATTCTTAACCACTGCGCCACCAGGGAAACCCCTAGAATAAGATTTGAGCTTAAAAAAAATCCTGTCATCTTTGTGAGAATTTTATTTTGTTAATTGAGATACAAACTTGTATCCCTTGAGAGTGTTTTAAAATGACCTGGAAGGCACAACTAAAACGGCTCACAAGGAGAATTTACATGGATTCCACTACCATCTTTAGAGATGACCAGGTCAGCTTTTACCAAGACAATAACCCATTCTTCTTACTTCAGGTGGCAACATCACCTTTTACAGCCTCCACCAGTCTTTAGTAAATCAATTTTTATCAGTATCATTGATTACAGACAACCTTCAGTGCCCTGTTACCTAATTCCAGATCCTGCTTCCTAACTCTACTACTCTTATGCAGCTTCTTAATTCTCAAATGCCTCCCTGGATTTTCTCGAGGGAAATTATATTTCCTATGTTTTATTTCTTTTGCTTTGGCTGAAGTGGTCACCTAGCTTATCTGAGGAATCAGTTTGAACTTGTTACCTATTCATGAACCAGAGTTAGAGTAAATTGCAAGCATTATGCGTGTAGGCTGATTGTTTTACATTATAAACATTTTTTAGTAGAAAACAAACACATTTTTAATTAGTCTGACCTGGCAGCACTATTCTAATCAATGGGCTGTCACCCAGCCTAACCTGATCTACCAACTTGTTGAACTAATGTTGCCTCAGGGTGCTACTCTCCTTTTCTTTCTCATTATATTAATTTATTAAAAAATATTTCTGAGCTGTGAACATTCTTTAGGTCTGATCAGATAAACCAAATGTGGCAAATATAGTTTATATTTTGTGACTTAGGTCTCATCTGTTAGCATTGCTATTTAAAACTCATCTCTTAATTTCTCTCATCCCATTTCCCTCTATAATGGCATTATGACTGAATACTTTATCTATAATCATTGCTTTGTATAATTTATATAGTATTTGTTGTCTTGAATTATTTAATACTTTAAAACATTGAGGGTATATATCTCATATAATGTTTTCCCCCTAAAGAAAGAATCTTACATGCTATTTAAAAGCATTCCAAATGTTACTTTCCTTCTGCATTTCTTTTTATTATCTTCAATATTTGATCTCAAGTGCATTGCCTAATGTTTTATTCCCTGACAAATAATTAAGATCATAATGTTTGTCAAAATATGTCAGAACCAGAGGGAGGCTTGTAAAAATTTTGAAGTTCTTGTTCTTTATTGTAGACAGTGATTGCATTATTTCAAAAAAGAAGGCAAAAGTGGTCTCACTGTACTTCTGGTCTCTCCTATTTAAACTCGTATTTATTTCTCCACTACCAGACAGTAATCCTTTCCCTCAAATATTCCAGTATTTTAAAGTCATTTTTATCTTCTTCTCTATTAGAAATTTCTTTCAGGAGAAGAACTGGTACAGTCATTTACTACATGTATAATAACTTAGAGGTTAATTGATGAAAAAGCAGCCCAGTGATAGGAATTTCTTTCCTTTCACTGTACTGTGTCCGGACCAATGTCCCAACGTGCCCTAGAAGCTGCTTCCACCAGGGTATTTCGTTTCCCACCCTATCTCTGCCCACTGGGTGGTCCTAACTGCCATTTCTCAGATTAATAGAAGGGGAGTAAAAAGGAATCGCAGAGCTTCTCAGCAAATAGCCCGTCTTTAGCTTCTGGTTCTCCAAATGGGATTCAGTGCCAGCATAATAACTGACCCTGTGTTTGAAGAGGACATGGAAATGAATAAAACAAGATTCTTGAAATGTGCATCGTTTAAGGAGAGAATCAGATGTGGAAGCACAAAAGATAATGAGGTCAACATGATAATGAAGTTCTGTACAAAGTGCTTCACTTGCAAAAATGTAGAATTAAACAATCTTTTGGAGGTGATAGTGTGGGGAAGGCTTCACCAAAGAGATGACATTTAAAGATAGTAGTATTGGATATGAAGACGTCCATGTGCTGCTTGAGCAAAGATGTGGGTATAGAAAGCATAGTTTGTTCAAGAATAGGGTGGAAAAATGCTTATAGGAAGCATTAATATGTCTCAGAGAGTGAGCTAAAGCTAAGCTAAGCTTTCTGCACAAGCCACACATGAAAGTTCTAGAATTAAATTTTGCAGAGTTTTAATTTTATCATAATGTAGACTACAGAGAGGTGATCTTGCGTTATCCAACTGGAATCAGGAAGAATTTGGAGAAGCCATTTAGGATAATGTTTAAACACTTGGGCTTTGAAATCAAACAGAGCTGGATTAGAGAAATAGCTCTATCATTCACCAGTTGTTTAGGGTAATGGATTTAAACTCTAAGCTTCAATAACTTATCTGCAAATAAGGATAATAATATTACGTACCTCATAGGGTCCTGTAGTAGTCAGTGAGATAACATGTTAGAATCTGATAATATTCTGTTTGAACATGGGAAGTGTTCAATAAATAACTATTATTCTTTATCTCCATAGATAAAATGCAGAACAAGGTCATTTCATTGTATAGCTCGATTCATTTTGTAGTAGGCTAAGTTTTTACTTAAGTTAGTTTTGTCTGCTGGTGTCAAAGGAACAGCGGGTTAGCCAGGGGTGTAGGTCAGAACAGAAGGTGCATACACCTGCCCAGCCACTAAATGAATCTGTCTTTGTGGGACAAGTGTTGGCAAGCAGACTCAGTAGTAAGAAGTCAAGAAGTAAGGTGAAATCTGTATATCTCAAGCTCAGTTCTCTCTCTCTCTCCCTCCCTCCCTCCCTCCCCCTTCCTCTCCCTCCTCCACTTCCTATCTCATGTGCCCTTTCACACTTCACTTGCTTTCACTCCAAACCTGTTATATCAGATTAAATAGCTTCTAAATTAAACTCATTTTCTAACCCCTACCACACTTCTACTGTAACACCCAAATAACTCTGCTCAAATTAGAGAATTTAAATCAACAATATATATTGACCATTAAATCCTGTGGATTAAACTTTCAAGTTCTTACTCCCTTCCTCCTCCAGCTCCACTCTAGTTGTTGAGCCACCAATGCTCTTGTTTAAGTAATTTCAACGTGCTTCTAACTCTACTAGTTTATTTCTAGTGCTTTAATCTTTTTATTTCTAGTGTTTTAAATCTTATTCTTATCACACTCTGGTATTTTTGTTTCCTGAACAGTTTCTACCACTAGTACACTCATGGAGGGCAAGGCATTTTTTATCTATATATTTGCAGTGTATTTCCTAAGCCAAATTGAAGAGAAGGGGATTGACTTGCGTCAAATGTATATAGTGAGGTGACAATACTGATAGTATAGCTATAGACATGTCAGGGAGTTCTAGAAAAGGTAATGGGTAGGTGCTCCAGTGGGACCAGGGACAGAAAGGCTGACATGGAAGTGAGGTTAGAAGAAAGTTATGTGATGAACCAAGGAGACTAGGCAATTAACAGAGTGCTCTCCCAACGTATACTGAAGACCTGGGCTGCCTAGATTCAAATTCCAGCTCTTCTGAGTGTTTAGTTCTGTGATCTTGGAAAATTATTTAATTACTCTGTGCTTCAGTTTCTTAAACTGTCCCAGCAATAGAGGATTATAATAATAGTTATAGAAGATGATATATAAAAATGGCTTAGAGCAGTATTACAGAAATGTTATTCTTATTATTGGGAAAAGTTGATAGCAAGGCATCATGTAGAGATCTAGTATTAAAGAATTGGAGTAATGTTATCAAAACTGTGGCTTAGCAAAAGGAACAAAGAAAAGACTCAATCATGAGAACTAAGTTTCTAAGGTCAGTGGTTTTGGAGAAGCACAAGAAAAAAAGCCCAGGTGCTAACACTGGATCTAATTTGGGACAGGACCAAAACTACAAACAGGGACCTGTAAAGGGAAAATTGTCAAATGGTCCCTGAAATGAGGAGTAGAATGGTGAAGTGACAGGATACTAGAAAGGCCCTTAAAGATGGTTTGGAAATATAGTCAGAATTATCTGAGCTTCAGACAAACAACTGATAAGTGAATGTTTACAAAGAATTTCATTTAAAAATTGTCTATTTTTATCTCATTTAGAATGATAAAATTATCTACTTTCTGTTTTTAACATTCAGAAACAAAATGAATTCCAGTAGACTTGACATATACAGATGATAATTTAAATTGCTAAAGAGTGCTAAAAATTTAAATTATACATTCATGATAGTCAATGTTCCACACCACTCCACACCACTCACAGCATCTACGTGAGGTCAAACTGGCCATAGAAGCCTTCAGTTTTCTGTTTCTTTATGACACCAGTCTGGATCTTCTTTTGCCCTTTCACCTTCTTTCTCAGTTAGAGGCTATCACACCATACCAGAATATTTTCTATTTCTTTCTAATTATGGCCATCAAAATAAAGTATTACAACATAAAGTTATGTGCAAGGAGCCAGCTGAGTGTTAAAACTGTTCATTTGCCCAAAACCCTGTCAGAGAGTTCTCAAAGGCAGTGTGACCTCCCTCCAAAGGGCACAAAGGATGAAGGGAGCATCTATTCATGCTTTATGCTATTGCCTCCCAAATTCACAGTGGCTTGGAGGAGCAGAGTAAAAGAGGGAAAATGAGAGCAGCCACACCTAGTTAGAGTGGCTATACCCTTTTTCTTACTGCTCAGAGCAGTACAGAGGTCACAATAATCCAAAAGAGAGCTTCATGGAAGGGGTGTCAGTTCCCTAAGTCAGAGCTAAGAAAACAGTTCTAGTTTACTACAAGAGGAAGTAATAGGGGGACAAGTAGTAGGAAAGTTACTATCCGATTAGCCCTTCACATTTGTCTCAGATCTGACCTTATTTAATATTGTCAGCAAAGTGGAATTTATAATTCATCTATAACTCAAAATAACTGATTCAATAAAATATATTGAATAATGCAAAAAAGCCTGTTTATATTGTTTTTCAAAATTAAAACTTATCTAAAACATTTTTTTTACATTTTTGTTTTATACTGTAGGAGGTTTTTATTCTATAAGTGAATAATGGTTTAAAGTGTCAAATCTAAAATTAGCCTAACTTCTTCCTGAGTATTGAGAAGAGGTGAGTCAATGGAGTAGTTTATGAGTTAATAGAGCCTACGCTTTAGAATTAATGAAAGAAAAGAAACTACTCACTGGTCCATATAAAGCAGAATTGTTCTAGTATCAGCAATAAAGCAGTGACATAAATATAAAAAGACCAAAATAAGCTTTTTAATGCACACTGCTCACTCTCTGTTGTATAATTTTTTTCATTGCTTCTGTATCTTTATAATTGGACTAATCTTTTTTGACATTAATAAGGATGCATTTAAATTCTAAGTCTAGCATCTTGACACTTTCAGAGGACACTTAGGATGAAAGCCACATAAGTAGCTAAATTAATTAATGTATATCAATTTTTCTTGATATCCTTCATTTCCCACCCCATCTCCTTGATGGTTGGTTATAGCATTTAAATGTTGATGTTTCTCCATAGTTCATATCCAAAGGCATTAATGAACTCAAACTGCTTTTCACATTCTCATTTTTAAGGATTTATGGTAGGATGAAGTAGTAACACATGGTAACTTCCACCAGCCTGTAGTACCAGCTGGTGGTGCTTGGTTGTTAAATAATCACCCAGCTTTGCTTTTTTCATCTGGAGAAAGGAGGATTAGTAATACATTTAACATAAGAATTTAAAAAATAATAATGATAAGCATAATGTCCTTGATAATATCTATAGAGGAGTGAGGTTAATCATCACTGAAAATTTTTCATATTCTCTGCGGATTGGTTAAACTGATGAACAGCCAAGAACAAATTTGCACAACAGTTTAGCAGGTGGACTAAGAAAACATACTAGTGGGAGGAGATGAGGTCATTAGAATACAAGTTAAGAGTGACTATGGGCAGTGTACTAGAACACACCACTTGAATTATATGCCATGGGTATTTTTATAACCTCTGCTGTATTACTAACTTAAATAATACAAGTTTATTTTTTGTTGTTACTGAATATTGGCTTGCTTTTCTTGTTCGTATTTTTCCAGAAGTTATATTAATTCAAATAATAGTTACTTGAATAAAACTTTATAAAGCATTTCCAAAAGTACCCACACAAACTAATATGAACAATATCATCAATATTCAGTTTTACAGATACGGCAGCCAACGCATAGGAAAGTATTTCAGTAGCAATTACAAAGTCAATCAAAAAGCAGAGTCAGGATAGAATACAGTCTTCTGAAACAAACCCCTCATTCTGATGACACTCTGCTAAAAGGAATGGAGTTAGAGACACAGATCAGTCATTTATTAATTACAAAATATCTATGATTTTTGTAATTTCTCCTGAATGCAATGGTCCTTATTTATGCTTCTTATATATCTTTTGTATAAATGATTTCATTAATTAACATGTGTTTGTCAGTTCATAATTAACAGACTACTTTTTGTTTTTTCCCTAGTCATAACAGTATACATTGGGTATGGCCACCTGATGGGTAGAACTGTACTCTACACCACTCACTACAAGCCAGTGGTTCAGTTGGAACCAAGATAAAAACTTCACAATTTATTTAAAACAGGCAATGTAATTTCCGTTAAAAATCAGTCCTGTAAAGGTATTTCTACCCCAATTCTTAGCTCTTACCCTATAAACAAATTAAACAATAAAAGAATTCAACAACAAAAAGTCATTTTCAGTGAAAGGAGGAATAGTCAAAAACCAAAAAGTGTAAAGAGTAATTGTAAAATGCAGTAATATTAATCAAATCAAGGGAAGAACTTGAAAAGTAGAAACATGTCATAGTAGGAACATGACCCTGAAGGTTACTGAGCAAAACAGGAAAAAGAAAGAAGCACTGGAAGCAAATATATTACTATGTAAGATTTATCTAAACACAAAAATATTTGACATATCAATATTTGTAAATGAGATTCAGTTGTTTTGAAAGAGTGAATGCTCTCATATTTGATCAAAAATAAAAGCTCCATCCCCTGCCATATGCTATATAATTACTTGAAAATTAAAGAAAAAAAACTATTTGGTAAATGTAAATCAAAAGAAATCAATAGTGATATTAGTATTAAGAGGTCAAATTTAATACAAAAAGTATAAACTGAAGCAAAGAACTTTACAATGATAAACTGCAAAAATCTACAATGGAAACATATTAAGAAATTTTCTGTATGGATCAGAATTCAGAAATCAGACATTTCCGTGAATACAAAAAGGAATAAACAAAATAATTGTAGGAAACAAACTCAGTCTATTACTGTTTACATAGGCATAAACAAGTGAAAATATTGAGAATATTAATAACACTTAGAATACTGTAAACTAATAGAGAAGGAGACATAAAATTCTCTTTATTTTACTTTGGATCTTTTCACACACACATACACACATAAACACACACGCACACACCTTCAAATATATTTTATGCGTTGAATATAAACAATGTGCTTTCATTTCTCATGCCCATGAAACATGAAAACAGACCCTGATAAGGTCTGTTTATACTTCAAGAAACCCTATAAAAAACAGAAATAGTACATACTGTATTTTCTGGTCATAATGCAATGAAATCACAAGTGAGTATACATGAACCCTAATGTGAACTATGGTCTTTGGATGATAATGATTTGTCAGTGTAGGGTTCATCAATTATAACAAATCATACCAGCCTGGTGGGGAATATTGATAAGAAAGGAGACTGTGCATGTGGCGGGCGGGGAGAGGAGAGGGGCTATTTGGAAAATCTCTGTACCTTCCTCTCAATTTCACTGTGCTCCTAAAACTGCTCTAAAAAATAAAGGGTGTTAAAAATTAGTAATATCAATCACCTTGAATTTACAAAAAATCCAAACAAAAACATCCAAAGCTCTCTTTTTAAAAATTCCTGTTGGCAGAGTGAAAACCAATACCTAATTTGCATACTGTCTAGAAAGAAGTATAATAAAAACACAACGTATCAGTTCCTAGGCACACAGTTAAAGAAGTTCTCAGATGAAGATATATGCCCTAAACACTTTCATTTTCTAAATAATAAATATTTAAAATAACAGACTTAAGCATTCAACGAAAAATGATAGAAAAATATGGCTGAGATAAATATAAGGAAAGGTGGAAAAAGTATTAATAAAGATGGAAGAGGAAATAAATGAGTAATTTAAAAAATTAATAAATACAAAATAATAAAATAGTAAATCTATAACAATCTATAACCTTTTTTCTTAATCAAGAAAAAAGGTGAGTGTAGAAAGCACATAATTAAAAATAGAAATGCCTAAATAATCAGGATAAAGGGACATGTCAGAAATAATTATAAGATGATAATTTGTTAAATACTGTTCAAATAAATTTGGAAACCCTGGATGAAGTAAATAATATTTTGCAAAAATATACCCTGTCCTTAATGTCCAGTATAGCATCAAAAATTACTGGTTCTTCAAAAGTAAACCAGTATAACCATGAAAGAACTGAATGTGGGAGGAGATATTTGCAATGCAGACTAATATTAAGATTTTATAAAGAATTCACAAATCTACATGGAAAAGGCTGAAAATCTAATAGAAATATAGGCAAAAGATTTGACTATTACCTTTGTAAAGAGCATATCCTTCTGGATAGTGAACATATTGTTTAACATCATTAGTCATCAGGGAAATGCCTAGTTAAACCACAATAAATTACAAATATGTACCAGATGACTATTTGTTGGTGAGGAGGCAGTGTTGATGAGGAGGTAGGGCAACAAGAACTCTCATACACTCCTACTAGAAGTGTAAATGGGTACAACCACTTGCAAACACTGTCAATATCTATTAAAGCTGAAAATAAGCAAATCCTGTGAACCAGTAATTCCTCCCCTATGTATACACACAACAGAAATAGATAAGTATGCACTCCCAAAGATATATACAAGAATGTTTATAGCCACTTTAATTTAAGACAAGCAAAAATTGGAAACAACTTAAATGTCAATAAACAGGAAAATATATAAATATATTGTGGCCAGTTCATAAAATAAGTAAGAGTGGTGAACTCATGCTTCTACACATGGTGATAAAAAGAAAAAATAATTCGTGCTACTAGCAAAATCTTGGATCAATCCTAAAAAGTATGGATTTTAAAAAAAGCCAGACGCTGTAATTTCAATTACACAAAGTTCAAAAACATACCAAAACCCTTTATGGTAGTAGAAATCAGAATAGTGGTTACCTTTGGGGGCATAAATGAATGGCAGAAGGCAAAGAGAGACTTCTGAAGTGTTGCTAACGTTCCATATGTTCATCTGTGTTATGGTCATATTAATGTGTTTAACTTATAAAAATACTTTGAGCTGTAACTGAGATTTTCTTTATTTCAATGTTTTTTCCAGAAAAAAAAAATTTAAAGAACACTTTTAAAACTTTAAGAAAAAATGAATAACCCAACAGAAGGATAGTTACAATTTATGATTAGGTAATTTGCAAAAGCAGGTAAGCAAATGTTTCTTTCCGGAGAAATAATACATAATTAAAATTATAATAAGATAGCATTTGTCCAGTTTCTGAAGATAAAAAATAATATGTCAAGGTTTTATGAGGCTGTGGTGGAATGACATTCTAATATGTGCCTATTGACTATGTAAAAGAGCACAATATTTCTAAGGAAAAATGTGGCAATATATTTAAACCAAACAAAGTAAAACGTAAAATGTCTATATTCATGAGCTAATTATTTAATCCTTAGCTTTTTATGCAAAGATCAAATAATTCAAAGAAAGATGTTAGCACAAGAACTATGTAAGAGAAAAATCAAATGATAAACTATAAAAATAAGTTACGATATAAAATATCTGTGTTTTTCAAACATTAAAACATGTTGAAAATAATATTTAATAACACTGGAAATAATGAAAAATATTATTAATTGACAAAATAAGTTTATAAGATGGCATGTATGATATGAACCTTATTTCCGGGGGAAAAGTTATATGCATATCAGCACACCCCATATCAAGAAAGATATATCAAAATTATAATTATCTTTCGTTAATTTTCTATATTATGTATTAATTAGTAGCGTATTAAGCAGAAAATAATTTTATCTAAAATACGTATTTGTGCAACTAGATCTAAGTGTAAAAACACACAAAGTCCTGAAAACTTGGGTCCCTGGCACCCTGTTATTTTGTTTAGGGAATGGAGAGGATGTATTTGAGCATTCACTGATCTTACTTTTTATGGTATTGTTGTTCTGTGTTTCTAGTGCTTAACTGGAATGCTTGGCACATGGAATATTGTCTAAGTTTCGATCCCCACTCACCCGGTATACTGGGTGTTCTTCTGCTGGACACACCAGCGCAGCCATTTTCAGTAGTCTTATTATTTCTTTATGTCCATGCAGGTCTACTGCATGATTTTCTGTTGCGATTCTGAACAGACACCACTATCATTAACCCAGAACTGCTATCAGTCATAATTTATTACAACCTTGAACTCACTTCCAAATATAGGTTAAACATTTTTCAGCTTTCTGTGAATGATATCTCAGAGTAAAACCTATGAGACAACCTTGGGTGCATTCCTTTATTAGTGACAGTTTCTTATCTCAGTCAAAAGAGCATTCAGATTATTTAGGAAGTCAGTTCTATTTTAATAAACAACGTTTATTGGCCCCTCTAGACCTTGAAATCATGTATGATGACTGTGTCATAGAGTCTAACTTCTATAAATATTCCTTGTCATATTAAAAGCAAGGAATGGAAATTAACATTTATTAATCACCAAGCTCATGTCAAGCACAATGCTGGACACTTCTTATTGTGTAAAAATATTTCATTCTTATAATGACTCTTGAGAGGCGGGAAAGATCATTTTTTACTGAAGACAGAAAAGTAAAGCTCAGAAAAACTAGAGGATTTCAAAATGATTAAAAAAAAATAGTATGTGGCAGAACTGGTATACGTTTGTGCCTAAGTCCAAAGATCAAATGGGCTATACTGGATAAACCTACATGTGCTAAGAACCTAAAACTTCCATCGGGAGGCAGCACAGCATAATAATCAGGACCTTCTGCTCAGGATTCAGACCACCTTAGTCTGAATGCTGGTTTCAACACAATGGCTATATGACTTAGGTAAGGAAAATTATTTAACATCTCTTAGCACTACTGTCTGGGTATAAAAGTAGTTTATACTCTGTCAGGTTATTATAAGGATTAAATTAATTTATCTAATTATCACAATTAATGAAAATAATTTAGTAGTGCATGATACATGGTAAACATTTAATCATTGTTAGCTATAACTCTGATTTTCTTTCTTATTATTACTATTAGCCAATTCATTTTTTACGATAAGCAGTACCCTGATTTATTTAAAAAAGAAGGTGGAATCACCTTATGACTTGCTCTAAACACAAGAAATTCAATAAATATACTAACTGAAATAATTTTCTGTCATTAAGTACAAATGTTATAAACTACTGCTGAAAGGTTTTCCTCAAGTTCGTTGCTGTACTTATTTATGCTTTTGAGAGGGATGAAGTAGTAGAGTTCTATTAATTTAATTTTTTAGAAATAAAAAAATATTTAGAACAAATTTACACATCAAATAAAACATCTGTTGATTAGTGACTTAGTGAAGATTTTCAACATCCTTCAGCACTGAAATTTTCACCATGGCTTTTTTAAGAATTTAGTATTTCAACCTAATAGGACTCAAATTTTTTTTTAATTTCCCTCAAAAAGTTTATTTAATGTTTCACAATTTCTTACCATGTATTAAATGAAGGAAATTGGCTAAACACATGATGTTTCTTTGTGAAACATTTGTTGATAATTTAAAAGTTAATTATTTCAAACTTATTTCTTCCCAAATGCACATGGCTGCTATAAAAGACGACTGACATAACTTCTCATATATAAGATTTCTTTTCCTTTCTTCTTTGTCACGGGGTTTACACTTTTTGAGGTACTTTCTAAAAAACCATTTGAGACTTTCTATCCGAATGAACACATCTGAGTGGAAAAACAGCAATAAAAACAATAGAAAATTATAGCGAGTTCAAAGTTGAGAGACCGGCTCACTTTTTGTCCTTACCTTTGCCTAACAGGAACTTAGTAAAAAATCATTTAGTGTTTCTGTGCCATTTACAAAAGGTAAATAAAGATTTCTAACATTATATTTCCTCAAAATTTAAATGAAGATTTATGGCATTATGCCCATTGTAGGGTTCAAAGTCCTTTGAGACACATAGAAACAAATATAAGAATTATTCATTTGTTCATCTAATAGATATGTATCAGAACCTACCATGAACCAGGACATTTCTCAGCTCTGGGACAGCAAAGAGCATATTCTCCATTCTTGCAGCATTGTGTACTGAGTGAAGAGGATGAATAGTCAATAAATTACAAATCAACAAAGTAATTTCAGACTGTGGTTAGTTTTATTAAGAAACTAATATTGAATGATACTGAAGAAGGGAAATAGCTTTATATTGCCTCATGGTCAGGGTTACTTGGATTGAAATCTGAGATCTAAGAAACAAGTCTGCTACTTGAAGATCCAGGTTAGAACAGGGGTCCCCAACTCCCAGACCATGGACCTGTAGCGGTCCATGGTCTGTTAGGAACCGGGCCGCACAGCAGGAGGTGAGTGACAGGCGAGTGAGCGAAGCTTCATCAATATTTACAGCTGCTCCCCATCCCATCGCTCCCATTACCTCCTGAGCTCCACCTCATGTCAGCATTATGGAGAGTTGTATAATTATTTCATTATATATTACAATGAAATAATAATAGAAATAAAGTGCACAATAAATATAATGCACTTGAATCATCCCCAAACCACCCCCACACCCTAGTCCATGGAAAAATTGTCTTCCACGAAACTGGTCCCTGGTGCCAAAAAGGTTGGGGACCGCTGGGTTAGAGTATTCAAGACATTAAGGAAGAGCCTCTGTGTAGAAAAGGAAGAAAAGATGTGTGTAGTGTCTGAGGGACAGAAAAAAGAGGGTATGGTCAAAACATAGATACCTGGACAAAATAACTGGAGATGAGGTCTTGCAAAGATCTGTAGAGTTTTCATTTTAGAATTTTCAGCAGTGTACACTAGGTATAATTTTCCTTTAAAAAAAAAATCACTCTAGCTTCACTTTGAGAATGGATTATATTGAAGAAAAAGGGAATAAGGGAATTCTGTTTTTGTGGTTGTGCAGGTAAGAAAGGATAGTGACTTAACCCGTGGAGGTTACAAAGGTGATGGAGATAAGCAAGAATGAGCTATAGTTTGGATGTAACCCATGGTGAATTGAGTATCAAAGTGTGAGTGATATAGAGAATGCCTACCTTTTGGTTCTGAGTAACTGGGTAGTTGATGTTGTCAGCCACTGAGGTAGGGCGGAAGAGTTTGGTGGAACTAGTGTTCTCACTTTTCACATCGTCACTTTCACATCATCATCACTTTTTATCATCACTTTCCTCATTTCATATTAATTTTCAGCCTATGTAGAATAATGTTTTGAGCAGACTGATATATGTTCTTAGTTCCCAATACTAAGAATTATCTGGGTAGAGGAAGTTCCCTAAGGAAACTTCTGATAGGAAACTGTTGGCGGGTTCTCTTTAAGACACGACAATCAGTGAAAACAATTTAGAGAAATTTCAAGATTTACAGAAACTTGTGTTGGTGGACTATAAGAATATGCATTAATAACTGAACTCTAAGGAGAATAATAATAATAAAATCAATAACAATACATTGAATAAGTAAAAAAATTAATCTTTTACCCCTTATTATTTGCGTAACTTCACTTAAGCCATAGTCCTTGCTCTGGTTACTTATTACTGTATTACTAATTATCTTAAAATTTAGCAACTTAAAATGACAGCAATCATTAATTTTGCTTGCGAATCTGCAGTTTTTGCAGATCTAGACACGAATGGCTTTTCTGCTTGATGTAGCATCACTAGGATGGGTGGAGTGAAGTTGGAGGATTCACTTCCAAGGTGGCTCACTCAGATGGCTGGCAAATTGGTATTGGCTGTCAGCTGGTAGCTCAGTGAGGGTGTAATCTGGGTGCCTCAGATGAGCCTCTCCGTGGGTCTGCATGTGCTTCCTCACAAACTGGCAAGTGATTTCAATCAGCAGGTGTTCGAAGAGGCCCAGATGGAAGCAGCGAGGCTTTCAACTTAGGCTTAGAAATCTCAAAACATTCCTGCAATATTCTATTGGCCAAACAATTCACTGAGGCCAGCTCAGATTCAGGGTAAGGGAATTAAACACCACCTTTCAGAAGTAGTAGAAAAGAATGTGTAGTCATCTTTACCACAGACCATCTTAATAAATCCACAGTGGTACTAATAAGTAAATAAATGAATACATTAAAAAAATATATTATGCTGTTCTGACTTCCTTATGTTAATTGCTATTAAGGGCATTTCCAGTGAACTTTTTCTGGGTGCTAATGAGTATGCTTATGGTCCAATGAAGATTTGAAAAAAGGGAATCCATACCTGTGGATTAACCATAAACTCAGTTGCAGGTGATTATGACAAACCAAGTTTTCAAGTAGAATTTCCATTATGGTCATTCAATGCTAGAAACAAATTGAAATGCCAAATAATGTTCAGTTGAGTTGTGTCCTCAGATAACACTTTTCTAATTGCAGTTCTTGCTTTAGAGAACAGCAATTAGAAAATTACATATGCCAAGAAAAGAGGCTCAGAAAAGTCCTGGAGATTCTGGCTCACCACGGTTAATGAAGTCATACAATCTGTCTTTACTTAGTAGGGTTTTTAAGCAGAGAACAGCTGAAAAGTAAGGCCCATTTAAAATGAAATTACAGAAAGGCAGAAAAGACTTTGATAAATATATTTGAAAGAGTAGTATTTTTTCACCTGTTCATGTGGCGAACATCTGTGGATTTTTGGGCAATTCGTGTTTCCACTCTAAAAGAATCTCCTAGTTCAAAGTCTCATCCTCCCTTGTATCTATTTCTTTGAAGTGTTCCCTTGGATCCCTTAAACTATGGGTAGCCAAATGATTTTGGCATGTGGGATATAGATTCAATACAAACTGAGTCTCAGGATTCAATGTTTTGTCTTGTAGTCTGTCACTACCTGCTTATACTTTTAACCAGGTTGTTTGACCACTTAGCCTTGCAGTTAAGCAGAAGTCCTACTTTCACAGGCAAAACAATAGTATAACATTGAGACTCTTTACTCATATATTTTCACATGAAAAGAAATAGAAAAAAAGATGGTGAGATTGTTAACTGATGGTGATAATAGATAATAGACAATAGAGAAGGTATGCATGCTGATAGAGGAAGGTCCTCAGATATGCTTAAATGAAAGTGATTACACTACATAAATTTGGATATTGTCAGTAGTGAAATGCAGCTTGCTCTTTGAAATTTAATTCTGTGTTTCCCCCTCAAATTAATAAAGTTATTCCTCGGAATTTATGCTAAATGAATATTTAAAATTTTTCTCTTTTTTGGAAAGGCTACAATGTATTTAGAAATATAGAAATTTAAAATAAGAAAAGGATGATCAAAACTCAGATAATGAGGGCTTCTCTGGTGGCGCAGTGGTTGGGGGTCCGCCTGCCGATGCAGGGGACACGGGTTCGTGCCCCGGTCCGGGAAGATCCCACATGCCGCGGAGCGGCTGGGCCCGTGAGCCATGGCCGCTGAGCCTGTGCGTCCGGAGACTGTGCTCCGCAATGGGAGAGGCCACAGCGGTGAGAGGCCCGCGTACCGCAAAAAACAAACAAACAAAAAAACTCAGATAATGAAGTAATCCTTCTAAACATTCAACCAAGTATTGAACTGATCTTACTTCTATGAATAAAAGCCATCGTATTGTTTCATCATTTATTGTGCAGAACATTTTAACCCAGGAATAGAAAGTGTAATTGTTAAGGTAATTTTGTTATTTGTGTTTGATATATTAATGTATTTTGATCTATAGCACCAGAATGTTGATAGATGACCATCTTTTTAGTTTTTAAGAGAAAAGATAAAAGCTTTACATATTTCACCTTTAAGACAGGAAAATATGTCTGTTTAGCATAATTTAATATTTATTATATTGTATTCTCATAGGCAATTCATTTTTAAATACAGAAATATTTACCTACCTTGCTTCACCTTAGCAAGGATTTAAAAGAGATAATTTACACTGTATCATGACCATTTATTCTTTTTATTCTTTTAAACTGTCCAAAGAAACATATTTATTTATAAGCTGAAACTGTATGGTGATTAAATTGATTATATATATATTTTAGTTATGTTCCCCTTGAAAATTATAATGATAATTATCATAACAATGATTATTAACATGTATTGATCAATTAGTATGTGCAAGGTGATGTTCTAAGAATCTTTTATTAACTCATTCAAAACACACAAAATCCACAAAATATACATGCTACCATACCAAATTTAATTTGGGGAAGTAAAGTACAGAAAGCTTAAGATACTGCCCCAAGATGATACAGCTTGTAAATATTGGAGTCAGGATTTGAACCATGCATTCTTAACCCACTTTCTAAAATTTAAATCTACTTGACGAGCTTAGTTCCTGGTTAAAATCTTCTGTGTCATTTTTTAGGCTTGCCAGTAGGTGATTACAAAGACATTACCTGCCAGGTCTCATGGGGTAAAGCTACCCCCCCACCTCATCCTTCCAACAGACACACACACACACACCCTAGCCTTGGTGTATAGCCAGAACACTGCAGTTGCTCTCAAGGGAGTTGCAACCAAAGACTCAAGCTCCCCTGGCCACTCATGCTCCTGAGGATATCTCATTCCTAGCCTAGACATCTCATTTCTATCTCTTTCTGTCTAGGCTTTGGGCAGTTGTCCTCTTCAGGCACTTCTACCGAAGCCTCGTTATAGAAGAAAGGAAAGGAAGGGGAAACCTTTAAGACACTTTTTCCCATCTGACTCAGTATCCAGTACTTTTCCACTCCTAGCCCTCTTCCTCATCCTCACACCAGGCTCAGGGTCTGTCAAACTGCTGGAGCCTTTTGTTCAGCATTCCATCAAAAGTGAGGTGATCCTCACGTCTGTGCTGATCTACCTAACCCTCACCTGGTGCACGCTTCCATGGGGGAAAATGGAACAGGGGAGTCAGCACTTTCTCCAGTTGAGACTATTGCTTATGTCATGGCAATGTAAGTGATTAAAGGCTTAACTCTTTCATTTTGCGCTTGTTTTTTTTAATGAGCTCCTCTGATACCTGGCAGCTCATCTGAGCTCCTGACACTACTTGCTATACTTACTGTTGTGATATAATTAGATCTGGATTCAGAAAGTTCATTTTAACTGTGATATGGTGAAATGATTGGAACAGAATGAGACTAGGAGTCTTTGCAGAAATCTAAGTGAAACCTGATGCTGTTGTACATTAAATTAGTGCAGTGTGATGGAGAAAGGTAGACATATTAGAGACATATTTATTAGGTAGAATCAACAGGGCTTGGTGATTGATTGGAGATAGCAGAATGAGGATGAGGGAGAGATTAGGGATACATTATGCCAAAATTCATGTTGAAGTCCTAATCCCTAATACCTCAGAATGTAAGTGTATTTGGAGATACGGTCTTTAATTAGTTAATAAAGTTAAAACAAGGCCTTTAGTTTGGGCCCTGATCCAGTATGACTCGCATCATTAATAATAAGAAGAAATTTGAACACAGGTACAGAGGCAAGATCATATGAAGACTTAGGAAGAAGATAGTCATTTACAAACCCAGAAAAGAGACCTCAGACAAAACCAACCTTGCCAACACCTTGATCTTTGATTTATGTCTTCCAGAATTGTGAGAAAACAAATCTTCTGGTAAGCCACCCAATATGTAGTACTTTATTTTGGCAACCCTAACAAATAATACAGGGTGATGTCCAATTTTTTGACTTAGGAAACTAGATGTTCGGTAGTTGTGCTCCCTGATATATGAAGTTTGGGAGGAAGAGTGATCTGGGGAATGGGAAGCAGACTGATAGGTTCAGTTGAGTTGGAGGTCTCATTGTGCCTTCAAATTGAGAAGCCATGCATATAACTCAGTCAACGGATCTGGGACTCAGAGAGATGTCTGTACTAGAAGTAGCGGTCTATGAGTCATGAAGCAATATGTAAAATATCATTGAAACCTTATACAAAAGGTGAAATCAGTCACAATATCTATATACTTGGATGTAGTTGTGTAGACTTGTCCTGTGTTTCTATTTCTGTACAGTGCTATTAAGAACCTACAAAGGAGTACAGATAAAACTAATGTCAGTGCTAAAAGAAAGTGCTTCATGAATGCAGAAAATAGAAGAGAGAATAAAGATAAAATGCTTAGAACAGAAGGCGAGGGTCAGTGGAGGAGATCTACAAGGGCCATAATGAGTTAATCCTTATTTAAGCCTACAAAGGAATGCAGGGAGCCTTAAAGACCAAAGGAAACATTTAGGGAAGAGACCATTGAGAATCACTTAGAGTCCATTTGCTGACAGTTTACAGAACTTTTACAATTCCATTTTTGACGTATCATTTGTGATTAGCATGGCAGGAGAATAATATGGATAGAACAGTAGGAGAATATACTAGAGAAGCTGGTATGTCATCAAAATGTGCCTTCAGGGGCAAAAATGTGGGTAGTGCTCTGTGGCAGCAGCAATATGCAGGCTGGCCAAGGGGTTGCAGAAGCCAGGAAAAACAGGATTTACACTTACAAAAGAAGCCATCCTAAGGCACAGGGCTTGCAGTGACAGGGACTAAAAGAGAGAAAAGGGATTTTTAACCTTCCCTCCTCTTGGTTCAACATATGAAAAGACACATATGAAAAGACAAATTCAGATGCTTGATTCATCCTCCTTACAATTTCACAGTAGGTAAAATGACCTTTTGAGTTTAATCTAGGTGCTTGCTTTTCCTCTTTGGTTTGAGAAAACCAGGAGTTTTCCTTTAATAACTGTGCTCAAATTCATGAATTCTTTTCCAACATACTTGACCCAAATTCAATGTTGTCTAAAGTTTTGAATTATTTTTGCTAATTATGATGATGGCAGATGTTTAGGTGCAAATATACTTTTGCAGTTGACACAGCTAAAGATTCAACTTCAAGAATCAAAACATGAAAATCATCAAAATTTCTCTAAGTTCTTTCCTAAAGTCTGTGGAAAACATCTTGCATTTCTGTTTACTTTTTTGAACATATAAAATGACTATTGTGAACCGTGATGTAGAAAAACACACTCAGCAATGGTAAAGCCTATTCAAAACTAGCCTCTCCAAAAGTCTACAACTTTTCAAGTTGTTGGAGTGCTACTAAAAAATATCAAACTGCAAAGATGCACTTTTAGAAATTATAAGTAATTTGTGCATCAAACAATATGTACAATAGTACTGTACAGTAAATTGGACCAGCTGCCTATTCCTACCATTACAGCTGGTTGCAAAGTATATAATTTATATTTTTGCAGTAGAAAGTGGGAAGGCTTTTGTTTTTTTTTGCGGTACGCGGGCCTCTCACTGTTGTGGCCTCTCCTGTTGCGGAGCACAGGCTCCGGACACCCAGGCTCAGCGGCCATGGCTCACGGGCCTAGCCGCTCCGCGGCATGTGGGATCTTCCCTGACCGGGGCACGAACCCGTGTTCCCTGCATCGGCAGGCGGACTCTCAACCACTGCACCACCAGGGAAGCCCCGGGAAGGCTTTTTAAAACTATGTTCATGCATTTATAAAGAGCCTTTTCCTGTTTTATCTTTTTAACCATTGTAAGCTCAAAAGAGGTGGTATTTTGGCATTATGTTTAAGGTTAATCCCTATCTATTATAGTTAAAAGATCTATCAGAGCACTTTGCCTATGACCTCTTATTCCATCCATATGAGTAGATGATTTAGACACATATTTACCTTCATGATATTCTTAAAATATGAGTTTTATTTTTAAAAAGGCATTGGCAATAACTAATAAAGGTATACTTGATAACAAATAATTGGCTCTTAAAATTTAGTAAATGGCATATATTGATCTAAAAAGTTAAAAAGAATGTTTCTATCAGTAAACTGAACAAGCTTCTGAATGGCACTGTTGCAATTTCTTTTGCTATTTCTTAGCTCTTTACATTTGTTATTTGATAACAAACATACAATGTAAGGTATGTTTATATATTAATCACTGGTTTCCAGTGTGTATAATGGAATGGCACGAAATCTGAGGAAAAGGTTAGATGTAGAACAACTGTTTAGAAAAAGAGACTTAATTTTGAGGTTTAGAATATCTGTCCCATTTCCGAACTTTCTTTAAAAAGTTTGAAAATAATTCAATATTTGACTTGGGTTGTAGGATTCACTTTTTTAAATAAATAGTGTCATGGGAAAACACAAAATGTAGATTAATATCTAGTGATAATGTTAATGGCTTATGAAATTTTACTGATGATTTTAGATTTTTTTTTTTTTTTTTGCGGCACACAGGCCTCTCACTGCTGTGGCCTCTCCCGTCGCGGAGCACAGGCTCCGGACGCGCAGGCTCAGCGGCCATGGCTCACGGGCCCATCCGCTCCGCGGCATGTGGGATCCTCCTGGACCGGAGCACAAACCCGTGTCCCCCGCATCGGCAGGCGGACTCTCAACCACTGAGCCACCAGGAAAGCCCTAGATAATTTTAATGGTAAATTTACATGATCAAGTTACATAAATTTTAAGCTTTGGGGTGTAAATATTCATATTATCCAACTTTATTCAAATATTATTATGCATTTAGAATATGAACAGATTAATCTTAAATAATTTTTTTTTGCATCCTTCAATTCATAAAGATTCAAGTGATGTGACTTATGAGTAAATTATATAAATGAAAAAATATTGTGACCTGACTGACTTTAGTGTACCTCCTAATATTTTTTTTTTTTGAAGTTTTAAATTTTATTTATTTATTTATTTTTAACATCTTTATTGGGGTATAATTGCTTTACAATGGTGTGTTAGTTTCTGCCTTATAACAAAGTGAATCAGTCATACATAAACATATGTTCCCATATCTCTTCCCTCTTGCATTGCCCTCCCTACCACCCTCCCTATCCCACCCCTCCAGGCGGTCACAAAGCACCGAGCCAATATCCCTGTGCCATGCGGCTGCTTCCCACTAGCTATCTACCTTACTACGTTTGTTAGTGTGTATATGCCCATGACTCTCTCTCGCCCTGTCACAGCTCACCCTTCCCCCTCCCCATAACCTCAAGTCCGTTCTCTAGGAGGTCTGTGTCTTTATTCCTGCTTTACCCCTAGGTTCTTCATGACATTTTTTTTCTTAAATTCCATATATATGTGTTAGCATACGGTATTTGTCTTTCTCTTTCTGACTTACTTCACTCTGTATGACAGACTCTAGGTCTATCCACCTCATTACAAATAGCTCAATTTCGTTTCTTTTTATGGCTGAGTAATATTCCATTGTATATATGTGCCACATCTTCTTTATCCATTCATCCAATGATGGGCACTTAGGTTGTTTCCATCTCCGGGCTATTGTAAATAGAGCTGCAATGAACATTTTGGTACATGACTCTTTTTGAATTTTGGTTTTCTCAGGGTATATGCCCAGTAGTGGGATTGCTGGGTCATATGGTAGTTCTATTTGTAGTTTTTTAAGGAACCTCCATACTGTTCTCCATAGTGGCTGAACCAATTCACATTCCCACCAGCAGTGCAAGAGTGTTCCCTTTTCTCCACACCCTCTCCAGCATTTATTGTTTCTAGAGTTTTTGATGATGGCCATTCTGACTGGTGTGAGATGATATCTCATTGTAGTTTTGATTTGCATTTCTCTAATGATTAATGATGTTGAGCATTCTTTCATGTGTTTGTTGGCAGTCTGTATATCTTCTTTGGAGAAATGTCTATTTAGGTCTTCTGCCCATTTTTGGATTGGGTTGTTTGTTTTCTTGTTATTGAGCTGCATGAGCTGCTTGTAAATTTTGGAGATTAATCCTTTGTCATTTGCTTCATTTGCAAATATTTTCTCCCATTCTGAGGGTTGTCTTTTGGTCTTGTTTATGGTTTCCTTTGCTGTGCAAAAGCTTTGAAGTTTCATTAGGTCCCATTTGTTTATTTTTGTTTTTATTTCCATTACTCTAGGAGGTGGGTCAGAAAGGATCTTGCTGTGATTTATGTCATAGAGTGTTCTGCCTATGTTTTCCTCTAAGAGTTTGATAGTTTCTGGCCTTACATTTAGGTCTTTAATCCGTTTTGAGCTTATTTTTGTGTATGGTGTTAGGGAGTGATCTAATCTCATACTTTTAAATGTACCTGTCCAGTTTTCCCAGCACCACTTATTGAAGAGGCTGTCCTTTCTCCACTGTACATTACTGCCACCTTTATCAAAGATAAGGTGTCCATATGTGCATGGGTTTATCTCTGGGCTTTATATCCTGTTCCATTGATCTATCTTTCTGTTTTTGTGCCAGTACCATACCGTCTTGATAACTGTAGCTTTGTAATATAGTCTGAAGTCAGGGAGCCTGATTCCTCCAGTTCCTTCTTTCGTTCTCAAGATTGCTTTGGCTATTCGGGGTCTTTTGTGTTTCCATACAAATTGCAAAATTTTTTGTTCTAGTTCTGTGAAAAATGCCAGTGGTAGTTTGATAGGGATTGCATTGAATCTATAGATTGCTTTGGGTAGTAGAGTCATTTTCACAATGTTGATTCTTCCAATCCAAGAACATGGTATATCTCTCCATCTATTTGTATCATCTTTAATTTCTTTCATCAGTGTCTTATAATTTTCTGCATACAGGTCTTTTGTCTCCTTAGGTAGGTTTATTCCTAGATATTTTATTCTTTTTGTTGCAATGGTAAATGGGAGTGTTTCCTTAATTTATCTTTCAGATTTTTCATCATTAGTATATAGAAATGCCAGAGATTTCTGTGCATTAATTTTGTATCCTGCCACTTTACCAAATTCATTGATTAGCTCTAGTAGTTTTCTGGTAGCATCTTTAGGGTTCTCTATGTATAGGATCATGTCATCTGCAAACAGTGACAGCTTTACTTCTTCTTTTCCGATTTGGATTCCTTTTATTTCCTTTTCTTCTCTGATTGCTGTGGCTAAAACTTCCAAAACTATGTTGAATAAGAGTGGTGAGAGTGGGCAACCTTGTCTTGTTCCTGATCTTAGTGGAAATGCTTTCAGTTTTTCACCATTGAGGATGATGTTTGCTGTGGACTTGTCATATATGGCCTTTATTATGTTGCGGAAAGTTCCCTCTATGCCTACTTTCTGCAGCATTTTTCTGCAGGGTTTTTATCATAAATGTGTGTTGAATTTTGTCAAAAGCTTTCTCTGCATCTATTGAGATGATCATATGGTTTTTCTCCTTCAATTTGTTAATATGGTTTATCACATTGATAGATTTGCGTATATTGAAGAATCCTTGCATTCCTGGAATAAACCCCACTTGATCATGGTGTATGATGCTTTTAATGTGCTGTTGGATTCTGTTTGCTAGTATTTTGTTGAGGATTTTTGCA
The DNA here is from genome assembly GCF_964374135.1 of Grampus griseus. Taxonomy (NCBI): domain Eukaryota; kingdom Metazoa; phylum Chordata; class Mammalia; order Artiodactyla; family Delphinidae; genus Grampus; species Grampus griseus. Next base: position 26,358,519 of record NC_139007.1, on the reverse strand, counting down.
TCTATGTTCATCAGTGATATTGGCCTGTAGTTTTCTTTCTTTGTGACATCCTTGTCTGGTTTTGGTATCAAGGTGATGGTGGCCTCATAGAAGGAGTTTGGGAGTGTTCCTCCCTCTGCTATATTTTGGAAGAGTTTGAGAAGGATAAGTGTTAGCTCTTCTCTAAATGTTTGATAGAATTCGCCTGTGAAGCCATCTCGTCCTGGGCTTTTCTTTGTTGGAAGATTTTTAATCACAGTTTCAATTTCAGTGCTTGTGATTGGTCTGTTCATATTTTCTATTTCTTCCTGATTCAGTGTTGGCAGGTTGTGCATTTCTAAGAAGTTGTCCATTTCTTCCAGGTTGTCCATTTTATTGGCATAGAGTTGCTTGTAGTAATGTCTCATGATCTCTTTTATTTCTGCAGTGTCAGTTGTTACCTCTCCTTTTTCATTTCTAATTCTATTGATTTGAGTCTTCTCCCTTTTTTTCCTGATGAGTCTGGCTAGTGGTTTATCTATTTTGTTTATCTTCTCAAAGAACCAGCTTTTAGTTTTATTGATCTTTGCTATTGTTTCCTTCATTTTTTTTTCATTTATTTCTGATCTGATTTTTATGATTTCTTTCCTTCTGCTAGCTTTGGGGTTTTTTGTACCTCCTAATATTAATATTTATCTCCTGAAAGTAGAATGCAAATGTGTAACTGAACATCTAATAAAATTCTGTGAGGAGTATTTCCAAGTTGTTTTTTCTTTTTTTTTTTTTTTTTTTTTGTTATTTTACTCTCTGATCTGTCTTTATTATGGTTCTGTTTTGATTAATGAGTGGTGACAAGAAATATACTCTCAGCATTTTGCCCATATTTCCAGGGTAAAATGAACTGACGCCTAATGGAAGACCGTCTCCTGTGCACCCCAGCCCAAGTTGGGGGCTCTTGAGTGTACATGATGGAGGAGAGATTTCAGGCCTCCTGAAGAATGGAGGAAAATAATTTTCTTGTCTTTGGGCAAGATAAAAGGAAAGGGATTGCCTCTTCAGAAAAGCTACCTCTTCAAGAGCTTTCCTTAGTTCTTAACATGCCACCAGTTGACTGTAGTCTGGGAGGAGCAACTTGGGTTGCCAATAACCTAATTTAGCAGATTAAAAAAGAGGAAAAGACAAAGGCTAAGTTTCTTTGAAGTGAGCCCTTAGAAAATATTATTAACCCAGTTTTGAACAACTGTCTTTACATACTTATATATAATTATGAAACTTCCATATTTATATCATTTTATTCAACTAGGTTCTATGCATTATGGAGTAGAATATTCCACATTTGAAAAGAAAATAAATCTAATCATTAAATGGGATATCAGAAGTATAATTGTGGCTGCCTGAAATAAAGCTCATGGTCTCATTAAAACTTCTAGAAATGTAGTGATTTTAGTTACAAAAATAAAATGTTGAATTTTTTTCCATGTTTTATCCCTTTAACTTCCTATTCTTTTAGTCTGCCTTCGTTTCTCTAAAGATAGGGTACCCTCAAAGAGGTTATCCTTGTTGAGTCTTGTCTATAATGTGGGGTTAATATTAACTCTCCATCTTGATGATTGGGAATATTGGAGATGATAGCGCTAATGAGCCTAACACAGACCTGTTTATTATATTGTGCATGCTACTTTTAAAATCCCTCTGATGGTTTTTTCACACTCTGTTGCTCTGTGTAAGTAAATGAAAGATGATTGACTTTTTAAAGAGTAAAGTGTAATATGATTCCTTTCACTAGAAAAGTAGGTAGGTAAAGGATGTTTTTTGTTGTTAGCTTGAATAAAGATAACCTATGTTGTGGGTTATAACCTAAAGATTATGAAATTAGAATCAAGCAGATTTGGTTCAAATCCCATCTCTGCTATCCTAGGTATTAGTGACCTGGGTTATAATTTATTTAACTTCCCTGAGAGTCACTATCGTCTCTATAAAAGTTGGAATTAAATCTTCACTTTAGGATTGCTGCGAGGATTATAAATATCACAGGGCCTATCAGAGTAAACACATTCATCATATATGTAGTTGGCTTTGTGTGTGTGTGTGTTGGGGGGGCGTTAATTATCCTCATTTAAATTATTTTTTTTTTACTTTTGCCTTACTTCAGTAAAAGCTTTAACTTCCTTGCCATACTGGTTTCTGTTGACCTGAAATAAATAGACTGCCTGATATTTCCCCAGCAAAAATGGTTCGTTTGGGATCAACAGAGAATTGCAATTTGAGGTCTGCAGCCAAGGTGAGCTATATGTGCAAGTGTCTGAACAGCATGAGAAGGAAAAACAAAACAAAGCAGTTTTATAGAAGGGAAGAGGCAGTTGGGAGGGCTGTAGAAAACATAGACTCCATGGTTTTTCAATGGCTGAATCCTTGCTAAGAAAGAAGAGGGGTTTTTCTTTTTCCTTTTGGGTTTTGCTGTTGTCTCAGGGCATAAGAGGTCCCCAATCTGGTCTCCCACCTATATTTAATTGATGTTCTTGTTTATTAATTTTTTACATTTCAAATCCCTTTTAATCAAGATATTTATGATCAAGAGTCAGGCTTTCTCGTTTCAACAGTTTTTTGTCCCTCAATGCCAGAAAGGACCTTTCCTGGGTGTAGGGTCTCACGTTGAAAGGAAAGTGCACAGATAGGAAACCTGTTGAAGTCACATTTGAGTAACAAAGAGAGGTAGGGGGTAGAACTCTCAGGTACTTTTTATGTAGAGTCCATATGTTACCAAGATTGTAATCATTGGAGATCATCTGAAGTGTTACATCATCATCAAATGTTTGGTGACAGACTTCCAACAGGCCTGGTTCAGGTATCTTGGAAACATCTGTTTCATCAGATGTGGTCTGCTTCAATTCTGGGAAATCTGTACTTTCAGGTCACCAGATGATGTGCAGGTCCAGTCAGGGTTCAGTGCTTACTTTAGGTGTGTCATGTTTGAGGGCCTCTAAAATTGTGCCAATTGAGTCTTAATAATGCCATTACTATGCTTGACTAAACCAAAAGACTAAGGGTGACAAGCATAGTGAAAGTGATATAAAACTGGCCAAACAGCACAGACTTGTCAAAGTATCTGGACAGTAAAATGGATTCCTCAATCACTGTGAAGTTTGAGAGGACTTCCCCAGGTAGGGATAATCTTTTCCAAAAAGACTTTAACCACAGAAGAGGCAGTAGCTTGTCCACAAGGGAAGTCTTCAGTCTAGTATGAAACATCCAAATCATGAATAAACTTATTTATATCCATTAGATGGAGGAAGTTGTATGAAATCAATTTCCCAGACCTCGAATGGTCAATTAAGAAGTTTAAAATGTCTGGGAGCAATACAAATAAGCTTCTCTGGGTTGTATTTTGGACAAGAGAGACAAGTCAGATAGGCATCTTTTATGGCCTTGTAAGTATTTCCCCATCAATATTGATTCATGAAAACTATCATTTTGTCTGTAGGCCAATGGTTTAACACATGTATAGTGATGAGGGGTGGGAATTTTAGAGTCTCCAGTAGGACTGGGTTGTTAGTTGATCCAAGCCAAAACTTTCTCTTTTTATCAAACCTGCAGTTGTTGAACTTACAATCTCTTTCTTCCTTTTCTGGGGCTTATTGATGGGTTTCTCTAGCCAACTTTTCTAAGGTATTATTTGGGGAAAGATTCCTTGGACCATGACAGAGGTTTGGCTGCTCTTGGTCCCTTTCAGGGCAGCACTCCTTGTGAAAATATCAGCAAGGTGATTTCCCTTAACTGCAGAGTATCAAGTTTAGAATGCCCCAGAATCTTACTTATAGCTAAAGTGACAGGTAAAAGTAATGCGTCTAATAATTCCTGAACATAGAAGCCATTTTAATTTTATTTCAGATGGAAGTAAGGAAGCCACACTGCTTCTAGAACATTCCAAAATCACAAGCTACTCCAAGAGCATATCTACTATCAATATTAATATTGGCAATTTTGTCCTTGGGTAAAATACAAACCAGTGTAAGAGCATATAATTCAGCCTGTTGAGCTGAAATAGCCATAGGTATAGATGCTGCCTCAACAACATCAAAAAGAGTAGCAATAGCATACCCAGTACAATATTTGCCATTGTCATCTTTTATATAAGAACCATCAGTGAACCATGAGAAGTCAGTGTTACCCGAAGGAGTATCCTGCAGATCATCACAGGGAGTCAGGAGGTAATCTATCGGCATTAAGCAGTTGTGAGGGGCTTTGTCAGTGATAGAGGGGAGAAAAGTGGGGTTAAGGTTATTACGGTGTAAGAGTTATGTGAGGAGCAGTTAACAAAAGGATTTCACTAGAGGTGAAGCAGCTGGCTGGGTAATGTTGAGTGTGATGAGAATTCAGGAGAGCTTTTATTGTATGAGGTACAAATGGTTAAAGGGGATCCCACAAAGATTTTCTCAGTGGTTTAACTAAAGGACAGTGACAGTAATGGCTCTAAAGCAAGGGGGGTATCTCCATCCCACAGGGTCCATTTGCTGATTACAATATCTCAAGGGCATTTCCTTCCTGTTCAGTACAAAAGGAAAAAGAGAAATCTGATTATTGGGTTGCTCAAGGGAGGTAGATTTATTAAACTCTACCTTAAAAGCCTTAAAGTTTATGTCATCTGGCTCTTCCTATACTATGGGTCAGGCTTGTTATTCTTTAGTAAAACGTACAGAGGCTGATCTGTAAGAGAGAAATATGGAATCCAATTTTAGCAATAACCAACTAGATGGAGAAAACCTCACAGTTGATGCTTACTTCAGGGTTTTGGGAAACTTAGGACATCATGAGGTCTACGTGGATCTAGTTCTAACGATTGTCCTCATATCAGATGCCCTAAATATCAAACCTGGGTTTGGGCAAACAGCAAATTTTCTTTGATGACCTTATGTCCCTTTGAGGCTAAAAGTTTAAGCAATGGATGTGGTCTTCCTGTGAGGAGCCTGAGAAGGAGAACAAAGAAGCAAATAACCTACATATTGCAACAAAGTAGAACCTCTAGGGAACTTTGTATCACCCATATCAGCCTTCAGGATTTGTGAGAAATAAGGACTTTCAGTAAAACTTCGAGGCATTACTATCTAGGTGAATTGTTTTTCTTCCCAAGTGAAGCCCAAAAGGTATTAGGTAGCTTCATCAACTGGAATACTAAGGAATGCACTGCTTAAATCAGTCATAATAAAGAATTGACATCTGGTGGGAATAGATGTTGGTAGTGAATGAAGGTTAGCAACAACAGGGTGTTGAGGGATAACAATGTTGTTTATTGACCCTGAACTAACCTCCACCCTTGGCTCTTAGGTTTTCATACTGGTAAAATGGAATTGTTATGTGGGCTAGCAGTACAAGGCATAATGAAGCCTAGAAGTTTGTAATCTTCTATTATGGGCTTTATACACTGAAGGGCTTCTTTACTTATAGGGTGTTGACTGATTCTGGAGAGAGGTTTTGAGGCCTCTATTTGAATCCTGATGGGAGGTGTGCTGTGAATTTTGCCAATATCAGTTGGATATTTTGTCTATAAAGAGGGTGGTAGCAATTCAAAAGGGACAAGTGATCAGTGTTTCCAAGAGTCAGTTCTAGTATCATTAGAGACAGAACAAATAAGAAGGTCAAAAGGTCATTTAGTTCAGTTTGATGATTGCTGTTAAATTCCAGAGTTTTTCTCTCCTGTTGGGGAAAAAAAATCTGGCATCATGCTTCTCTAAGAAGTATTAGCCTAATAAATGAGTAGGGGCAGAGGAACTAAGAAGGAAATGGTGTGTTTCTCTCAAAGGGCCTAAGTAAAATAGAATGGGTTCAGACACAGGGACCTGTTGAGGTTCATTAGAGATCCCCGCTATTTGAACTGCTTTAGTACTCTGAAGTAGGGGCTTCTTTATAGTATTGGTGTTGAGCACCAAAAATGTGGCTCCAGTGTCAATTAGGACTGGAAGAGATTCATCCCCAATCTGGAAAAATGTTTGTCCAAACCAATCTAGAGGTAGGAGAGGGAAAAGTCTCTGTAGTTCTTCAGAGTCCTGTCGTTGAAAATTGGGAGGACATTAGAAAGGCTGGTTAGAGGGCTGAAGGTGCCTAAAGCACTTAAATTTATAACAATCTCTTTCCCAATATCCTGGCTCTTTGTAATAATAGCAGAAGCTAGGAGTGTTTTGGTTTTGTTTAGCAGCCTTCATTTGTTGGTGTTGAAGATTAAGAATTTTGGCAGTCTTCTTGTGAAGTGACTCATCTAGAGTGTGAGAGAGCTGGTTTGTTGGATTAAGTAAATCTGGAGTAGACATAGTTTCCCATTCCATCCTGGCCCTTTTTGCTAGAATGGATAGGTCCAAGTTCAACCCATTAATAAACATAGAGTTAAAAGCTACCCAGGTGGAATCAACATCAAAGGAAGACCAGAATTTTCTTTAAAAATAATCTAAAGTCAGTTGTAATAGTCATGATTGGATTCCTCAGATTTTTATGTGCAAGTCTAAATTTTGTTCCAATCGACAGCCCTAGGAATTGCCTAGTGAAGTCACCTAGCAAATGCCCAAGTCTGATCATATAATAAGTTAGTGGACTGGTCTACCAGTTTTAATCCTAGAGACCTTTCAAGATTTTCCCAATTAATGGTTTTCACCCAGTGCTGGGCCTGACTTTAACTGGCAAGCATATGAACTAGCTGATGAAATTCAGAGAAGCCAGGTTGATAAGTTTAAATTTCTCAGGAAATATGTAAGGATCTTCAGTTACTCTGGGAAAATCTTGGACCAATGGTTCACAATTCAGCTTTAGTCCAGGGAATATTAAAAAAAAAAAAAAAAAATAGGGGTTTAGCCTCTGGATCCTCAAAATGTTTAATTTTAAAGAGATGGGTTTTATTAAGTTCATAGGAAAAGGGAGTGGGAAGAGTTTCAGAGAAAAAGAAAAGTTTGGAGAGAGAATCAGTATGGGGGAATCAAGGGTCTGGAGGAGGCATAGGTGGTATAGAAGGGTCAGAAGTAGAGGGTACCAGAGGCAGAGTCTGGTGAGGGGACAAGGGAAAGAGACAAGATGGAGCTGGAGGGGGAGCATGTGTCCAAGAAGCAAAGGAAGGAGAGTCTGAGGTTTCAAGAGCATTTTTATCTTCTAAGTGTTTGTTTGCCTCAGTTAATCTTAAAGTCTTACTTTGCAGAGAGGCAATTTTAGACTTCTGATACCATTGGGAAGCCTCAAAATAACAATTGAAAAAAGCATTCTACTCAGTTCTGGAAATTTTTGAGCCATTGTAGTCTAATTCAGTTATAAGGAAATTAACTATGGGATTTCAAAAGTTCCCCATAATGGTCACTGATATTCTGAATTGCCTTTGGTCGGGTTGGTCCATTTTATTAAAAATGTGTTTGAGGAAAGATCGCGGTTTTTAAATATTAAATTGGCTAGAGTCCCTATAGTGGGTGCACCCTCAAAATATTTAGTTACCTGGGATCTCGTTTCTCAGAAGTTTCTCTCTAGAGTAAAAGAATAATTTTTAACAGGTCAAACATCTTACAGCTTAAACAGCTCAATTCAAACAGCTTTCAAGCTAGTACCAGCCAATTCTAAGGTTAACAGTTTGGTCTTGGAGGAGCCAAACCAAAGGCTTTTTTTCAGTCAGTGTCCAGAGAATAGCCTATTCCTTTGGAATAGGCTGATGGCTTAACGGTCACTATTTCAGTAAAGCAGCTTCTGTTCCCTAAGGAATGTGCTGAGGGTTTCTCAGCCAGTTTTAGCTGAAATAGTCTTATCTCAAAATCAGACCCATATGCAGAACAAGGCCTTAACCAGAAAAATTAAACTTTAAAATAAATCCCAAATAAAGTCAGGAGAGCTTCAACTGCAAAGAGGGTGTGAGCTTGGATCCTGGAAAAAGACACATCTTCAAATTCTAGGGTCAGTAAGGAAAGCAGTGAGTGACAGTTATGGCTTTGATACCCATTTGCTTACCTGCTCTTGAGCCTTCAGGGGTCTTCTGTGGTCCCCCATATGGGTCACCAAAATTTTGACCTGAAATAAGTAGACTGCCTTTTATTTCTCCAGTAAGATGGGTTTATTTGGAATCAGCAGAGAATTGCAGTTCACGGTTTGTATCCATGGTGAGTCATGTGCAAGTCCCTGCACATCAAGGAAAAGAGAACACTTTTATAGAGGAAAAAGAGGAAGTTGGGAGGGATATAGTAAACAGAGTCCATGGCTTTTCATTGGCTGAGTCTGTAATGGGAAAGAAGAGGAGTCTTTCTTCTTACTTTGGGCAGTTCTATCTTCTCAGTCATGAGAGCTCCCCCTTTTTGTCTCCCAACCCTATTTAATTGAGGTTTCACTTTATTAATTTTTTATATTTCTGCAAACCATCTCTTTGAAATTTGTCAATTTGTTCTAATTGCTACAACATACTCTTTTTCCTCTTGTTTAGACATAGACTTTTTTTTTTTTTTTTTGCTGTACGCGGGCCTCTCACTTTTGTGGCCTCTCCCGTTGCGGAGCACAGGCTCCGGACACGCAGGCTCAGTGGCTATGGCTCATGGGCCCAGCCGCTTCGTGGCATGTGGGATCTTCCCGCACCGGGGCACGAACCCGTGTCCCCTGCATCGGCAGGCGGACTCTCAACCACTGCGCCACCAGGGAAGCCCTAGATATAGACTTTTTAAGTATTTCTATCCTGAACTCTTCCCCACCCAACCTGGTTCCACGTGTTCTTCTTTGTTGATCACATAGCCAGTTGGTGGGGCACAGTCAGGTAAAGGAATCTAAACTAAGGGTAAAATAAGGGAAGCAGAGCTCTCTGTGTGCCCCTATACAGGCAAAGTTGTCTCCTCTTATTGTTCCTTTTCAATATCATGCTGGAAATTCTAGCTAATGTAATTAGACCTAAATAAATAATTAGATTGATTGATTGATCGATAAATAAATAAATAAATAAATAAATGGTATACAGAATGGGAAGAAAGAACTGAAGTTGTCTTTGTTCACAGATGACGTGACTGTTAATGTAGAAAATATAAAAGAATCAACCAAAAAATCTAATATGTGATCAATAGCAAGGTTTTAGGATACAGAGTTAATATACAAAAGTTAATAGCTTTCTTATATACAAGCAATGAACAAATGGAATTTGAAATTAAAAATGCAATACCATTTATAAAAGCAACCAAAAAAAATGAAATACTTAGGTATAAAACTAACAAAATATGTACAAGATCTACATGAGGAAAATGACAAAACTCTGCTGAATAATATGAAAGAAGAACTGAATAAATGAGGAGATATTCCATGTTCATGGTTAAAAAGACTCAATGTTGTCAAGATGTCAGTTATTTCCAAATTAACCCGTGGATTCAGTGCAATTCCAAAATCCCAGAAACTTATTTTGTGGATAAAGGCACATTGATTCTAAAGTTTATATAGAGAGAAATAACCCAGCATAGCAAGCACAATATTGAAAGAGAAGAACAAAGTTGGAGGACTGACACTACCTGACTTAAAGACTTACCATAAAGCTGTAGTAATAAAGACAATATTATATTAGCAAAAGAATTAAATAGATCAACTAGATCAATGGATCAGAATAGAGAGCCCAGAAATAGTACCCCATAAATGTAAGCAGTTGATCTTTGACAAAGGAGCAAAGGCAACACAATGAAGCAAAGATAGTCTTCTCAAAAAATGGTGTTGGAACAACTGTATATTCACATGCAAAAGAATGAATCTAGACATAGACCTCATACCCGTCAGAAAAACTAACTAAAAATGAATCACACACCTAAAGGTAAAACAGAAAACTGTAAAGTTAGAAGATATCACAGAACAAAGTCTGGTGTTGGGTGTGGTAATGACTTTTTAGATACAACACTGAAGGTACAGTACATGTGAGAAATAATTGATAAGCTGGACCTCATGAAAATTTAAAACTTCTCTGTGAATGTCATTTTCAAGAGAATAAGAAGACAAACCACACACTGAAAAAAAATGTGAAAATGACACATCTTTAAAGGACTGCTCTGCAAAATAGACAAAGAACTTTTAAAACAACCATGAGAAAAAATCTGATTTTAAAATGAGCCAAAGACCTGGGCAGATACCTCAACAAAGAAGATATACACATGGCAAGTAACCATATGAAAAGATTCTTCACATCATATGTCATCAGGAAAAAACAAATTAAAACAACAATGAGATTACGCTACGTATTTTTTCAGAATGGTCAAAATCCAGAAAACTTACAACACCAAATGCTGATGAGGTTGTAGATCAACAGGAACTCTCATTCCTTGCTGGTGGGAATGCAAAATGGTTAAGCCACTTTGGAAGACAGTTTGGCAGTTTCTTATAAAACTAAATACAGTTTTACCATACAATCCATCATTCATGCTTTTTGGTATTTACCCAAATGGGTTGAAAACATATGCATGCATAAAAACCTAAAACACATAAAAACACATGTGTGCTTTTAGCAGCTTTGTTCAAAATTGCCAAAACTTGGAAGTAACCAAAATGTTCTTCAGCAGGTGAATGGGTAAATAAACTGTGGAATCCCCAGAAAATGGAATATTATGCAGTGCTAAAAAGAAATGAGCTGTTAAGTCATGAAAAGACATGGGGAAAACAAATTAATATCAATAATTGAAAGAAGCCGATCCGAAAAGTCTACATAATATATGTTTCCAACTATATGACATGATGGAAAAGGCAAAACTATGGAGATAGTATAAAGGTCAGTGGGTAGGCAGGGTTTTGGGGTGGGGGAAGTGATAAATAGGTGGAGCACAGAGGATTCTTAATGCAGTGAAAATACTCTGTATGATAAATACATGTCATTGTATATTTGTCTAACCTCATAAAATATCCAACACCAAGAGTAAACCATTATGTAAATTATGGACTTTTGGTGAGTATGATGTGTTGATGTAGATACATCAGTTGTAACAAATGTGCCGCTCTTTTGGGGATATTGATAATGGGTCACTCTATGCACATGTGGGACAGGATATATTGGAAATTTCTGTATCTTCCTCTCAGTATTGCAGTGAACCTTACACTGCTTTTTTTTTAAAAATATGGTTTTAATTAAAAAGTAACAGTTGGGTACACTTGTGTAGATTTATTTCTGGACTCTTTATTCTGTTCCACTGATCTGTGTATCTGTCCCTTCACCAGTACCACACAGTCTTCATTACTGTAGCTATAAATTGACTTGAAATCAGGTAGACTGATTCCTCCTACTTTACTTTTCTTTTTTAAAATTGTTTCAGCTCTTCGAGTTCCTTTGCCTTTCCATATAAAATTTAGGATAATATTGTCTATAAGAACTATTTCTGGAATGTTGTTAGGAATTGCATTACACCTGTATATCCCACTGTATATATGTACTGAATCTTCTTTATCCATTCATCTATCGGTGGACATTTAGGTTGCTTCCATGTTCTGGCTATGTGAGAGTGCTGCAGTGAACATTGGAGTGCATGTGCCTTTTTGAATTATGGTTTTCTTAGGGTATATGCCCAGTAGTGGGATTGCTGGGTCATATGATAGTTCTATTTTTAATTTTTTTTTTCCTACCTTTATTGGCCAGCAGGCTACTTGAGGGGGATGAAGCAGGAGGAGAGGGTGGCCCCAGTGCCGGGCCGGCTGTGCTTCATGGGCTTGTAAGTGATGGAGAACTCACCTAGGTAGTGGCTGGTCATCTCAGGCTTGATTTCCACCTGGCTGAAGGTCTTGCCATGGTAGCCGCTCACCATGCTGCCCACCATCTCAGTCAGGATGATCATGTCGCGCAGGTGTGTCTTCACCAACTCAGGTTTCTCCATGGGTGGCACCTCCTTCCTGGCCTTGTGCAGCCACTTCAGCAGCGAGTGCTGCTTCCTCTGGAGGCCGCGGTTTAGCCGCTGCCGCTGCCTCACACTGTACGGCTGCATCAGCTGCTCACGGGACATGTCCGGCAGCTGGTTGAGGTTCATGCAGTGGTAGGTGAGCTTGAGGAAGGTCCACTTCTTCTTCTGCTCCACTTCCGCCATCTTGTTGGCTCTTCAGAAAGCTAGTTTTAGTTTTTTGAGGAGCCTCCATACTGTTCTCCATAGTGGCTGTATCAATTTACATATTACTCAGCCATAAAAAGTAACAAAATAGGGTCATTTATAGAGACGTGGATGGACCTAGAGTCTGTCATACAGAGTGAAGTAAGTCAGAAAGAGAAAAACAAATATCAAATATTAATGCATATATGTGGAATCTAGAAAAACAGTACAGATGAACCTACTTGCAGGGCAAGAATAGACACAGATGTAGAGAATGGATGTGTGGACACGGAAGAGGGAAGTGGGGATGAATTGGGAGACTGGGATTGACATATATAGGCTACCATGTGTAAAACAGAGAGCTAGTGGGAACCTGCTGTATAGCAGAGGGAGCTCAGCTCGGTGTTCTGCGATGACCTAGATGGATGGGATGGGGGGCGGATGGGAGGGAGGTCCAAGAGGGAGGGGATATAGGTATACATATAGCTGATTCACTTCATTGTACATCAGAAACTAACACAACATTGTAAAGCAATTATACCCCAATTAAAAAAAAAAATGAACGACACCTCTGGAAAAATAAAAAACAACCCTGTGTATCAATTTTAGATGAACTTCAAAAATTAGTCTCCAAATCAATCAGTATCTATTATTATGACCTTTAGAACAGTGTTAAAATCTTACTTGACTTTTTATTAAGGTAATGTGTGTCTGTTTCATTAAATTATAAACTAATTCAGGAGAGGTGATCTTTCAATATCCATGCATATGTTTCTAAGGTCTAGCTTGTTGGTGTGCAAGAGAAGATATTCAGTAAATCTTTACTTTAAAAATTGCATTAGAATTATTAACTTTAGCAAGTTACATTACACTCTCAACATTTATTTTCCAATGCATTACTCAGTATTCAAAATAAAGCCATCCTTTTAAGTCTTGATTCATTCCTCTTTCCTCCATGATGATACCCTTTCATGTATTACTTTTGGTAGTTTAGAAAATACTTCCATTTTTCTGATAGTTAATTTCATGAGCACATCAAAACTTATTTTAAATTTTGTCTTTTTATATGTAGGCTTTGAGAGAAATTGTTGGTTAATATCTAGGAATTTATGTCTACAAATTTATGTTAACAGATCAGTTATTTACAAGGGACAACTGGAGATTAAATCAATTGGATTTTTTTCTCTCTGTTGTCTGTGTAAAGCCTAAGATTACAATGCACTCTTCAACATTCATTTTTCTCCTTACCTTTTTCAAGTCAATTCTACTTTTGTAAAGCTATGTTAGCCATTTATGTTTTTTTGTTGTTTTCCACCAGTTCTAAAACAACCCATGGACCATACAAAAATAATGGTGCTCTATTATATTTTTTATTGTGGGTTACATATTACCATAGGCAACTTTTCTTGCTACTAATAATATTCCTCTCCTCTATTTTCATATATTGTGCATTCTTCTAGATCTTATGTAAATTCTTTACTGATCAAACATACCTGATAAAGTCTCTTCTGTTTATGCATAATATTCAATCCAGTGAATCATTTAAAGGGGAATTAAGTCTGCAATTTCTCGACAGTGCTTTTATTGCCATTTAACTGTTACTTAAATATTGCCTTTTTTTTTTTTTACTTCTATTCGTATACTTTGCTTTTCCTCCCAGCTGTAGATTCCTGGAAATCTACAGTATGTAGTATATTATAAATACATAATTATTATTTGATTTGAATAATACGTATACTCCAAGAGCACAGTAAATGGTCACTTGCAACCCCAAGGCTGTGCCTTAAAAGCCTTTAGCAGTATCTTTCTTTTATTCTTATCTTGAGAATATTGACCAAATATTTGTTCAGGGTATTTTTATTGCAGTGAATATTCACATGGTCAGATAATATGATGGTTAAGGGTTTAACTCTCTGGTCAGATGGTTTCCATTCAAATTTTTGCTACATTTTTCTTATTACTCCTGTGACTGTCAGTTAATTGTTTAACCTTTCTAATATATATTCATAATAAAGATAGTAAAATTATTTTATTGTAATAAAATTGTATAGTACATGTTGTGATTAAAATAAGTATCAAATTTTTCTTTGATCAAATTTCAGTAAATATCATGCATTTTTGAGAAATGTATGTTTACTTCATTGCTATGAGGATGAAATGAAGACACTGTTATGAGAATGAAGTGAGGCTATGTATGCAAAGCACTTGGTATGTGCTTGTAGTATAGTAAGTATATGATAAATGTTACTTTTTTAATAATTTTATTTTATTTATTTATTTTTGGCTGCATTGGGTCTTTGTTTCTGTGCACAGACTTTCTCTAGTTGCGGTGAGCTGGGGCTACTCTTTGTTGTGGTGCATAGGCTTCTCATTGCGGTGGCTTCTTTTGTTGCAGAGAACAGGCTCTAAGCACGCAGGCTCAGTAGTTATGGCACATGGGCTTAGTTGCTCCGCGGCATATGGGATCTTCCCAGACCAGGGCTCGAACCCATGTCCCCTGCATTGGCAGGCAGATTCTTAACCACTGTGCCACTAGGGACGTCCTAGATGCTACTTTTTATTAGTAGTATATCTTTAAAGTGAATGCTTTTTTTCTATTCACAAGTTACATTGTACAAAAGACTGCAATTATTTGGGAGAATGTTACCATTTACTTCAGATTATTATGTTTACTATGTGACTATTTTAGAAGAACAGGGTTATAGCACCTGAAACTTTTGAAGGCAGATGATGAAAACCTCAATTTTGAGGTTTTTTTCCTCTAAAAATGCATATTTTGTATTCTTATAAAGAATATTTAATATACTTTCAATAATGTGTGATATTAATATTTCAACTGTTGAATTTGTCCATTTTTTCCCCAACAACATTCTGCCTACATTTCTAGAGCACATGTTCAATTTTAATAAATCCTGATTCTTTGGAAGATTGTTACATTCATTATAACCCTTCTATACTAATTTTTATCACTAATGCTGCCTCTATGCTCTGGTAAAAAATAATCTGATTCTCTTTGATGAAATTTCAGTAAAGATTTTGTGCTTCTGTACAGTAAATCTCACTGGTTTCCATTTATCTCCTGGGCATAATTTTAGTTAGAGGGCGAGCCTTAGGGAAAGAGCTTTGAAAGATCCGTTAAAGAAAAATTGTCTTTCTGCCTTGGCTACTGTCAGATCATCTTTGGTCTAATTCTAATGAAATTGATACTCATTTATTTCTGAAGGTTGTGTGAGAATTTACATCATGGCTGTTCTAGCTTAATCTTCTTGTTTGCCATCCCTCCAGGTTTGTAGGAGTCCCAAGTGATTTCAGAAAATTGAAATAGTGAAATAATACCAATTGAAAAAATGATTGCTACTTATAGAGTAGTAATCTGTGGAGTTCAAACTCATTAATCTAAATCACCTCCCTTTGAGAGAACAGAAAGCATGTATGACAAACCACCTGAGAGGTCAGATTGAAAAAAAAAGAATGAAAGAATGAAAAAGAAAAACAGTAAGGTAGTATTAAAGAACTCCAAGGTTACATAATAAATCAATGGGGAGTTAGAAAATTTATTAAACTTCTAGTTTGCTTCACAGGGGATAGTGATACTTCTCAAAGCCACATACAGTTATTTTGGTTTACAATGCCCTAACTAATCCAGAGTTTAAAATCTCAGAAATTAGACACAGTAATACTTATATACAGAAAAAAATTCTAGTAAGAACAAATTTTAAAGCCTTTTCCCCATTGCACTATAAACTCTTCAGTTACGGCTGAAATAATTCATTCCAAGAATATAATCGGGCTCTGTGTGATTTTAGCCCTTTTATTCTTTGTTCATATGTTATTTGAAGTTTTAGAGAGATAGGTATTGAGAATGGATGTCATTTGTTACTGTAGCAGCTGTGACCATTTGGATGGAAGGAAAGGCATTTGTCAAAACTTATGTATTTCTAACTTGGCAGGTGATTCCTTAATGATAGCAATGGAGCCTCATATCATACTGGGAAAATGACGATAATATCATTGTCTACAATGTTTTATATAAACATCCCATAAAAATACAGGAACATATATGTGGAGATGCTTGTGGAATCTAAAAAAAAAATTTACTGTCAGATTTCTTGGCCATAGAACTAAGAGCATAAAGAAGGTTCTTGGGAATTAAGTAACCTGATTAAGGAAACGTAACTACTTTGCTGGGGAAATTCATCGTCTGATACAAATGTAATGTAAGGTTAATATCCGGTGCACAGATTTCCATGAAAGAACAAACTACTCTAAATAAAAGAGGGATGAGGAATTTTAAGTGTCTTAAAGGGTGAGATAACATTTACTAGGAAATGGCTCAGAAATGTCCTTATTACTGGCAAGTTCAAGACAAGACTTAAAAAAACCAACAATGTCCAAAGTGAGTTTTTTGTTTCTTACGTTTTTGTTTGTTTTTTTTAGGATTGTTTACTGTATTGTATGTCTAATGTAAAACTTCTCCAAAGATAATAGAAAAAATTTAGTTAAATCCTCTTAACCATTTATGGTTTCTTTAAAAATTAGAAAAGGCTTTGAATTTTGTGTCCAGTGGGGCACACTGTAATGTAAGACCCAAAGAATGAAGGAGATATAGAGGAGATATATTTTTATATTAGAATGTTTCAAGAAATATAAAGGCACTTTAAAGGAGACACTTTATGCTGTAATATCCTTTTACTAGTAAAGCTATTATGTTTCTGATTTAATTTTAATTATAGAATGACTACATTTGAAATATTCTCAATTTTGCTGCCTGAACCCCAGCTGCCTTTTTAAATTTCCACTTATAAATCAAATGTAACAATGGTAGAGTTGAAAATATTCTAAGAAATAAAATATTTTAACTTTTTTAAACCATTCTGATGCCAGGTTATAATTACAGAAGTTAAAAAAAAAGTTTTATGTGGCAGGGCTAAAGTGCATTAATATCTTCATGAGGTTAATTAAAGGAGATTGCTAAAAAATGGAAGGTTTTTTTTTTGTTTGTTTGTTTTGCGGTACGCGGAGCACAGGCCCCGGACGCGCAGGCTCAGCGGCCATGGTTCACGGGCTCAGCCGCTCCGCGGCATGTGGGATCCTCCCGGACCGGGGCACGAACCCGTGTCGCCTGCATCGACAGGTGAACTCTCAACCACTGCTACACCAGGGGAGCCCAAAACTTGAAGTATTTAGTGAATGAAAATGACTGTTCTTGTGTGGGGGGAAAAGGGGTGTATATAAAATCTATGTATGTATCATAGCATTGGTCCCCAACCTTTTTGGCACCAGGGACTGGTTTCGTGGAAGACAATTTTTCCACAGATGGGGGGTGGGGGCGGGGGATGGCTCAGGTGGTAATGTGAGCGATGGGGAGCAGCAGATGAAGCTTCGCTCGCTTGCCTGCCGCTTACGTCCTGCTGTGCCGCCCAGTCCCCAACAGGCCCCAGACCGATACTGGTCCGTGGCCCAGGAGTTGGGGACCCCTGTATTATAGGTATTATTTATTTTTGTATTTATTTATTTAAATTAATTGTCACATCCCACATTCTGTCTAATTAACTTAAGTGGAAGTTAATATGACAAATATTTATATTGTTGGTGATTGGAAACTAAAGTTGTTTGTTTTTCAAGTATTTATTTACTTAAAGTAATACGTAGCAATGACTACTGAAGTTAAATGTTGTCCTCTGAAAAGCAATATTGTAAATATTGGCTTTGTGTTTCTTAGATCTAGACAATTTTAGAGAAAACTATGAAGGATGGAGAAGTTAAAATATATGTATGTATAATCTTAGTATTTTCCTTATTTCATTGTTAAGGAAGAGAGAGAAATGGGAAGCACATTTAAGATTGGAAGAGCAAATCCTTCTGACAGGTGCATGGATTTCATGGAGTGTACAGGGTGTTCAAACTCTTTTGCTCTGTTGGTGGCTGCCAGATAGCTGTGCTTTTTTGGTTTCTTTATAGAATTAAACAGTATCACTCAGCTGGATAATACTTAACTGGTAGGATAGTGCTTTTTATGGCACATTGTTTTTTTCTTCCCTTTACAGCTTTCTTAATTCTAAATTTGTTTGCATACAAGTAGTTGAGAAAGATTTTTTAAAATATTGAACTCTAGAAATCAAAAACTCAGTATTTCCAATTTCAACTTGACCATAGACTCCTGACTTTTTGTCTCAGGACACTCTGTTTTTCTGCTCTTTTTTTTGTTTTTTTTGATGTCACAATAACACCTGTTATAGATAATGTAGCTAAGGTATGAAGACGTGAAGGGTCATATTAGTCATAATTTTAGCAAATAAAGTAGTCTCAAATATTTTTTGTGTTAATGCCAGCCTTCTTGATCTGTAGCTGGAAGATAATACATGCTGACCCAAAAAAGAAGGACTCTAGCCCCTTCTTCCACTTTAACCATAGATGCTCCACTTGGATTGGTTTTTATATCAAGTTTCTCAGTAAGCTTTTAGATGATAAAATGTCTGGTAAATTAAAAACAAATGTTGAAAATCAAAGTACTAAGGCAAAAGGCTATTATGTCCTATAATGTTTAAAGGTCCAGCCTCAAGAACCAGACTCCTTAGGTCCTAATCTTGGTTCAGTCACTAAAATGAGACAATAACAGTACTAACTAGTTCATAGAGTTGCTTTGAGAATTAAATGCATTAATACCATGTAGAACACTTAGAATAATGCCCAGTACATTAATAAATTGATAAAACTTGATAACATTAATATTTTATTGTCATTATTGCTATATTTTTATCATTATGCTCTTCAGCCATTAACATATCTCTTCTTATATTACTTTGGAGTAGATGTCTAATTCCTTTCATTAAATTGTGGGCTGCATGAAGAGTGAAGGTAGTATTTAGAGCTGTTCACAGTTATTCTGGTTGTCCTTTGAGGTAGCTGGAAAGACTGAACATCGCTGCGCATATAAATAGTTAGGAACTACCATGTAACTTCTTTGGTCAAGGAAATATGAATGGAACTATGTATATCACTTTCGGGTAGAAGCTTTAATAACCAATTCACAATGTCCTGAGTCCCCTCTCTGTGTCTTGATGATTATGGAACCAAGTGTTAAAATGAAGTCTTCATTAGCCTTAGTAGCTGTAATGAACAGAAACCTTATCACTGTCCTGTATTTAACTTGCAGCCAAAGCAATAAGTACCTTTGTATTGCTTTAAACTCCTGAGAACTTGGAGTTAGTTTATTATCATAGCATAAATTAACCTATTGTGACTTATACAGGAGCAAAGTACTGGTATTCCTTCCCTTTTTCCCTCATCTCACTCAACAGAACAGTATCTTGTCAAATAAATGAAAGAAAATAACTTTATCGAAATAGATTTTCATCCTTGTGAAAACATGTGAATTCCACACTCTACTAACTTCATTCAAAGGATTATTTGCACTTTGTGTTTGACATTTTAATATCAGTTGACTGTTGCCTAATCCTGCTTCTTTCATTTCATCTCATCATGAATCTACCTCATAGAGCTACTTTCAATGGGAAATTTATAGAGAATTTCAGTGTTTCTCTATAAAACCACATTTTGACATTTATTTTCCTGGAAATGACAATGAAAGAAAACAATTATTTAACTGATATTATGAAAATATTCTGTTTTCTTGGTATAAGTTACAGAAAGTTGGAAACATTTTGTCCAAAAAAGATGTAGTTTCACCTTTTAAAAGTACTAAATTGGGCTTCTCTGGTGGCGCAGTGGTTGGGAGTCAGCCTGCTGATGCAGGGGACACGAGTTCGTGCCCCGGTCCGGGAAGATCCCACATGCCGCAGAGCGGCTGCGCCCGTGAGCCATGGCCGCTGAGCCTGCGCATCCGGAGCCTGGGCTCCGCAACGGGAGAAGCCACAACAGTGAGAGGCCCGCGTACTGCAAAAAAAAAAAAAAAAAAAAAAAAAAAAAAGTACTAAATTAAGATTTCAGAAAATATTAGGGGTTAGGGAATTCAATAGAAATAATGGGGGAGGGGGTATTGAAAGCTCTGAGAAAGAAGAAAGACTTTGAGAAAAGACATTGGTTTCCAGAAAATTTATTGATACAGCTTTCTAAAACCTTACAGGTTTTCTGCCTGTCTGCACACACAGGAGATGAATACATGCCGCTTGCTTGAAAGTATGTTGGAGAGAAGGTTGCAGAGGAAACAGAACACCTATTATGAAGTGCATATTTTTTTCTGAAGGTATTTGAAGGGTAGGTAATATATCTTCTGTGCTATCAGCTAATATTTTAATGGACTTTGTATTTTCAAGTTCTCCCTTAGATTATGATCTCCCTGAATACAAAGTATGCATTTTGTCACTGGATAGCCAGTGACTGGTTGTATTAGTCTGCTCTTGCATTCTGATTTGGGCAAGCATATTCCTAGCAGTTGGTCTGCACAAGAACAAAAGAGAACAAAAGAGACCTGGCTAGAGAGTAGACTGAAGAGGCTCTAAGCTACTTATGTACTCCTGGTGTATATTGAACTTGTGTACATAGACCTAGGAGACTCAAAAGGGTCCAATAAAAAGTAAAAACCAAGACAGAGCTGTAAATAACCTGAACATTGAATGCTCTTCCCCACCCACATGCACAATATGTAAGTCTTGCTGGCTCCAGGCATTTAAACGCAATCCCTGTCCAATCACTGAGTGACTACTAATATGGACATAAAGGTCAATTCCTGAGAAGCTATGCTTACAAATTAGAGCAAGAATAACAGCAAAAAAGCCAAAATGAAGTAAAACAAAACAAAAATAAACTAAAACCAAACAAACAAAAAATAACTGAGCACAGTTTTCAATGGTCTCATACTGTAGTAGAAAAAGATATTATAGATTTAGATCAGGCAAGTTATAAAACACAGAAACAAACAGTTTTTTGAAGATTAGAAGTAAAAACAACAACCTTTAAAAAAACCTCAAAATCCAGAGTTGCTACAAAAATTACCTGAAATTTCCAGTTTTCATTTTAAAAATTATAAGACTTATAAAGAAAATGGAATTTGTGACCTATATTCAGGTTAAAAACAGTCAATAACAACTATTTTTTAATATCCCCAGATGTAGGATTTAGCATACTCCAAAGGACCTATGATAAATATGAATAAAGAAGTAAATGAAATTATATTTGACAAATTTAAAGAAAGTATGACAATAATGAATCAACTAAGAGAGGTTCTCAATAAAGATATGTAAATTATTAAAAAGAACTAAATGATAATTCTGGAATTGAAGAGTTGCAATAATTTAAATAAATATTTCACTGAAGAATCTCAATAGCAGATTGAAAATGGCAGAAAAAGAAGTAGAAATGACATCATCTAATAAACAGAGAGAACAAAGGTTGAAGAAAAAAGAAAAGAGCCTCAGAGACATACAGGAAAAGATCAGGTACACCAATATAAGTATAATTGGAGTTCTCAAAGACGATGAGAAGGAGAAAGGGACTGAAATAGTATTTGAAAAAATAATGACTGAAAACTTATAAATTCGATGAAAAATATTAATCTACAGATCCAAGAATCTAAACCAATTCCAAACAGAATGACCACAAAGAGATCAACACCAAGAGACATCATAGACTTGAAAACCAAAGACAAAGAAAATATCTTGAGAGGAGTAATAGAAAAACAAATCATCGTGTATAAGGAGTATCTATGTGGTTAATGACTACTGTCTCAGAAACATTGTCAGAATGTAATGAAATAATGTACAGTATTCAAGGGGCTGAGAAAAAATTCATCCAAGAATTCTGTATCTAGCAAAATTATACTTCAAAAATGAAGCTGAAATAAAAATATCTGAGGTAAACAAAGAATGAAAGAACTTGGTGCTAGAAAATTTTTTCCAAAAAAATTCTAAAAGAAGTCCTTTAGGCTAAAAGGAAATGCCACTAGATGCTAACTCAAATTCACAGGAAGAATTCTGTTTACCTTCTGTTTCTTCTGAAGAATGATTCACTGACCTACTCTAAAAATGGTTGATGTGGGCTTTTCTATCCTCTTCTCACTGATTAACTTACATCCATCAGTCTATCCTGTATCACTGTCTCAGTGACTAGCTCAGGGATATACAGAAAACTTAATCAGGGCCAATGAGTTCAGAGAGAACACTGTTTCTAAGAAAGAAACACTTTCTCTTTGTTCTATAAAAGCTAGAAAAGACTATCTCTCTGACCGTCTCTCTTTTTATGAGAATGTGAGACTTACAGCTGCCACTACAATTTATAAACCTGAACGATTCTAGGGGAGGGCACCATATGGAAAATTAGGGATAAAACACCATGAAAGCAAAGAGGAGTTATGGGGCAAAATCAAGTCCTTGGTAATATAATTTCAACCACTATGTCAAGCCTCACTTACTTTTGCATTTTTTTTTAATACACTTTATCTCCAGAGTAGTTTTATGTTCACAACAAAACTGATCAGAAAGTACAGAGAGTTCCTGTATATCTCCTACGCACACACAACCTCTTCCACTAACATCCCACACACCAGAGTGGTACATTTGTCACAACTGATAATGAATCTACATTGACTCATCATTATTACTCAAAATTTATATTAAAGTTCACTTGGTATTGTACGTTTTGTGAGTTTGGACAAATGTGTAATGGCATATATCCACCATTATAGTATCATGTAGAATAGTACGGCTGTCCTAAAAATCCTCTGTGTGTTGCCTATTCATTCCTCCCTCTCTGGCAATCACTGATCTTTTTTACTGTCTCTGTAGTTTTGCCTTTTCCAGAATGTCATATAATTGAAATCATACCGTATGCAGCCTTTTCATATTGGCTTCTTAAACCTAGTAATATGCATTTAAGTTTCCCTCATGTCTTTTCATGGCTTGACAGCTCATTTCATTTTAGCAATGAATGGCATTTTATTGTCTGCATATTCTACTGTGTATCTATCCATTCACCTACCGAAGGACATCATGGTTGCTTCCAAGTTTGGGGAATTATGAGTAAAGCTGCTGCAAACATCTGTGTGCAGGGTTTTGTGTAGCCATTCATTTTCAATTTACTTAAGTAAATACCAAGGAGCACAATTGCTGGATCATATGCTTTAAGAGTATGTTTTGTTTTATAAGAAACTGCCTAACTGTCTTCCAAAGTGGCTGTACCATTTTGCAGTCCCACCAACAATGAATTACAGTACCTGTTACTCCACAACCTCACCAGCATTTGGTGTTATGAGTGTTTTTGGATTTTGGCCATTCTAATAGGCCTGTAGTGGTATCTTACTGTTTTTTTAATTCTCTGATGGCACATGATATGGAACATCTTTTTATATGGTTACTCGGCATGTGTATATCTTCTTTGTTAAAGTGTCTGTTTACTTCCTTTGTCCATTTTGAAATTGGGTTTTTATTTTCTTATTGTTGAGTTTTAAGACTTCTTTGTTTATTTTGGGTAACAGTTCTTTATTAAATACATATTTGCAGGTAGTTTCTCCCAGTCTGTGCCTTGTCTTCTCATTCTCTTGACCTCTGCACTTTTTAATTATGTGATCAAATATATCCCCCTCAATTTATGATTATGATATTTAAAAAGTCCAACTAATAGAATATTTTTCAAAAAAAATAATTGCATGGTGGCATAACCATACAGAAAAGAATTATTTCAAATTACTGTGAAACAATGCATTTTGACTATATATCTCTAGTGAGATATAGGCTAAGTATATAAACGAGAGAGATGACTCTAAAGCCACATTCAGTAGGATTGTTAGTTGCAGTAATATAAGTATTTTTATTTTGAATCTAATTTTTGTATATGTAAAGAAATTAGTCAACATGTTAATATTATTAGGACTAAAATTTTAATGTAGGAAAAAAGAGATACAAACATAAAATCAGCCAAGTCAAGTAAAACTCTGTAATCTTGAATTTGAATTATAAGTATGTACTTATAGTTCATATTTTTTTTTCAGAAAAGTAAGTATTCCCTAGTTCTAAACACTAAAAAGAGCAAGAATCATTAGCAGCCCAGTGACAATGAACATCCATTTGTGGTTGCTAAATACAATTTACCACTAGAGGAACCAGGACTCCATGGAGAAATGACTTATTCTAGGTCTAGAGTAAGATATGGATGTACAAGATGATTCTACAACATCTTTTCCAAGGAATTTATCAAAGACTAATGTGGTCATGTGAAAAGGGCACATGAGTCAATCTGAAGAAGCTCTCATTGCCATATGAGAAGACAATCTGAGTATCAAAAAGAGACTATAATTTCTTACAACAAAAACTAATTCATGAACTCATAGTAATGTTCTAAAAATTTTTTAAATTGATTAGTCACCATTGAAGGTTGTTGGGACAACAGTCATTTTCTTTGAAAATTAAAAGTAAATGGAAATAATAATCTTTATATGAATTAAAAAGGCAAGGCATTTTTTTCAGAAGCCAGTCCACATATAGTTAAGAATAGTTCAGAAAGATTAAGGGTCTTCAAGCTTTACTGAAGATTGCCCAGTCAGCATAAGGTGGATATTTAAGCCTTGAAAAAATATTTCAAAATGTGGTCTACATTAAAATTCAGTGGTGAAAGGAGATGGGTGTCTAATGTATTTAATAGAAAATAGATTTTACTGAATCTAAGAACATTAATGGTTATTTATTTTTCATTCCTGATATTGGTTATTATACCTTCTCTTGATTTCTTTTCAGTCTTGCCAAGGATTTGATGTCATTTTATTAGTCTTTTCAAAGAACCAGTGTTTCCTTTGTTCCACTCAATTTGTCTGTTATTTCATTAATGTCTGTGCTCATTTTTTATTAGTTTTTCATTCTTCTTTTTTAAATTTAATTTAATGTTCCTTTTGTAACTTTTGATATGAGTGCATGGATAATTTATTTTTATTTTTTCAATATTTTTCTAATGTGTACTTTGAAGTCTATGTATCCCCTTCAAAGCATGGCTTTAGCTGCATCCCACAAATTTTGATATGTAGTTTTTCAATTATAATTAAGTTCAGAACATTGACAAATATTATCTAATCTTGTTAAATAGTTCTCTGACTTACTGATTATTTAAAGAGATACAATTTTTAAAAACTATTTTTAATTACCTTTTTTGATTTATAGTTTAATTCTATTGTGGTCAAAAATTCTATTCTTTATGATTTTCATCCTTAAAAATTGTTAAAATTCACATCATAGACCAACATATTGTCTGTTTTGGTAAGTGTTCCATGTGTACTTGAAAAGAATAAATGTTAGTTTTTAGGTGTCATATTTCACATATGTCAGTTAGCTAAATTTGTTTGTCATATTTGCTCTGTTCTAGACACTTTTTGTTGCTGTTGGTTTGTTACTGTCATTCACTGAGAGAGGGGTGTGAGACTTTCTCACTGCATGATTGTGAATGTTTTATTTCTCCTTTTACTTCAGTCAAGCTTTTATCTCTTTTGAGGGATTACTATTAAATGCACTTGAACTGAGTATGTATTCTGATGTTCCTGGTTGGAGTGTTCTACAAATGTCAATCAGTTCAAACTCATTTAAGTCTTCTATATCCTTACTGATTTTCTGTCTCCTTGTTTTATCATATAATGAGTAATGAGTAGTGAAATCTCTGATTACAAAAGGTGCATTTCCTCTTTTCCCTCAATTTAGCAGTTTTTGCTTCATGCATTTTTTTAAAAAATATATTTATTTATTTTATTTTTGGTTGCATTGGGTCTTCATTGCTACGTGCGGGCCTTCTCTAGTTGCGTTGAGCAGGGGCTACTCTTCGTTGTGGTGCACGGGCCTCCCATTGCGGTGCACGGGCCTCCCATTGCAGTGGTGGCTTCTTTGTTGCAGAGCATGGGCACTAGGCCCGTGGGCTTCAGTAATTGTGGCACGCGGGCTCAGTGGCTTGTGGGCTCTAGAGCACAGGCTCAGTAGCTGGGCTCTAGAGCACAGGCTCAGTAGCTGTGGTGCACGGGCTTAGCTGCTCCGCGGCATGTGGCATCTTCCCGGACCAGGGTTTGAACCTGTGTCCCCTGCATCGGCAGGTGGACTCTCAACCACTGTGCTACCAGGGAAGTCCATACTTCATGCATTTTGAAATTTAGGATCATTATGGCCTCCAGATGAACTAGCCCCTTTTATCATATGAAAGGATCGTTTTTATTCTTGGTAAAATTCTTTTGTCTGAAATCTACTTTGTCTGAAATTAATACAGCTAATCAGCTTTCTTTTAGCTAGTGTTGTCTTGGTATATCTTCTTTTATCCTTTTACTTAGAGCCTATTTGTGTTTTTATATTTAAAGTGTGTTTTCTGTAGGTAGTAAATAGTTGGGTCTTGCACTTTTCTCCATTCTCTCTCTGACTTTTAATTGGGTGTGTTTAAAGAAGATGTGGTACATATATACAATGGAATATTACTCAGCCATAAAAAGGAACGAAATGGGGTCATTTGTAGAGACGTGGCTGGACCTAGAGACTGTCATACAGAGTGAAGTAAGTCAGAAAGAGAAAAACAAATATCATATATTAACGCATATATGTGGAATCTAGAAAAATGGTACAGATGAACCAGTTTGCAAGGCAGAAATAGACACAGATGTAATTGGAAGTGTTTAAGTCATTTCTTTTCCATGTGATTACTGATATGGTCAGATTTAAGTCTATTATCTTGCTATTAGTTTTCTGTCTCATATATTCTTTGCTCTCTTTTACCACTTTTTGTGCTTTCTTTTGAATTAAGTATTTTCTACAATTTTTACTACCCCCTCCTTTATGACTTATTAGTTACAAATTTCGTTTTGTTATTTTAGTGGTCTTAGGGTTTAGAGTAGTTATGTTTAAATTATCACAGTCTACTTTCAATTGATATTATAACATTTCACATATAGAATAAGAATCGCCTGGCCTTTATGTTATTATTTCCATACACTGTGCATTTAATATTATAAACCCACACTACATTGATGTTATTTTTAAAGAGACAGTTATATTTTCAAAGAGATTTATATAATAATAAAGCATTTCTTACATATTTGTCCATGTCATTACCATTTCTAATACTCTTTGTTCCTTTTTGTAGATTCATACCTTCATTTAGTATCACTTTTTTCTACCTGAAGGATTTACTTTAATATCTTTTGTACTGTGGGCTGCAGGAGATTAAATATTTTACATTTCATATGTCTAAAAAAGTCCTAATTTGCCTTCATTTTTTAAAAATATTTCACACTTTGTATAGAATTCTGGGTTGACATTTTCTCAATAGTTTAAGTGTTGTTCCACTATATCCTTCTTTTGCATTTTGTTTCCCAATGGAAAAGCTGCTGTCAATCTTATCTGTATTCTTCTTCCTATAAATATCTTTTTCACTGGTGTCTTTAGGATATTTTCCTGCATTCCTGGTTTTGAGCAATTTGATTACGATGTTCCTTGGCACTGTTTCCTTTATGCTTCTTTTGCTTGAGGTTTCTTTTATTCTTGGACCTTTGCTTCATAGTTTTTATGAAATTTGAATAATTTTCCAGTTTTGTTTTTTAAAAGTAGGCCACTTAAAGTCGTACTACAGGTCAATGATGCTCTTTACATTTTTTAAGTTCTTTTCTCCTCTCTGTGTTTTGTTTTGGATTGTGCATTGCTATGACAAATTCAATTCAAATTTAATAATATCTTCTTCTGTAATGTCTAATCTGCCATTAATTCTATCTACTGTAGTTTTTTTATCACAGCCAGTTTAGATTTCATACTGGAATTTTGATTTGAGTATACCTTCCATTTCTGTAATTATCTTTTTGAACATAGCCCGCATATAGTTACAGCTCTTTCAGTATCTTTGACTGCTAATTCTAAAACCTGTGTCACTTATGAATCACTTTCTATTAACTTGCTTTTCTTTTCTTCATTTTCTTGCTTCTTTTCATGCCTGATAATTTTTCACTGGAAGCCAGATATTGTGAATCTTACCTTGTTATATGCCTGATATTTTGTATTCCTGTGAATCCTCTTGAGCCTTATTCTAGAATGCGGTTAAGTAAACTTGGATATGGTTTGATGCTTTGAGTTCTTGCTTTTAATATCAGTTGGACAGCACCATAGCAGTGCTTATTTTAGGGCTAATTTTTCTCTAAATTTTTTTCTATGTCTGAATTCTCCACTTAATGCCACATGAATTATGAGGTCTCCAGTCAGACTGGTGGAAACCAGCTCTATTCCTGACCCTGTGTGAGTGCCAGCTAGGCACTTTTACTTATAAATCCTTGTGAGTGTGTCCTTTTGTTTGTCTTTGGGTAGTTCAACCAGCATGTCCTAATCAGTAATAATACTCTAAATGATCCTCTGTAGATCTCCATTTTTTTTTTTTCTCTGAATATCTTCCTCCTTTCCAGTAGTCTGCTCTACAAATTCTATCTGCCTTGGTTTTTCCAAGTTCTCCGCTCTATTTTCTTGGCACAAGGAGTTGCCAGAGAACCCACTCCTTGTAGTCTGGAAACCCTTTCAAGTCTGTAACCTGGAGAGTTATAGGGTTCACCTAAATATTTTCTTGCCTTTAGAGGCAATTTTCCTTCATTGCCTGAAGTCTAGTTTCTTGAAAACTATTGATTTAGGTGTATTTTCCAGAGTTTGGCTGGAACAGGAAAAATTACAAGGAGGGAAAAATTTGGTTCTTGCTATTCCATCTTGGTCAGAAGTGAAAGACCTTACTCGTTTAATTCTTAATTTTCTTAATGTATTTTTTAGTTCTGGCAGTTTTACTTAATTCTCTTTTACACTCTTCTGAAATTCTCAACTCATCCCTAATTTATTCAACAAATTAATCATAATTATGTATACATTTGTATCCCGTAACTTCAGTATAGATCTCGCATGGGTCTGTTTACATTTTTTTTCCTCTTAGTTTCCAGTGACCCCTTGTATTGTTCATAGCTGGGCTATGTTTTAGTGAATGGTATATATTATACATGAAAAATTGAAGATATAATTGTAATGATATTATCTTCCTCCAGAGGCAGTTTAGCTTTGCTTCTAACAGACCATAGACTAGATCTCTTTAATACAACCAAAAGTTGGACTTGTATTAAGGTGGGTGTCAATCCTTTATTCCTAGGTGTAGCCCTTTGGGGCCTCAACTAGGCATCTTTTTAAACCAGGGTCCCTCCTCTAAGACATATGTTAAATTTTTTTTCACATCAACAGGGTAAATCTTCATAAACTTTGTGCAGCTTTTCAGCTATGTTTGAATGAGTACATGCTTTGAAAGAAAGAGCAACACCAATATTGAGCTCTCCTTTCCCGATTTCCCTTCTGCCTGGGATTAAGTTCTCACTGCCTTGGTAGCTTTTGGATGACTTCAAACAGATTCTTTTCTGTCAAGTTTTCAAGTGGTTTTCAGCTCAAAGGCTGATCTGAAACAAACTAGTCTACCGAAAGTGGAAGCAGAAACTCCACAATAATGTATTTTAAAATAACTGTAAAGGAGAAAATATAGATACTGACTTAATGCCTTCTTGGTTAAGATATTTTAAATCTAATAGGTATCTGTTAGCAAAGGGTTAAAATATATAAGGAAATCATAAACAATTTTTCTCCATTTATTTATTAAAATATTCATTGAGTTCTTACTACTAACCAGAATAATTACACGACATTAAGCATTTAAAAAATATAAAGGCAAGTTTATACTTTTAAAAATGGCTTTTTATCCTCAGAAGGGAGTTTGAAATAGGTAAAGCAAGAATTTTATAGATTTGAAATTTGTGACAATTGTTTTACAGAGTTACAGGATTCTTAATTATAAATAGAAGCAGTAAAGGAAATGTTCAACAAAATACAACTGATTTATTTACTCAAATAATATGCGATACAATTTTTAAAAATTTATTGAATGCTTACTTTTGCAAGTTACTCTGCTAAGCACTTGTGAGGGGGAACATTAATAGAGTCTCCACCAACATATATATATTTTTTAAATACTATTTTTAAGATATTAGCCTATGTTTCTGTTTTGTATGTTTTTTTTTTTTTTAAGAAGATGTTGGGGGTAGGAGTTTATTAATTAATTAATTTATTTTTGCTATGCTGGGTCTTTGTTTCTGTGCGAGGGCTTTCTCTAGTTGTGGCAAGTGGGGTCCACTCTTCATTGCGGTGCACGGGCCTCTCACTATCGCGGCTTCTCTTGTCACGGAGCACAGGCTCCAGACGCGCAGGCTCAGTAGTTGTGGCTCACAGGCCTAGTTGCTCCGCGGCATGTGGGATCCTCCCAGACCAGGGCTCGAACCCGTGTCCCCTGCATTAGCAGGCAGATTCTCAACCACTGCGCCACCAGGGACGCCCCACCACCAATATTTATTTATTTATTTATTTATTTTAAAAGACACCAATTGTACTTGAACATTTGTTAACTTTTTTTTAAATTAATTTATGTATTTTTGGCTGTGCTGGGTCTTCGTTTCTGTGCGAGGGCTTTCTCTAGTTGTGGCAAGTGGGGGCCACTCTTCATCACAGTGCATGGGCCTCTCACTATCGCGGCTTCTCTTGTCACGGAGCACAGGCTCCAGACGCGCAGGCTCAGTAGTTGTGGCTCATGGGTCTAGTTCCTCTGCGGCATGTGGGATCTTCCCAGACCAGGGGTCAAACCTGTGTTGCCTACATTAGCAGGCAGATTCTCAACCACTGTGCCACCAGGGAAGCCCTCCACCGATATTTATTATTAATCTGGATAGAATCATTTTCACCCTTGCATGTATGTCACAGGAATATATTTTACCCTTGTTACTGAAAAATTCAATTGTAGAGAGACAGATGTGGTAGAGTCTTTTGATACCATGAGCATGTAAAAAATGGTTTGTTATAATGTTTAATATGGAGAAATGGTGATAAAAACCTGGTCTCTCAATGACTTATCATCACCAACATAATATATTCAAATTATGTTGTGTGTGCCTTTGCTTATCTGAACAAGTCCAGCTGTTCATCACTCATCATTGGGCTACTTACTCTTCAACATGAAATATTTGCTTATGCTTATTTTTCAGCATGGTAAAGTCTTTTCTACCTTATTTAAAATGGAAAACTCATACACAAACTTCAAAGTTTAGTTATTACTACATATCTGAAGCATTCTGTGGAAGCTTTATCTAGGCTTAAATCCTTACTTTCGTAACAATACTTTTTGTGTATAGTCTGTTCTTGTGTGTGTGTGCGCGCGTGTGTTTGTTTTGAGAGATGTATTGGAAAGTTTCATATGAAAAACTCAAATAACTCAAACCTATTTCTGAAAAAGTATGATGGGTAATTTTTAACAAGTTGACACAACCGTAAGTCCGTATATTAAGTCAAGTCCATAATTCATTCTGATTACAAATTTTAAAATTATGCACACTTGATAAATTTTTAATTTGGGCTTGATTCACTCTATTTTAAAGCTTTTATATAAAGTAAGTCTTTATTAATATTTTACATAATAATCGTTCAATTTGCACTATTCCGATTTGCATACAATCCAAATACAGTGCACTATTGTTATGGCACTTGTTTTATTATATTGTATCCATCTAACCAGTAGAATGTGTAATCCTCAAAGATGGAAAGATATTTTTTCATCTAAATATCAGCAAAGCTGAAAATTGCATAAGTGTTCAGTAATTGTTGAATGAGTTAAAAGACAAGAATAGACAGACCCACTAACCAATATAATTGTTTGAAGTTGAACTATCTTCTCCCTAAAAGGAAAAAAATAAAAGAATGAAGGGAAAGAATGAAGCAAGGAGGAAGGAAGGAATGAAGGAAGGAAGGAAGGGAAGGAAAGGAAATGAAGGAAACTTATAATCCAGGAATGCATAGCAAAACAAAAAGTATGTGTGCTTGTATGCATGTGTGTGTGGTTTGTATGTTTGCCATTGTGTGGATTTTCACACTGACAAACAGAAAATATTAATATTGGCTGATTATTGATCAAAGTCACTCAGTGATTTTTTAGTTCTATTTCCTTTTAATGTAATTTTGTATTTATTAATAATCAGTATGGTTTCATTCACCTCAAGCACTGTAAACTATCCCATTTGATTTTACATATTAAAAGTGTTTTTAAAGAAGTTATGATGCAAACTCTACTACAGCTCGTCCATTTATTATTAAAATTCTGGATTTTAACAATTTACTTGAAAATGAAGATTACAGCAAAACAGTATACCTACTAGAATTATTCTATAATCTCCATTAAAAATACCTTAACAATTGAGGATATAGAAATGGGTTTAGAAAGAATTATAAAAACAATGTATTCTCTTTAAGTTTCATTTTTACATTTATCTGCTAAAAGCAAAAAAATAAATTTTACTATTTTGACACTTTGCATAAATGTGACTGCTTAGATACTGTGCATGATTTCTTTCTTATATTTTGTTATCTATGTTATCAGATCAAATATATAAAACATTTTAAAATGCTGTGGGTGCTCTTAGTTGAATAAAATTATTATCTGAAATGGTGAACATGTTTATTAGTTACCCTGGGGCCACATTTCAGTAGAAAATCTCATAAAATAATAGGTAAAAGTCATCCCAAGAAGAAGAACTAATTTTTTTTTCTTTCTGGATTATCATTTGAAATAGCTACTTGAGATATGCATGTATGTATCTATTGATTTATGCACACACACATTTGTTTTCTGAAACTTACTTGTATGTACTTATTGAATACATATACCTGCTTCTTTTTTATTAGAATTGCTGATTAAATAATTTTGCTGGCAGAATCATAAACCTCACAGGGCAACATTCTTACCCCTAAATTTTGTGACAGATACCAGACCTGTATACTAATAACAGCATTGCTGTTTTCTTGGAAAATCTAGGGAACTAAAGATGATAGTAAATTTCCCCATAAGTGACTCTGCCTTCCCATGATATAAACTTGGGATGTTTTTCTTTTACTTGGGTGAAAAATTTATGTCAGCTTTAGGATGGGAGGGAAGATCTACATGGTAGATTTTTCTTTTTTCCAAGTGACAAAATGCAAGTCTTCAAATTAAAATAAAGCACATATGTTGATATTAAAAAGGCTTTGTAATTAACCTCATGCTATGAGGAGAAATTTGCTTATGTAAATTAAAGATACAGAGAAATTTATGGAATTAGAACTGGTCTTGGTTGGAAGTTGGCAAAAAGACACTTGACAGTGGAGTTTTGCCCAGAATTTTGTTATACGTTTTCCAGCTAATAGAAAAAGAGAGAATGAAGACAAAAAGAAAAAGGGAAAAGGAATTTGATATTGGGACATTTATAATTCAGCTATTTTTAACCTTCTTTCTTTTCTTCTTTCCATGCTCTCTTACCCATGGACAAATGCCATATGCCATTAAAGCAACTGGCTTTTCAAACTGGACACTATCCAAAACCCAGTGTGTAAAGATGAAAAATAAATAAATACTGGCGCCAAGATATTACGCATCTTATCTTTGGAGAGTTGTTAATTCAGAGGTACCATATGCGATGGCTGTCTATGGTTAGCATGGTCATAATCATTATTAGGCACATTGAACCTCCAACACTAATTCCAGTGTCATGAATTCAGTCTAAAAGCAACTCTTCTGCAGTCAGGTTCTGGCAAAACTTCAAAGCTAACATTCAAAGTCGGAAAGCTTAAAACCGTGCAAGCTTATTTAGATTCCTTAAATGGTCTGGTTTATGAGATTTCTGGGCATTTGAAGCTTTGTAAGCCATTGCAGAGTGAAAAAAGTTAATCTGTGCAGCTACGTTTTCAATAACGTGACATTAGATTCATTTCAAAGGCTTTTCTTCTTGGGTACCAAACCACACTCAGGATTTCTCCAGGGTGTAGAATACAGGCTCTTCCTTATTTATTTATTTATTTTTAATGAAGGGATTGCTTCTCATGCTGAGAATTATATAGTCAGACTCTAAAGATATCTGTGTTTTTTGATATATCAAAAGAGCAAAAACAGGCTGTTGTCTAAATATATATATATATATATATATATATATATATATATATATATATATATATGAACTAAGAGGGAAACTGCATTTTTTAGGCAGGAAGCTACTAAAAATATAGGTGAACTTTTCAATAAAACTGACATTTGTGACTGTAAGGGCTACATCAACATGACATTTGAAACACAAAATTCTGAATGCACATTCTCTCTGGCTCTCTGTCTTTGCTCTCTCATTTCAATATTTTTAGAAAGCATCTATTCTCTTAGTAAGATGTATGAAATGAATATTTTTATATCATTGACTAAGCTTCTTTCTATGTAGTTCTTTCAAAACACATTTTTAAATTATAGGCAACTTAAGAGTTTAATAGCAAAAAACAAAATAGGACCCTGAGTAGCCAAGAAATGGTAAATAAATGTTTAAGAAAACAAAAATTTTATTTCTGTTTTGTTATTTTTATATAAGAAGTTTTCCCATTAACAAGTTTTATTAAAGTGTTTTACTCTGAGTATTTTTCTCCATAAGATAAGGAGAATTTCCCGTCAAAATGTATAATTAATACTTATTCAAATCTGTATATTGACCTGATGTGCTCAAAGCTATAGTCCCTGCATTTGGGAATATTTTTTACTTGGAATATTGGCATTGGGAATTTCAAAAATGGTTATAAGTAGCCACATAGCCTGCCTGGATTGTTTTATTTTGTTTTTTCTTTGTCTTTTTAATGACAAACTATATCTCAACAACTTGATTACAAGTGTCTGGATCACAGCGATTTAATCTTAAAACATATTTTCATCTCTCTGGGTACCTTTCACAGTTTTCTCCACAAAGTAGATTAGTTTAAACCAGTTTTGGATGAACAGATATATGAAATAATGAATTATTGAATTTTGATAATTATTTGGAGTTTCACATTTTTGACTCCAAACCCATATTGAAAATTAAGTTAATCATGCATTTATTTTAAAAATCAGATATTTTTTTCTGAAGCAAATTATGTTCTCTCTATATTATTTTTTTCTAGATTTTCAGTCATATCATTAAATCGTATATACATATATATTCAACAGTTAAATTAGCCAAATTGAAAATAACATATCCAAAAAGTTCATTAACTAAGAAAATTTTGCAAATCCATTATGATATAGTATGTAGTCATTAAAACAGTAGTCATTATTTTTAATGTCCTTTGTCACCTCATCTTCATCTCTGCCCCTTCCACCATCTCAAGAGAGAAACCACAAGTTCATGTCCCATAATCCCTTCCCAGAACTGTTCCAGTTTAGATTCTGAAGGCAAAGAGGAGAGTCCTTGTTTTCTAGAGGCAGTTGTACACAAGAATCCTGTAGCTTTGGATGTCCCACTTGAGGATCACTCACTTCAGTGCTGAGGCACCTAGGGTTTCTGGCAGCAATCAGGTGCCTCTAGAATGTTTCTTCAGAAACACTCTCTTTGATATTGAGATATGGTTGCAATCATTGGTGGCAGTTTTTTTGCAATGTTTTCACTTCCATATTGACTGAGTATGGCCTTTCTAGTCTTCTCTCACTGAGCAGCACTTAAGCCTGTAATTTCCTATATTATATCTCTTTGTACTCCAGTTTCCTAGAGTGTCTCCTGTTTTCCTGACTGCACCTTGAATGTTTCATCTAGTTACCTCATACATTTATATCTATTGATATGGCAAGATGTTCACCATATATTATAAAGTGGAAAAGTTAAACAAGATATAAAATAGTACGCATAAAATGGTACTGTTGTCTTCTTCCCTTTATTTGTATTTTTAATTGTAAGCATTGACGATATCCAAAAATTTATGGATGTCATGGATTACACTGTTCACAGTGCTATTTTTTCTTTTTTTTCTAAGTTTTGAACAATTAACATGGAGTACATGTCCAATAAAAATAAAGAACGAACAGTCAAATGTACTAATACATAGTTTAGTATAAATATACGTATGATTATTTTAATTTGTAGAAATGAACTGGAATATGTGCTAAAGTACAATATTCAACCTCCATTAGCCTGGGAGTAATAAATGCCCACTGAGGCAAATCCTTGTGGTACTGTCAATTTACTTTGTGCTTCCTGGACATAAATCCTTTCTCTGGCAGATGACTGATAGATTAAAAAATACAATTCAAGTGAGGTGATCCACAAACACATGGATATATTTTAAAATGCTAATACAAAACAAATGTTACCCACAAATGACTGTCCTGAACTACAGATTTTCTTAGAAATATTCAAAATGTTTTGAGTTTTGTTGTTGTTTTACCTTACAAACTTGAAAACAAGTATCTTATGATTAATTTGTTATAGAATATAAACAAGATCATATATAAAGGCTTTGTTTCTTTGGGCTTTTTCCTTGTTTATAAATTGTTAAAAATAAATTTTGTTTTTTCTATTAATTTACTTGGTAGATTAGATAATAATTTCATATTCTTTGGGTCTCTTTTTAAATATATAAGACCCTAAACCAAGAATGTGTAAGGATTTATAGGGTTTAGACTGGTGCCAGATTAAAAACAAAACAAAAAATCCTTCATTATATAGTTAAAAACTAAGTTAAACTTCTATTTTGATTATAATCTGATAGATATCTCTGAAAATATTTGTAAAAGTTAATTTCTTACAGAATCAAATTAAATCAGGGTGCAAGTATAGTATATATCTTTTTTGGTAAAACATCATAAAATATCTTGACTAAATCATTTGCAATGAAAACAGATATTTTACATTTAATGCCTACAATTTTTTTTCCCATTTTCAGGAAGCGTTTTCATAAGTTTTATTGTATACCCACTTCACAGACTAATTTCACAAGTTTTCGCAAAATGCTGGGCAAACTTAGCAAAATGAAATGAGCACTATTTGTGTTCTAAAGCAAACGAATTCCCACTGTATTCTTGAAGAGTAAAAAAGGCTATTGTAAGTGAGGTGCTATTTGCAAATACCTAGGAGATAAGACAGGAAAGACAGACTCTTTGTTGTGACAGAAGAGACCTGACATTTTAGCAAGAAAGTACTTTAAATATCAAAGGTGAGTGTAGGAGTTAGCTGAAAAGCAACATAAACGTGTTTAATGCCAGAAACATAGTTGAAATACTTGGATAGTTCTTCCTGTTTAGGAGAAACAGAGCTGAATTGGAAACCTGACATGGTCCATTAGTAGAAACAGATCTGGGAGCTAAGTTAATTGTGTCTATGTTTGTATACATTGATATTTTGATGATACAACTGAATAAATGCTAAAATGAAAATTAATATAGAATTAAAATATAAGAACTAAAGTTAGTTAAATCAGTAAAAATAAATTATGAGTATAACCTCAAATAGGTATGACTTGCCCAATGAAAAGAAAAATAATCTTTAGATGTCAAGTATCATCATTTTAACCAACTTTATTGTAATAATACAATGTACTTAAAACATAGATATTAAAACAACTCAAAGATAATCATGCCAACGTATTTTAAGAAAGCTGTTATTGGTATAAATGAAATAGTAAGCAGATTTATTTAATAATGTCATTGGAACTGCCTACTGATGATTTAGCACTATTCTCTGACACACCATACATTCCATACTCTCATCCTGATGCCTTCACCATGCACCAGTAAATTCATAGGTGTAGGCAGCATCAAATGAATGCTCTATTAGGTTAACATCACTAAAGCCAAGTGATTTTATTTTACATAGTGAAAACTAGAACACTGCTCACACAACTGCTGACATGTAAACAGTTTACATAAGTTACTAACTTGAAATGTCTATTCAGATAAGCAAGGGCAGTATCTCCATGTTTCAACTGTTTGACACAATGATGGATTATTTATTTACTGAACAGTACTGGTGGCCAGAAAATCTGATTTCCATGCATGAAATCCATGAAACCTCAGCCACTGAACAGTTTCTTTTACATGTGGCAAAGGTCATCTATCAAGGGATTTTCTCAGGTTTTGTGTGATTGGTCATGCCTCATTTCCTTCAAGAAAATATGATTTCCCTAAAGTCTGTGCATTTTAAAAGACTCAAAAAAGGCCCAGAAAGTTATTTCCTCTCTGTTTGTGATAAGCACAGAATATAGAGGCTAACCTACAGGGAACGACAAGCAACTGTTTTAGCTAGAAACCATATTTAATCCTATCATTAGGAAAGCCTTAGCACTCACCAGGTATAAAAGGGCTGCAAAATTAGACACTTAACCTTGTCATTTAACCTTGCAGAGTTTAATCTGCATTCAAAGTTTAATAAAAATATCACATAGATCTATCCTTATTTAGAAAGGATTTGTTTCAGATAATATATTTCAAATTTAGAGTCATTTGGTGAAGGACTGTGTGAAGATTTGGCTACGTTTAAAAAAAGTCACCATTTCCAATTTTTGACCTGAAAAATCAATGAGAAAGAACAGTAAGAAGTTACATTTTTATGAAAAGTTTTAAGAACAATAAATATGAAACATAGTGAAAATCAAGAGCAATTTAAAGAGCACTGTTTGCCTGAAAAGAGATTATGACATGTAATTCTTGGAGATTAAAGAGAAAAAACCCTAGTATCCTAACTTAACTATGTTTATGAAATATTCTTTGAGTCACAGTTAAGAAATATCTTAGAGTATCCATCAGATCGTACCATACTTGGATTTCTTTTCTATTTTTACCTCTCATGTAGTAAAACATTCATTTGTCTGCCCAAGACTGACAAATTTGGAGAACAATGAATAGGAGGTTGGGAAAATCATACCATGCATATGTAGCATGCTTTAGCTTTCTCATGAGACGAGTGCGTGTGTGTGTGTGTGTGTGTGTGTGTGTGTGTGTGTGTGTATGTATGCATGCATGTCTACTATTTAATTATGTTTAACTTGTACTGAGATCTTCTTAGGAGTAAAGAGTGTAACCATCAGGGACAACCATCACAGTTAAAGTGGTATTTAGAGAAAATGGTACAAAAAATAACATTTCCTGAGGGAGTTGCAAAAGAAAGGTAGAGACTTTCACAAGCAGATAAAAGTAGTATTTTAAACACTGACATTTTGATATGAACAAAATGGGTTAATATTTCTTCTTGCTTTTTCTTTACAACCAATATATGTAGGATTTGGGGAAAATCACCCCTAATTTGTTATTTTAGTTATGGATCTCCCTTGATCATGAGCAACTTTGATATACCAAAGTTATTAAATAATATAAATGAAATATATTTACACACACATACACTTATATGCATATACTATCTTTGGTTAAGTTAGTATATATGTATATTTATGTGTGTGTATGTATTTGTGTGTATGTGCACACATCATTGAGACAAGTATCAACTCAACTTCAATAGAAACACAATTTCTCAATGACTAATTTTGAGTAATTGACCTGTGTTGACAGAATAACTATTCAACTGACTCAACATTAGACACGTATTTCCTAACTTGGTCATACTATTAAAATCAATGATAAGAATATTAGGAATTATTATTTTTTCCAATAATTTTTGTATAATTAATTGTATAAAATATTTCTGACATCTTTTCTAAATATTTAAGAAAGGTCATTTCTGAGTCTTTTTACAGTACCTTCAGTTTTAATATTGAGCTTCTGTCAAAGTGTATTAGTT
Organism: Grampus griseus; assembly: GCF_964374135.1. NCBI lineage: Eukaryota > Metazoa > Chordata > Mammalia > Artiodactyla > Delphinidae > Grampus > Grampus griseus. The sequence continues at coordinate 26,318,979 of NC_139007.1, read as the reverse complement.
TCAAAGAGAAGAGAATATTGGAGAATTTGCTACAAATAATTAGGATATTTCTTTAAACTATTTTAATATAGTCTTTTCAACTATAGATTCTTAATGTTTCTTGAATTAGATTAATTTTGACAGCAAATTATTTTTCTACCCAATGCCATGAGTATTTTAAATTATAAACAAGTGTTTTACCATTACCAGTATGAAGTAAAATGTGTTTTACATAGCTATGGGTGATATTCTTCAACTATTAAATATCTCTTTCTTTTGAAATTATAGAGGGATATGTACACATGGATTTTCTATTTCATATTTATGTGCTATGCTTGAGGCATGTATTTTCTTATAATAAATCACATTAATGTTTAAGCTCTATAGATTTTTAAATAGATATTTTGACATTTAAATGACATGATTTCATGAGTAGTACTTTAAGGGTTACAGAGATGTTCATATAAAGAACTAGTTGACATTTATTTTCTGATAGAATTCTTACTAAAAGTAAATTGACATTCCTTTTGGTGCTTTATTTACTTGATATATTATGTACAAAAGAATATTCCTTATGCAACCAGTCCTTTCTTATGAATTTTAAAAATAACAAATAATCATTACTTGTTATAAATTTCTGACAGTTTAAGGGTTAAAAAAATCGGTTCCTTTAAAACTAATATCCAAATTACTGTTTAAAAGAAACCTGTTTCATTACTACGCAGTACCACAAAATGCTTTTTTATTGTTTGAAATAGGCTGATTATATTTAATGTATTTTACTGATTTATTTTTTAAATTCTGTAATCCATATATTCATGTGAAATAAAATGTAATTTCTTATGGCAAAGTAATGTCAGTTACTAGACTTGACAAGTGTACACAAATGAGAGCATTTATTAGGAATTTCCTGAGTATTTAAGAACAAAACTAGCAATCTTTCCCTTTATTATTAATAAGTATCAAGAGGTCCACAAATGGGGCTGCTCACATGGACTCCAATGTGAAGACCTGACAGTGTGTCTAATGTCTGTACACTGCAGCTCCTGGTGCCTCATGCTCCATGTTCTCTAAATGCCTGAGGTGATGGAGAGTCAGTGGATTACAGAGACACTAAACTCCAGGAGAACAGTTGCTGCTTTGATGCTACAAATTTCAAATGAAGATGCAGTAAAAAAGTGGCTGATGCATTTCCTAGGACAAAATAGAGAAAAGAAGTAATAAGAGTTCCAAAATACCCTAGTATTCAAAAATTTTCCTCTGATGCAAATACAAAGTCCAGCTCACAAGAGACTAGTGAAATTCAACTTTCATAATAATTTCTGCCTTATTGGAAAAAAAACAGAGGTCCCTTCAGACAAGAAATGCAAAGTTGCTATTAAATAAATGTAAAATATGCTAATATAGTGGTTGGAAAGTCAAGTGCATATGAAGCCCGACACTAGGGATTGCTTTGGTTTCTAATGTTACAGTTTGTGACAAAGATCAGAATTATTTGACACAGTAATTTGTTCCCCTTTTTGTTCAAGTTCAACAAAACAGTCTGTTCCATTACCCAGCACTCACCCCCACCTTCATTTTTCTTTCTTTTCCTCATCTCTTTATTGAGTGTATTTTTCATTGGCATGAGTTCAGTGACAATTAGAACCCTTTTGTTAAACTGTGTGTTTATTTTCAGATTTATTTTATCTTTCCTTAATTTAAGTAATAATGTGATGACTTTTTCTTTCCTTCATTTAATTTATTTAATTTTTGGTCATGAGAGCAATGGACCAAAATTTGGTGTTTCAATGAATAAACCTAAAAATGCAGCATTCAAAGACATAGTAATAGTACATGTCTATTAGATTATCAGATATTTCTGTGTTACCCTGAGATAATATAATGTTCATATTTAAGCATAATAAATTCTACGTGCTATAATGATTAATATGCAAAATAATGGAAATCATGCTACTTCATAATTATTCAAATCCAATATTAAGTGCTTGAAACATTTAAAATAATATAAATGAATAAACGAAGAAATTGGTTTTGGTAAAAAGGCTTGGATAATAGTCACCTGCTTATTAATTTGGAGGACAAATTATAGGAGACTATGGATGAATAAAATGACTGCTTATTTCATAATGTAGAGGACATTTGGTATTTTAAACTTGGAATCTTAAGTAGGTTACTACACTAAGCAGCAGTTCTGGCTGTACGTGTTTCTATTTGAAGGAGCAAAGAAACATGAAGCTGCATTCTGAGAACTGGGAATAAACTCAGTGAAAATATTTTTAGATTTCAAGATACCAAGTGGTGGTCACACAACCCTGACATCCCACAAAGTCCTGAAGGGTCACAGATTAATCACTTACCTCAATCTCTCACAAGAACCCTAAGTCATTCTCAAAATCTCTTGAGATTTAACTCCTTTGGCTTTGGTGAATATTCAACCACTACCCCACTTCTTCTGTCAGTTTCTTCCTAATAGATTTTTTTCACTCCAGTCAAGTTGAGCCCATTATTTTTTCTCACTAGAAATACCTTTGCTCTTATGTTTCTTTTAAAATATATACAGTGTTTTCAAGTTTCTTGCAAGTATTTTTTTCTTCCAGTGCAGAAGTTAGGCTCTAAGAGAACAGAGGTATTGTCAACACTCCTCACCACTGAAGCCCCAAGACCACAATAGTGCTTGGGACATTTAGATGGTTAATAAGTGTTGTTTAATTGATAATAATATATGAAAGATTATAATCAATCAACAAAAATCATAATGATAGCCTTGATAATACAGCAATTTAGTGAATATATATTGCATGCTAGGTTTCTCATTTATTCTTTAATACTCGTAATGACTCTCAGAGATAGAAAACACTATCCTCTTTTCACATGTGAAACTAAAGCCCTAAGATTATTTTGACAATAATGTTTGAAAGTATCATTTACATGGTCACCTAGAATCTCTCCTCTTATACTCTTTTTTTTTTTTTTTTTTTTGCGGTACATGGGCCTCTCACTGTTGTGGCCTCTCCCGTTGCGGAGCACAGCCTCCGGACGCGCAGGCTCAGCGGCCATGGCTCACGGGCCCAGCCGCTCCGTGGCATGTGGGATCTTCCTGGACCGGTGCACAAACCCATGTCCCCTGCATCGGCAGGTGGACTCTCAACCACTGCGCCACCAGGGAAGCCCCAGAAAATTGATCCTTAAGATTGTAGTTGTCTAGAATAACTCTTGGCACCAAAATCTATATTAGGGTTCTTTAAGGGAACTGAAGCAATCCCATATATATAATCCATTATATATCTATATTATCTATCTATCTCGCTCTCTAGCGAGAAAGAGTTTAGTTGGGAATTTGCTCACACTATTGTGGAGGTTAGCAAATCGAAATTCTGTAAGTAAGTTGGCAGGCTGGAGACCAAGTGGAGAGTTCAGGTTTCATCTTGACACCTTGACTCCCAAGTCAGTCTGGAGGCAGAATTTCCTCTTCCTCCAAGGATCTCTGTCTTTTTCTTCTTAAGACCTTTAACTGATTGGATGAGGCCCACCACATTATGGAGTGTAATCTGCTTTTCTCAAAGTCTATTAATCTAAATGTCAAATGTTAATCTTATCTAATATACCTTTACAGTGACATTTAGCCTGGTGTTTGACCAAATATCTGAGTACTGTGGCCTAAGGTGACACATAAGATTAACCATCACTAGGCAGAAAAACTCAGTTGCTCTGGACTTCCAGAAGAACATAGAATGCTTTCAGAATTAACTGCCTGGAGTAATGGGAGGCTGGGGCACTGGCCACTCCCTGCCCCCCCCACACACATATTGGTTGAAGTTTACCCTTAGGGGCACTAGGCCCCTTATTCTTCCTGGCTAGAACTAAATGAGTTTCTATGGCTTTGGAGATGCTCCTGGATAAATTTACAAAGACTCAGTTGATTCTGAGCTTGCAGGTAACTGACCTGTAAGTAGCTGAGCTGAAATTGGGATGCATCTTTGAGAGTTTCCAAATCCATATCTCTAGCCCTGCCAACTCTACTTCTGCATCTATAATCTTAATAGTCTAATAATCATCTCAGACATAACATACCATGATTAGCAACACGGTTTTTTTTATCTTTCCCACCTGCTGGTCTTCCAGTGTTTTTCTTATTAGTGAGTAGTACCAATGCTTATCACTTTGCACAGCCTGTACAAAGGAAATCATCCTAATTCTATTCTTTGCTTGTACCAATGTGTTCTCTTGGCTTTACCTTCAATATGTATCCCGAACCTGGGTGTTTTTCCCCACTTCCACTGCTGTCATTCTACTCCAAGTCTTGTCAGTTCTTGCTAACAAACCAAAATAGGCTGCAGAGTGAGCATTTAAAAATGTAAATCATATCTTATCATTCTTATGTTCAAAAGAAGCCAATGTCTTTTCCATCACAATCATTATAAAACCCAAACTCAACATAATTTGGCTCTTCCCTATCCTAGAACTCCCTCTTCTACCTCTTACCATTTCCTCATTTGTACTCCAGTCATATTTCATTCTAGTGACTGCTTAAATGTGATTTTCTCAAGCAAGCATCCCCAAGAGCCTCTTAGGTAAAATTGTCCATTCTTTTTTGCCGCTTATCACACTCTATGCCTTAGTTTGTTTTACTGGTTTCTTAGATTTATCAGTGCCTGGCATTAAATTATACATTTATTTATGTTTGTTTTCTCTCCCTCATTAAAATATAAGCTTCATGAGGGCAATTTTTTGTCCTGCTTATGTCTTTATTTTCTATGCCTAAAAAATGAGACCGACACACAATTGCACTAAATTAATAGTTGCTGAGTGAAAGAATTGTTGTTGAATTTAGATATGTGCAATAGTGGCTAAGAGGAAAATTTAAATATTACAGCCTATTTATGTATGACATATATGTATTACAAAGGGATTCATTTAAAAAAACATCCTGGATACTTTTGCGAAAAATGTAAGCAAAGTAATTGGAGTATGTACTTACCTTAATAGGCAACTTACAAAGAAATACACATGATGTTAAATTTACTAATAATGTTATTCTTAATTTATGTTATTCTTTACTCAGATTTTTCACCTCAACAATTACATAAGGATAAGAGCTAATACAATACTATGCAAACATGTAATATGTATTTTTGTTGGTGTCTGTTTTGTAATTAAAAAAATGGAAGACCTCCTGGCATATATATTTTTTCTCATTTTAAGGTTAAAAAATGTATACAATTCCCCTATTGTTTTAACAGTTTTTTCCTTAGGAGAATTACTCTTCATTCTCCATATGACTTATTTGTATCCAAGGGTTTGGCATCTTAGACTCTATGAAATTTTGCCTCAATAAGTATATGCTTAATATGTCTACTTAAATGACGACAGCTAACACTGAAATTTGAGGCAGATTGTGTGCTAGACTTACTATTTTAAAGCATTCTGAAAATACTCATACTGAGAATAAAACAAACTAAAAACAGAAAGCATTTCTCTGGCCTCAACAATATTAAATTACCATTTGAATCCATAGCTTATTATTGGACACTCTCAAAGGGAAAATAATAACATTTTGAATGTTTACTTGTAGTGCAAAAGAAAAAAATGGATGGCCTTATATTTAACCTTGACATTAAGGTATTGAGTCATTATTGTTATGTTGATAATTGGTTCATGATTTTTACTTAATATTTGTTGAATGAATGAATGAATAAATGAGTTGGGAAGAAAAGATCTTCTGCCTATGAGCAATCTGAATATCATCCCTGACCCAATTTGACTTTCGGTAAAGTAACTTGAGGAGCTAGACAAGTATTCTAAAACTTGTTTCAGATGGCAAGTTTCAGACCTTCCCTTAAAAATTTTATAAAATCATCAAAAGCCATTATGGTGTTGACTTAATGGTCCATTTTTTTTCTCTATTTTTTACACAAAGGTTTATTTTTTTTCTTTACCTTTAATTATATAGATTTAGACAGTTTTGTATGAATTTCTCTTCTACATCCAGTACATGGTAATATCTTCTCATTAAAATTTTTGAAAAGATAATTTTTTTCAAAAAGTCAGTTTTTCTTTCATATTGTTTTTGTTTCTTCCTCACTGTCCTCTAATTCATCAACATTTTTCTTACACTTAGGTATCTGAATAAGATATCAATGAGATCAGATGTTGCAAAGAATCATGTTTTCAAATGCTATGTCTCATTTCTGACACATACCAAGTCTGATTTCTGTTATCAATCCAATTCTTTTAGCCTAACTTGGTTTCAGGTTCCATTTGACCATTAAGTGTTTCAATATTATGTTCTGTTATTTTCCTCCAGGCACAATCATTTTCTCAAATTGAATTTCTTTCTACTTTTTTTCAGACCAGGGAGTGAAACTGATAGTTTTGAACACCCTTAGATGCTATCTTTGGCTTCACAGTGTAGCATCATCACCATCCTACATCTGTACAACACCATCCTGCACAAATCTGCCACTCCATATGTTGCATCGTGCAAGGAGATTACAATGGGCTTGAATTTGGATTTCAGTCAGAGATTCCCTGGAGACATTCCACAAGAAAAAATATTGCTCAAGCCAACATTTAAATCCTTGCCTAGAGCTACCCCCTCCTCCAAAGAGAAATATAATGAGAATGAAAGCACAGACCCACAAATTCAATTACCACATTTTTTTCTTCTTTGGAGGAGTTTATCCTGTCCTCCTTGTTGTGATTCCTTTCTGTTGGTACTGTCATTTGCCAGATGGGCTTTATTTTTAAATTTAAATACTTTATTTTGTGGCAGTGTTACCCATTGCATCATATTCAATGCCAGCTCTTATTCCTTCAAAATCAAATGCTTGGCACATCCTCAAATTGTTTAAGGATCAGGCACTAGGAACTTAACATAGAGAAAGGGGAAAAAACTATACATTTCTATCACTCTAATACTGAGAGTAACAAGCACAGAATGAGTATTAAAGGGAATCTTTCAACATAGCTACGAGTTTCTTTCAGTCACAACCAGTGGATAAATACTGCTCACAACATGCCAACAAATAGTAAAATCTAGGAGAATGTGAGCAGAGAGCAAAGATACCTCAAAAAACAAAACTGATCTATTCCAGTTCCCATACTTCTTCCTTACCAATATACACACAAGGGGCAGAAACTCGGGGGTGAGATCATCGCAATTTAGAAAGTCATTTACTAATGGCCAAAAAAGTGTTTTTGAAAATATAAGCAAAAAATCTATTGTGTTGAAATACTTTTTTGAGTATATTTATATATTAATATATATTAAAAATGAGTAGAATTTATTGCTTGGTATATATATTTTTTCAACAATGTTCTTTAAATTGTTTGGCAGACCAGTTAAAGACTAAAACTATGTATAAAGGTACCTTCTGATAACCATGACCAGTTCATTTATGTGTGCAAATTACTACTTGAGTCTTGACTAGAATCCATGTGTGAGGAAACCGGTTTCTCATTATATGCTTCTAGCACTGAAAATCATTTCTTTTTCCAATCTGTTCAGGCCAGTGGTCAATAATATAAAGCACACCTCAATTCTGTCTCTCATCTTTATTTAAGGTACAGTCATCTGGCAATTTCAACATTTCAGAACATATTTTACAAGGAAAACAGAATCATTGGCCTCTATGCAGTAACAAGATCACTGTAAATCCATACACTAATGTGTGTGTACTCCTTAGCAATTACTTTCATCTTAGCCTTCACTCACTCCTCTCCAAAACTCTCTCTGCCTAGAGATACATTTTTTCCTTTCAAAACTCAACTTAAATGTTTCTCTGTCTCACAGAGGCAAAATTATTTGCTTCCTCCTCTGCTTTGCCATTTCATTTCTATTACACTGCTTCTCTTCCTTACGTATTTCTCTTTAATTATGCTAAAGTATAAGAATTAATGAGCAGAGGCAAAATGGATTTATCTTTATATTTGCCAACAAAATTATTTACTTCATAGTAAAAACTCAATAATAACGAGTTAGTGCAAAAAAAAAATGAATTTAAAAATGTCACTGAGTTTTCACTTTGAGATCATTGACCCCCTCCTTTCAGTTGTACTATAAGGATTTTACAAACAGACCAGAGATAATATAAGTGAAACATTAGAGAAGAGACAGGGACTGGAGAATTATAAATCAAAGACACAATGATTATGATAATGATAATAATAAATAGGCAGTAATCATGAATGTGAGACAGAAGAATTACCAAAAAAAACTTAGTAAAAAATAAGTTATAGGTTATTATGATAGAATACGATCACTGAAGTTAAAAATTACTATCCAGAGTCATCAAGAATATTAATATAGAAAAATGAGCAACAAAGGAAAAAAATGATAGACATTAAACCATTTGATTTTATCACTGCTGTATATAACAATAGGGTGAAGCACTGAAAAAGTCATCATTCCTTAAACACTGGTGTTGGAATTTTTGAGAGAGAAATCTGATGTAATAAATGTGATATTAGAAAACTAAATTTGTCTTTAAAATGTATAAATCATTTGGAAGAAAGCATTGTATTTTTGCCAAAGACTAGTTCTCTAAGTAGGTAGGTCTTTTTAAATGAAATGACAGTAAAAGAAATGTTGTCCCTGGAATTATCGTGCACTGACTCACAATAGTTAACGTCCTCGTTTAAGTGTTTCCATGACACTTTGTTATGCTGCTCTGTCCATCTTTGTAGGCACCAGCTCAGGGAGCTCTTTAGATAATATTCAAAGAATGAGAAACAGAAGTCTGACGGATATGTTGACTAATGGTGCATCTTGAAACAACCTGCTGACCACTGAGGAGTTCGTTAAGAATGAAAAAGCAGACTGCTACTATAAACCCAGAAAGCCTTCTCAGGATTGGTAGAACAAGATAGCAAATGATACTCTTTGGTCTCCACTTATATCATTCTTCAAGTTTTTCAAAACCAGGAGAAATACTGAAGAGATGAAGATGGTATTGCAATACAACCTGGAGAATATTGACACATCATCTCCTCCCTTTACACATATTTGTTCCAGAAGAGAAGCCCACATGTAACATACACTCTGCCATGGAACCAAGAAGGTCTACAACTGAAAGAGCACAGTAGAACTTCTTAGCTAAAAATAAATGTTTTGTGAGATTTTAATAATATTTTATAATTTAATGGTATATTGATCCTTAATAGTTTCTCTGGTTCAAAGATCATTCTTATAATAACAAAATGAAAAGAAAAAACTCCTTTTACCATTTGCCCTCATAACCCCTGGTTGCCATTTTTCTCAACCCTCTAATTATTTTATAGTTAATAAAGAAGAAAGAGTTCTAAAACTTTTGCTTGCGGCTCAAGGTTTGAACTCACACTGCTGATTTTATCACTTAATCTGAAAAGGGGAAAGCTTAATTATGCTCTACAAGCAGTTCTAAAATTATTTAATTGGTGACTGACCAAAACCTTTTTCTTTGAGGAAATGAAAGAAAATTGACTAGAATTTTGACTAGCAAGAGAAGGTTAGTGTATATAAAATACATATATTTTAAAATGAAAAGAACCACTAAACAATGATATAAATTATAAATCTACAAAGGAATGAGATATTGCTCTGTCTTTTAAAATTAATAATTTAACTATAATTAAGCTATATTAGAATCACATATGCTTTGCTCTTGAAAATAACTTTTGCAAAGAGGAAGGCATTCAGATTTGTTCCTAAATTAATAATGGGATGAACATCTTTATATACCAGTTAACGCATTATAAATAAAACAGTAAGGTCACAGTCTACAGTAAATTAACACAAATTTGTAGAAAACCTTGACCTCCCACACCTAACATAGCTACATCTTTAATTAATTAATGCAATTTTCTACAACTAAATATTAATAATGCAGTTTTCTCAAACAGTGTTTCCTCAGTTTTACACAGCAACATACCCTACAATAAAACCATAAAAGAAAGCCTCAGGATGGCATAGAAAGCCCTTTGCTCTTTTGAGTAAAGTGATAGAGAAATGCAACTTCATGGTGTTGATCAGATATAGGATGAGAGGAGTTAAGTGTAGCTGACATTCAGTTTTCTCCAGGCTTTTCCCTTATCTTTATATATAAATTAAGCACTTTAAATTCTCAAAGACTTCTGTGTCAACAATTCATTTACTTAAAGTTTCTTATCAAGTATATTCATAACATATTGTCCTTGGGGGGTCAACCAAAAAGTTAACCTAGGTTAAATCTGAGTATTTTTAAATGATACTGATTTCACTTCACTGAGTTAAGATATGAGAATCATATGAGTCACATCAGGGGATTTAATGCAACATGTATTTTAAAAATTACTTCAGTATTTATGATTTTTCCCTAGATATAGTTCTTCTTCTTGCGGAGAATGGGAAGGTAAAGAAAGTAGTAGGTTGTACAGGCCTACTTACCCTCACCACTTCTCTGTGACCTGCACACCTCCCACCCCACTTCTGGACAATGTCAGTTATTCCTTTATTAATGAAACCCTCTACATTACCTCTTGGAACATTGTGTGTGTGTGTGTGTGTGTGTGTGTGTGTGTGTGTGTGTGTGTGTTAAGATAGCTTGTATTATAAAATCTGCATACGCCAACCCTCAGGAAGCCTAAGAGCACCTTGAATACAAGGCTCAGCTTATTAACATTTCTATTCTCACAACTAATATGGTTAAAGGCATAATGGATAGTAGGAACCCTAGTCGTTTGTTTTTTTTTAGATGAATGACTAACATTTTGAATCAATCAAACAACATGATTAATATCTCATCTTTCCCAGGTAACACAAACAGTGATTTTAAAATTCCAATTACTTGGAGTGACTCTTTAACCATAGAATTAAAGATGAGTTTCATGTATCACAGCAGAATATTGGAAAAAGTTTTTTCATCAAGTATTAGATTCAGTTTCTCCTAAATCAAATTACCTAGATATCAATCCCTTACTACTTATCTACAGTCTACACATTTTCCCTAGTAATCAAACAATAAGAGATAGTTGATTATTAGCTAAAGTATAGGATAGAGGAGTAGAGTAGAAGTAGACATTATTCAATTTGATACCATATATATATACTCCAACAACATGCAAAGGAATCCCATGTTGATACTAAGAAGGAAATTTTTACAAAGGTAAATTATGTAATATTTAAAAATTCTCTGCTAACATAGAATGAATCTAAAACCTCTACAAAATGGTCAATAAATATTACACATCTCATCTTTTATTCTAAATTAAACATGAGTAAAGTTATTATAATAGGAGCTATTTAAAATAAAGCAGAAATTAGGTTAAATTCTGTACTTACAGTTTAGAATATGTAACTGGGCTTATTTAAAAAAAAGTGAGAGGGAGAGAAAGAGAGAATAAATGTCTTAACTCCCATCATCATGTGGCATGAGCAGGATGGTTATAAACCTCTCTGTTGTCTCCATTTCAGATATGAACAACATCTGTTGGTGTATATGATGAGTAGCTGCTGGATGGCTGTGACCTGCTGAGACAGGCCAATGGAATCTTAGTTGTAGTGACTTGGCTCTCTGGCTTCCCACTAAATGTGCAGATTTGTGGTCATCTTCTGGTAAGTGTAACATTTCAAACCTTTTTGTAGAAAATACATCCCTAGATCAGTCTTTCAGGGATACTCTGATCAAGTTTGTGTCAGCTGAAAAGAGGAGTTCTTAAGGGACTGAGAGAAGTCTACACAGTTTCTTCTCATTTTATCTGTAGGAAGAGAAATGATTATCTTTCCGTATGAAATATATGATATATTCTAAAAACTTCACTTTAAACCATCACTAATGTGAAGTTCCTCATTTTGAAATGAGAGGATCATTAAAAAATACAGTAAATTTCAAAAAAAGTCTTAATTGTAGATGATTCATTACCTTCAGTTATCTAACAGGCTGGATATTGATGTCTCAGTGTGAAAAAGAGAAATATCAGATACAGATGGATGCTGTCACACACCCTTAGATAAATGCATGGGCCACAAGAAATGCACCTCTCAGCAGCAGAACTAAGGATTGGGTGTTGTTTGAGAAATATGCAAAGATGTTTTTGTTAGTCTGCTTTTGTCTACCCACCCACACTCCTTCTCTCCTCCTTTCCCACTCATGCACACTTCCTAAAACTATGAACCTACATAGTTAAGGATTAACAATGTTAAGGTCACTCTTCCTTGTTAAAGTCAATGCTCCTGAACAATATTTAACCCAATTTGAATAAGGTTAATTTAATTAAAAGTTAGCTATTAGATGTGATTTTGTAAGCACAGTTGTATTTTTTTAAAGAAGTAAAGTCTTTTTAGCTGTGGTAAAAAGTAGATGTTGCAGTACACATGTAACTTCAAATTATATTACAAAACCTGAAGTTCCCTAAACTTCAGGGTATCACTTCTTTTAATACCTGAACAACACAAAGCCTCCTTTCTACCTATCTGCAGGAAATCCATGCTTCCTTCCTTCCCTGCTTCCTTCTTTCCTTCCTTCCTTCGACATATCTCATTTACTGTTGCTAAAAATCCCCAAAGAATTCTTGTTAACTCAGATGGGTTGCTATATCTCTTTGGGTCAGCTGTTACAATTTCACATCTACTTTTCCTTGCCACTGCAGCTCTCACTGGTTGACTTTTCTCCAAATAGAACAAAGTAGAACTAACACACTTTCCTGAAATCTTAAAGAAAATGAAAACTTTATAATGTAGTGAAGGAATAGGAATGAAAGATAATACAACTTGAGAGTTCACCAGTATGACCCATATTTGCCATGTCTCTGACTCCATGGCTTGTCATGATTGCCAAGGATCTTTTTACTACTCACAGTGCCCTGTACACAGGGCCTTATTCTCAGGCCCACTTTATTCTTTTTTTTTCCGTACACGGGCCTCTCACTGCTGTGGCCTCCCGTTGTGGAGTACAGGCTCCGGACGCACAGGCTCAGCGGCCATGGCTCATGAGCCTAGCCACTCCGCGGCATGCGGGATCTTCCCGGACTGGGGCACAAACCCGTGTCCCCTGCATCGACAGGCGGACTCTCAACCACTGCGCCACCAGGGAAGCCCAGGCCCAATTTATTCTTATTCAAGGTCCACTGTTGCAGCCAGAGGAGTACTAAAAAATTACTTGCATTAATCTTTATAATGTATTGAACTATATCCCCAACACAGATACAGATTTAATTTTTTAAGTTCCTGCAGTTGGATTAAGTCACAGGTAAACTTCTGAGAGTTGTGCACGTACATTATGTTTGCATGCCCTCCCTATCCCCCACCCCTACCTGTCAGCCCAGAACTAGGACAAAGGTCAAATTTCCAAATACAAACTCTAAGTTTACAAAGACTTATGACCTCCACATGGTAATTCTGCTGTCAACTAATTTAGATCCTGCTCTATTAACAGAAGTATCATAGTTCTTTCCTCGCATGGTTCAAATCTCCCTCCTACACACAGAAAACAATTTTTAAATGTACATAAAAATGAAAAACAATGCATTGCCCATGTATACTCAACATTTTATTGCCTACATTGTTTTAAGGCATAAAAATACATACCCACATGCACACACACATATATGCTGTATACTGAATGCTGTGATTCCCTTAACTTTTCCCATAATTTATAATTAAAATGATCATTGTACTTAGACAAAAGGCAAGATGTTCACATCACTTTCTTTGGTAGATGGAAATTCATTTGTTTGAATTTGTTCTTGAGTGTCTAATTATGTTGTTTTGGGGACTCTGGGGACTTTATAATTACTTCTTCAACTGAAAATTGATCAAGGTTGAACATCAAAGGAACTAGAGAAAACTTTTTCAATACATGTGATTTCAGAAACTTCAAAAGTATACTCTAGTAGGTGCTATTTCTAGTTAAAATTTAGTGTCCATTTCTTAGTCTTTGGTACTAGACTACATGAACAGTAATCGACCTAAAATTTGTAGGCTTCTATTAGGAATATCAGCTGATAAATATTTTGTGTAAATGTAAGTGGAATCCTGAGGCTGGATATAATTTATTTATTAGTTCTACAAGTTTAGTATTTACTTATGTTTTCTTTTCTATTGAATTTTATTTTTGGTTTGTTTTCCTCTGTGGTTTTTGTTTGTTTGTTTTGCTTACTCTAAGACTAGACTGCTACTTGTGTGGATTGGTATTTAGAGAAATGATACATAAACTTTTATGTACAATTAATTGAAATTTTTCAATTCAAAAAATTGAATTTTTAATCAAATAACATTTCAATGCAACTTGTTTGCATTCTGTATTATAACTGAGCATTAATTTATTTTTTCTTCCTCTGAGTTGACCTGTGGGACATGACTATATCACACTGTCTCCATGGTTTGGAGAGGGTTCCTATCTCACTGTGTCTAAAGATTAAACTGTGAATGTTATTTATCAAAATCAAATGTTTTTTTCATGCATGTATAAAACTATCATCATTAGTAATTATGCATTCATGCCCAAGAACAAACAGAAATATGACTCATAGGATTATATTCAAACTGTGGAAACAAAAAAATAATAATTGAATTAGTTAGTCAAATGTGCCATCATAAGCAAGGAACAAGTTGATCATTCAGCAGTGCATTTGCAAGTTGATTTTTTTCCTACTTTTCTGCAATTATATGTCAGATTTGGGTAAAAACCATAATATATCATATTTTTAGCCATACATATCTATGGAAATGTCATGTAGTCATAAATGAGCATTTCTCTTCTTATTTCTATAAATGTAACATGTAAATTTTGTCAAGACAATGCTATTTCGGAAGCATGAACAACAGGGCTTTCACTTTGCTTTGCAAATAGTATCTAACCTGAATTGCTTTAAAATCTTTTAGTTTGTGGGTTAAAAATTTAGACTGTCACTAATGCTCTGCTAGAAATAGTCACAGAATGTTTGCTCACTAATTTGTTCAAATAGGTCAGCTGTGACTTGCTACATGACACTTAGGAACCCTACGCAGAAGTGCTGTGTCTGACCAGGTTATTCAAGAAATGATATTGTAATCACCCCTGATACTACATGTACAAAAATAGCCTTAGGCTGTTCTCCTAACACATCCTGTTAACACTTGTATATTGGTATTACAAGAGATATTGGCACTCTTTTGAAAGAAAAAAGAAAAAAAAGATCCACAGAATTTTACCCATTAAAATCCCATTATGGAAATTACACAAGTTTTTTGTACCCAGGGCTGGCACCAGGCAAAATCCTGAAGTTGACTCATGTTCTGAGTCCTGTGCAAGGTTTTGCTCTTAATATCTATGGAACCAATTACATGCAAGGTACAAAATGATAAGGCTTAAGGTGGTACCTCTCCTAATATTCCCAGTATATTTATAAAAGACTCAAAAAAACAAAATCATTGTGACTTTTTGTATATCTCAGTGAATGGTGTCACTACCCACTCAGTTACCTGAGACAACAAATGGACATTCTTAATGTGTCTCCTCCTTAACCATGATATGCAATTGTTTATCAAGTCTTGTTGGCTCTCTCCTGAGGATGCCTTACACTCTTCATTCTCTTCTTTACACTTACTGCTAGTGCTTTAGTTCCAGTGCTCATAGTATCCCATGGGACTGTTGTAATACCCACCTCTGCCCTATCTTTACCTTTAGTCTTTTTCTATTCCAATCTATCATCTACCATTCCTCAAGAGTTGTCTCTCTAAAGTACAAATATGACTTTATCTTTCCATTTTATTTCAGTCAATAGCTTCTTAAACTTACACAAAATTTCTTTGGTTATCAGGTCTAAGTTTTCCTCTACATAGTCCATTCAGCTCAACAAAAAAAACTAGGATTATCCAGATATAATGTGCTCTTTTATATTTCACTGCCCGTTGTTTGCTTTTTTTTTTTTTTTTTATGTTATTTACTCTGCTTGAATTTCCTGTCCCTCCTTTCCTTCTTATCAGTCTGAATTGAAGCAATTCAAATATAAGATCCTCTGTGGACCCTGCATGATGCAGTACTTATTAGTCTTTGGATCACCTGCAATTGTGTCCCACACATTGAGTGAATGAAGAATGGATGGATTGAAACAAACAGAAGAAGCATTTGAACAGTGCATAGGTAGTGGAAACCTTTGTAAACCTCATCTTGGCACTGGCCAAGTGCTGCAACATTACAATGAGTGGTGTTGCAATTAATGGCGGTACATTAAAAAAATTTTTTTGCACAGGCCACAAGTAAACATGCTTCTAAATGGTTGAAAAATGTGCTTTACCTGTGTTTCTATTGAAGATGTTTGTGTGTGTGTTGCATGGGATGACTGAGCAGTTAAGTGAATTGTGAGTTTACTTGTTTTCAAGTTGGGTGGGCTCTGAATGCTGGTACTTTCTGGTACTCATTGTTCCCTTCCCCTTCTCCTGTCAGACAAAAGTATGGCAATGGGAAAGCCTGACACAAATTAAGGAGGGAGAGACTTGTGAATAAGTGATCCATAAAATCATTAGGATGGCATAGGGATTGAATGAGAGATAGATGTATCTGTTAAATCTCCACTATCCCAAATCACAAGTACAAACACTTCAATATTTATCGAGTAATTTAACCTAGTTTCTTTTTGTTGTTGTTCATTCAGTTCCATGATTCAGTTTCCTTCATTCTGATAAAGTGATTACTTCTTATATTAATCTAGTTCGACAATTAAGATGCATGAACACATTCCATATATTTTCCTTCCACAGTGTTTTGTTTTATACTAAAACAGATGTCATTTAGGTGCCTTTGAAACAAGGAAGCACTAAAATTAATGGTAATTTTCTCTACTGCTATGAGACAGATTCAATTATTCCTCCACTCCTGTACACTTTATTCTCACATGCATTTGGATACTTACCCTATAATATCAAATATGATTGGGTGCATATATGCCCTTCTCTTTCTTCCGAGTTATATCATCTATCTCCCTACCCTGAACTCTGTCAAGCATAAGTAGAGAAACAGTGCCTTACATTCATAGAGAAAATTTCTATTGTGCAAGACTTGGCAAGATGAAATGTAAAGGGAGAAAAATTGGGGAAGAGGAGGCACTTAGAAAAAGCACTATTTCATATTACCCGCAGTGCTTTCATTGTGATCTTGCTCTACCTCTGCTTCTGCTAATGTCTTTTCAATACATTCTTAATAACTATCATTATCTTTAAAACTGTTGAAAAAGCACTGCTTTGGAGAGAGTTTTCCAAGGTAGCCACTATTTCACTTGCCCTCTCCCCCTGTCCTCGTGTTCCTCTTTGGACAAGCACATATTGCTAAGTAAGCATTCGCTTATTAAGTGACCCTCTTATTGATGAAGGTTACTACCAGTATAATTGAATGGAGAACCATTCAATTGTTTGCCTAAATCCCAGTGGTCTTAAACACAGTTATCTCCATCTAAATGAGAGTAGCTAAATTTGCTTGAGGAAATATAATCAGGTAGAAAGGGTGTACTTTAAATTTGTAAATAAAATTCCCAGCAATACTGCTACATTATTACATAAGTTCACTTTCTACTTTCTAAGAAAAACTATTTCACAAATTCTTTACTTTTTTCAAACTTCCCACATTAACTTGTTCTTTCACCCAAACACCTATGCTGACATGCTCAACTCATGTCATTGCATCATTCTTCATTGATAAAAAAAAAAAGTAATTGATCAAATGTTCTCATTTTCCTAAATTTACAGCCAAAATCCTGTAGGAGCTGTACCTGTATTTTCGATCAATCTACCATTTCAATAAAAGAAATTTCTCTTCTTGCATCAGAGTTTACTCTGCTCAATATTATGTAACAACCTAATTGGGAAAAGAATTTGAAAAAAAATAGAGACATGTTTATATATAACTGAATCACTTTGTTGTACACCTGAAAGTAACACAACATTGTTAATCAACTATACTCCAATATAAAATAAAAAGTTAAAAACATTTACTCCCTTGATTTGTGCTCTGTATTTCGTACTCTATAATCTTCTCTGTAATGTTTTCTTCTACATTATCAATTTCTCCTATTCCGTTGAAACACTTCCACTGTACCTGATAGAAAACAACAAAATCCTTAAACCCATAAAGGTCTTAAAAACTAACACTGTGATTCTCTGCTACCCTCTTTGAAAAAAGTGAAAAAGTTAAAGCCCATATCTTAATTTTCTCCTTTCTCATTCACTTTTTCATCTGTTCTTTTCCTGTCTTTACTCCAGTAAAAGTGTGACATTTGTTTTCTTACCAATGTAAGCTCTATAAAGACAGGATTTATAAGTATCTTGTTTACAATATCCTTTTCAAGGTGTAGAAGAGTGCCAGGCATCTTGCAGTATTTGTCAATCTAATACATGAATGAGTGCGTGCACTGAGACTGTTTCAACCAAAATTAAATAATCTATCTCTTTATACTATGTTAAAACAATATATGATATGACCTAATACATGGTCATGAGGAACACTTGGATAATCCTGAAAAGTATGAGGAAGATCTTTTAAAAAAATATGAATTTTACTTCATGGAGATTACCAATAACATTTCAGATTTTCATTGAAATATTTTTTTCTTTTTTTATTGAGGTATAGTTGATTTATAATATTATGTTAGTTTCAGGTGTACAACATAGTGATTCAAAATTTTAAGCCATTCATGAAAGAAATTGAAGACACCACAAAAAATGGAAAAAAAATATTGTGCTCTTGGATTGGAAGAGTATTGTTAAAAATGTCCATTCTCTCCAAAGCAATCTCCACATTCAGTGCCATCCCTATTAAAATACCAAAGGTGTTTTTCAAAAAACTAGAAAAAATAATCCTAAAATATGTATGGAACCATAGAAGACTCTGAATGACCAAAGAAATTTTGAGAAAGAAAAATAAAGCTGGAAGGATCATGCTCCCTGATTTCAAACTATACTACACAGTTATATTAATCAAAACACTATAGTATTAGCACAAAAACAGACACATCGATTAATAAAATGAAATAGCCCAGAAATAAACCCATACACACTCATATGGTCAAGTAATGTATGAACAATAGGCAAGAATACCATAATGGGGAAAAGACATTAATTTCAATAAATTCAATAAATGGTGTTGGGAAAATTGGACAACTACAGACAAAAGAATGAAACTGGACTACTTTCTTACACCATACACAAAACAGAAAAAAAAAAACTCAAAATGGATTAAAGACTGAAATCTAAAACCTGAAACCATAAAACTCCTGGTAGAAAACATAAGCAGTATGTTCTTTGGCATTGGTCTTAGCAATATTTTATTGGATATGTCTCCTCAGGCAAGGCAGCAAGGATCAAAAATAAATAAATGGGACCACATCAAACTAAAAAGTTTTTGTACAGTGAAGGGAAACCATCAACAAAATGAAAAGGCAACCTACTGAATGGGAGAAGATATTTGCAAACAATATATTTGATGATGGATGATATCCAAATTATATAAATAACTCATGCAATTCAATATCAAAAACACAAACAACCCAAATTTTAAAGTGGGAAGACTTGAATAGGCATTTTTTCAAGAAGACAGACTGATGGCCAACAGTCTCATAAAAAGATGCTCAACATCACTGATCATTAGGGGAATGCAAATCAAAGCCACAATGAGGGGACTTCACTGGTGGCACAGTGGTTAAGAATCCTCCTGCCAGTGCAGGGAACACAGGTTCGATCCCTGATCTGGGATGATCCCACATGCCATGGAGCAACTAAGGCCATGCACCACAACTACTGAGCCTGCACTCTAGAGCCTGTAAGCTACAACTACTGAGGCTGCATGCCACAACTACTGAAGCCTGCAACCCTAGAGCCCATGCTCTGCAACAAGAGAAGCCACCGCAATGAGAAGCCTGCGCACCGCAACAAAGAGTAGCCCCTGCTTGCCGCAACTAGAGAAAGCCCGTGCGCAGCAACAGAGACCCAACGCAGCCAAAAATAAATAAATAAAATTAAATAAATAAATTAAAGTAAAACACAATGAGGTATCACCTCACATCTATCAGAATGGTTATTATCAAAAAAAAAAAAAAAACTCAGCAAGTTATCAGTGAGGATGTGGAGAAAATAAAACCCTCATGAACTGTTGGTGGGAATGTAAATTGGTGTAGCATCTATGGAAAAAAGTCTGGAGTTTCCTGAGAAAACTAAAAATAGAACTACTATAACATCTAACAATTTCACTTCTTGGTATTTATATGAAGAAAACAAAAACACTAATTTGAAAGGATACATGTACCTCTATGTTCCTTGCAACACTATTTACATTACCCAAGGCATTGAAGCAACTGAAATATCCATCAACAGATGAGTGGATAAAGATGTGGTATATGTATATGTGTGTGTATATATATAGATAGATATAAATATATGAGGAAATATTAGCCATAAATGCCATCATTTGTGGCAACATGGGTGGACATAAAGGGTATCATGCTAAGTGAAGTGTCAGACAGAGAAAAACAAAAACCACATTTCATTTATATGTGGAATCTAAAACTCAAAATAAATAAAACAGAAGCAGGCTCATAGTTACAGAGAACAAACTGGGAGTTGCCAGAGGGGAGAGGGATGTGGAGATGAATAATAAAGATGAAGAGTATTAAGAGTTACAAACTGTATAATGTATACACAGAGAGTATAGTCAGTAATATTGTAAGGAGTATATATGGTGACAGATAGTGACTAAACTTATTGTGGTGATCATTTCATAATGTATAAAAATATTGAATCACTATGTTGTACACCTGATTCTAACATAATATTGTATGTTAATTATAATTCAAAAAAATTAATGAAAATAAAGCTGAAATTGTTTCTGTATATTCAAACAAAAGGTACTTTTGTTTACCTTTCAGGCTAATCTTCATTTTTGTCCTTTTATCCATCGAGTTCTTAACTTTTTCTTAATAATTTGAATTACGTCTGTAAATGTAGTATATCACAATTTGTTATATCTGTTCTACTATTTTCAAGTTTGTAATTTACATTTAATCACATTTGCTGGAATACAGGTAATTTTACATTTAAGATACACCATCTATTTTAAAATTTATTTCTAAAATTACTACTGTTTAAAAGTACTCACATTTAAAAATGATTAAATTCATTTCTATTGTATTTCTTATTTCTTATTATTTCTTATTTCTATTTATTTATTTTTTTATATTAAATTTTTGGTCAACTGTAATTTCAACTGAGCTATTTAAGCATTAGGAACTTAACATTTTCATCAAACTAATGTTGGAAACATGAAATTATCATTCCTTGACCCTTAGGATTTTTAGGGGATTGATTAGCTTATTCAGAAGTGACTTTCTAATTCAGAATTGACTCAGCTTGTAAAATACAAGGAGCACAATAAAATAAAAGGCATTTTTAGCAGGCAATGAAAGGAGATAGATAACATTTTTGAGAGAGGGGCCAACTTATATAGTCTAGCACAGCATAAGAGTCCTACCTTAGGATCTGCTTCCATAATTCTTCACAATTTTAGGGTTTATTCTTTCCTTTTATTTTTGAATTCATGGATTTTCTCAAAACTCTGACCCAGTAGCTCCAAGATCATGTTTAGTTGAATGGAAGCAAAGTGAGCAGAGGACAAAGGGATAGCATAGGGAAAGTAGAAGCTCTTTGTGTGCCTATGTATTTGAAAATGACCCAACATCAGAGTTTTTATAGCTTAGTAGTTAACATATTGTTCAGATTTATCTATAGTTGATGTATTAATGGTCTTTTAATGGCAGTTCATATGGTTACTTAATAATGAATCCACTGTTATGGTGACAGAGAAAGTAAGCTTCAGAACAATTTGGAAGTAGCACACTATCAGTCATTAAAAAATGAGATGAAATATAGTGAATTTGAATAAGTGGGCCAGAGAATGTGACTAGTTCATCCCCTACTTATTTCAGAGTCAGTAGACAGAGGAATCTATATTTTCTTCGCTGTAGTAAGAGAGTCTTACATTTCCTATCACTGCCAGGATGTGAATTCCAGCAGTAGAATCTTTCTCTTAGTAGGCCAATCATGTCTTATTTTGCCATTTTCCTCATTGCATACACCTGCTATGGAAATTTAATATACTAAACAACATGCCTCCTTTTTCCTGTTGCTTCCAAGTGGATTTCATACATTTGCATTTAATTCAGAAGGCTGTCAAATTATATGCAACGATTTAGATTCAGCATAGTTTAATCACATCTAAAGTCAATTAAAGGAAAATTTTAAACATCCATTTCCTTAGTTTGACCTAATTTCTTATTAAGTCACTGCTTTCTCTTGTATTTCATTGTTACAGAATATTCTATATAACGTTAACATTTTTTATTTAAAAGGATGGAACATTCTTTAGAAATATGTTAATATGGTAACAATAGGGATGCAGTTACAAGTTTGCAATCATTCTCATTCTTTCTTTAGACTGCACTGTTTGTAACAACCCCTTTGACCTCACAAGGCTCAGCATTTTTCCTTCAAGTACACTTCTTTTCCCCTCTCATTTCCAGAATGCTAAATTGAGATGATTAACATCTGCCTAGAACAGATGCCCCTGAAGTTCTGCTACAAACATAAAATTTCCCTCAAAGCCAATAGTATAGGTATAATAACAAAAGGCAGTTTTTTAAACATATGGAATGTATTGTTTTCTGGTTTTCCCTCCTGACATGATACCATTTATTTTTTTAAGAAATTCTTTCACGTGATTATTTCCGAGTTAGAGTCCATTCGTGAAATTGTTTTTAATTCTATAGTTTTCAAAACTAAGAGTTGTTCAAGACAGTTTAATTTTCATTAAATCCATTGGTAGTTTACCCATATTTTCAAACAGTATTAATTGCTTTTTTTGTGCCATGGACATAAAAATAGTAGTTTAGAGGAAAAAATGTATGAGTGAAAATTCATAAAAGATATTCAACTTGAGTAGAAACAAAACAAAGTCACTTTCAAAAATGAGATATACCTATTCCTAGTAAATTGCCAAATATTTAAGAGAAAGAAAGCGGAAAAAACCCTCTTCCCTCCTTTGCACATTGGCTCTGTGCTGAGGCCAGGCCATTTTCACCTCTGCCTTGGCTTCTTGCTTTCATTGTGTCTAGAGATCACCCAGAGGTTGAAAGTGTACCATCTTCTCAGATTTTTTTCTGAGTGAGCACCAAGGCATGTATATGTCTCTAAACTCCTCAGTATACAGGGACACTTTTAAATGCCTTAATTTCCCAAAGAAACTCCCTGCCCAGCTTTTCCTCCTAGGCTCTCAGTGCTCTTTGTATGCCTCAAGGATGTAATCTTTTGACTCAGGCTGCAGTGGGTTGTTCATTTATCTTCCAGTGTTATTGTGAAATGCAGTTCATTCATCTTGAGTAGGTTCCTAGTTAGGCGAAACGAAGACAAGCACTTTGCATTGTCCTTCAGGTAGCTCCCAGACAGGTTAGAAATGGAAAACACAATCGTTTGTAAATAAGGTCTGTTCTGTTCCCCTCAGAATAACTATAGCATCAGGGGGTGAGTGGGAAAAGGGCAAATAAAAACATCACAGAGTTTTCCCACTCTTTAAGTTGCTTTTCTTTGATTCAACATTTGCTTGGTTGCTGCAAACCTTTGACTATTTTTCAGAGTTCTTAGAAAGTTGATTCTGTCAGTTTTTGCTTGATTTTTTTAAAGGTCTCCGAGAGACATGTGGTTTGAAGCTGCGTGCGTCATTTTCACTCATATTACTCCCTACTTCTTTATATTTTACTATATTTTCAATTGCGTGTTAAACATTGTAGATGATCCATTGTGTTGAGCTTTGTTCTAATGGGATTATATTAGTGGAAAATTCTCTTGATCCTGTCTGTTTTGGGGGTTTTTTTGTTGTTTTTTCTGATGAGTCTATTTTGATTTTGTCTTTAGTTTGGGGTCATATACCCTAAAACATGGTGATTCCTAAGATGTTGCCTTTCTGGAGTCTCACCCAAATGTCTGAGATGCTTAGTGAGTGCTTTTACTCCTACAGCCTCTGGAATCTCTGCTCAGCTGTTTGTTCCCAGGCAGTCCCTCCTTGTAAGCCTTTACAGAGTCCTGCTGTACACATTCAGGGCTCTGTCTTTGGTCAAGGACTTAGAGAGATTCCCCACATAGGCTTCTGGGTTATTTCCACCCACCTACTGTGAGTTTACCTATGTCCAGTGTCGTTCCCTGGAAATTCCAGCAGTTAACAGTCATCCAAAACATATCTCTTCCTCTTCAGCCCAGAAGAGACTGCTCTCCGTTTGGGCACTGTCTCCCTGCATGGTAATCTGGAAAGTGCTTGCAAGTAGAAACCTGTGATAATTGTGGGGCTCACCTAGCGTATTGCCCTTCTCTCCAGGATCCCACCTATTTCTGTTATTCAATGCCTGGCAACAGTTGCTTTATGGATTTTGTCTATTTTTATAGTCAGACACACATTATTCTGTCTTGACTGGAAGTGAATGTCAAAGAGTCTCATTTTTAAAATATGTGTGTCTTCCAATGCAGTAATCTTGTAGGAAATTATATGTAGGAAATATCTAGAAATTTTCATGATGTTACGTGCTCAGATTCATTCACTACAGTTAATGTTTTAAAATAATTTTAAACAACCTATATTATATATATAATATTTAACTTACATATATTATATATCTAATATATATTTTATTATATATGTAAATGGCCTTTATTCCTCTGATTATTTGCTTCTATACTGTTATTTTCACTATAAATCATTAATAGTGTGGAAAATATCCACATTATATTAGATTAAAAGATAGATCAAAAATTGGATATGCAGTATGAGCCAGTGTTATTAAAATGTATGTATTGGTGTGTATGTGTGTGTATTTACATGAATAAAATTTGTTCACGTGTACCACCTTTTTGTCATAACAAAATATAATCAGGTGAGTTATTTAAACATTTTAAATTCTTCCCTGTTACTTACTATAAAATTAACTGTTTAAATATTTAAACTTCTTTCCTTCTCATTTCAATCAAAGCCTCATTTTGTTTTTTCTTTGCTTCTCACTGCTTGCCTTTAAAGCAAACTGCATCTCTTCAACCAAATTGGTCAGTTTTACTAGGATATTCAATGTTTTGCATGGGTATTTTTGTCACTCATGACTGAATTATTCTCTAAAACTAGGTCTACAGATATCCTGCCTATTCTTTAACTACTGTTTCAAAGCCACCAATTTCATAAAATCCATAAATGTATTTTTCCCTTGCCTGCTAACCTTTTGAAGTATTTTTGGTATTTTGTTTGTGGCATTTACCACATTCTACCTTGTACTGTAGCTGTTTGTATATCTGATATGTTTTATTTCATTACTAGTTTGTAAGCTTTATGAGAAAGGAAACAATGTCTTATTTTTTCCCCAAGGTCCTTACAATAGTGGGCCACTGAATAAATACTGAATATGTTTTATATCTATTTATTTTACATTCTGAACTATCAGATCTATGGTCTCTTGACCCCTCCCCTTGTTTATCTCCCTTGCTAATTGTTACTTACCTTTCGACACTCAAGTCAATTATTTTCTTCTTCAAGCAGTATTCTCTAAACACCTAGTAGTCTAATTTTGAATCAAACATCTATCAAACTCTCCAGGAATCTTTGATGAATATATATATATATATTTTTTTAGATTGTAATCTACTTCAGTGAAGGGGCTAAGTCTTATTTGATGTAATTGCGTAGTACAGTCCCTGACACACAGTAGACACAATTATTTATGGAAGGCAGAAAGTAATGAGAAAAGAAAACTTGCTGAGTTTTTTACACTAAAAATTTATTCTTAAAAAATTCATGAAAAATAAGAATCATTTCCCAATTGTGTGAAGTTAGAAAAATATAAAGAAAACATAAACAAGAACTAATCCATTACTTTCTCCAACTTTCAGAATACTATAAACTTTAGATGTATACTGTTAATCAGAATGGAGAAGGCAGGATTATGGATTTTGATTAAAAATAACATTTATTTATGCAAAAATTATGATATACATATCAATATAATACACTAACATGAATTTTTTAACTTACATGGGTCATTTAGTTTATTTATCTTTTTTTGACCTTTAGCTACATTTCTGCTCTTTGTAACATAAATATGGTACTTTTAAGATTTAACATTTTATAATATTGAAAATATTCATGAGATGATCATGATTCCTACAATTATCAGTACAGTAGATTCTAACGTGTTTTTTATGAGTGGTGTAATAGCATTTACTATTCGATGGTGTCTATTTTCATACTTAAAAGATAGCTATGTTGGGCTTCCCTGGTGGCGCAGTGGTTGAGAGTCCACCTGCCAATGCAGGGACACGGGTTCGTGCCCTGGTCCGGGAAGATCCCACATGCCATGGAGCAGCTAGGCCTGTGAGCCATGGCCGCTAAGCCTGCGCGTCCGGAGCCTGTGCTCCGCAACGGGAGAGGCCACAACAGTGAGAGGCCCGCGTACCGAAAAAAAAAAAAAAAAAGATAGCTATGTCAATCTGAGTTATTTTTAGAAAGAAAAAAATTACAATAAAAAGTAGGTTAAATTTTTTAAAGTTGATTTACATCTCTAAAACATCTATCTACCTATCTAGCTATCTAACGTTTAATTGCCTGGACTACAGCACTAAAGGAGTATCATTTATCATTGAGAACAGAAAGAACCTGAAAAGAAGTTAAAATGATGTCCCTCACAGGTCTGCCACCATGTTTCCCTACTGTTATCCTCCATATATTTCTTAGCAGCTGAAATGGCATTACACATGCAACTCATCACTGACTTAATTATCCTTCTGCTCTTATCTAGCCAGGCCAGGAGTAGAATAAGAAAATAAATGACAGTCTTTGTTGTTAATGTCATTTAAGCAAATTTCCTAGATGACAGTTGCTCCTGAAGGAAAGAAATCATATTGAATTATTGGTGGTGGAGAGTGAAGAGTACTATTTTCTACTGTCACATGAAGGCTCTGAGGAAAACTTCTCAGGTTTGAGCCTCACTTCTGTGCATGCAAATAATTGCATCCCTTTTAGGGCTGTGATGCTCAGTAGCATGCGTATTTCTTTCATATCTCTTTTAACATGATGGTGGTAAATCAACGTAACAGACATTTCTTTTTAAACTTCACCAGTTAAGAAACACCTTTCACCTAACATCCGAAGGTGGAGAGAAAGGGATATAATGAGTGAAGGAAATAAAGGTGAGAGTTGCTCTGAAGAGAAAATGAGCAAGGAAGAAAGTCCATTTTCCTTTTTCAGGTGTATCCTCATCAAATACAATGACCATTTTTCTGTTTTCACCTATGAATGAGAAGGAGAGATTAAGCCTCGATTTGGCTAGTATGTATTCTTTTTTATCAATTAAGAGAAAAAGAAAGAAAATAAATCAGTGAATTTTTTACCCCCAGGAAAGGTGGGAAATTCCTTTGTATTTCTACCACTGACTAATTTTAAGGGTGAAAGTGTAGTAGCTTTTTAAGACCTGGGTCTGTGGATACATAACTGCAGTTCACTAATTTGTTTTTTTTTAAAACCTTAAGCCTTTATGTTTATTTCCGTATTTTAAAAAGTCAGAAATCATAGGAAATCAATAAATCAATGAGAAATTATTTTATTTGGAAATAATAATTATTGTTCTCTTATAAATAGGATTTGCAGACCTAATACAGACCTTCACTTTGTAGGATAATACAGAACAACAGTAATGACCATACACAGCTGAAACTGCAAAGCCATCTTAATAATCAGTGGTAAAAATGAAAATTCTTCTGTGATCGTTAAAAACTTTTGTCAGAATGTTAAAATTTGTTTCGTTGGCAGTTATAAATATATAGAGAAATGAAAAAATAGTAAAACTAATATTTAATAAAAACTATACTTAAAACATTAGAAATGTTAAAAATTAAAGTGTTTTATTTCTCTGTAAAAAACCATCAACAGTTTCTTGAACAATACTTACCATCTTCATCTCATCATATAACTTATAATATGGAGTGAGAATCTTTGCCTTGGCACATTGTTGTACTCCTTTCTGAGTTTGAGTCAGCTCCCAACGTTTTATCATTTGCACTTTCAATGTCATGAAATATCTTTGAGAATTTCTTTAATGCAAAGTATTTTTGCCAGTGCCACTTCCTCTGGAATATTTTCTTCCTTTTTTTTACAACTATTTCCTCATTTATGAACACCCAGTTTAAAAAAAATACAGCAGATTAAGTAGAAGGCAATATTGTTTTGATATTTAAAGAATGAACAGATATCATTAGAAGAAATTATTTAAAGCTTCCTTAGTGTCAAGAGGATAATAGAAAACATTATATCTGAGAAATTGAAACATATATCCAGTTGCTATGGAAACAGAAATAATAGAAAAGTCTATGTATAAAACAAAAATTTTAAATAAAACAAATGTGACATAAAACATTTTATGCAAGCCAGTGAAGAGCAAAATTGACACAGGAAAATCAAGTCAGTAATTTTGATGAAAAATCCTGAAGTAAATCTCTCGAAGAATGAAAACGAAATAGAGGAAAGAATGAAAATTATCTGATATAATGATTGGAATGAGAACAAAAAATGAAGAACCGAAATGAAGACAACTTTCTAGAGCTGAGAAGGTTTTAAATATATAGATTGAAAGTTTACCATATTTTGGAAAAAAGCAACACAAATAGTAAACTCAACAACATCAGAAAAAAATTAGAAACAAGAAAATGAACATAAATTATGAAAATATATTTTTCCTCTCATTTAGAGAAAAAGTCAAATAAAACAATAAAGGCATAATAAAACAAAATATCATATCATTTGCAGTGATAGTAAAATCAACCTGGCCTCAGGTACTGTGCAACATTAAATGCCATAATAAGTAACATTTTTAAATGTTTGTTATGCCACAATTTTTGACAACTATATTGACTTTCACATTTGAAGGCCAAGAAAGAGAATCTCACTTATAAAACAGATATGATTATAAATTATCTAATCTTTTTTAATTGCTTGAATGCATTATCTAGTGACTCAACAGGTTAAAGTCACAAATTCAGAATTGATTATCTGTGATATGAATATTGAGAAAGTCAATTCCAAAAGTCATTGTCAATTGTATTACAATTTGAATGGGTCATTTAGCTATTTGGGCATCATTAGAGTCTAACAATACTATAGTGGTATATTTAAATTACTCACAGGAGTGCTTGGGCTTTGTTACTCTTATATTTATGCCTTAACATGTGCTATATGACATTGAACAAAAGTATAAAATAATGGT
Source organism: Grampus griseus (assembly GCF_964374135.1). Lineage (NCBI taxonomy): Eukaryota > Metazoa > Chordata > Mammalia > Artiodactyla > Delphinidae > Grampus > Grampus griseus. The sequence goes on along the minus strand of NC_139007.1, from coordinate 26,289,741 downwards.
GACAATATGTAATTTCATTGTGACATAAATAATGCAACTGCATAAACAAAAATGGGCGATAGGATAAGTGGTCTCCTTTCCTATTTCCCTGTTGTTATAGCTAAAAGCTGATGCCCCAATATGACTTGGACTTAATTGACTATCCAGTACTGTGGACTAGGGCTGGCCCAGTGTGTATGTGCTCATCTTCTCCTTTTGTTCCAGTCCTTCAATATCGCCTCACAATGTCTCTTAAATATGTCCTCTTTGATCAGTCTCTGCTACCACCACACTAATCTGAGGTCTCTTTCTTGGACTTGGATAGCCAACCACCCATTACATCCATCAGTTCTGGCATAAAAGATCCCCATTTCCATTCCATTCAACCTCAGTCTTCATACTGATATAGAGCCTTCCTTTAAAAATGAAAATTTGATGGTCTCTATCTGCTCTACTTCTCCTTCCTCTTTTCTGGCAAACTGTAGGCTCCATGAAATAGATAAAATACATTGTATTAGTTTTCTACTGATGTGTGAGAAATTACCACAATCATAGTGGCTTATAAAAATGCAAATGTATTATTTCACAATTTCCACTGGTCAGGAATCCAGCTCAGCATGGTTCAGTTCTCCCCAGGTTTAAAATCAAGGTGACAGCTGAATATGCCTTCATCTGGAAACTCAATTAAGGCCACTTCCAAGCTCTCTCAGCTTGTGGGTAGAATTTATTACTGTATGATAGCATGACTGAAGTCCCTGTTTTCTCACTGGCTGTTGGTCAGGAACAGCTTTCATCTCCTAGATGCCACTTTCAGATCCTTGAGATGTGTCTCCTTCTATTGGCCTTCACACTTCTACTCTCCCTCATGTTGATTGAACTCACATGCCCCCTCTCCTCAGGAAAGGTCCAGTCCCTTTTAGAGCCCCTCTGTTAGGAAAGGCTCACCTAGGATAATCTCCCTTTTTAAAAGCAAACTGAACCATATAACATAATCTAACCATGGGGGTGATACCCATCATATTTACAGGTACCACCATATTCACAATAAAGGAGACGATCCAGGATATATGCACTGGGGGACAGGGATCTTGGTAGGCCATTTTGCCTACCACATACATAATATTTCTCACCATTTTATTCCCATCAGTCAGCACAGTGCCTGTCCTACAAAAGATTCTGAATACAAATAATTTACCTCAGATCTCTTCACTGATTTCCAACTTATATACCCATCTGCCAACATCACTTCTCCATGTAAGTGCCTTGCAGCCATGTATAATTGTTGTGGCCAAAGCAGAATGCTTAATTATGTCCCTCACTCCTCAAGTCTTACCTAGGCCAGGAAATTGTATTACCATTCAAACTGCTTCTCAAGTAAAAACTTGGGCATCATTTCTGGTTCCTCCCTTCCATTTCATCTCATATCAATTCATTCACAAATCCTGTAAACTTTACTTCTAAAATACTGCTAAACCTGATACTTCATTGTTTTTCCCTTATCTTCCCTAGTCCAACTCCCATTACTGTCTGGTATAACTGCCACGGTGATTTCATTGATTCCATGCTCTACCTCCACACCTCCTTTCCGTCTGTTGTCTAGAGAGGTCTTTTTAAATGAGGATGCAATCATTTCTTTCCAATCTCATCCTCTAGTTCTCTTGTCCTGTCTTCTCATGATCCAGCCTGTATGGCTTTCACTCTTTCCCTCAGACATGGGGTGCATTCCAGCTTTAACACCTTTTTTCTCCCTTATACCTCTTTGTATGTTTGCCTCCTTTTTACTGAAATTCTAGTTCAAGTGTTACTTTTGCAGTGAAATTATTCACACCTTTATCATTCTCTATTAAATTACCCATTTTGTTTTCTTTTTATCACCCATTGCTTTCTGAAGTTCTCTTGGTTATATATGTGTTTAGTATTGGTTTTCTGATTTTAGTTATAACAGTGACTGATACATGATAGGTATGCAGTAAAAATATGTTGAATAAATTGATGCCGCCATGATAGGATTTAAATAGATTTTAAAGGGCCTTCTGCTTATCATTCTTGATAGGCTTGAACTTTCTAACATTAGACTAACACATACCTTAACAATGGAAGAAGGAGAGAACAGTACCCTGGAGACTGCAGTGAAAATGTACTAACTAGTGTAGCATGCAGCCTGGCTGCATGGTTTCAATAGAATGGACTAATTCCTGAAACAACCTACTCACTTACTAAAAACAACAGTGTATAAAATTTCATGGTCAATTTTGTGACTCATAACAACAGTAATTCCTGGAAAGTTCTCCAATATCTAGAGCATTCTGGATAAAGCAAACTGTGCCATATAACATAACCATAACATGCCATCCTGATATAAGAGAGATGATGTACTTTGGATGCAGAGGTTTTGGGAAAGTGCGTAGCAACTTTTAAAGCCAACCACTTTATGCACATTGTTTCATATATAAGGTACTATTATTTTTCCTCATTTTGCTGTGGAGAAAGTCGAGTCAGAGAAGGAGTAGAAGACTTGCCCAAGGTCCTACAACTAGTAATTAGGGGAGCTGGTATTTGAACCCAGGAAATGGAACTTCAGAGCCAGAGCACTCTTAATCATCACACTACACTGTGTATGGAAAGAGTAGGAAGTAAACGTTTTTCTTTTTTCCCTAGAGTAGGTCCCATGAGTATAATCTTAATAGGGAGACGCAATTAAATCAGAATTTCCTAAAATGTGTTCCATAAAACACTAATAACTCTAGACAGTCTGTGAGGTAAAAATATTCTAAAGTAATATCATTTTAAGAAAAACCATATAATTATAATGCCTTTCTTAGGAAATCCTGGTTCGTGTCAGCCTTATGAGAGCTCATCTGGCACTGAGGCGCTCCAAAATACTGAAACAGAACATCCCCACGTTATTTTTACAATAGAACAAATCCTCCCCACTGTTTTTTTTTTTAACCTTATATTTATTCATATCCCAAAAGATAAAACACACTTTTGGGAGCCTTTTCTAAGGTGAATTCTTAGGACAATCCAAACATTTGGCAGAACTGGCAGCAGAATATCAAAAAAGAGAATGGGGGGTGGTTGTGTTGCACCTCCAAATATTAAAGGTTATCAGCATTAGCTGACTGAAAATGCTTAGTCCACCCTTCACTGATAGGCTTTTAATGTACAAAGAAACAGATCGACTTGTGGTGTGTTCGTATGAAGTGAGCCACACTTAGGAATACAGATCTCTGTGTGGGTGTGCGTGTGGGCTGTGAGGAGGGAGAAGCAGGGCAGCTGAGAGGAAAAGAGAAGCTTAGTTAGTTACTTACATATTTAAAAGTCAAGAGGATTGGTGCTTAATTTTTTTTTCTTGGATCCATTACTCCTCTAATCCTTGACTTTGTTACCTTTAGTTTTGCTGATTAAAAGTTATTATGTGGGTGGGTTAGTCAGCACTGTGGTGTTACTGAACAAGTAGACAGTAGCTACAGTCCTTTTTTGCAACAGGACAATTAAAAATGTAATCAGCTTTGAAAAGTTGAAGGTAAAAAAGAAATACCATGAATAGACATGGATCTAAATAACTGCCTGGCTAGCAGACGGTCACTGCACATCTTTTTAAAATTTGGAGAAGAGTCAGATTAGGAAAGGGATAATTTTTCTGATTGATCATTGCATACAAAAAGGCTTGACTTACGCATTTTGAAACAGAACACAATGTAAAAGCTGAAAAATAAACCATAAAATACAATGCTGAAAATTTCCATATCACAGCTGCCCAGAGTGCATAACAAGGAGGATATTAGTAATGTCCAGATGCACATAAGTCTACAGGGATGCCTCTTGCCAGCAGCAAAATGAAAGGAATGACAATGTCAATCACATCCAAGAGATGATGTTAATGTTTTTCAAACAGTTCTTTCACACTCAGAAATAGTGCTCATTAATAATGGATAGTACTTTATGAAGGAGAAGGAATGTTGCCTACAAAACTGATGGAATTCATTGTTCATTGCTCATCACCTCTCAACAATGAACTGCATTTCTGCAGGATGATTTTTCTTTTGTCTTCAAAACTATGCCAAAGTAGGTTTCAAACCTTTTAAGCTAATTGATCTCTTTCTTTTCTGAACATTTCACATGTAGCACTAAGGCACTGCCCGTTCTCACACTTCCCTGTTCATCCCTACCTGTCCCTATTTCAAGTCACCTCCTTTTTAAATCATAGTTTTTGACTAGTACAGTTGAAATGTGCAAGAAAGTTCTCAAGCTTTCAAAACTGCCTTGAAATCCTGATGGTAAAATTAAGATTGAGGGTTTTTTGTTTTTGTTTTTTTTTTTTTTAAATTTTACTGTTTCCCTTCCTCTGCTTAGCTGTTCAAGCAGCTGTCAGTAGGGCCTGTGGATTTGCTGAGATTTGGAGGTTTCCAGATTGTATAATCAAATGTAAAAACTGAAAAATCACTGAATTCAGAAAGGTTACCGATTCCATGGAGATTAATTTCCTAATATGCCACTTTCTTCAGGGAAGCACCTAATTATCTCTCTTTGACTAAGAAGCTATTTGGAGTGAATTTTGTATAATGACCTCCATTTTTAACATTTTTTAAGTAAATGCTTTTTTGAAATAGCTTTGAATATGAGACCAACTGCCTATTCTGTTCACATTAAAAGCTACCTTTTAGCAATATATTGGAAAACTCATGCATAGAAATACAAGATACAAATTAGAGCTATAGAAAAATTATATTTATACTAAACTCCACTCTAATGATAATGCCTTTTGTGTAAAACAGTGAATGCCAGATGAAAATGACAATTTATGTTGATATATAGCAATAAAAAGATAAATTCTATCTTTGGACATAGGTCAAATTTGAGTTTTTCCCATCTCTATAATTTAATTACAGGAGTGATTTCCTGTCAGTTGAGATTCATTTGTCTCAGTTATGTCTTATGAAGTAATGAAAAGAAGTGCAGGAATATTTAGTTATTCCATATCCAAAGAATAAAGAACACATGTGGTAGGAAAAATAACTACCAACCTCCCTCCCCTGCCAAAGTTGTCAAAATACAAATTCCCACCACCTGTGACTGTGGTATGTTATATAACAAAGGGAAATTAAGGATGCACATGGAATAAAGCTTGCTAATCAGTGGCCCTTAACATAAAAAGATTATCCTGGGTTATCTGGTCCAGTGCAATCACAAGGACCTTAAAAGTGGACAAGGGAAGCAGTAAAGAAAGTCATGACTTGTGAGAAGAACTCTACATGCCATTGCTGGCTGTGAAGATGAAGGAAGGGGACCAAGAGCCAAGGAATGCAGGGGCCTGTAGAAGCTGGAATAGGCAAGGGAAGGGATTCTCCCCTAGAGCCTCCAGAAAGGAGCTCATTTCTGTTGTTACCTTGATTTTAGCACAGTGAGAGCTGTTTTGTACTTCCAATACACAGAACTGTAAAGTAATATGTGTTGTTTGAAGTCACTAAATTTGTACTCATTTGTTACAGCAGTCATATAAAACTAATATCTGGATTTTAGGGGCATGGTCATGTTGTCTTTGTCCTTTTAAATGAAACAAATTACAAACCATATAAAGAAGTCTTCTCTAGATTTCCATTCAAAATTTCTGACCTCAGCAAATTTGAACTGAAGAAAGGAAGAGGTAAAGAGGAAAGGAAAGTACTTCACTGTTAACTATATGACCTGGTCTCCAGCTTTCTGGTTCTGGCAGGTGTTTAAAATTTATTCATAGCTATTTCCATGTGTTCTTTGATGTCTCCCCTGCTAAGTACTTATGAGCAGTACTCCTCGTATCTATCAAGATTCTTCCAAAGGAAAAGAACTAGTAGGTGATACATGGATATATCCATGGATTATCGCAAGGGATTGGCTTATTCAGTGTGGGGGCTGGCTAAAGTCTGAAGTTTACAGGGCAGGCAATCAAGAAGGAGGGATTACAAGCTGATGGAAACCCCATGAACATGGGCCAATGCCTGTTGCTCACTAATGCACCTCTCTTTTTCTTTATGAGGGAAAGCTTTTGTCCTCTTTTATAGGGGTAGCAAATGATTGAGTCAGACCTACCCAAGATGAACTATTAAAGTTAATTGATTAGGAATGGTAATTACATCTGCAAAAAAAAAAAAAAAAAAAATCCCTTCAGAGCAACAGCTGAAGATGCTTTGTGTTTGATTAAACAACTGGGAGAAGTGTATGTATGTGTGTGTGTGCACTGTTACTTTCTTTCATTCCTCAAACCACTGCAACAGAGTACCTTTTTTTTTTTTTTTTTTTCCGATACGCGGGCCTCTCACTGTTGTGGCCTCTCCCATTGAGGAGCACAGGCTCCGGACGCGCAGGCTCAGCGGCCATGGCTCACGGGCCCAGCTGCTCCGCGGCATGTGGGATCTTCCCCGACCAGGGCACGAACCCGTGTCCCCTGCATCAGCAGGCGGACTCTCAACCACTGCGCCACCAGGGAAGCCCCAAACAGTATCTTTTGAACTGTTCTTTGTCCCGCATCCAGACACATACTAGAAAGGGAATTCTTGGGAGCATAGTTTAGCCTAGAGAAATTAACACACCGCAAAGTCATTATCAACCCTCAATTCAGGCTGTGTCTCTCGTAACTATCGTGCATCTATCAATCTCCCTTCAACTTCTGTTCCTAGGAGAATATACAGCTTCTTACTACCAAGTATATTTTGCTTCTTCCAGAGTACCAGTGGTAGCAGGAATATCATGAATCTGAAGGATAGCAAGTGGTCAGAGATGGTGAGGAGTATATGGTGCATCGTTCTCAGTAATAAACAAAAACAGAAAATGTTTAACATTTCGCTTTGAGTGGGATATTATATCTTACCTCTTTAAATTTATCCCCTGCCATGCTTATTGCTCACTGACTGTCTTGCTGCCAAACTGAAAGCACCTGGTGCGGAGGCCTTTGCCCATTCTGTTCCCCTGAAGAATTTCACAGGACTTCCTCCATCAATTCAATCAGATCTGATCTATGATCACATTCATGTTGGTCACTCTTTATGCCTTCATATTACTTCATTTTTATTCCTAGAACTAATCACAACATTAAATTTCATTATATGTTGGCTTACTTCATTATTTTCTGCTCTCCCTCTGCAATTGAAGCTCCTTGAAAGCAGGAGCTGTCCCTCTTCAGTTCAACATTGTATGTCTAGCAATCAGAATAGTACTTAGCACTGTCGGTAGAATCTGTTTCATTCTGAGGTTTAGCCTAAATGAATGAGTGATCAAAAGTTCTCAAACATTAGTGGAAGAATTCCTAGGCATTTATTATCTTAATATGGAATAGATAACAAAATTTTTCAATGAATAAATATTTCACTAATGCTCATAAGACAACCAAAGGCAGTTTTTTTAATATTAAAAAGATAAGGTTCACAGTTAATTATGTTTTGAAAAGTTTTTTGAGTATAGAATGATTATTTACTTATTGTTGGAAATTTTCAGTATGCTAAATAGTAACTTTGAGGTGGACAAATTCAGAGAGACCCAAGCTGGATAATAGTTCCATCACTTCCCAGCTATATGACTGTGAACCAAATTAGCCTCAGTTTTATTGTCTTTCAGTGGGGATAATATTGGATGTGCAGCTTTTAATGAGGATTACATGAAGTCCATATACAGTAAATCCTCAATGAATGCTATCTTCCTATTTATTTCTTATCAGTGGTAATATAGATAGATTTTCCCGTAGAAGTTACATATAATCTTACTTAATAATCAGTATTTAGCACTAACTATAAAATATGGATAACAGCATCCTCTCATTGCATTAAACTTTTAATTTTAAATTACATGTCTAATTTTATTTTTTATTAAAAATAAAAATTATTAATTTTATTTTTTATTTTTTGCGTGGCACAACCACAAGAATGGCTAAATTAAAAGAAATGTCTGAAAAAAAAAGTCACTGCCAAATGACAAGAATATGAAGCTAACTAGATATTCACCCAGAGACCGTATGTCCCATCTTGCTGTGATACTCTAGGGTGACACTTGTTGTTATGGTGTAAGTAATAGCATCTTCTCATTCTAAAAAGTATATTGGTTTGGCTTATGAATTTTATTTCTAACCTGGTTGAAATAAACAATATGAAGAATGGGAAGAGAGACTTAACTACAGATATTTTAGGGATTAAAAAAAAGACTAAAAGGATATCATGAACAATTGCGTACCTGGGTATTAGAGAACTTAGATGAAATAGATATATTCATTTAAAAGCAATGTATTAAAATTGACAACTATATATATAAAACTTCATAAATGTAAAATCTATAACTATATATAATGTATATTAAATATATATAATATATATAGTATATGTATAAAATTTGAATAGTCCTAAAAATCATTAGAGAACTTGAATGTGTTAAACATCTTCTGACAAAGAAAACACCTGACAGAGATGGTAACATCCAAGAATAAATAATCCAATTTTAATATACTCCTCACAAAGAGAGAAAAAGAAATAATCTCTCAATCTTCATGAAGTAAACATGAAGTAATTTTAATAATAACATTAGATAAGGATAATACTAAAGAACAAAAAAGGAGAAACTAGAATAAAGCACTCTTACTCAAGAATATAGGTACAAAATCCTAAACAAAATATTGGCAAAGCAAATATAAATATTTCTCTTCATAAAAAATCCAAAGGGTGATCTAATAGACATATATAACACATAGCACCCCCAAAATGGAAAAATACACAGTTGTTCAAGAGCAAATTGCTTATCTCCAGTCTAATAAGTCTTTCCTCTTAGATAAAATCCACACATTAAACTCTTCACTAGAGCAATCTGATTGGATAAGCCCATAGGCCCCCCAATTCAAAATTTCCAAAGCTGCATTTATCAAATGATATTTAATAAATCTTTCTCACATCCTCTTTTTCCTACATTAACCAGTTCACCAAGCAAGAACTCTTGAAGTCATCATAAACTGCTTCTATCCCTGAACCAGAAGGCTTCCAATTGGTTACTGAGTCCTGTCAGTTCTATTGTTGACATGGCTCTAAGAGCAGCCCCCTCCTTTCTATCTCCAGTGATAATACCTTAGTAGGACCCTTGTTATTACCATGTAGACCACTGCAGCCGCCTTTGATGTCATCATCCTCTTATCCATTTTACCCAGTCTTAAAACTTCTGCAGATTTATCTCTTTAATATGTGAATCTGATCATTACTGTCTACTTAAAACCTTTTTCTGTTTTTCTATCCCCTTCAGTATAAAAATCTAATGTCAACATAATATATAGTGGGTTTCTGGCCCCTGACTTCTAGATATATTACCATATTCCTATACACTATGCTCTATTAATAATACTAAATTACTTGCAGTACCTAAAAAAACATTGTTTCTTTGCTTTTGCAAATGCTTCTTCTTTCACTTGTAATATTCTTTTTTCCTTCTTAAGTAGTTGATCCGTATTTTCTTCAAAGGATCTAATCATAGGAATCATCTACTTTGAGATTTTTCCCAACTATTTTTTACCTTTCTCATGAAACCTCCCCTTCCCCTTTTCTGTTCCTACTGTACTTATCACACTGTAGTTTAATTTTCTTTTTATTCATTTTTTCCTATCTAAACTGAAAGCTCCTTGAAAGAAGGCATCATAGCTTGATCTCTGTGTTCACTCAATGCAGCATATGCACTCAATGAACATTTGTTGAGTGACAAATGAATATAAAGAAGAATATGAAAGCATATGTACTAGTATACATGTGTATACTCAAAATTTTGAAAGTGATTCTTTCTGTTTTGACTTAATATGAGATAATTTGTCCTTGTAATACTCTTCTTAGTTTGTATTTTGAGAAATAATGTGCACATATGCAGTTCTTAAGGTGGACAAATCATTAATATGAAAATTCACTGTTGAATGAGTTAAAAAGGTGTGTTTGGACTTCTTGTGTTCCTTTTTGGATTGCTAAAAACATTTTAATATTAATTTGAACACTTGAAAGGAAAAGAAACAGTAATCAATAGAGACTACACCACTCTTTGGCATGTGGTATGCATTTGCTGAAGCAGAAGCCTGCCATATGCCATATGTGATGTGCCACCCAACTTTGCCATCATGTCAGCGAATGCATTGTATCTCGCAGCCAAGCCACATGGGTGTGACATGCCTTCCACTCCAGCATTTCTACAAACATTTTTCCACTTAGTTCTGTCACACGTGGTATCCATAATCTGTTAGGAGGAGTTCTGCCCATTTTGTCACCTTTAACATCTGAAAGCGCTTATGATGGTGCCAAATTGATTGTTCTTCTGATTTGAATCAGATGTGAGTCATTCTGGGTGAAATTTCTAAAAGGATTTCCAGTAGTCACTTTTCCATAAAAGTTGAAACAAGAATGGGTAACGACACATACAAGAAATCACTTGTAGTGTAGTTAATTGCATATGAGAATATTTTTTTACTCACACATTCATGCATTGACCAAATATTTATTGAACTTTCATGATGTGTCAAGCACTGTGCTATATGCTGAGGAAGAAAAAAAAAAGAGTACGAAACCAAGATTCTCTTCCTCAAGAAGGCTGGGGAAGCATGAAAAAAAATACAATAAAAAGAAGGGTTTTTTTATTCAATTCATACTATCTTGTTATTTAAAAATGATTTTTAAAAAATTTTTGTCCACTCAAATTTTCTTCTTGCCATTTCAAGAAAAGAAAAATGCAGCCTTATGAGTACAGCTATTTTTTTCAAGACAGAATGCCATGCTGCAATTTAGAATTGTAGAGAAGAATCAGGACAATTCTGTGTGTAAACAAAGCAAACAATAACTATGCACCCCTTTTTATGCATATGTTTTCAGTAAAAGTTGTCTTGGGGCTTTGGCAAACAAGACTGCATGAAAAACCTCTACTCACAGGACTTCGTGTATTTAATTTGGAAGAAAAGAGATAATACTTTTAACCTTTTTTAAGAAAATATGTTTTTGTGGTCATATTAAAAAAAAGTGCTGTCCTCAAAACAAATATCAAATAAATACTTAAGACATTTGCATTTTTGAAAGAATATCACAATTAGTGAGGAAATGAGTATAGACTGCAATAATGAAATAGGTAATTTTCAAAGCTAATTTTTAAATCCAAGATGGGTTTGTGAATAACCATTGTTTATGAATGGAAAAGAATAATTTTCACAGACGTTGACATTTGCATGCCAATCAGAATTGAATTTCTGAACATAAGAACTTTGCTTACTATTCCATGTGTTTTGCTGTAGACATTCAATTTAGAATGTGTGCCAGTTATTAAGCTCTGTTAGCATGTTTTATCATAATGAGAATTGGACTGGATAAAATTGAAGGTAGATTTTTGGTTTGAATATGTATTTTTCCTATCATAGAAATATTAATAAACATGATTATTTACCTTTCTATCATCCAGAAGTATAATGCAATAAAAATATCTGTCAGTCTACATATTGCCCATTAGTAGGTTCCTGATGGTGTTAGTTAACACCACATTAAAACCATAGCATATAGGCAAAAATTAGAAAGGATGAATTAATTGCTGAATTAAAGTGAGAAAGCTATTGAATTCAACAAGACATAGGGAAATAATAAAAGAAATGTTAGGATTTGAAGAACATTGTTAATATTTTATATAAAAAACAAATTGAGAATTAATGAATTAACATTTGCTGAGTTCTTACAAGTCCTCAGAGGTATTATTAACATCTTACATTTAGTCTCAATTTCTTTCACACATTCTCAGAAATAATTTCACTAGTTAAGGAAGGGAAAAAATAAATAATAGCAATATCAGTTTTGGGGAGAGAATATTATTTATATCCTAGTTTTAATTAATGTAAAACAACTCAGACTTGGAAAAAATAAATTTATAGCATACATGTTTAAAAAACAATTGCCCTAATGCCATTTTGATAAAAAACAAACACAAAATGTTCTCTAGACTCTCACAATTCTAGAAAACTTATTGTTTAGATATTTATATTAAGATAACTTTTTTACCAAAATATATAATTTCTACCATTCCTTGGTACCTCAAGGTCAATATTATGCATAACACCATCAGCATGCTAATTGAATCAATAATAATGCAGGAGCTATAGACACAGAAATGCAGGCAGCTATAGACACAGAAAATACTTCAATCTACTTAATAAAGATGGAAGCATTAACTGGATGATAAAGCAACTTGTAATGGCCATGGCTGTGGGACTGGCTAAATCAGACCTCTGTCACAGACCCTCAGCAGTGGCCACACTGAGTTTTCATTGCTGTTAAAATGAGCAAGGCAAACATTTATGAACTCATTCTTGTTGATTACTGTCTTTCTTCAGAAATATCACTTGTATTTTAAATATCACTTGTATTTTATGTATCAGTTTATTCAGGCACCACCAAAAATATTTTGGTGGTGCCTGAATAAACTGATGTAGAAGAAAGAACACTGGCTTGAGAATTGTGAGACTTGGATCCTTGACATTAAATATATCTAGTATCTTGGAAAAATCAGCTTCTTGGTATATTAATTTTCTATTCTGCAACATGAGGAAACTTAATAGATGACTTCTAAGGTGCTTTATGTCTCTAACATTTATGATTACATCAATGATTGGAAAGTGCTTTGTGGTAGTATTAATAGTTTTATAAATATGTATAATAGCATTAGATTCATGCCTGTAGACAGTGCTGGAATCTAAGCATTGAGAGCCTCATCCTTAGTATTCACTGTGCTGACCTTCATATTTTCTTTCCTCCCTTTTTCTGTTCTTCCCTTTTCCATCCTCCCTTCCTTCCAGTTCTGTAGAGTAGAACAACATGTAGGAATTTTATTTTTTGTTTTGGGGTGTGTGTGTTTATGTACATGTGTCAGGGGACTGACCGCAGAAATTTGCAACAACCTCCCCTGTGATGATGTTGGAAAATTTCAATCCCATAATAAATTCCTTCTGAGTTTTCTTTATCTCACACATTCTCAATTTTATGTTTCCTAGTCTTATCCAAAGCACACCTAGGCACACATGAAATATTTTTTTCTAGTCTGTCCTAAATTTTAGATCAGATACTTCCTGCAGGCTGGGTATAGAATTTATCTGATATTATACAGAAAAGGAAAAATTCTAGTGATACTAGGGAACTTAAAATGATTAACACTGTAATCATTTTTTCCTGCCTTACCAGAAGTAAAGTTTTTAAAACTTTGAAGAAGTACCTACTTTTGGACAACTGTTCAATAATTTCAAGTTCCTGTATGGGGTATGAAAAAAAACATAACATCTCTTAGACCTTAGCTGAATTACTTGGGTATTTACTCATCTACATTTTTTTTTTTTTTTTTTTTTTGCTGTACACGGGCCTCTCACTGTTGTGGCCTCTCCCGTTGCGGAGCACAGGCTCCGGATGCGCAGGCTCAGGCCCATGGCTCACGGGCCCAGCCACTCCGCGGCATGTGGGATCCTCCCGGACCGGGGCACGAACTCGTGTCCCCTGCATTGGCAGGCAGACTCTCAACCACTGTACCACCAGGGAAGCCCCAACTCATCTACATTTTTAATATTTTAGCCAACAGATTGAATTTCTTTCTTAAAGCTGGAAATCTCTTTTCTGTATAGTATAGTTCAGTTTTGAAAACAGAAAATAACGAAATGCTATCCTAATGTGTTTTCATATCTTCTCCCCTCCTTTTCCCTACAATGAAACCAGGCCCATCTTTTTTAAGGTAAATATTTATAGATTATCAAGAATAGTCATTTTCCATACGACCTCACCCACCTGAATTCATAGTGAAAAATATCAAAAAGCCAAGAGTTTGTCATTGAGATGTATCAGATGGGTTTGGAGCTGTAGGGCAATAAAAGACATCCAGAAATCTTCAGTTGACTCCATTCACATACGTAAACTCAAATCAGGGCCCAGCTATGCTATCACGCTGCCTATTTACTATCTATAAATTTCTATTCATTGTAAAATGTTTTGATGTGAAATTGACTATCAGCCAGAATGCTTTCTTGGGGGAGTTGATGAGTCAGCAATGAATACTACTGTGGTCTTTATTTACAGGCAGACATCAAAGATATTGTGGGTTCGGTTCCAGCACCACAATAAAGTGAATATAAACAATAAAGCTAGTCTCACAAACTTCTTGGTTCCCCAGTGCATATAAAAGTTAGTTTTACAATATGCTGTAACATATTGAGTATGCAGTAGCATTAAATCTAAAAAATGTACATGCCTTAATTTAAGGTAACTATTATCTAAGCCTTTAGCAAGTCATAACCTTTTTTCTGATGGAGACTCTTGCCTTAATGTCGATGGCTGCTGATTGATCAGGGTGGTGGTTGCTGAAGGTTGGGTTGACTGTGGGAATTTCTTAAATAAGACAACAATGAAGTTTGACATGTTGATTGAGTCTTCCTTTCATAAATGATTTATCTGTGGCACACAGTGCTGTTTGATAGCGTAGTAGAATTTCTTTCAAGATTGGAGTCAATCCTCTCAAAACCTGCTACTGCTTATCAACTAAGTTTATGTAATATTCTAAATCTCCCTTTGTTGTCATTTCAACAACCTTCAAAGAATCTTCACCAGGAGTAGATTCCATCTCAAGAAACCACTTTCTTTGCTCTTCCACAAGTAGCAACTCTTCATCCATTATCAACAAGTAACAGTTGATTTGGTCACACCTTCAGGTTCTATGTCTAATTCTAGTTCTCTTGTTGTATTTCCATCACATCTGCAGTTACTTTCTTTACTGAAGTCTTGAACCCCCTCAAAGTCACCCATGGGGGTTGGAGTCAACATCTTCCAAGTTCCTGAGAATGTTGATATTTTTACCTTTTCCCATGAATCATGAATGTTCTTTATAGCATCTAGAGTGGTGAATACTTTCCAGAAGATTTTCAATTTGCTTTTTCCAGATCCATCAGGGGAAGCATCTATAGCAGGTATGACCTTATGAAACATATTTCTTAAATAATAAAACCTGAAAGTTGAAATGACTCCTTGATCCATGGACTGCAGAATGAATGTTGTGTTAGCAAGCATGAAAACAACATTCATCTCGTTGTACATCACCATCAGAGCTCTTGGGTGACCAGGTGCATTGTCAATGAGCAGAAATATTTTGAAAGGAATTTTATTTCTGAGCAGTAGTTCTCAGCAATGGGCTTAAAATATTCAGTAAACTGGAGAGAGGAGAAGATGGCGGAAGAGTAGGACGCGTAGATCACCTTCCTTCCCACAGATACATCAGAAATACATCTACACGTGGAACTGCTCCTATAGAACACCCACTGAACGCTGGCAGAACACAGCAGACCTCCCAAAAGGCAAGAAACTCCCCACGTACCTGGGTAGGGCAAAAGAAAAAAGAAAAAAACAGAGACAAAAGAATAGGGACAGGACCTGCACCAGTGGGAGGGAGCTGTGAAGGAGGAAAGGTTTCCACACACTAGAAGCCCCTTCGCGGGTGGAGACTGCGGGTGGCTGAGGGGGAAAGCTTCGGAGCCGCGGAGGAGAGCACAGCAACAGGGGTGCATAAGGCAAAGCGGAGAGATTCCCACACAGAGGATCGGTGCTGACCTGCACTCACCAGCCCGAGAGGCTTGTTTTCTACCCCGCTGGGACGGGCGGGGGCTGGGAACTGAGGCTGGGGCTTCAGAGCTTACATCCCAGGGAGAGAGGACTGGGGTTGGCGACGTGAGCACAGCCTGAAGGGGTGAGTGCTCCACGACTAGCCGGGAGGGAGTCCAGGAAAAGTCTGGAGCTGCCGAAGAGACAAGAGACTTTTTCTTCCCTCTTTGTTTCCTGGTGCGCGAGGAGAGGGGCTTAAAAGCTCCACTTAAAGGAGCTCCAGAGACAGGCATGAGCCGCGGCTATCAGTGTGGACCCCAGAGACGGGCATGAGATGCTAAGGCTGCTGCTGCCACCACCAAGAGACCTGTGTGCAAACACAGGTCACTATCCCCACCTCCCCTCCCGGGAGACTGTGCAGCCCGCCACTGCCAGGGTCCCGGGATCCAGGGACAACTTACCCGGGATAACGCACCCTGTGCCTCAGGTTGGTGCAATGTCACGCCAGCCTCTGCAGTCGCAGGCTCGCCCCGCACTCCATGCCCCTTCCTCCCCCTGGCCTGAGTGAGCCAGAGTGCGTGAATCAGCGGCACCATTAACCCCGTTCTGTCTGAGCAAAGAACAGACACTCTCAGGCAACCTACACGCAGAGGCGGGGCCAAATCCAAAGCTGAACCTCAGGAGCTGTGCGAACAAAGAACAGAAAGGGAAATTTCTCCCAGCAGCCTCAGAAGCAGCGGATTAAAGCTCCACAATCAACTTGATGTACCCTGCATCTGTGTAATACCTGAATAGACAACGAATCATCCCAAACTGAGGAGGTGGACTTTGGGAGCAAGATAGTTTATTTTTTCCCCTTTTCCTCTTTTTGTGAGTGTGTATGTGTATGTTTCTGTGTGAGATTTTGTCTGTATAGCTTTGCTTTCACCGTTTGTCCTAGGGTTCTGTCCGTCTGTTTTTTGTTTTTGTTCTTTTTTGTACTTTTAAAAATTTTTTTCTTAATAATTATTTTTATTATTTTAATTATTTTATTTTATCTTACTTTATTTTATCCTCTTTCTTTCTTTCTATTTTTTCTCCCTTTTATTCTGAGCTGTGTGGAGGACAGTCTGTTGGTGCTCCAGCCAGGAGTCAGTGCTGTGCCTCTGAGGTGGCAGAGCAAACTTCAGGACACTGGTCCACAAGAGGCCTCCCAGCTCCACGTAATATCAAAAGGCGAAAATCTCCCAGAGATCTCCATCTCAACACCAACACCCAGCTTCACTCAAGGACCAGCAAGCTACAGTGCTGGACACCCTATGCCAAACAACTAGCAGCACAGGAACAAAGCCCCATCCATTAGCAGAGAGGCTGCCTAAAATAATAATAAGGCCACAGACACCCCAAAACACACCACCAGATGTGGACCTGCCCACCAGAAAGACAGATTCCAGGCTCATCCACAAGAACACAGGCACTAGTCCCCTCCACCAGGAAACCTACACAACCCACTGAACCAACCTTAGCCACTGGGGACCGACACCAAAAACAAAGTGAACTACGAACCTGCAACCTGCGAAAAGGAGACCCCAAACACAGTAAGATGAGCAAAATGAAAAGACAGAAAAACACACAGGAGATGACGGAGCAAGGTAAAAACCCACCAGACCTAACAAATGAAGAGGAAATAGGCAGTCTACCTGAAAAAGAATTCAGAATAATGGTAGTAAAGATGATTCAAAATCTTGAAAATAGAATAGAAAAAATGCAAGAAACTTTTAAAAAGGACCTAAAAGAACTAAAGAGGAAACGAGCAATGATGAACAACACAATAAATGAAATTAATAATACTCTAGAAGAGATCAATAGCAGAATAACTGAGGGAGAAGAACGGATAAGTGACCTGGAAGATAAAATAGTAGAAATAACTACTGCAGAGCAAAATAAAGGAAAAAAAAAGAAAATAACTGAGGACAGGGCTTCCCTGGTGGCCCAGTGGTTGAGGGTCCACCTGCCGATGCAGGGGACATGGGTTCGTGCCCCGGTCTGGGATGATCCCACATGCCACGGAGTGACTGGGCCTCTGGGCCATGGCCGCTGAGCCTGCATGTCCGGAGCCTGTACTCCACAATGGGAGAGGCCACGGTGGTGAGAGGCCGGCATAGCGCAAAAAAAAATAAATAAATAGAACTGGGGACAGTCTCAGAGACCTCTGGGACAACATTAAACACACCATTTGAATTATAGGGGTCCCAGAAGAAGAAGAGGAAAAGAAAGGGACTGCGAAAATATTTGAAGAGATTATCGTTGAAAACTTCCCTAATATCAGAATGGAAATTGTTAGTCAAGTCCAGGAAGCACAAAGAGTCCCATACAGGATAGATCCAAGGAGAAACACACCAAGACACATACTAATCAAACTGTCAAAAATTAAATACAAAAAAAACATATTAAAAGCAGCAAGGGAAAAACAACAAATAACACACAAGGGAAACCCCATAAGGTTAACAGCTGATCTTTCAGCAGAAACTCTGCAAGCCACAACGGAGTGGCAGGACATATTTAAAGTGATGAAGGAGAAAAACCTACAACCAAGATTACTCTACCCAGCAAGGATCTCATTCAGATTTGATGGAGAAATTAAAACCTTTACAGACAAGAAAAGCTGAGAGAGTTCAGCACCACCAAACCAGCTTTACAACAAATGCTAAAGGAATTTCTCTAGGCAAGAAACACAAGAAAAGGAAAAGACCTACAATAACAAACCCAAGACAATTAAGAAAATGATAATAGGAACGTACATATCGATAATTACCTTAAATGTAAATGGACTAAATGCTCCCACCAAAAGACACAGACTGGCTGAATGGATACAAAAACAAGACCCGTATATATGCTGTCTACAAGAGACCCACTTCAGACCTAGGGACACATACAGACTGACAGTGAGGGGATGAAAAAAGATATTCCATGCAAATGGAAATCAGAAGAAAGCTGGAGTAGCAATTCTCATATCAGACAAAATAGACTTTAAAGTAAAGACTATTACAAGACACAAAGAAGGACACTACATAATGATCAAGGGATCGATCCAAGAAGAAGATATAACAATTGTAAATATTTAGGCACCCAACATAGGAGCACCTCAACACATAAGGCAAATACTAACAGCCATAAAAGGTGAAATCGACAGTAACACAATCATAGTAGGGAACTTTAACACCACACTTACACCCATGGACAGATCATCCAAAATGAAAATAAATAAGGAAACACAAGCTTTAAATGATACATTAAACAAGATGGACTTAATTGATACTTATAGGACATTCCATCCAAAAACAACAGAATACACATTTTTCTCAAGTGCTCATGGAACATTCTCCAGGACACATCATATCTTGGGTCACAACTCTAGCATTGGTAAATTTAAGAAAATTGAAATCGTATCAAGTATCTTTTCTGACCACAATGCTATGAGACTAGATATCAATTACAGGAAAATATCTGTAAAAAATACAAACACATGGAGGATAAACAATACACCACTTAATAACTAAGTGATCACTGAAGAAATCAAAGAGGAAATCAAAAAATACCTACAAACAAATGACAATGGACACGATGACCCAAAACCTATGGGATGAAGCAAAAGCAATTTTAAGAGGGAAGTTTATAGCAATAGAAGCCTACCTTAAGAAACAGGAAACATCTCAAATAAACAACCTAATCTTGCACCTAAAGCAATTAGAGAAAGAAGAACAAACAAACCCCAAATTACCAGAAGGAAATAAATCATAAAGATCAGATGAGAAATAAATGAAAGAGAAATGAAGGTAACAATAGCAAAGATCAATAAAACTAGAAGCTGGTTCTTTCAGAAGATAAACAAAGGTGATAAACCATTACCCAGACTCATCAAGAAAAAAAAGGGAGAAGACTCAAATCAATAGAATTAGAAGTGAAAAAGGAGAGGTAGCAACTGACACTGCAGAAATACAAAGGATCATGAGAGATTACTACAAGCAACTCTATGCCAATAAAATGGCCAGCCTGGAAGAAATGGACAAATTCTTAGAAATGCACGACCTGCTGAGACTGAACCAGGAAGAAATAGAAAATATGAACAGACAAATCACAAGCAGTGAAATTGAAACTGTGATAAAAAGACTTCCAACAAACAAAAGCCCAGGACCAGATAGCTTCACAGGCGAATTCTATCAAACACTTAGAGAAGAGCTAACACCTATCCTTCTCAAACTCCTCCAAAATATAGCAGAGGTAGGAACACTCCCAAACTCAATCTACGAGGCCACCATCACCCTGATACCAAAACCAGCCAAAGATGTCACAAAGAAACAAAACTACAGGCCAATATCACTGATGAACATAGATGTAAATATCCTCAACAAAATACTAGCAAACAGAACCCAATAGCACATTAAAAGGATCATACACCATGATCAAGTGGGGTTTATTCCAGGAATGCAAGAATTCTTCAATATATGCAAATCAAACAACATGATACAGCATATTAACAAATTGAAGGAGAAAAGCCATATGATCATCTCAATAGATACAGACAAAGCTTTTCACAAAATTCAACACCCATTTATGATTAAAAAAAACCTTGCAGGGCTTCCCTGGTGGCGCAGTGGTTGGGAGTCTGCCTGCCAATGCAAGGGACACGGGTTCGAGCCCTGGTCTGGGAAGATCCCACATGCCGCCGAGCAACTGTGCCCGTGAGCCACAACTACTGAGCCTGCGCGTCTGGAGCTTGTGCTCCACGACAAGAGAGGCCGCGACAGTGAGAGGCCTGCGCACTGCGATGAAGAGTGGGCCCCCGCTTGACACAACTAGAGAAAGCCCACGCACAGAAACGAAGACCCAACACAGTCTAAATAAATAAATAAATAAATATTAAAAAAGAAAAAGAAAAAAAAAAAAAAACCTTGCAGAAAGTAGGCATAGAGGGAACTTTCGTCAACGTAATAAAAGCCATATATGGCAAACCCACAGGCAACATCGTCCTCAATGGTGAAAAACTGAAACCATTCCCACTAAGATCAGGAACAAGACAAGTTTGCCCACTCTCACCGTTTTTTTTTTTTTTTTTAACATCTTTATTGGGGTATAATCACTTTACAATGGTGTGTTAGTTTATGCTTTATAACAAAGTGAATCAGTTATACATGTACATATGTTCCCATATCTCTTCCCTCTTGCATTGCCCTCCCTACCACCCTCCCTATCCCACCCCTCCAGGCGGTCACAGATCACCTAGCTGATCTCCCTGTGCTATGCGGCTGCTTCCCACTAGCTATCTACCTTACGTTTGGTAGTGTATATATGTCCGTGCCTCTCTCTAGCTTTGTCACAGCTCACCCTTCTCCCTCCCCATATCCTCAAGTCCGTTTTCTAGTAGGTCTGTGTCTTTATTCCTTTCTTACCTCTAGGTTCTTCATGACATTTTTTTTTGTTAAATTCCATATATATGTGTTAGCATACGGTATTTGTCTTTCTCTTTCTGACTTCCTTCACTCTGTGTGACAGACTCTAGGTCTATCCTCTCATTACAAATAGCTCAATTTCGTTTCTTTTTATGGCTGAGTAATATTCCATTGTATATATATGCCACATCTTCTTTATCCATTCATCCGATGATGGGCACTTAGGTTGTTTCCATCTCCGGGCTATTGTAAATAGAGCTGCAATGAACATTTTGGTACATGACTCTTTTTGAATTGTGGTTTTCTCAGGGTATATGCCCAGTAATGGGATTGCTGGGTCATATGGTAGTTCTATTTGTAGTTTTTTAAGGAACTCCATACAGTTCTCCATAGTGGCTGTACCAATTCACATTCCCACCAGCACTGCAATAGTGTTCACTTTTCTCCACACCCTCCCCAGCATTTATCGTTTCTAGATTTTTTGATGATGGCCATTCTGACCAGTGTGAGATATCTCATTGTAGTTTTGATTTGTATTTCTTTAATGATTAATGATGTTGAGCATTCTTTCATGTGTTTGTTGGGAGTCCGTATATCTTCTTTGGAGAAATATCTATTTAGGTCTTCTGCTCATTTTTGGATTGGGTTGTTTGTTTTTTTTGTTATGGAGCTGCATGAGATGCTTGTAAATTTTGGAAATTAATCCTTTGTCAGTTGCTTCATTTGCAAATGTTTTCTCCCATTCTGAGGGTTGTCTTTTGGTCTTCTTTATGGTTACCTTTGCTGTGCAAAAGCTTTGAAGTTTCATTAGGTCCCATTTGTTTATTTTTGTTTTTATTTCTATTTCTCTAATAGGTGGGTCAAAAAGGATCATGCTGTGATTTATGTCATAGAGTGTTCTGCCTATGTTTTCCTCTAAGAATTTGATAGTTTCTGGCCTTACATTTAGATGTTTAATCCATTTTGAGTTTATTCTTTCGTATGGTGTTAGGGAGTGATCTAATCTCATACTTTTACATGTACCTGTCCAGTTTTCCCAGCACCACTTTTTGAAGAGGCTGTCCTTTCTCCACTGTACATTCCTGCCTTCTTTATCAAAGATAAGGTGACAATATGTGCGTGGGTTTATCTCTGGGCTTTCTATCCTGTTCCATTGAGCTATATTTCTGTTTTTATGCCAGTACCATACTGTCTTGATTACTATAGCTTTGTAGTATAGTCTGAAATCCAGGAGCCTGATTCCTCCAGCTCCGTTTTTCTTTCTCAAGATTGCTTTGGCTATTTGGGGTGTTTTATGTTTCCATGCAAATTGTGAAATTTTTTTGTTCTAGTTCTGTGAAAAATGCCAGTGGTAGTTTGATAGGGATTGCATTGAATCTGTAGATTGCTTTGGGTAGTAGAGTCATTTTCACAATGTTGATTCTTCCAATCCAAAAACATGGTATATCTCTCCATCTATTTGTATCATCTTTAATTTCTTTCATCAGTGTCTTATAATTTTCTGCATACAGGTCTTTTGTCTCCTTTGGTAGGTTTATTCCTAGATATTTTATTCTTTTTGCTGCAATGGTAAATGGGAGTGTTTTCTTGATTTCACTTTTGGATTTTTCATCATTAGTGTATAGGAATGCCAGAGATTTCTGTGCATTAATTTTGTATCCTGCAACTTTACCAAATTCATTGATTAGCTCTAGTAGTTTTCTGGTAGCATCTTTAGGATTCTCTAGGTAGAGTATCATGTCATCTGCAAACAGTGACAGCTTTACTTCTTTTCCGATTTGGATTCCTTTTATTTCCTTTTCTTCTCTGATTGCTGTGGCTAAAACTTCCCAAACTATGTTGAATAAGAGCGGTAAGAGTGGACCACCTTGTCTTGTTCCTGATCTTAGTGGAAATGCTTTCAGTTTTTCACCACTGAGGATGATGTTGGCTGTGGGTTTGTCATATATGGCCTTTATTATGTTGCGGAAAGTTCCCTCTATGCCTACTTTCTGCAGCATTTTTCTGCAGGGTTTTTATCATAAATGGGTGTTGAATTTTGTCAAAAGCTTTCTCTGCATCTATTGAGATTGTCATGTGGTTTTTCTCCTTCAATTTGTTAATATGGTTTATCACATTGATTGCGTATATTGAAGAATCCTTGCATTCCTGGAATAAACCCCACTTGATCATGGTGTATGATCCTTTTAATGTGCTGTTGGATTCTGTTAGCTAGTATTTTGTTGAGGATTTTTGCATCTATGTTCATCAGTGATATTGGCCTGTAGTTTTCTTTCTTTGTGACATCCTTGTCTGGTTTTGGTATCAAGGTGATGGTGGCCTCGTATAATGAATTTTGGAGTGTTCCTACCTCTGCTATATCTTGAAAGAGTTTGAGAAGGATAGGTGTTAGCTCTTCTCTAAGTGTTTGATAGAATTCGCCTGTGAAGCCATCTGGTCCTAGGCTTTTGTTTGTTGGAAGATTTTTAATCACAGTTTCAATTTCACTGCTTGTGATTGGTCTGTTCATATTTTCTTTTTCTTCTTGATTCTGTCTTGGCAGGTTGTGCATTTCTAAGAATTTGTCCATTTCTTCCAGGTTGGCCATTTTATTGGCATAGAGTTGCTTGTAGTAATCTCTCATGATCCTTTGTATTTCTGCAGTGTCAGTTGCTACCTCTCCTTTTTCACTTCTAATTCTATTGATTTGAGTCTTCTCCCTTTTTTTCTTGATGAGTCTGGCTAATGGTTTATCTATTTTGTTTATCTTCTCAAAGAACCAGCTTTCAGTTTTATTGATCTTTGCTATCATTTCCTTCATTTCTTTTTCATTTATTTCTGATCTGATTTTTATGATTTCTTTCCTTCTGCTAACTTTGGGTTTTTTTTGTTCTTTCTTTAATTGCTTTAGGTGCAAGATTAGGTTGTTTATTCGAGATGTTTCCTGTTTCTTAAGGTGGGCTTGTATTGCTATAAACTTCCCTCTTAAAATTGCTTTTGCTTCATCCCATAGGTTTTGGTTCGTCGTGTCTCCATTGTCATTTGTTTCTAGGTATTTCTTTTATTTCGTCTTTGATTTCTTCAGTGATCACTTCATTATTAAGTATTGTATTGTTTAGCCTCCATGTGTTTGTATTTTTTACAGATATTTTCCTGTAATTGATATCTAGTCTCATAGTGTTGTGGTTGGAAAAGATACTTGATATAATTTCAATTTTCTTAAATTTACCAATGCTAGATTTGTGACCCAAGATATGATGTGTCCTGGAGAATGTTCCATGAGCACTTGAGAAAAATGTATATTCTGTTGTTCTTGGATGGAATGTCCTATAAATATCAATTAAGTCCATCTTGTTTAATGTATCATTTAAAGCTTGTGTTTCCTTATTTATTTTCATTTTGGATGATCTGTCCATGGGTGAAAGTGTGGTGTTAAAGTCCCCTACTATGATTGTGTTACTGTCGATTTCACCTTTTATGGCTGTTAGTATTTGCCTTATGTGTTGAGGTGCTCCTATGTTGGGTGCCTAAATATTTACAATTGTTATATCTTCTTCTTGGATCGATCCCTTGATCATTATGTAGTGTCCTTCTTTGTGTCTTGTAATAGTCTTTACTTTAAAATCTATTTTGTCTGATATGAGAATTGCTACTCCAGCTTTCTTCTGATTTCCATTTGCATGGAATATCTTTTTCCATCCCCTCACTGTCAGTCTGTATGTGTCCCTAGGTCTGAAGTGGGTCTCTTGTAGACAGCATATATACGGGTCTTGTTTTTGTATCCATTCAGCCAGTCTGTGTCTTTTGGTGGGAGCATTTAGTCCATTTACATTTAAGGTAATTATCGATACGTATGTTCCTATTCCCATTTTCTAAATTATTTTGGGTTCGTTATTTTAGGTCTTTTCCTTTTCTTGTGTTTCTTGCCTAGAGAAGTTCCTTTAGCATTTGTTGTAAAGCTGGTTTGGTGGTGCTGAGCGCTCTCAGCTTTTGCTCGTCTGTAAAGGTTTTAATTTCTCCATCAAATCTGAATGATATCCTTGCTGGGTAGAGTAATCTTGGTTGTAGGTTTTTCTCCTTCATCACTTTAAATATGTCCTGCCACTCCGTTGTGGCTTGCACAGTTTCTGCTGAAAGATCAGCTGTTAACCTTATGGGGATTCCCTTGTGTGTTATTTGTTGTTTTTCTCTTGCTGCTTTTAATATGCTTTTTTTGTATTTAATTTTTGACAGTTTGATTAATATGTGTCTTGGAGTATTTCTCCTTGCATTTATCCTGTATGGGACTCTCTGTGCTTCCTGGACTTGATTAACTATTTCCTTTCCCATATTAGGGAAATTTTCAATTATAATCTCTTCAAATATTTTCTCAGTCCCTTTATTTTTCTCTTCTTCTTCTGGAACCCCTATAATTCGAATGTTGGTGCATTTATTGTTGTCCCAGACGTCTCTGAGACTGTCCTCAGATCTTTTCTTTCTTTTTTCTTTATTCTGATTTGCAATAGTTATTTCCACTATTTTATTTCCAGGTCACTTATCCGTTCTTCTCCCTCAGTTATTCTGCTATTGATCCCTTCTAGAGTATTATTAATTTCATTTATTGTGTTGTTCATCATTGCTCGTTTCCTCTTTAGTTCTAGGTCCTTTTTAAAAGTTTCTTGCATTTTGTCTATTCTATTTCCAAGATTTTGGATCATCTTTACTATCATTATTCTGATTTCTTTTTCAGGTAGACTGCCTATTTCCTCTTCATTTGTTAGGTCTGGTGGGTTTTTATCTTGCTCCTTCGTCTGTGGTGTGTTTTTCTGTCTTCTCATTTTGTTTATCTTACTGTGTTTGGGTTCTCCTTTTTGCAGGTTCCTAGTTCCCATTGTTTTTGGTGTCTGTCCCCTGTGGCTAAGGTTGTTTCAGTGGGTTGTGTAGGCTTTCTGGTGGAGGGGACTAGTGCCTGTATTCTGGTGGATGAGGCTGGATCTTGTCTCTCTGTTGGGCAGGTCCACGTCTGGTGGTGCGTTTGGGGGTGTCTGTGGGCTTATGATTTTAGACAGCCTCTCTGCTAATGGGTGTGGTTGTGTTCCTGTGTTGCTAGTTGTTTGGCATAGGATGTCTAGCAATGTAGCTTGCTGGTCGTTGAGTCAAGTTGGGTGCTGGCGTTGAGATGGAGATCTCTGGGAGATTTTCGCCGTTTGATACTATGTGGAGCTGGGAGGCCTCTTGTTGACCAGTGTCCTGAAGTTTGCTCTGCCACCTCAGAGGCACAGCACTGACTCCTGGCTGCAGCACCAAGAGCCTTTCACCCACATGTCTCAGAATAAAAGAGAGAAAAAGTAGAGAGAAAGAATTAGTAGAAGTAGAAAGAAAGAAAGAAAGAAAGAAAGAAAGGAAGGAAGGAAGGAAGGAAGGAAGAAAGGAAGGAGGGAGGGATGGTGGGAAGACGGAAGAAAGAAGGAAGGAGGGAAGGAAGGAAAAAGGAAAGAAGATAAAGTAAAATAAAATAGAGTAAAATATAATAATGTTATTAATTTAAAAAATATTTATTAAAAAAATATTTTTTAAAAAAAGGACAGATAGAACCCCAGGACAAATGGTGGAAGCAAAGCTATACAGACAAAATCTCACACAGAAGCATACACAGACACTCTCAAAAAGAGGAAAAGGGGAAAAAATCATAAATCTTGCTTTCAAATTCTACCTCCTTAATTTGGGATGATTCGTTGTCTATTCATGTATTCTGCAGATGCAGGGTACATCAAGTTGATTGTGGAGCTTTAATCCGCTGCTTCTGAGGCTGCTGGGAGAGATTTCCCTTTCTCTTCTTTGTTCTCACAGCTCCCAGGGGCTCAGCTTAGGATTTGGCCCCGCCTCTGTGTGTAGGTCGCCGGAGGGTGTCTTTTTTTCGCTCAGACAGGATGGGGTTAAAGGAGCCACTGATTCGGGGGCTCTGGCTCACTCAGGCCGAGGGGTGGGAGGGGCACATAGTGCGGGGCGAGCCTGTGGCGGCAGAGGCCAGCGTGACGTTGCAGCAGCCTGAGGCTCACCGTGCGTTCTCCCGGGGAAGTTGTCACTGGATCCCGGGAACCCGGCAGTGGCCGGCTGCACAGGCTCCCCGGAAGGGGGTGTGGATAGTGACCTGTGCTTGCACACAGGCTTCCTGGCCGTGGCAGCAGCAGCCTTAGTGTCTCCTGCCCGTCTCTGGGGTCCACGCTTTTAGACGTGGCTCGCACCCATCTCTGGAGCTCCTTTAAGCAGCGCTCTTAATCCCCTCTCCTCGCGCACCAGGAAACAAAGAGGGAAGAAAAAGTCTCTTGCCTCTTCCACAGCTCCAGACCTTTTTCTGGACTCCCTCCCAGATAGCCGTGGTGCACTAACCCCTTCAGGCTGTGTTCACGCTGCCAACCCCAGTCCTCTCCCTGCGCTCCGAGCAAAGCCCGAGCCTCAGCTTGCAGCCCCGCCCGCCCTGGCGGGTGAGCAGACAAGCCTCTCAGACTGGTGAGTGCTGGTCGGCACTGATCCTCTGTGCGGGAATCTCCCCGCTTTGCCCTGCGCACCCCTGTGGCTGTGCTCTCCTCCACGGCTCCGAAGCTTTCCTCCTCCACCACCCGCAGTCTTCCCCGTGAAGGGGCTTCCTAGTGTGTGGAAACCTTTCCTCCTTCACAGCTCCCTCCCGCTGGTGCAGGTCCCATCCCTATTTTTTTGTCTCTGTTTTTTTCTTTTGCCCTACCCAGGTATATGGGGAGTTTCTTTCCTTTGGGGAGGTCTGAGGTCTTCTGCCAGCGTTCAGTAGGTGTTCTGTAGGAGTTGTTCCACGTGTAGATGTATTTCTGGTGTATCTGTGGGGACGAAGGTGATCTCTGCGTCTTACTCTTCCACCATCTTCCCCTCCAGGCTCTCACCACTCTTATTCAAAATAATTTTGGAAGTTTTAGCCATAGCAATCAGAGAAGAAAAAGAAATAAAAGGAATCCAAATCGGAAAAGAAGAAGTAAAGCTGTCACTGTTTGCAGATGACATGATACTCTACCTAGAGAATCCTAAAGATGCTACCAGAAAACTACTAGAGCTAATCAATGAATTTGGTAAAGTAGCAGGATGCAAAATTAATGCACAGAAATCTCTGGCATTCTAATACACTAGTGATGAAAAATCTAAAAGTGAAATTAAGAAAACGTTCCCATTTACCATTGCAAGAAAAACAATAAAATATCTAGGAATAAACCCACCTAAGGAGACAAAAGACCTGTATGCAGAAAATTATACGACACTGATTAAAAAAATTAAAGTTGATACAAATAGATGGAGAGATATACCATGTTCTTGGATTGGAAGAATCAACATTGTGAAAATGACTCTACTACCCAAAGCAATCTACAGATTCAATGCAATCCCTATCAAACTACCACTGGCATTTTTCACAGAACTAGAACAAAAAATTTCACAATTTGTATGAAAACACAAAAGATCCTAAATAACCAAAGCAATCTTGAGAACAAAAAATGCAGCTGGAGGAATCAGGCTGCCTCACATCAGACTATACTAGAAAGCTACAGTAATCAAGACAGTATGGTACTGGCACAAAAACAGAAATATAGATCAATGGAACAGGATAGAAAGCCCAGAGATAAACCCACGCACATATGGTCACCTTATCTTTGATAAAGGAGGCAAGAATATACAATGGAGAAAAGACAGCCTCTTCAATAAGTGGTGCTGGGCAAACTGCACAGGTACATGTAAAAGTATGAAATTAGAACACTCCCTAACACCATACCCAAAAATAAACTCAAAATGGATTAAAGACCTTAATGTAAGGCCAGACACTATGAAACTCTTGCAGGAAAACATAGGCAGAACACTGACATAAATCACAGCAAGATCCTTTTTTGACCCACCTCCTAGAGAAATGGAAATAAAAACAAAAATAAACAAATGGGACCTAATGAAACTTCAAAGCTTTTGCACAGCAAAGGAAACCATAAACAAGACCAAAAGACAACCCTCAGAATGGGAGAAAATATTTGCAAATGAAGCAACTGACAAAGGATTAATTTCCAAAATTTACAAGCAGCTCATGCAGCTCCATAACAAAAAAGCAAACAGCCCAGTCCAAAAATGGGCAGAAGACCTAAATAGACATTTCTCCAAAGAAGATATACAGATTGCCAACAAACACATGAAAGAATGCTCAACATCATTAATCATTAGAGAAATACAGATCAAGAGTACAATGAGATATCATCTCACACCAGTCAGAATGGCCATCATCAAAAAATCTAGAAACAATAAATGCTGGAGAGGGTGTGGAGAAAAGGGAACCCTCTTGCACTGTTGGTGGGAATGTGAATTGGTACAGCCACTATGGAGAACAGTATGGAGTTTCCTTGAAAAACTAAAAATAGAACTACCATACAACCCAGCAATCCCACTACTGGGCATATACCCTGAGAAAACCATAATTCAAAAAGTGTCATGTACCAAAATGTTCATTGCAGATCTGTTTACAATAGCCAGGACATGGAAGCAACCTAGGTGCCCATCAACAGATGACTGGATAAAGAAGATGCGACACATATATATAGTGGGATATTACTCACCCATAAAAAGAAACGAAATTGAGTTATTTGTAGTGAGGTGGATAGACCTAGAGTCTGTCATACAGAGTGAAGTTAGTCAGAAAGATAAAAACAAATACCGTATGCTAACACATATATATGGAATCTAAGAAAAAAAAAAAGGTCATGAAGATCCTAGGGGTAAGACGGGAATAAAGACTCAGACCTACTAGAGAATGGACTTGAGGATATGGGGAGGGGCAAGGGTAAGCTGTGACAGTGAGAGAGTGCCATGGACATATATACACTACCAAACGTAAAATAGATAGCTAGTGGGAAGTAGCCGCGTAGCACATGGAGATTAGCTGGGTGCTTTGTGACCACCTAGAGGGGTGGGATAGGGAGGGTGGGAGGGAGGGAGATGCAAGAGGGAAGAGATATGGGAGCATATGTATTATGTACAACTGATTCACTTTGTTATAAAGCAGAAACTAACACACCATTGTAAAGCAATTATACTCCAATAAAGATATTAAAAAAAAATATTCAGTAAACCATGCTGTAATCCCAAGCTGTCATGCAGGCTTTGATGTTCCATTTATAGAGCACAAGCAGTGTATATTTACTATAATTCTTAATGGATTTTCACAATGGTAAATTAGTGTTGGCTTCAATTTAAAGTCACCAGCTGCATTATTAACCCCTAACAAGAGAGACAGCCTGTCCTTTGAAGTTTTAAAGCCAGGCATTGACTTCTCCTCTCTGGCTATAAAAGTCCTAGCCAGACTTTTGTTTACATTGAAAATCTGTCATTTTGTGTAGCCGCCTTCATGAATTATTTTAGCTAGATCTTCTGGATAACTTGCTGCAAACTTCTATGTTAGCACTTGCTGCTTTAGCTTGTACTTTTATGTTACAGAGACAGCTTCTTTTCTTATAGCACGTGAACCAACCTCTGCTACCTTGAAATTTTCTTCTGCAGATTCCTCACCTCTATCAGCCTTCATAAAATTGAAGAGAGTTAGGGCCTTGCTCTGGATTAGGCTTTGGATTAAGGGAATATTGTGGCTGGTTTGATTTTCTATCTAGACCCCTAAAACTTTATTCATATCAGCAGTGTTTGTTTTGCTTCCTTATCGTTCAGGTGTTCACAGGAGTAGCACTTTCGATTGCCTTCAAGAACTTTTCTTTTGCATTTACAGCCTGGCTAATTGTTTGGCACAAGAAGCCTAGCTCTCAGCATATTTATTCTTTTGAGATGTCTTCCTCACTAAGCTAATGATTTCTAGTTTTTGAATTAAAGTGAGAGATTTGCAACTCTTCCTTTCACTTGAACACTTAGAGGCCACTGAAGGATTATTAAATAGCCTGATTTCAATATTGTTGTGTCTCAGGAAATAGAGAGGCCTGAGGAGAGGGAGAGAGAAGGGGGAATGGCCAATTGGTGCAGCAGTCAGAGCACACACATTTATCGATTAAGTTCATTGCCTTATATGGGTGAAGTTTGTGGTGCCCCAAACAATTACAATACTAATACCAAACATCACTGATGATGCATTACCATAAAAAATATAGTAATGAAAATTTTGAAATATTACAAAAATTATTAAAATATGACAGAGACATGAAGTGAGCAAATGCTGTTTAAAAAAGTGGCACCAATAAAGTTGTTCGATGCAGGGTTGCCGCAAACCTTCAATTTATAAAAAACAATTATCTATGAAGCACAGTAAAGCAAAGTGCAATAAGACAAGTTATGCCCGTATACTCTTTTGTCAAATAACATCAAAGAAATGAATGGGTTAACATTACCCAATGCCTTTTGTCCCCTAAATTTTGATCTGTCCTTTAAAGTTTTTTAGACTCTAGGTTCTCATCGCTTGTAAAGGGATACTATGCTAGTAGTGGTTTGTTTATTCTCTAAGTGAGACTGCAAACTAAAGTATGAATAAGAAAACGGTATATATAATCATAATATTTTCAAGTTATATTTTCCATTTATTTTGATTTTCTAATCTTCTAGAAAGATATTGTGCTCTCTCTTTAGATAAATAGACAACTGTAACTACTTAAATGCTTTTAAAAATAATTGTGTATAGAAACTCCAAGACGAGATTTTTTTTTTTTTTGCGGTACGTGGGCCTCTCACTGCTGTGGCCTCTCCCGTTGCGGAGCGCAGGCTCAGCGGCCATGGCTCACGGGCCCAGCCGCTCTGCGGCATGTGGGATCTTCCCAGACCAGGGCACGAACCTGTGTCCCCTGCATCAGCAGGCGGACTCTCAACCACTGCGCCACCAGGGAAGCCCC
Source organism: Grampus griseus (assembly GCF_964374135.1). Classification (NCBI taxonomy): domain Eukaryota; kingdom Metazoa; phylum Chordata; class Mammalia; order Artiodactyla; family Delphinidae; genus Grampus; species Grampus griseus. Next base: position 26,257,920 of record NC_139007.1, on the reverse strand, counting down.
CAAGATGAGATTTAATGAGTGCGAAAGTCATTGGGGTTTTGGATTGAAAGACAGAAGTTTATTTTTAATTAGCAAAAAACTATGAATTTGAAAACACAAATGAGTTTATTTACGTCCCCTTGCTTTTATCCTTAATTGAAAATTAGATACATAGAATTGAATTTATCACAATCTTTGGTTCATGACAATCACTGTGGATATATCAGTAACCTTTTTTTAATGATCAATTTTGTTATTTCATTCACATATTTCATAATATATTAAATCATTAGGAACATACTATCCAATCTCAAAAGTAGTTACTCTCTATTACTTATAGCTGAATTCTATAAACCTTCCCTAATTCATCCCTAAGTATTCCCTTCAGAAGTAACTACTACTACTGTCATTTCCTCATTTTTTTTCACATATATAATTAATGCATAAACAATTTATGGTTATTTTTTACTTGTTTTCAATCTATATAAAAAGACATGGCACATATTTTCTACTAGGAATTTCTCTTCCAACACAAATATCATGTTAATAAGATTAATCACTGTTGAACATGCCTGCTGTTCATTTATTTTTACTTTCATATATTATTGAATCAGTATACTTTATTTTTTATCCATTTTTAGTTAATGAGAATTTCAGTATTTCTAGTAGTGCAAAGATCACTGCTATAAAAAATCTTCCTCATGGTTTTTTGTTATACATGACCTAAAGTTGTTGCTTCATGAGTTTCAACTTTATAAAATATTGCCGAATTGTTTTAGAAAAAATGGTTGAAAACGCTCACTGGTAATGTTTTAGTAATACAGATTGTGTAGAGACTCTCAAACCCTTGATATGGTCATTCCTTTTAAGTTGCACCACTCCAGTTTTCTAAACTGGTATCTCATTTACCAGTTTTGTCTTGCTTTTCTTTGGTTAATAATAAGGTTGAACATCTCTTAATAAGCTGTGAGTCATGAATACTGTATAACATACATTCGTGATTTATGACCTTCTATTGGTTCACTGGTTTTTTTTAAAATTAATGTGTAGAATCTATTAAAATTACACATTTTTATTGCTGATACAAGTTCTTTGTGAATATGTGTTACAAATATCTTCTCTTTTGTAGCATATCTTTCACTTTCTTTAGATGTCTTTTGATGAACTGATTGTAAATTTAATGCTATGTTTATTATTATCCTCTTTGATTATTTTTGTACTTATTTAAATATCTTTCCCAAAGTCAGAAAGATACACACTATATTTTTTCTAAATGTTTTCATATTCAAATTCTTAATTCAGTTAGAGTTTGTTTTTGTGTATGAGACAACTTAGAGATGTTTTTTCTAACCCCATTTATTGAATAATTTCTTAGTTCATTCCACCTGTATCATTTACCTAGGTTTTAAGTAAATGTGAGTCTGTATCTAGGCTCTCATTCGGCTCCCTGATCAATTTAGTCTCTCCCTTCACTAGCACCACTCCATCTTAGTTATAATATTTTATAATAACTTGTAAGTACTTCCGTATTCTTTTTGTTGTTGTTGTTAGTGGCTCTTCATGACGCTTTACTTCTCCATATATGATTTAGGTTATCCTTTTTTAATTTAGGGAAACTATTTTCATTTCTTTAAAGACTTTGTTTCCATTTATTTTTCTGGACAATTTATTTTATCTGAATGTTGTGTTTCTACTTTTGTCTTCCATACCTCTTAAATTTTACATTTTTCTTCCTTTATCTCTACCGTTTCCTTCTGAGAGAGTTTCTTAATATGATCAACTAAACAACTTGATCGTCAGCTAAATTTCATCTGCTGTCCCCATTAATCTTTTTATTATATTTTTACAACTAATATTTCCACCTGGCTATTTTAATAGTTTCTCATTCTTATTTGAAATTTGAATTTGCTAATATAACATTTCTTATTTCTTTAGATTTTTGGTCTGACTGTTCTAATATTTCTGCTTCAGAAGATGTATAATGCCCAGTCATTTTTCTTTTGAAGAGGACAGTTCTCTTTAAGTGTTTAGGTTTTTTTAGTCTAAGGGTGCTTATTTTCCTGAGTCTATCACCTACTCTTGTAATACTTTTTAAGGGATTGAAGGCTAGAACTTGGTTCAAGTGTGTTCAAAGAGGCCGTAGAGATAAGCCCATAAGTGGAGAGCTCCAGCTCCATCAAACCATTGTTAATTGCCTATATTTGTTATCATTTCCATCACCTTAACACCCTGGAGAAGAGCAGCGTTGGGAGAAGGCAATGTTTTTAGAATATCAATAGAAAAAATAGAAAAAGTCATAGAAAACCAATCACTTCTTACCTATGTCTTTCAGCACCTCACTAAAAAGCTTTTGTGGTGCCCTGATACCACCCATTGACCTCAGCAGAAGGGCAGCTAATGACTGATCCAACGTGGTGGTGATGGGAGGGAACGTGAAATATATACAGAAATAACAACTAATTTTTATCTGTTTTATCATTCCCTCACTACCACAGCTAGCCTAAACAGTCTGTCCCGCTACAACCACCCATAAACCACACAACAACCACACAACACAACAATGGTTTTTTCAAAACCATCTTCTGTCTCACTGGGTTTCCCAGCTTTTGATATTGTTGCTATATTGTGGATACCTTTGTCTCCTCTCTCCTTTCTCCAGGGTAGGTTTTGACAGAAGACACCAGAAAAAGAGATTAATTCTAGTTATGTCAGGAATCACAGTGTCCTCCTTTCCTCTTTGCTTAGGTGTGTATATTTGTAAGTTTTCTTTACTTCAGAAAATAATGAGATGAACTAGTTTAAGTATTTTTAAGTACACATTTTGGTCCCCTCTTTCTATTTGCATTAAACAAAACAAAACGAAACGAAACAAAACAAAATACTTTTCTAGAACAGAGTTTGACTATCTTATCACAAAAACTGTTCCTTCCTTAAGAAATGTGTCACTGTTTTTACTGTGACAGTGAGAGAAAAGAAATTGACAGTGTATGCATATGTTTTCTATGAAATCACTCTGTACACTAGAAAGCACTTGAATTTTTCAACAGCTATGATATCCTAAATTTACAACCAATGATTTTTTTCCCTAAAATCCACCAAAGCTAAGTTAACCAATCCATAATCATTCTTCTACACTTTTATGCTCCAATTATATTACTAATGGAATCACACACACATAAAAAAAACCCACACACAAAACCCAAAACACAAAAAAATCTGTGATGGCAGGTCAATCCTTCTAATTTGCCTGTTCTAGGTTCAGAGAATTCTCTTGAGTTTTTTATCCCTGGTGAATTTCTTACCAAATTACTTTCAATTATTGTTGAAGTCATCACCGATTCATTTATTGCCTATTAAAAAAACAAATACGTTATAGATGTCAGGTTTAATAGTGCTCTGTGACAAAAGTTATCATAATGTTTCCCTTCAGCCATTTTTTTACATGAAACAATATTACTTTCTCCATTCCTCCCTCCCTCTTTCTCTCTCCCTCTTTCTGTTTCTCTCTCTCTCTCTCTCACACACACACACACACACACACACACACACACACACTCACACACATACACTGCAATCTAAAGTTTTAATTATTTTCTGAAAGCTAGTTGAGATGAACTTTTTGTGATCCTCTGAAATAAGCTCTTCTGGTAAAGTTTTCTGCCAGGGGCACGTTGGTGAGAGTTATCTGGCTAGCACTTGGCAGCTATTCTTCTGTTCTCATGAACTAAATAAGTTAGTTGCATAATTCTGGGTGGAAACTGACTTTGGCTTCATCAGCAACAATGTCTATAGAAGCGGTAGAGAAATAACATGCAACTGCCTGAATATCAAAAGAGTGAACATTTTCATCAGTCGTAAATGATTGTCCTGTACATGCTATTAAGTAGTGGAAATAAGTAAATGCCAAGCATTTTATTTTTAAATCAATGGTCAAATTTAAAGTATATACTATTAAATTTAAATATATGTACATGTATATGTATATATATCCATATCTATCTATCTTTCTATTTACAAAAATGAATCATGTATTTGAAATGGTGAGGGTAGTAGGTTCATCAGATAGGGTAAAGTGTGCATAACTGAGAAACATTAATCACCATTCACCACAACTAATAATCGTAAATGCATCCATTGGCAATTCAGAAAATATGATTAGCTTCAGAATACCTCATATTGACTTCACTAAATTTTAGTTTCACTAAAAATGTCTGCTTAACAAGATAGCTAAACATTGCTTTCTTCATATTTAGGTATATGTGTATTTTAATACAAAACTGTTGTATATTTCAGTACAAAAATTGTTTTCAGCCCTTAAAAAGTTGGATACAAAGGGACTTAGTTGATAGTTTATAGTTTCTAATTATTAGTTTTTTTCCTTCCCTTTCCCCTACCCCAGACAGCTGAAGTTGACACCTTAGTTTAAGTCTACTGCCCATACCAATGTATGAGAGGTGAAACATATTTTCCTACCACAACATATATAATATTTTGAAGTGATTCAACCACATTTGTGAGAAACTTTACTTATCTTTAAATCTAGTTCTTTTCTGAGTTGACTTAGAGTCTCTTTCTGTTGAGTGATATTCCTTATACATTTTATGAATTCAATTAGTATATCAGAAGTTCACAGTATAGTTTTTAAACTTAAGGTGTAAGATTAAACTTTTAAGAGAATGCTTTATTAATTGGCAAAATATTTTTAAAAGGAAATTTAACATTTAGAGAATAACAATTATATTTCAGCTTTCACTTATGTTGGGTAGAAAACTATTGTTTTTCACCTGCAAACATCTGTATTCCCCCCTTCCCACTGTACCTCTCCTCTTCTGCTTGTTTAGGTAATGGTCATCAGGAACTACCCATAATTTATTTTCTAACCAGTTCAAGTAAGGTTGACCCCACCCACATCGTTGGATGTGGCTCAGAGCTCAGGATACACCAAATAGAGCATTTCATTTCCTGGATACAGTGACTCATTCAGGAATGCGCATGTGACACATGCAAGGCCAATAAAGGCAGGGAAGTGCAATCTTGGGACTTTTTTTTTTTTTTGCGGTACGCGGGCCTCTCACTGTTGTGGCCTCTCCCGTTGCGGAGCACAGGCTCCGGACGCGCAGCCTCAGCGGCCACGGCTCACAGGCCTAGCCACTCCCCGGCATGTGGGATCTTCCCGGACCAGGGCACGAACCTGTGTCCCCTGCTTCGGCAGGCGTACTCTCAACCACTGCGCCACCAGGGAAGCCCCTGGGACTTACTCTTAAACAGTTGGGCAAAAGGGAATTTTAGCCTCTGACAATGGCAGTCTAGCTTACTTTGCACCAAAGTGCAAACTTTGAACTACCTGAGAACAGCTGAAGTAGCTGGAAGGCTAATATAAAGTGTCTGTATGAAAGGATTGGGTATTGAAACTCTGAAGGTAAGTCTGACATTTGACATCACATTCTTCTCAGATATTTGCTAAGTAGGAGCAGAGGATGGGAAGAAGAGTATCTGATCACAAAGAGGTAGTAGAGAGGCAGAGATGTAGAACAAAGCTCTCATCAATTTCATAAGGCTGGGGGCTCAAAGTAGAAGTTGTTTTGATAAATACCTTGGATTTTCATTTGGGAAAATAAAGGTCTAAAACCTAAGAGTAAGGTCATAGCAGAGAAGAATAGTTCTCACAAGGACTAAACAAACTTAAATTCACCTCCTAATGGGTTAAGGCGCAGTGGTTCTTAAGCAGGGGCATCACCACAGCCACACCTCAGGGGACATTTGGCCATGTACAGAAACAATTTGGATTGCCAAAACATGCGAGAATGCTACTGGTATCTAGTGAGTAGAGGCAAGGGAAGCAGCTAAGCATACTACAATGCACGGGACAGCTTTGCAAAACAAAGAATTATCCTGGTCCAAAATATGAATAGTGCTGAGGTTTAGAAACCCTTGTTTAAGGAGATTTACACTAACCTGACAGCTGGAAAGAAAACCTTAAGGAATCTGTTCCTTCAAATTATCTCTACAATTTTTATATTAAATTTTCTCACTCAATCAAAAATCCAATAAAAATAACTTGTAATCAAAAAAAGTAAGAAATATCTAAAAACCAAGAGAAAAAACAAGTAATTAAATAGAAATTTAGAAATTGGAGTATTCAGACCCCTAGAAGCTATATAAAATAGTCAAATGGATTCTAGAAATAAAAATGAATACAACTCTTAAATTACAGATTGAAACAGAAAAAAAAAAAAATATCAGGAAGGGTATAGAAGATTTGAACAGCACAATTACCTACTTTTAGAACTTAATTAGCATATAGGTTGACCACTTCACAAAACAACTGCAGCATACACATTTGTTTCAATTGTTTCTGGTGCATTTATAAAAAGTAACCATATGCTGCTCCACAAAGCAAGTAAACCTCAGCAAGTTTTTAGGGATTGGTAACAACGTGCATAGTACTGATCACAGTACTATGGAATTAAGCTAAAAAACGATAACAAAAGGTAAACAGAAAGCACTAATATATTTGAAAATTAAGGAGTACTCCTATAAAGAACTAATATTACATAAGAAAATGCTTATTAAATGTTTTACTCAATGCTTGGCATATAATGTTAGATTTTGAAATTAGTTATTATTATAGAATACAACCCTGTACTTCGTACTCTAAAGTTAAATAAAATAACATATTCCTTAGGTCTACATCAATATTGCCTTATTCTCTATACTTTTCAGCTCTGGTTTCCATTAGCTGGATTCATTCTCAGGAAGTTTTCTGCTTGTGTAACATAACTGTTACCTTGAACCACACTTTTCCTCCTAATCTCTGAGCAACCCAAGTTAATACAGCAATTCTATTCTTTAACAATTTAGTTTGCTTTTCAAATAAACTTTTTTTTAATAAATTGAAGTATAACTTAGAGAAAAGTGTGCAAGCTTAGCTATACCTCTCTATGTGCAGATCAACGTATAGTGAGTAGACTATTTAATCACCACCCTGGTCGAGAAATAGAACATAGCCAGCATCTAGAAGCTCTTTTTAGCTCCAGTGGGTCAAAGGAGAGATCAAGGTGGATATTAGAAGATATTGAACATACTACAAATCAAAAATTTGTAGGAAACAGCTAAACGACATGATTAGAGGACAAACAATTTTGGACATAGCCTGGACACTCATCCAGTGGGATATTATCCAAAATTTTGAGCAGGTTAATTGCATGGTATATAAAGAAGATTAAATGGGCAGTTGTACAGTGTGACCCATGGAGTCAAGAAACTGCAGTCAATAAATTCAAATATAAGATTATCATAGTAACATAGAAGTGAGGCTTTTATATACAGATAGATAATCACAGTGAGAATTAGAAATGGGGTGGCGGGGGGAGATATAAAGTAGGGAATCATTGACTGTAATGTGTCAGTTATTTGGCTGATGATGAAGGAGAGGAGTGAAAGGGTAGCATTATGACTTGTTCCTGAGTGGCAGTGACATTTAAGGGAACTAAGGAGGCAGAAAAATGAGTTTAGTTAGATGGGTGTTACTTACTTTAGTCTCAACTTCTTCATTATGATAATTTATTTCTGCCATTAAAACAAAAACAGAAGCAGATTTGTGTCTGCTAATAGGCAATATTATGGGAATCTGAAAAAAATATACTTTAAAAAAGTGGTTTGGTTTTTCTGCACAAAGAAGAAAATCTACAGTATACACTGGCTGATTATGTTTAGATCATCCACTTTCAACCCAATTAGAACGTAAAGTGTATAGTCTACATAAATATCAGAAATGCTTAACCAAATTTGAAACCAGTTATAACAGTTGATAGAGGTAATTCTTAAACTGGAATCACATTCAACATTTACTACATGTATTTCCCTTGGTACTTGTAAACTGGAATGCAAACCTGAGAAAAAGTGAGTGGCAATTTTCAGAGAGGCATACGGGCCACAGCAATTGGAGGAGAAGTCTTCTAATTTGAATCTCCCTTTAGCTAGTATTTGAGACAAGTGAGTGATAGTGTCATTTCTCTAGATATTAATGCCCAGGGAACTTGTCACTGTACTTGGTAAAGCATCAGAAGATTACATTAGGAGACAACTTGGGGAGGACAGTTTTAACCCTGTTATGTGTATGCTGTTTCTAAACAGAATCAAGGATCAGGTTTTGCTACTTTTGAAAATAAGGGTTGGGAATTCAGTCCAGTGGTTAGGACTGGCAGTCCAGTGGTTAGGACTCAGCGCTTTCACTGCCAAGGGTGTGGGTTCAGTGCCTGGTCAGGTAACTAAGATCCCACAAGCCATAAGCCTTGGCCAAAAAACCCAGAAAACAACAAAAAAAAGAAGGGTCAGTTGTCCCAATGATGGAATGTGCTTACTTTTCTGACCACTTAAGATCACTTTCTTCTACTTCACATGAGGCTTCTGTTTGGCACTAACATTGATTTCATCATTTGGATACTACTCTTTTTTTATTTTCTTAATCAGTTGTTACACCTTTCTAAATCTATTTTTATAATTCTGCAGTCTCCTCTTTCAGCATCAAGTGTGTGCAAAGATCTTAGGTGTGTGAATAATGTGGCTTGGGTACATAGGATAGAGGAGTTGATGGCTGAAATTTGCAATCCTGCAACTCTGATACTTTTTCTCCAAAATAGGAAAATGTTTTATTTTAATTAAATTTAGCTAAGCTAACAAAGAATTTAAATATATTGATAAAAATGATTTTAAATTAACAATTTATGAAAGTGTCCCTAAATTGCTTCGAGTGACTAGAGTTTTTATTTCCATTAAATTATATAAAGCGAATCTTCTAGAAATTTATAATAACATAATATATAATTGGTATAAATGTATTATCTTTATTTAGAGATAATGGGAGAGATTATAGATCTTGGTCTGTGTTATCACAAAGTTCAAAGTAATAAAATTTTAGTTCATGAGTTCTTACTACGTAATTTTTTTAAAGATAAAATTTGAATTTTGAGTAACTTCATTTTAAACAGCAACCAGTGGGTGATTCTGTACCCCAGTTCTATCAAAGTAGTTTAATGCATGCAGCCTTGTAGAAGACACTCTCAATATCAGTGACGTCACCACTTGTGAAGGTTTGTTGCTGCTACTGAATCAGTCAGAAGGCAAGAACTCTATCAAGCAAGTCTCTAGGGGCTGTGTCACAGGTTTTCACAGCTGCAACCTTCTCTGTCCATGTTGCAAACGTGTCCGACACTAACTATGGCTGTTATAAGCTTAGCATTCATTTCCCCTGATATATTGACACTAGAGTGAAACATGGCGGCCTGGGACAAAGAGATTTGGTGTTCTCACCGTGAATCATCCCACACGGGTTACTGATAAGCACTGCAAGAAATCATGGATAGCTGGCAAGGTCCTCTGCCCTAATTTGTTTTTTAACTTTTCGTTCAGGCAGTGTAACTTGATCACATCCTTACAAGCAAGACCTCAGACATTATGTGAGGGGGATTTACAGCCAAGTAAGACAGCCATTTCAGACTACAGAGAAATCCCTTTAGTTGCACAGTATCTGCACTTTTCCTCTTAGTTTGGGGAAGTAGATTTCATATGCTATTTTTTTTTTTTTTAAGGGACACAGATTTTTTTTTTTTTCCTCTCCATGTGACTAATTGAGGGAATTTACTGCTGGATGTGAAGAAGCAACTAGCATTCATTATTATCTCTAGTCACAGTTTCATGGAAAATCAATGTGTAAAAAAAACTCTCTTTAATATTCTTTACTGTTATTCTTTTAAACAAAGTTTTCCTTTCCCTGTTAAAAGGTAAAAAGAATTCAGCAGATTGACTCCAGGTGAGAATATACATTCTGACAAAGGGCTGGAAGTATGATGGAGAAAGAATGTATCATGTCAAACACCTTCAGCCATACTGTTGACAAACCAAATCTTGTTAAGTACTGGACAGCTGCTTTCCTACCACACTGCCTGTCCTGTTTAAGCTACAGCATTAAAATTTGGCAGATCAACTTTTAACACTGACAGAAATGTTGTTGCCTACCTACTACTGCTTGGAGAGTAAACAGTCCAACTGAACTATTAAGAAACTTTGACACCCATAAACAATTTATAAAAACTTCCATTTGGCACAATGAAAACAACTCAACTGAAAAGATTTTGAGCAGGAACATATTGGAAAGAAAACCTATTTCCTATAAAAGGATAACAAAGGAGCCCTTTAAAAAGCATGTGATTTACTGGTTGGAGGAAATCAAAAAATCCTACCCCTTCTTTTCCATTGAATTTTTGTCAACAGTAGAGAATGTCTAGATTACTTTTAAAAATAATTCATTTTTCTGCTCTACTGATGTAGTTCATATCACTATACATGGTAGAAATTTTATAGAATATTCTGCTTTGATTTCTAGAACAGTAATTCTATTTTGAAACATTAATTAGATTTAATCTAAAGCTGAAATAGAGTTGTTTAAAGAGAAGCTAAGAACAAGGCCTACCTAGTAGTAAATGCAGTGATATATAAAAGTAATTAAAACTTCACTGAAAGTTTCTTCATATTCAAATGTATGTTTTGAAATCATTCAGAGTAGAATCTAGGATGATATATGTATTTATTCTCATGTGTTTCTCATTCCCTTGTGGAAAATACTTTTCTGCATTGAAACTGGACTTCAGTTTTAGGCTAGAAGAATGAGTCTAAATATAGTGCAAAAAACTGTTTATTATAACTTCAGTGAATGCTTCATTGACATACCTCTCAAAAACTTGTCAGCAATGTGACCAATAAGTATTCAGTTCTCAACTTGTAGCTCAGCAATTCTGGGTGGCATCAGGAGACATGCTGATGGCAGTTGCAGTTGCTGCCCTCAGCCTGTGACATACCCAGGAGTCGTGAACTCTGACTACCTTTAGTATTGTTTTTTGTACTGATGCAGTAAATCCAAACCATGTCAGTTTGAGATGTTGTTGGCAACATGTTTTTACATTCCCAGGAGTGAGGGGCATTGTGTTCTCTCTCATATACAGAACAAACAACAATATTAAAGTAGAAAACAAAGTATTGGGTTGGCCAAAAAGTGCCTTTGGTTTTTAAGTAAAAATATAAGACATATTTTTCATTTTCACCAAGAACTTTATTGAACAACATATTCACCCTTTTGTTCCACTACCTTCTGCCATTTTTCAAGCAACTTCATAATTCCATCTTCCCAAAAACTTTTTATCTTTTTGAGCAAAGAACTGTTCCAGGTGCCCGTTACAGTCTTCCAGGGAATTTAAATTTTTCCCATTAAGAGAATTTTGTAAAGACCTAAATAAATGGAAATCTGAAGGTGCAATGTCAGGTGAATATGGCAGATAAAGCAGAACCTACCAGCCAAGCTGTAACAGTTTTTGCCTGATCATCAAAGAAACATGCAGTCTTGCAGTTTCCTGATGGAAGATTATGCGTTTTCTGTTGACTAATTCTGGACCCTTTTCATGGAGTGCTGCTTTCAGTTGATCTAATTGGTAGCAGTACTTGTTGGAATTAATCGTTTGGATTTCCGGAAGGAGCTCATAATAGAGGACTCCCTTCCAATCCCACCATATACACAACATCACCTTCTTTGGATGCCGACTGGCCTTTGGTGTGGTTAGTGGTGGTTCATTTCACTTGTCCTACGATCTCTTCCATTCCACATTATTGTACAGTATCCACTTTTCATTGCCCATCACAATTTATTTTAAAAATAGAACGTTTTCATTACGTTTAAGTAGAGAATCGCATGCGGAAATATGGTCAAGAAGGTTTTTTTTACTTAATTTATGTGGAACCCAAACATAAAAACGATGAACATAACCAAGCTGGTGCAAATGATTTTCAGCACTTGATTTGGGTATTTTGAGTATGTCGGCTCTCTTCCGCATGGTGTAGTGTTGATTGTTCTCAACTAATGTCTCAATTTGATCGCTATCAACTTCAACTGGTTTACCCGACCCGTAGAGCATTGTCGAGTGAGAAATCTACAGCAGGAAACTTCGCAAACTACTTTTGACACGTTCGATCAGTCACAGCACCTTCTCCATACGCTGCACAAATCTTTTTTTGCGTTTCAGTTGAGTTTTTAACTTTCTTGAAATAATAAAGAATAATATACTGAAAATGTTGCTTTTTTTCTTCCATCTTCAATACTAAAATGGCTACGCAAAAAATGCACCAATTTTGATAAGTCTTTATTAAACTGCACGCTGATATGACAGCTGTCACATACAATCTAACAAAATTGTTTTGAATGAAGTTAAAGACAACTAAGTGCTACTAGAGCCATCTTCCAGAAAAAAACTGAACGAACCTTTTAGCCAACCCAATAGAATAGAAATCAATATTTTTGTTAACTCTATTGAGCCAAACCAATTTTTTTCTCTCTAGTAAAGTAAGAATAATGAATATGCCATTGTTTTGGGGAGGTTATTGCAGATACTCATTTTGAATACCATGCCTTTGAAGTTTATTCATTAGAATGGTGAATATCCTATTAAAATGTTTAAACTTATTTATGTTTTTGTTAAAATGAATAATAAGACATGTATAAATAATATAAGCAGGGACTTCCCTGGTGGTGCAGTGGTTGAGAGTCCGCCTGCCGATGCAGGGGACGCGGGATCGTGCCCCGGTCCGGGAAGATCCCACATGCCGCGGAGCGGCTGGGCCCGTGAGCCATGGCCGCCGAGCCTGCATGCCCGGAGCCTGTGCTCCTCAATGGGAGAGGCCACAGCAGTGGGAGGCCCGTGTGCCACAAAAAAAAAAAAAATAATAATAATAATAATAATAATAATAATAATAATATAAGCAAGTTCTAGAGACAGCAATAAAAAGCTAGATCACATTAAGAAAAATGACACAAATTTCTTTACGGTAGAATACATACATGTTCTCTCTTTCTACCCTTTTTTTTTTTTTCCAGTGTACTAAACAGTAGTGTAGTAATCTAAAGGTGCTCTGCTGTCTCCTAAAGAGTGAATCCATTTATTTCCTTATTCAGTAGCTTGGAGTATAACCAAATGCTTCAGATAAAACACAACCCTTACAATTATCTGAATTTTAACTGGCTACTGTGTTTCAATTTTCAATTTTCCATCCTTTCTCCCTGCCAGTTTTGAAGAGAGTGTTCATATGCCTCACAATATGCTGAGCCCAAGATGATCAGCCAAGTCTTGGCTTCTTTGAGAGCTTAAACCGTTTAAGCTACGTGCTCTTTCCAGCTGGCAGGTCAGGAGCACTGAGCAGACACTGCAGGTTTCTGCTTAGTTAAGTTTACACAAATGCGCCTCTGCTTATTCTTAGTGAGAAAGGGGAAAGAGTATCTGCCCTCTGAACAATTCTATCCATCTTCCTTTTCTTAGCTCACTGTGTCTAATCTGTTTGGCATTGCAGGCTTTTTCTTCTCTTTTTTTAATTCCTAAGTTTTGACTGGCAGATATTATTAAAAACAAACAAACCGTACGATGTTAATGTTTTTCACTCCTGAAAGCATATGTTTACTTTTTGTGAAACCTGCAAAAATTTCACTCATTTTCCCATATTACATTAATAGACATGTTTGGCAAAATAGTAGTCCCTAGATTTCGTCTTCAGATGTTAGCTTTTATATCGAGATTAAGATTACAAAAAGCAGTATAGACTTTCATTGATCTCATTTCATTCTTCAAGTCTAAACTCTAATTCAGACATTTCCTACTTAACAATTTAACTCTTGTTCAAATACTGACAGCTTTTCTTAGGGTTACAAAGTGACTCAGAGCACCTAAACAAAGTTTGAGTGTCTGTTTATTCTGGACATTTTCTTTAGGTCATTACTAAAACCTTAATACTACAATAAATGGATTTAGGGTAGCACTTAAATCACACATATAGCTTGTGAATGAAAAAAATTCAGAATGAGTGAAATCAGCTTAAATATATTAGAATTAAGATGCAATCATTGCATTGCTACATGTTCTTGATTTTTATATGTATCTGCAGCTGAAATTACTGGTTTGCAATTGTGTTGGTTTGATTAGTTATTTAACTTTCCTATGGTAGAACTCTGTAAATTGTTGAACTCAAAGAACCATGCAATAATGACATTTATTATGTAATTATTAAACTTAGTTGTAGTCCAAATAATAATAACTATTGATTTTGGTCTTATATGTAAAAAAAAGCCCATACCAATGCACTTTATTTTAAATTGATTATTTTGAATTTTAAATCCCTCCTTCAACTGGCATTTTATTTATTTTTAATTTTTATCTGACATATATTTTATATTTGTTTTTCTAAACTTTAAGGGAAAATCAAATCTTTTCCTTAACTTCTTATATACTTTGTCCATCTGACTTATATAGTTTGCCCTGAATATCTTGTCTTCTTAATTAATTAGGGATTTCAGACCCAGGTGTTTTTAAATGTCTTTGGACAAGAAAATGCTCCACATCTGTGAAATTACACTATAATTGAAGTTTCATTTAGTGGTATGGCAAAATATTAGGGGTGGTGGGGGAAGAAACACTGGAAAGTTATTGCTGAGATGGAAAACTAGGTTCACAGGAATATGAGTCACAGTTCTTCAAAACCTTCTATTTAAAGCCACATATAATAAAGATAAGGATGTTAACATTAAATGTGTTTGTCTTTTAAAATATGAGAAAATTATCAAAACCTATTTTTGCCTAAACTAATCTATCAAGCTTAAAATTGCTGCTTGATATCCACTGTTCCTCTTTGTTTCTGCTAAACCCTGAAATCATAATGTAGAAAATATTTTATTTTTGACATCTCCAACAGGAAGCCCACACCTGAGAATCTGAAATATGAGACTCAGGTGTTAGAAATTCAGCCCCAAAGATTTTGTAAAAAAGTGACTTTGAGCAAAAATTTTAGAGCTAAGAATAACTAACCAACCCAGTTAATCATTCAGACTCTGAGAAGGAAACATATGGCACACTCAGAAGGGATGATTCAAGAGATTAATATTGGGATTTCTTTTTTACAAAGCTGTTGGTATGGTTAAGAAAAAACAGCAAGGCATGGTGAAGCACCCTATTGTTTTAGCAGAAAGCTATTAACCACATCTATGTGTGATACCAGAACTCTGATAACACGTACAGTTATAGGAAAGGGCTGCCTGATGCTTAGAGAGGTCTCCACAATGGTCAACTCACAGCCAGGCAGTGAGGGATCTAGCCTTATAATACCTTAGCTTGACTTTTTTTATTAACCACTAACACACTGCTAGTAGTTCCCATTGGCCAAACCAACTGGAAACCAGGGAGCAAGGGATTCTAGTTGATGTAGTTCATAAAGATCAGCTTTCTTGGGCACAGAGCAAAGTAGAAGAGTGGAGAGCAGATCTGGAGGAGTAAGAAAAGAATATCCAGTACAACTAACAAACTGAAATGTACACAGTATTGGAGTCATTGGCTAAATGATACATTTCCATGTAAAGGGATAGTATACTTAAGAATAAAAAGCATCGCATATCATAAGAAATCATCCATCTCCACTGAGAATGAAAAGTGACTCATTCCCATTTTACCAAATCATCAGAAAAGGTTATTTTTCATTATATGTTAATGAGTGGGTTTCAAATTAGTTTTACAGAAAAGAGCTGGTGCCTTTTTAAATAGAAATGTCTGATAACTAGAAAACTCTAATAACTGTTAGTAGCAGTCAAATGTTTACTGTAATATAGAATAGTATCATTGTTCTGATAGCCTATACATATAATCCAATCAAATTGTAATTGGTTATTAAAGAGTAGCTAGTTTGAGAGTATAGAATCTATATTGTGTAGACCCAGAAATAAAGGGAACTGAGGGGGGAAGCCATTTGGTTGCCAACTGTTCAACCTCAACAGTTATAGTATCAGACATCTCAATTTCATTTAAAAACTTACTCTGCCACGTCCCTATTTCTGTCAGTAATGCTGCCATCTTTTTTTTTAAGACTTTTAGACCACCGATCAATGCACCATGTTTTTCTCCTTCCCCATTGTTTTTTTTTTTTTTTTTGGTCTGGACCATGTGCATGTGCATTATTTTTAAGAAATCATGCTTTTAACAGACATTCTTACAGAGAACACACACACACAAATAGAACCACACATGGGTACACATATGTGCACATGTGGGTACACAGGTGCTTTGAAGAGGAAAATGAATACTATGATGTTTGTGGAACCTAAATTTAATTTCAAACAGAATAAAAGATTCAGTGAATACTGCAGACAAAATTGTATAGTGACTGAAGCCAATACGGCCAAAAATTACAGAGCAGAAAGCAGCACTCCTTAGCATAGATAGGAAATAGAAATACAGTTAAGGATGAAAATGAAATTAGATTTTACGTGTTAAATCTGGGAAGAGCGATAGTTATTACTCAAAGAAAAACTGACGCTGTGTGCTGGTGATTAAAATAAGCTTCCTTATGTTATCTCTTCACATAAATGGTTAGTGCCTCTCGAATTTACCAGGGGTATTCTAATCCAGAACCTGAACATCTTGATGATATATAATAAGTTTTCTCAACAAAAAATAAGGAACCCAGCATATAACTTAAGATGTACTGGTCTTTGGATTCTGCTCTTATAGGGTTTAATTCAGACAGAAAGTTTATCTTGGCTTTTCTGGGGTGTGTGTGTGTTTGTGTCTGTGCACGTGTGTGTTAGGAAAGGACCACGACATGCATTTCACCAAAGGAAAACTGAATATCATTTAACTGATTTTCTTGTAATGTGATCCTTTAAGTCATTAGGTACTTTTAAAGTTCTTTCTTGTGTTTGTAGAATAAAACAGGAAGCAAGAGAGCCAGCGGGGCTTTTTGAGTCATTCCCACACTTAAGCCTTTTGGTTGCATTTTGTGTTCTTTCATGCATACAGGTCACCAGAAAAAAATGACTGTTTCCTACCTAAAAATATTCTGTAAAAATCAGCGTATGTTTGTGCTGAATGATAAATCAGGAAAATTGCCTAAACCATGTTTCTGTTTCTTTTTGATTAGCACTCAGGTTTTGTATTGATATAGATTTTCTATGATTTGCTTAGCCTCCTGATTTCAGCCAATTCGCTAAACAATCTGTAATAGAGATTGAGAAGGGCTAAAGATGCAAAGTTCATTTCAAAGAATTATCAACTAATCTTTCACTTATCTATAAACCCTTTTTGAAATAGCAGAGGGTATAATGGGCTCAGTAATAGAATACTTGCATTCCTATTTTTGCCAAGTGCAAAATACATTTTGTCAGATCCAAATACATGGACCAATTTATTGCATCTTTTTTCAAGATATGTCTTTAAAGTTTTTTTTCCTGATTATTTGTTTTTTCATGAGAGGAATTGAGCTACTGTCAAGAATATTTTTAACAAAGCCATCAGAGTGGTAGCAATGACAATAACAATAAGAACAGCAAGCATATTTAAGTGCCTACCAGTTGGCCAACACAGGGCTAAGCATCTTAGATGGAATTTCTCATTAATTCTTACAGCATCTTCTTTTGACCAGATTTTTTAGTTTTGTCATATGTAAATGGTGCACATTCTGGTCAAAAGAAGATGCTGTAAGAATTATTGTTGTTGTCATTGCTACCAGTGTTGTATGGAGAAATTATTTTTGTATCAGTCTCACATAAGAACAACAAAAATACTCTGGACCTTGGAGTCAGGTACTAATTGGAGGGGATCCTTACTGAATAGTCTTGCACAGGAGCCTAAAAAGTGAGAGAAAGTTAAATTGGCAGGCTTGAGTGTTTGCAAAGTAAATTTATCAATAGACATTACAGAGCCTCTATAAACAAACCCAGGAAAGATATGTTAACTTCCTCTTCTGTATTAAATGTTAATAAAGAAAATTTATCCCATAATTTAGACTTTTAGTATTTCCTTCCTGTAAAGCTAAAAGTGAGGATCCCTCTGTAGGTCTAGCAACATGTGTTTAATGTTTATTCTCTTTTACAGTGATACTCTTTAAGAAAAGTAAATAATTATATTTTATTCAAACCTGGGTAAATACTGTCAAGTTATTAGCATACCATAAACGATATAAAAATAGACATCTTTAATGTATTCATAGAAGAAGGATCGCCCTCTTCTGTTTTTTTAGTAATTTATTTATAATTGGTCTTTGTCAGAAAGTATTAGATTTCTACAGTGTTTTATTAAAATAATTAGACAACATACAAAACATGAAATATAATGAATTTATTATATTATGCACTAATTTGTAAAAAATGAGATATTTACTTATTAGTGTTCCAAAAGCAAAAAATGTTTTTGGAAATTTCATATATATATGAAATTTCTTCCCTTAGCTTTTTCTAGGGACTGATTACAATGTCATATGTATTATAAAGGTTCAATTTGAAAAAATTTACATAGGTTTTGTTGTTTGTGTGCTATGCATAACTATTATGATGAAAGAATAAAACAATTGTGATTGAAAACTAAAGGAGGAATATCAACAGAGGGGATATTATAGCTCTCACCTTGTTGGTCGATAGCCCCACATATAACTGTAAAACTCTCTTTTTATTTAGCTCTTTGTGATTAAGGAGCTAAACTCTGTGTGATTGCTGTAGGTCACATCTCTCTTTATAAAAAAGAGAATTTAGCAACCATCAATAGTTTACATCTCTTACTGACTGATCTTCAAGTGAATGAACATATTTGCAAAGAATACCTTAAGGACAGAACTTGGAAAAGTCTTGTGTTTGCACACTTGGTGTACCAGTAGTTCAGGCAACTTAACTGTCCTCTATAAAACATAGAAAATATATATTTGATAAAGGATATTATTTTACAAAACATATCTATTCTAAATTTATATTCTGCATTTCAGAATACCTAAATTTTTAAATTTTCTCTCAGCCAATAATAAAATTCCTCTCTCTTTCTAAATTGTAGATTACATGATTGCGGTATAGAATAAGAAAACTGTTCCATATTGGTATACTCCATATTGCTTAATGGAAACATTTTATAGCATATGACAGAGGAATATGTGGGGTTTTTTTTTAACATTTATTAAGCATCTATTCCACATTGCTTATGTATGTCAAGACACTAGCGTTCTGGTCCTGGTTCTTCAATTATCTTACTGTGCAACCTTGATTTCTGAGCCTCTATCTTATATAATACATAAGATAATTGAACCAGGTGAAGAACAGATATTTACAAATGGATGTTTTGTGACTTTAGTAGGAATGGATGTATATGACTATAATTTCATTTTAAATCTATGAGTATTATCATTGCTAAGACCCAGTACAGCAATTGAACTTTTGATGTCTTAAAAAGATCTTATTATAAGAAGGGTTAACCTATAAAATAGCAAGATAGCTTTCTAGTGAAGTTCAGAGAAATATAAGCTGATTTTAGGCAATATACTTTGAGTCCTCTTCTTCCCTAGAGAAGGACCAGCATAGGAGACCAAACAGATCTATGGTGAACTCTAGTTAAATATAAGGTTTTATATATTTTTAGTGTTTAAAAAGGAAATAGCAGTGTCCACAAAGAGGGTTAAGTGAACACTGACCTTAAGACTAGTTGTATGTGTTTGAACTTTTCAAAGAAAAAGCCCCTGTATAATTATCTCCTAGATCTTCAGAAATTCTAGTCATGGGAGTAATGCTTGAATCTGCTAGATACTATCAATGATTTGGCATAAGGATATCCTTATTCCAGTCTATTTTTTGGCTTTCTAATTGGTTTAATCCCATAGCTATAGGTCAGAGGTATGAAGAATTTGTCTTCACTAAGGTTTTTCAACTTGTAACAAATGCCCTAGTTAACAATTCCACTGACTTACCTCATAAATAGGGTTATACCTTTAGCTATGCTCTCGCACTCCAATCATTATCATCTCAACCAGAATGCAGTAGGATGTATTAGATTTTTTTATAATCATAACAATATTATGTATTTTTTCTCTGTCTCCTTCACTAACAATATTGAAATTTAAATTTTCCTATTTCTACCATCACTTCATTTGATCATCCCCTGTTTCCAAGTGGTAACCACAGTGCTTGTTGATTTTCCAAATAAGGCCTTTATGATATTAAAATGGATGCTGTGATTTGCAGTTCAGAACTCCCTTCAGAACTGAAAGACACAGTCCTTGCTGCTGGAACTGCTTCCAGCTGGTAGCCCTCATAGGAAATTGTCCTCAGCTGAAGAGAATGATTTCACTCTTGGTCTTGCCCCTTCAAACTCCTATCACCGGTGGATGCATGAGTATATAGGCTTTTAACCATAAAGCAGAATGCTTCTGAGGTGTTCTCCCCAGTTTCGTATTCCACATGGGCTCAGCAGATGCTTTTAAGACTAAATTGCAGCCCAACTTTTCCTCTTGTTCGTTTATCCTTTCTTCACTTCCTCGGGTGCTGATTCTGCACACTAGTCTCCATTACAGAGTCTGCTTCCCAGGGATCCAACCTGAAAAGGTATCAAAATTATTTATCATCTTTGGACATTTTTTGGTTTTATACATATGGTCTTAGACATCCGTATTCCTGTAAACAAGAAAGATAATGAATTTACTTGCTAGAAATAATTGGAAATAAAATACAGTATGCTCCGTCTGCCATAGATTTTAGAGTACAGAAATCAGGCATATTATTTTTCCAGTAAAGCATGGTTAATTTTCATTGTTTAGCATTCATTCCTTTACAGTATAGTTGTTTGTACCTTTTACTAATTTAAATTGGATAATAACTCCCTTTGAGCGTGGGTACCAATATGACAGTGGATGAATTATTTGCCTAGGTTTTTCTGTGAGCCACAGAAAAAAGAATTAAATTAACAAAAACCAGACTCTTGATTTCAAGTATTTTTTCTTTATTCATTTAAAATTATTTTAAAGGATTTAATCTCATATTTCAAAGGTGTTTTCCATCTTTCCCTCTCTCTATCGTACTCAGTTGTTCCCATATCTTTAACTTTTATTGTTAAATTATCCTGACTATTCTTATGTCTTGCCACCTGTGGAAAACAAATATAAAGATAGTAGAAAAATGTAATAAAGTGTAAGCTGGTTTCAGCAGAATCAGATATTAAACTCCCTCCAAGTAAGTATAGTTTGTGGAATAAGGAAAGAATGTTAACCCAAGGTTAGCATACTACACGTGAGATCCATTAAAATTCAGAATAATAGGAAAGACAATCAAAATGAGAACTGAGATAGAAAAACACTAATTGTCTAATTAAATCTGCTTCCTGGTTTTGAGTAGATGTGCCATTATATCTGTTAGGTCTTGCACACGAAGTCCAAAAATTCTTTGCATGACTAAGTTGAAGGTTCTACATTAATCACCAGCTATATGTTTATCTTTTATTGGTTTTTCTTAATTTAAACAAAAATGGAAAAGTAGTTATCTTACAGTGTTGTGGGACAAGGCAGCATGCTTATCTAGCCTAATTTGTTTAAAAATTGTTAAGGTAAATGTTGTAGTATATTCACATATGAACTATCCAATAAACAGATGCACATATTCGGTTCGACTGAGCAGAAAAAAGAGTAAACTATAAGTTTTAAATTTTTAAAAAATTACTCAAGATAAACTCACAAGAATTATTTTAAGAAAACTTCCAGGTAACAAACAATTTCATTTGATGAATTCCAACAGAGCATAGTACCCCAAATCCGATGTGTGCAGTTTGCAGCAGCTTCTGCACTTGCCACTAGTCTAAGGCAACATGTGCTGACACTAGAACTGGGTAGGTAGAACAATGCCTCAGGAAGATACTTACCTCACGAAATAGGCAGAAAACCTTAAACAGAAGCCCAGCAACAGCACATTCCTCTCAGTAGTATATTCCACCCCTTTACAGTAATCAAAAGTGCAGATTGATAGAGAATATAATCATAGGGCTATCAGATTTAACAAATAAAAATATAGGACACCCAGCTCAGTTTAGATTTCAAATAAACAATGGATAATTTCTTAGTATAAGTGTGTACCAAATATTGCATCCGGTATTTTACTGGCATCTCTATATAACAAGCTTCCAAAAACAATTGTAAGAATATATTCAAAGTTTCGTAAAGAAAGCAGAAAACACTTCATTTATTTCAAACAGAGGGAATTTAATACAGAGAATTGGTTGCATAGGTGTTGGAAGGCCTAAGAGAGTGAGAAGGAAATAATGAGGTAACTCAGACATTAGTAACTGCAGGAAAGAGCCATGATCTGCAGGGCTGAGGGACAAGAGGGAGGGGCTTATTTTCCTGGAGCCCACAATGGAGAGGCTGCATGGCTGGATGAGACCTTAACAAGGGACCCCACCATTGGTACTGCAACACAGAGAAGGAGGTACTACCCAAGTCAGAAAGAACCCCAGAAAAAGTGTCAGTGTGGATAGCAAGACCACCAGGAGGAATGCTGACTGTGGGAAAGAAGCTCTTTCCAGAATAGGTATCAGCTGGTACTAGACTAAAGCTGATGTCATTGCTTCACCAACCACTGGTAGAGCCCAGCCAGAAATCAGCTGGCAAAGCTCTGAGAAATATAGTTTCCCACCCCCTAAAATACACAGAGGAGCACAGAAAAGTGTGACTAGGGACTGAGAGCAAATCCTCAATCAAGGAATATATTTTTAAAAATCTGGACAGAAGAATAAGATTCAGAAAAAATTGAGAAAAAAAACAGTAATTAAGTTTACAAATGAACAAACTGAAGAATTAATAGCCGAGGTGATAGAATTAATAAGAGAGACAAAGATTTTATGTGGGTGTAGATAATTTTATCAGAATAGTTAGGTAGTAGTTTAACTCTTTCTCTTACAAAAAAGAAACAGATTTCCTATAAGCTGCAAATAAATTTGCCAAGGTAAAATTAAAGACATTTCAACTGAAGACGTCAGAAAACAAAAATGGCCATTGTGTTGGAGACCAAATTAATCAAATGGAATCCCAGAGAATTTTCTTAGACTGTGGTATAAACACATAAAGAAATGGAAAGAATTAGAGAAAGTAATGAGACATGGAGAACAAATCTCGAAGTTCAAAAGTCAATCAAATGTTGTTACAGAAATAAAGAAAACAGGAAAAAGTAGATACACAATAAAAAATACTTCTTAAAACTGAAGGACATTTCAGACTATAAGGACACACCTAGTGCCAAGCAAGTAAATGACACAGCCAGGACATTTTGGTGAAGTTTCAGAACCCCAAGAATAACTGAAATGTACTGGAATTCCTAAGAACTTCCACAGCCAAAACTCTGGTTCCTTACAAAAGAACAAATATCGGACATTTCATCACCATCTCTGGATGCCAGGAGACAATAAAGCAATATCTTTAAAGTCATCCGGAAACATTTTCCCAATTAATAACTAGTCCATAAAAGTGTCATTCAAAATTAAGGAAAAATAAAGCGAAATAAGATTTGGAAATACACAGAGATATTTCATTAAAATGATAACATAAGGAAAGAAAGAGAAAGAACTAAAAAACGTTGATGAACAAAGAAACCGATAAAACATGATAACAATTAAGCACATACCAGCTAACACTCACAGAAGAAACTTCCCAAGTGTAAATATATAGAGCATTAAAAGTAATGCTAGAAAAAGATTTGATATGCTGAACAAATAAATTAGCAGAATCTAATAGTTAAATCTAATAAGGTTTAGATTAAATCTAATAAGGTAGGATTCTGAATGGGGCAAAATAATGATGCTTTGTTTGCTTTACAAACCCTGACATAAAAACAAATAACAATTGGAACAGCAGAGAAACCACACACAAGCAACATCTTCAACAAAAGTAGGTTACAAGTCCCCCCCACCCCAGTGTCCAGAACACAGATGCAAACAGCAGGATGCTCACAGACCCCTCATGGGTTTAACAGCTGTGCACGAGTAGCTGGGAGAAAAAAAAAGAGTTCTAATAGCTCAGAAAGTCTTGGAATCCAGAAATTGCCAGCAGATATTCCCCCCCCACACTGAGAAAATTGATAGAAACAGGGAAAATAATCTATAAGCTATAATTTGTGGGTGAGAGCTTAAAAACATTCACCAAGCCCGATAGTTGGCCGCATGAAGATCAGAGGGTCTTGATGTGGTTATTCTCTGAAGAGCTGCACTCTGAAATATGGTAGACAGTTGTCACATATGGCTGTTAAGCTAGGCTGGATTGTAATTTACTGAAAATAAAAGATACTCACCAGGTCTTGGAGACTTAGTGCCAAAAGAAAGGGAGAAAGGGAGAAAGAGAGAAAGAGAGGGAAAAGGAAGGAAAAAGAAAGAAAGAAAGAAAGGAAGGAAGGAAGGAAGGAGGGAGGGAAGGAAGGAAGGAAGAAAAAGAAAGAAAGAAAGAGAAAGAAGGAAAAAGAAAATAATATATACTATCAGTTTTTATTTTGATTTAAATTTGAAATGGTATTATTTATGATAACCTATATTACATAAAATGTATTGTTAAAATTAATTGCACCTGTTTCTTTTCAGTTTTTGTGATGTGGCTAGTACAAAAGTAAAAACTGCTTGTGTGACTCATATTCCTATTAGACAGTGCTGCTCTAGAGGTTCAGAAATATCTCAAAACTCTTTCTTACAAACTGACAGAGACTTCCATTTAAAAAAATATATATCAGAAGTAGAATTAAAATAGAATAGAAAAGAAACATTGAAACTGAGAAAATTTCAGATACTGAGGTAGTCAAATCCAGAATGTGGGACTTTCTATAGGAAAAATGACTCTTTTTCTGACAAATCAATGAGATGAAAAAGGGAGAGGAAATTTTAAAGAATGAAAGAGGCTTAAGAAATATGACCAACAAATGCAATATGGAGCTCCTGTTTGCCTTCTTCATTCAAACAGAGCAACCGTAAAATGTATCTTGAGACCACTGTTATAAGGAATTAAAAGTTATTAATTTTGTTAGGTGTTAAAATGGCACACTGATTATGAAAATGTAAAAGGTCTTTTGATTAGAGTTGCATAATTTCTGGGACTTTCTTTATAAACTTCCAGCAAAATATACAAACAAAAAAATAAAAATTACTGCTCATGAAGGCCTGGGAAGAATTGGCAAAATGTTGGTAACTGATGAAGTTTGGTTATGGTACATAAGGATTAAATAAATTTTTCTCTTTATATTTGTTTATGTTTGAAAATTCTATATTAAAAAGTTAAAAAGATGGGTAAAATAATCATAGACTAATAAAATAATGACTCTAAAATAGGGTAAGAGCATTCTAAAGAAATATGAGAAGTAATTCCTGTCACATAAATAATGCAGTTATGTAACTTGCTAGTTAAATAACAAAGTCATGTTGAGCACCAAACAAAATACTAAATAACCTAAAATCTAGTTATCTGCTATTTAGGAGAGATACACCAATGTAAGGATATGGAAATGTTGAAAATGAAAAGATGGGCAAAATATATGTCAAGCAAAAGATAATCAAATGAATGCTAGCATAGCTATATTAATATTAAACATAATTTTAAAGATAAAATCTTAGATACAGACTCATGCATAGGTAGAAATTTAAAATATGAAAGATTCAGTATTTATTAATGAATGATGCCAGTATGGGTCAAATGCTTATCTATGAAGGAAAAAAACAAATCAGCTTCATGTATTATAGTCAGAAAAATAAAATCAATTAAACAGGTTTAGAGACTTTGATGTGAAAATTAAAATATATATTCATGATTTCAGAGTAGGGAAGTAGCTCTTAATCAGGACTCAAAGAATATAATTCATAAGGAAAGGATAAGTATGACAACATCAAATGACAGGAAAAAGAAAGTTTAAAGAATACATGACAGATTGGGAAAATATATTTGCTGTGCATATAACACATAAATAGTTTCTGCTGTATTGATAAAATTCTGTACTTCAAGTTCAGTAATAAGAAATTGGGTATTTGTTGTATTATTATTTATATCTTGAGAAACATTAAATATTTTATAATGAAATTAAATAAAACATATATACGTGTGTTCATAAAAGTGAGGGTGATTGAGCCAATATTAGAAATAGTATAAGTTAAAATGAACTTTATTAGAAAGAAAAAATTATAACACAATAAAGATCTAATTTTACTAGGAGACAGGCCAATATTAAAAAACTATCAATAGACGTTAAAATATAGAAATCAAAAACTTTTAATACAAGGTTAACTTTTCTGTTTTTAATTAATTTATCTTCCTTTAAGTATAATTTTTATAATAAAAGGCACAAATGTTAAGTGTATAATTTGTTAAGCCACACCCCTATTAAGATATAAAATATTTTCATTATCCAAAATGTTTCCCTTCAGCCTTTCCTTCAGTATTCCCAAAAGGGATCCAATATGCTGATTTCTATGACCAGAGATTAATTTTGACTGTTCTACATCTTCATATAAATGGAAACACAGAATATGTGTTCCTCGGTTGCTGACTTTTCTTGTTCTTCATGTTTTTGATATTTACCTGTGTTGCATGTATCAGTAGTTCATTGTTTCAGTGATTTCCTTAGAGATTACAGTAAACATCCAGACCTCATTACAGTCTACCTTGAATTAATGCCATACACATTACATATTTTATATACCTTACAAAAGTATACATTGCTTTACCCTTCTTCTGTAGATTTTGCTATATATATATATATATATATATATATAAAAAATTATTATTAATTTTTTTTTTTTTTTTTTTTTTGGTACGCGGGCCTCTCACTGTTGTGGCCTCTCCCGTTGCGGAGCACGGGCTCCGGACGCGCAGGCTCAGTAGCCATGGCTCACAGGCCCAGCCGCTCCGCGGCATGTGGGATCTTCCCAGACCGGGGCACGAACCTGTGTCCCCTGCATCGGCAGGCGGACTCTCACCCACCGCGCCACCAGGGAAGCCCTGTCATATATTTTATGTACATATATTTTATAAGCCTTAAACAAATTGTCTTTATTTTTTATTTAGTTACTCAATTGTTAAAGAAACTAACAAACAATTAAAGTATATTTCCTGTTTACTCATATATTTACCGTTTTAGTGCTCTTTGTTTAATCACATAGACCCCAGTTTCTGTCTCGTGCCATTTCAGCTCTGAGGAACTTTCTTTAATATGTGTTATATTTCAGGTCTCTAGTGATTAATTCTTTCAGCTTTTGTTTATCTGGAGAAATAATGTCTTTAATTTGACTTTAATTTTAAGGTATTTTCACAGGTTATAGATGTCTTTTTTTTAATCAGAACTTAGTGCATTATCTTCTCACTTATGTTGTTTCTGATAAGATGTTCCTCTGTATGTAATGCATCTTATTTATCTGCTTGTTTTCAAAATGTCTTCTTACGTTTGTTTTTTTGAAATTTGACTACAACATTCCTTAATGTTCATTTAGACTGCTTGGATTGTATTGAACTTTTTGGAATACACACACACACACACACACACACACACACACACACACACACATTAGACTACTGGATATTGTCATAAAGTCAGTGAAGTTCTATTCACTTGTCTCTGTCTATGCTTTAAGTTGGATAGTTTCTACTGACTGTCTTCAAATTCATGATCTCTGCATTCTGTAGTATCAAACCTGTAGTAAAGTCTATCTTTTGAATTTTTTATTTTAGATATTAAATTTTCCAGTTCTAGAATTTCTATTTGACTCTTTGGTTTTGCATTTTTAATTTATCTGCCTTGAGTCCCCATTCACTAACCCACGGTGTTGACATTTTCTTTTTATTCTTGAACATGTCTATAGTGGGTATTTTAAACTCTTTGTCTGCTAATAACAAGATCTTTGTCATCTCTAAGTCTGTTGCTATTGACTATTTTTCTTTAGGTTAAGGACCACATTTACCCTCTTCCTAAATGTCTGGTTTTATTATTATTATTATCATTATTTTTGTGATACGTTACTGATTGTTTTGATTTTGTTGTCTTCCTTTAAAGAGTGTTGATTTTTCTTTTGAAAGTAGTTTAATTACTGTTATTTAGCTGGGCCTCATTCAGTTTGGGTTTAGGTTTTATTAAGATAGATCTACTATAACCCCTAGTGTAAGACCAGCATAGCCCTTGTCCTAAGTGTGGCCTTCTTTTTTCTCAACTAACTTAGAGATAATCAATAAAATGAATTATTGGTTCTTTGTGAACATAAAAATATTGATAAAACTCTAAAAAAACTTATCAACATAAAAAGATAAAAATTGTCAACATCAAGAATGAGAGAGGTGACAATATTGTAGCTTCTTCAGAAATTAAAATGGTAATAAATTAATATTATAATACAGATGCTAACAAATTTGACAAGAGATAAAAAGAGCAAATTCCTTAAAAAACACAAACTATCGAAATTCTCTCAAAATTAAATACATAACTTATTTTAAAAATTGAATTTGTAGTTTAAAAAATCTTTCCACAAAGAAAACCTCAGGTACAAATTGCTTCCATGTGAATTCTGCAATTCTGCCAAACATTTAAGAGGAAAAAAAAATATTCTACACAAAATATTACAGGAAATCAAAGAAGGGAGAAATTTCAACTCATTTTATGAAACTAACTTTACTCTGATCCAAAATCAAAGATATTACAGAAAATTAAAACTATAGATCTATATCACACATGAGCCTAGATGCAAAATTCTAAACAAAGTTTAGCAAATTTAACACAACAATATATAAAAACACTTAAATCATGACCCACTGGGGTTTATCACAGGACTAAAAGTTTGTTTTAATGTTTGAAAAGTAATCAAAGTAATTCAAAGTAACAGAAAGATACAAAGGAATATATATATATATATATGTATATATATATATACACATATATATGTATATATACATGTGTATATATATATATATATGATGGTTCATGTAGAGAAAGAATTTGAAAAATCCCAAATCCATTTTTAATACAAGTTCTCAGGAAACTACGAACATAGAGACCTGTCTCAACCTGATAAGGAACATCTATGAAAAACTAACGCTAACATTATACTTAATGGTGAAAGACTGAATGCTATCACCTTTAATATCAAGATTTCTGCTTTCATCAGCTCTTACCAGAATTGTGCTGAAAGTTTTAACCAGTTCAATAAGGCAAGACTAAGATATGAAACAATAGAGGTTGAAAAACAGAAGTAAAATTGTATTTATTTAGAGATGGTATGATCATCTATGTAGAACCTTCTATTACATCTACAAAGGCTCTAAGAACTAATTAATGATATAACTCAATGATAAGAACAAAAATACAATTAAAAATGGGCAAAATATTTGAAGATACTTTGCCAAAGAAGAGATAGGGATGGCAAATAAGTACATAAAAGATGCAACACCATTTGTCATTTGAGAAATGTTAATTAAAATCACAACAGTATGCTACTACATGCTTATTAAAATGGTTAAATTTAAAAAGACTGTTATACCAATGTTGGCAAGTATGTAGAGATACTGGAACTCTCATGTTTGTGGGATTACAAACTGGTACAATCAATTTGGAAAACATTTTAGCAATTTTTTTAGGGTTTAAATATACAACTACCATATGACCCAGGTATTCCACTCTTAGGTATTCGCCAAAGAGAAATGAAACCATATGTCTATACAAAGGCCTGGCTGTAACTGTTTATAGCAGCTTAAGTTATAATAGACCAAAAAATCTCAAAAACAAAACAAAAGCAAAAACCTGGAAAAACCTAAATGTCCACACTTAAAATGAAATGCTACTATATAAACTATGAGACAAGCAACATCACAGTTGAATCGCAAAGTAATCATGATAAGTGAAAGAAGCAACACAAAAATTAGTACTTTGTATGTTTCCATTTGTATAAAATTCTAGAAAATGCAAAATAGCCTATATTGACAAAAGGCATAGCAGTAGTTGCCTGGGAATGGGTTGGGAGAAATGAGGGAAAGTCTGTGGGAAGGATCACAAATGAGCCTGAGAGACTATTTGAGTGTGATGGATATGTTCCTTATCTTCATTGTGGTGTTTGTTTCACAGGTGTTCATATTTGTTAACATTTATCAAATTGTACACTTTTAATATATAGAGTACATTTTATATCAGTGGTACCTCAGTCAAGCTGTTAAAAGAAGAAACACTGGAAATATGTAAATTAAGAGTAAAATTCAGGAGGAACAAATAAGGGCAACAAATAAACAGAAAGTAAAGTTTGCAGACTAAAGGGATTAATCAAGATGAAAGCAGGAAACAGCACCCATTTATATTACCATATCAAGGAAGACCTGAATGTTCGTTGATCATAGTGGTTATGATCAGGAAGGTTTTTAAGAAGAGAAAACAGGGAAATACAACAGACCCTGAACTGGAAATCTTGGTTTTGCCATGGCAAAGTAGCTTACTACAAATACTATTGAAAAAAAACTTGTGTTTGTTTTTTTTATATTCTATCCTAAGGCTATGTATAATTACTGTTTTATTACTTTAATTATTTAATTCTGAACATGATGTAGTTTATCATTCAATTTTAGAAATAAGTTATCTTAGGAGCAGGATGACTAACTTACTCTTTAAATTCCTGCAGCAGCTCTGCCATGAAATTCTAGCCAGATTGCATGTCCTCAGACCTATAGTTGTCTCTCTGGAGGTAGGCTTTATTCTTAGAAACATAGAAATAAACTAAACTACAGGACATAAAGTTTCTTAAAAGTATTATATTTGTAATTCTGAAAAATGTATACTTTTATTTTTCAAGAAAACGTTTTAACAAAGATGTAAGTGTGAAATTCACACATCAAAACATATGCATACACATACTCACATATACATATAAACTTACACTTTGCACAGATATCACTATAGGAGCAAAGCCAAAAAATACACAGTAAACTTTACAGGATTGCCATTTATTTCCAAGGTCTTACAATGGGATATCCATTTTGCCTATTCTGCAGACAATTTGGCTTTTTTCATTATTCAGGAGTTTTTATGAAAAGATATACACCATTGCTCTTCTTTACATTCCAACATGTGTAGTCAGTCAATCACCCAGAACAGTGGGATCTTCAACAAAGTATGACATAACATTTCTTTTCAGGATAAATAAGCAGTACAACAGGGATAATTTAATAAGGATGAGTAAAACATTGTAATTTAAAAATATCTATTCAGTGATAACAACTACAGTAATCTCTCTTACAGTTGGCCCTCTGTATCTGTGAGGTACACACACACAGTTGCCCTCTGTATCTGCGGGTTACACATCTGTGGATTCAACCAACTGCAGATGGAAAATAACTGGAAAAAAATTCCAGAAATTTCCAAAACATAAAACTTGAATTTGCTTTGTACAGGCAACTATTTACATAGCATTTACATTGTATTTACAAATATTTATGTAGCATTTACATTGTATTAGGTACTATAAGTAATCTAGAGGTGATTTAAAGTATATGGGAGGATGTGTGTAGGTTATATGCACATACTATGCCATTTTATATAAGGGACTTGAGTGTCTGTGGATTTTGGTATCTGCACGGGGTCCTGGAACCAATCCACACTGGATACCTAGATACAACTATGTATGTATGTATGTATGTATGTATGTGTGTGTGTGTATTTGTGTGTGTGTATATATATATATATATAGAGAGAGAGAGAGAGAGAGAGAGAGAGTGTTTATGTTTGTATATATGCATGTGTATATGTATATAGATGTATATACATCAAGGTGTATAATATATCAATGTATATATGTATACATACACACATACATATCATAGAAGAATATATACACACATACATACATATCATAGAAGAAGGCAAGTCTGTCTTCTGATCACACATAGCTTAACAGACAGAAACATGCATTTGTGATACACATACACACGATTTAAGGGGTAAAAACATATATTTTTCTCCCTGTTAAACCACATGTGATCAGAATAGGAATTTGCCTTCCTTTTTTGATGGGTTCCTGATGTTTCTTGCCACACAAGTTGTTAAAATGCACAGGGTACCCATAATATTTTATAGCTTTTCAGTCTTTAAAAAAAATCTTCCCTGGGCTTCCCTGGTGACGCAGTGGTTGAGAGTCCGCCTGCCGATGCAGGGGACACGGGTTCATGCCCCGGTCCGGGAGGATCCCACATGCCGCGGAGCGGCTGGGCCCATGAGCCATACCTGCTGGGCCTGCGCATCTGGAGCCTGTGCTCCGCAACGGGAGAGGTCGCAACGGTGAGAGGCCCGCGTACCGCAAAAAAAAAAAAAAAAAAAATCCTCCCATAATTAAAGTTTCTCCCTTTCTTAGATTTCCAAAGGAAAACATAAATATAATCCTATTGTTTCGTGCTTGAAAGAATACTAGTCATCATGCAGTCCTTCAGATTTCTTTCTATTTTTAATAAATATACCGTATATTTTGAAAAATCATGTATATTAGAAAACACATGCTTAAAATTTTGTTTTTCTCTACAATTGCATCTGCTTTTCCAGCAGCCTCATTCACCAAAGGAAAGCAGACCCATTTCTGAGAGAATTGAAACTCTTCTGATGGTTGATTTTGGCTTGAGGGTCTCATGGTAGCCAGTGTATATAAAATATATACTGTATATATGCTGTACTTATATTAGTGCTACTTGTGTGTGTGTGTGTGTTTGTGCATGTGCATATAGTAGCAGAAAATAGGCAATGATTTGGAGGTTTGGTTCATAGGTGGGGCATGGATAGTCTCTGGAAAAAAAAGTGGAAAGTCACTATCAAAGATTTCATGGGAAGTAACCTAGGAAAATATCCTGGCTAAGGGAAGTACTTCTTTGTGATAGGTACAGTGATACAGGAATTTTAAAAACAGGAGAATTATGCCTAAAATAGAGTTGGCTGGTACTGTTTTGTATTGATGTCGTGCAGAAGGACGCTGAGAGACTGTAGGATGATAATGACTAAGTGTGAGAGCCAGAGGGCTTCTGTGATCACCTATAAAGACATCTTTGTCTCCTGAAGTGCATGGTTGAAGTCACAAAGTTTTAGAGACATTTGAATGTTCAGTCAAGGCCAACTTACTTAAAGTCAGGCCCTGGTGGAGAAAACTTGGGCTCATGAAACGTGAGACAAGTAATATATAAGGATGTCCTTGAAAATACTGACTTCTTAACTTCCCTGACTTTCTGAACTTGTACAGGGGACCACCTTTTATGAAAACAGTCAGCACTTTTGCTGTGGTGGAGGGAGTTGCAGAAACCACTCTCACATAAGGCAACATATGCCCCCCTCAGGAACTGCCCTCATAGGCTTTCCTGGCTGCCAGGCAAAAAAATTAAGGTAAAATTCTAGCATAACCTATCTGGGAACTTGCTTGGCTGATAAAGGAGGAAACAGTTCATACTTCTGAATAGTTGCAGGAACTGCTGGCATATACTGGCATGAATAAGAGTAGTACACATGGAGTGGATTTTTTAAATTTCTTTTTAATTTTCTAAATTTGTTTAAATTTTTAAAATTCTCTTATTAAAGTATAGTTGATTTACAATATCATTAATTTCAGGTGTACAACATAGTGATTCAATATTTTTATAGATTATACTACATTTAAAGTTATAAAATATTGACTATATTCCCTGTGCTGTACAATATATCCTTGTATCTTATTTATTTTATGCATAATAGTTTGTACCTCTTAATCTCCTACCCCTATCTTGCCCCTCCCCCATCCGTCTCCCCACTGGTAACCACTAGTTTGTTCTCTGTATCTGTGAGTCTGTTATCTTTCATGAATTGGATTTTAAAGATGCTTGATCAATTGAGCCAAAATTTTTGAAATAATAAGCAATAACTCCTTGAACATGGGGGCCCTTCTCAAAACATGAAATTTAACCTCCTGGCCAGGACCTCAGGTAGCTCTTAGAAGTTTAGAGTTGCCTAAGTTCTCTACAAATAGTGGAGGAAGGAAGAAAGAAGCTGAGAGAAATGGGCATAATGGAATGGACATATTACAAAAGGCTAGAATAACACCAGTAGATTATATTCCTTTATATGACTATATTGCAGGTGTCCATCTTACCAGCAACAGAGACCAGCACTATGTCTGCAATAAGTTATTTTTTCTTTAGATGAACAATCAGCCACTTTTGGGCAAGTTGTCTATATCAGGGTTCCCCACCCCCAGCCCCGGGCCGCACAGCAGGAGGGGAGCGGCGGGCAAGCGAGCAAAGCTTCATCTGCAGCTCCCTATTGCTCCCCATCACTCGTATTACGTTACCGCCTGAACCATCACCCCCCCGCTCCTGCTCCATGGAAAAATTGTCTTCCACGAAACCAGTCCCTGGTGCCAGAAAGGTTGGGGACCCCTGACATTGATTGCCTTCTATCTTTCTATCCTGGTAGTGCCAGTTATTCATTCTGATAGAATTAGATAACTATTCTCGGTATTAGAATTCCTTTACTCCCTGCAAATTCTTGACCAGCACTAATAGCTAGGGGCTTACAGAATGCCTGATCCACAGGTATGAACAGGGGACATACTTTATGATGAAGGAGATGTGGGAGTGAGCCCATGACCATGGGATCCGTTGGTTGTGTCACATACCATACTGTGCTCCTGGAACACTAGAATGACCTTGAAAAATGAAGTTGAAACTATAACATCTGAAAGGAAGGGATGCCATCCTTCAGGACACAGTGTATTTATTAGATCAGAGAACTCTTTCGTGGTATATTCCCAATAGGAAGGATACGTGGTCTCAGAAACTAAAAAATGGAAGCTGCAGTGACCCCTTTTGCCTTTACTCCTAATGACTCACTGGGGGATTTTGTGCTTCTGTTTTCTCAGTTTTGGATTCTTAGAGTGGATGGTCTGAATCCCCAAACAAGGCATACAGGTTATCAAGGGACACAGAAAGGGTTCCACTGAACTATAAGTTAGAGCTGTTACCAGGATGCTTTAACATTCCTGTGCCCAGGGACAGGCAAGCAAGATGAACAACCACCTCCTGGCAGAAGTAATTACCTCTGAACAACAGAAATTGTTTTGCTTTGTTTTGTATTATTGTTGTTTTGTTCATTAGGGATGCTTTTACCTAAAGTGGGCAGGGAAGAATGTGTATTAAACACAGAGGATCTACTTGGGCATATCCTGGTATTCTTTTGCCCAGTTGTACCTGTGAATGAATGTGTGTGGGACTGAGAAGGATAAAATTACCAAGGATAGAACAGCTTAGTAATGAAGGTTACCCCATGGGTGAACAAGTAGGACCTACTCAGGTGATCATTAAGGGTGAAGGGAATTTAGAATGGACAGTGGAGGAGGAAGAAGATGAGTACCAGTTATAGGACAGAGATCAACTGCAGAAATGCGAGGTGTAGTTTATCACAATAAGCTTCCCTTCAGGAAGAAAGCCTCAAGAGAACCATGATAGAGCTGATCCCTGAATCTTTGTAGAGAAGCAGACCTCTAGCAAGGCTTCTAAACTTTGAAATCTATTGCCACGTTTGCTCCAAAACATTGCTTCCTGTTGACTGATCTAAGCTAATGTCTGAACACAGGAAGATATTATATTAAGGTAGACCCACTACTGGAAGAACCCTTCTCTGATGGCTGAGTCTGTCTTGCATTCTCCTTGAGAGCCTAACCAAGTATTCTTTAGCACGCATGGAAGTCTACCAACTGTCCTTCCATCTCTCCTTCTCTTGGGTCAGACTTGTTGTCAGATAGCACTCCCAGCCTTTCACAGATCCATCACCATTTTCTCTCACAAGCCATTTCTTTAATAAGTTCTCGCATATTAAATTTCTTTTTAGTGTTTGGGTCTTGGAGGAACCCGATTAACACAAATTGCAAATTATAACTCCAAATGTGACTTTGGTTTCATTCATAAGATCAGTTTTATCCAATATTATAATTACTTCTTTCCAGTGTTATAAGCCTATCAAAGGAAACACTTTCAGACTTCATATTAGAATAAAAAGGTTTTTAATGGAGGCTACCGAAATCCATAGAGTTTAAGTGATTTGACTAAGATCACACAGTTAAGAATTTACTCATCTTCTGAATCCTATTGATTTCCTACTAATTGCTTCATATCTACAAAACAATTTTTTTCATACATTTGTCACCCTTTATCAAGCACCAACAAGGAGAAAGGATAAATTAAGTATTTGAGGTCCCATTAATTATAAACAACTGGCACTCTGAAGATACTAGGAAATTTCTCATAAACATTTCCCCATTTTTCTATAACTCATTCAGTAATGCTTATTGTCCAGGATTTTGCTGTCTTTCCATCCATAAGGAAGTATCTTAGTCATATCAGGCTGTAGGTCTATGAGTCTACACTTGTCATGAAGTTGTTCCACAGTCCTGAAGCCATGATACCATGTTGTATTAGAATTCTCAGTGATGTGGCATTTCTTTGCCTCTAAACTTCATAAGAAGAGAAGAATAAAAGAAAAGTCAGAGCCATAGGAAAAGTGAATATACATTCCAGTTTGTGAGAGTCTTATGTCTGTTGTTCTGATGTAATTATTAAGAACTTTATCATTTTGCTCTCAAAAGTGACCAAGTTTTGGTGATAAAGTATGTGATCATCAAAACATTAGAGTAATATAGACTGTATTCCAGATGTCTAAGTCATATTGCTGCCAAAAATAATACCCCCACCTGAAACTGCCTATCTAAAGTCTTCTGCTTAGGAGAATCAAAGAAATTTACCATGCACAAGAATAGTCATTCCTTGGACCAGTTTGAGTATCTGATCCACAAGCAGATCATAGAGTTTGATCAGTGACCCTGAAAAAGAGCTCTACTCATTAGGCATCTAACCAGTGAACTAAGCCAAGCAATCTGAACAAGAGATTATGAAGGGAATTGGTGAAGAGAATGGATGTAAGAAAAGAACCTATAAAAAGATACCTTACAGGATTTGAGGTAGTAGCATAAGCTTAGAATTGACACAGATTCTGATTGACTCTGCTTCCAGTCCATGTGAATCCTTTTAGCAAAATCTATCTTTCCCTAATATAATCTGAGATCCTTATCATCATCTACAGATGATGAACCCAAAAGTTCTTACCAGCACAGCAAATCACAATTAGATTTCGTTCCTTCGAATCCTCCTCTTCCCATTGTCCTTAAACATCTCATAGTCCTCCTTTCTTTTCCCCTTAGGTGATTTATTTTCCAGGAGACCTCTCACTTTTAAGGCAGATGGACCCTTCTGTGTGCCCAAGAGGGCCCTTTCATCTCTAGGTCTACTGTGATATTTAGCCCCAAGGATTATGTTGCTCATATCTGATTTCACTAGGTGAATTCTTCAGGTAATTTGGGCAATTTTTTCTACACTATATTCTAAGATCTAAAGCGTGCAGACTACATATTTTCCCCATGTCCAACAAAGAACAATAAACAATAAAAACTATAGTTGAAAAATTCTCCAGCTGTTCAGAAAAGGAAAGAATCATGTAGACAAACAACATAGCATTTCCTGGAATCAAAACTTGGTTTTAAGTTCTAGCTTTTACTTGCCACTACGCTTTATCTTTAGAAATTCTAAACATTCTTTGCCTTGTATTCCCCATCTGTACAATGGTCATTACAGAAGTACCAGACTTCCTTGGCTAGTTGTGAGAATTAAATGAGATTACATATAATTGCATAGTTATTTAAAATGTGCAATATTCCTTTCCTTTCTGCAAAATGAAAACAACATTATGGTCTAAAAGTCAGTCATTCACTATACTTAATGAATACCTTTGAAATCTTTTTCAGCAAGAACACTGAAAATTTTGGATCGAAATCAGTTTATACTATATTCTGCTTACCTGAATCCTTAAACACAGAATATAGACCAAAATTTAACCTATTTTTGGTGGCTCATTTACCAATACAAGTAATTATTGTACTAATTTGAATTCTGTGATAGCTCAGTGCTTGGCTTTCAACCCTGTCAGCAGGAGGTAAGAGTATCTTTAAAGGCTGCCAAGGAGACATATTGACTATCACACTTCGTTTTAAATTAATGATTGATTTCCCTGAGCCTGTCTTTTCCTTCTTTAAGCATTAATGATGTTTATCAGCAGCCACCAACATTCCCAGTACCTATTACCATTTCTTCACTATTTCTAAAAGGCTAGAGACATTGCACAAGCCAGTGCATCCTGTATGCGCTGTGTACCTGGATCCATCCTTTTTCACTGCAGGTTAAAGTAGCAGTCACACTTCCAAATCCTGTCAGTAATACTGTACTCCACTTACCACCAGGAATGGGGTTTTTATTGTCTGCTGACCAGTAGGTGTTTCAACTCCAGAATCCCATCCTCCATGCCTGCTTGCTAGAACCACTCCTGGTAACAAACTTTTTATTTTGTATTTCCTAGAAGCAGAGCCTAAGACAGGAATTTGGGCATAAATGATGCATTGAAGGCATGATCTTCAGTAACACCTGTAAGGAAATGAAGGAAGCAAGATAGGGAAGAGAAATGAGATGGGCAAGGATGTGTCCTCAAGTAAGCATTCTAGGCCTGATCTATGGGGTTGGTAGAAATTTTTAGGGCACAAATCTCTACCAGATTTGCATCCCCTGGAGCTAAGTGGTCAGCCTGCATTGCTTGTTAGCTGCTCCCAGAACACGGGTAGAGGTGTAGGGTGGTTAACCTTCTGGACAAGGGGGCTGCCATTAGCCGAGAGGTATTCTCCAGAGAAAAGGGGCAGATGTGGAGGTGTCTGCACTGGCTATTGAAGGGGAATCTGAATGAGGGACAAACAGCGTCTGCTACAAGTAGACCATTACTTTCATGCGATTTACAGATGGGAAAACTCAGATGTAGAAAACGGAGAGCTTCACTAACCTGCGCCAAGCCTCACATCTTGGAGCTCACATTGAAGCCAGGTTTTTCTCAAAAGAGTGCCTGCTCTCAGCCAACCTTGCATATCGTCTCACACAGGGAAGCAAGGAGACTCACATGGACTGAGGAGAAAAGGAAAGAGTGGAAAAAATGAGGACCAATTCAGGGTAACAGTATGACTAGACTTTATTCTAAAAAGAGGAACGTCAATGAGAGAAATCAAGGAAGTATAGGTATAGAATCGTGCTTAAAATAATTTTACTTCAGTCCTGTTTAAGTTATATCTCTAGAGAACAAGGAGGAACAGGAGGAAAAAACCTAAAGGAAAAATGATGAAAGAAAGAAGGTACAAAAGAGAGGAGGCATTTGAAATAAGCCTAAGGAAAATATATCTTGATTCCAACTATGGAAAAAAATATGTCTATATATACACATTTTTAAAACAGAGTCTCAACATAGCTATTTTAAAAGGGGGCAAGGAAGGGGCATAGGCCTACCAATATAGCACAAGAATTATATAATTTCTGGTTTTCTCCAGCAATAGAAACTACAAATTCGAAGAAGTCTTTTAATTCTTTTGAAAGCTATTTTTAAAATTAATACAAGGCATTACAATGTGCCTATGCTTATTTATAAAATTGCTTAAATTGTGTCTAAACAGTTATTTAGAGCTAACTTTAGTATGTGCATTTTCTTTCTAAAGGGAAAGTGTGAAAAAATATTTAATATTAATTTCCAAGTATAGATACTTAAAAAAAGTTTTGAAGACATTGTCTTTTGTCCCCATATAAGTGGTCATCAGCACTCTTTTTATAATCCCTTAGCATTCTTAATCAAACCTTCAGAAGCTTAAATTATTATTGAGCAATTTATTTAGGATTATGGCTTAATTCATGATTCTAAAATGAACGTACTATCAACTTCTAGGAGTAAAATCACAAGTAACAGCATAATCATCTAGACCAAATAGGGCTTGAGCAATTTAAAATACCCAGGATTTGAATGAATTAATAGATAAGAGGATAGATTCATTATGTGGTCAAGAGGTCATTTCATAAAAATATTTTAAATTAAAAAATTAAAAACCTTTTGGTTTTAAGACTGAGGATAAAGTGGATTGGCAAGAATTAAAGAAAATGTTGAGAAAGCCTGAAAATTATGCACCTGATTGAAGGACTAATTAAAATTATCTTGAAGGCACTGGAAGTTTTTATCTTTGAATTTTTCTGTCTGTGGATGAAATGTTCTTTTATTGTTTTCCAAAGGAAAATATGCATAAAAACCTAAGTAATCTCTCTCTCTGAGAGAAATTTCAGATAAAATGTGGTATAAAGTTCAGTTTTGTGCCTCATTCATGTCCTTCTTATGCTATCTCTGGACAGTGCATCCAACCCAAAGTGCCATGAATGTTAGAGGCCAAAGGCCACCAGCAGCACCATTCTGAGAATTGCCTTGGGTCTACCAGGTCTATTTAATGCAGAAGTACCTGAAGGCTACACCTTCACTCTAGAGGTGGAGAGTGATTTCAGAATCACAGAAGTCCTATTCTTTTGCCTCAAGTTAGGATTCACTGATACCGCAGATTTCCCCGTAGGATCAGATTGTGGCCAGACTTGAGCCAAGATGCTTTCCCTCACTTCTCTACAGGTTTCACCTCTGAACACTTCCTCAATAAACCACCTTCATAAAAGCTCTGCTATCAACCTGTGTTTCTATGACATCAGTCTACGTTGCAGTAGTTCTCAGAGTTTAGTCTGTCCCAGAATCAATCAGGAGGGCTTGTGAAAACACAGATTGCTGAGGCAGTAGGTCTGGAGTAGAACCTAAAGATCTGCATTTCTTACAGTTCCCAGTTGCTGCTGCTACTCTGTGGATACCGTGTTGGCCGCATTGTTCTGTGAAAATCAATCTAAAACAGTGAGGAAAGATTTATAAATTGTGTGCTGCTATCTTTGATTTCTTGAGTAAACTGAACACAATCATAATTTATGGATATAATTTAGCATTTTGATGTATAAAATGATGTTATAGATTAAAAAGTTAAAGCTACTTATGAAAGTTAGGAAAAAGGAAAATGTGATCTAAATTCATTAAACAGTTTTATTCAATAAATATTTAATGAGCATATACTCTGTGTTAGGCAGCTGCAGCCCAGGAGTATAAAATATATGGAAGAGAAACCACCTCCACCCAAGAGGGCTACTGGAGAAGCTGCATCAGGCAAAAGCCAGATTTCGATTAGAACAAAAAGATTCAGAGGTTGAGGATGGAGGGGATTTGTTGATTATTGACGATGGGGTCTAGATGGTAAAGTGACATGGTTTTAATAGATGAGAAGGCATAACAGAGAGAGTCTAAAAAATTAAAATGCCAGACTTTACAGGTATTAAGGTCTGAGGTACAGAAGTTGACCTGGGTTTCTGTTGGTGACTGAGCAGGATCAAGTCCTTGATGAGACTCTTGCTCAATGGCCTCAATGTGTAAGGAGTGATGGAGAGACTGTGAAGAAGAGGGGGAAGTGAAGGTGCACTTGCAGGAATGCAGAGTTCTAGGGCACCTACAGATGGAAGCCTCTAGGGATGTAAATTAACATCAAGCACTAAGATTCTTTTCTTTACTTCCACCAAAGAAAGCCTTGAGGTCAGAGCTAGGAAGTCTTACTTTGACTATGTAGACACTCTCTTGACAACTGTTGATGGAGATCTACAAGTTGAGGAGAGTCTCCATTGTGTGATTTAATCCTTTTGATAAACAGTCATTACAGTTATCTCCTCCCAGTCTACCACTTAACTTAGAACTTAATGCATCTCTTTTTTGATCAAGAAATATTTAATTTTGATGCATTTAAATGCATCATATTTTTTCTTAACAACTTATGGCTAAGGTCACAAATATATTCTAATGCCTTTGTTTTCTTTACAGTTTTACTCACACGTTTGGTCTTTAATTCATCTTAAGATTACTTAAACATGGTCAGAGATAGGAAAACAATTTTATTTTGATCTGCTGTTAAGCTGATTTTCACATACCATTTGCTCATTAGTCTCTTTCTTACTGACTTGTGATGACAGTTATATCATTTCCAAGTACTAAAAAATATATATCTTTTCCAGGAATATCTACCCTTTACATTGGTCTGTAAGAATATTTCTGCATTAGTACCACACTGTTGAATTGCTATACTTCATAAAACATGACTTAATATCTGGTAGCATCAATTCACTTTGTTTGGTCTGTTTTTCAAAATATTTGTAACTATTTAGGAACTCTTTATTTTTCCTTGCATGTGTGTTTGTTGATTAATTATTCTTGCCCACAAGGCCCTTTTATTCTCTTGCAAGCCAGAGTCATCTTTGTAGAAATAAAAAGACAAAAATAATTAAACTCTAGGCTTGGGGAAAGAATTGGAAACATAAAATGGGATAGAGCTAGGAGATATAGGATTTTGGCAGCAGCCAAAATAAACTATTGTGCACCCAACAGAGCAGCCTGCAGGGACCATAAAGTTGGGACATATACTAAGTTGGAATGAAAGTATCAGATGATCTGTAGAAACTAGAGAGACAAGACAGTCACCATCAGTGCTTCTGAATGGTGTGTCCATCTTTCTCTTGGAAAGATTGATTTGACTTCTCCATCAACTAACTGCTGTTGTTGAACTTCTTGCTTTTGCTGAACATACTTGCATTTTGCTTTATTTTTGTTCTAAAGTTCTTGAACCTTATCTGCTGTACTGTACACTAATATTTTTCAATATATCGTTGCATGTGCTTCTTTATAAAGCAGGATACAAAAAAATAAGATACAGGAATGAAAGACAAAGAAAATAAATACCTAAATTATCATAGAGAAAATTTTTAAATCTTCTAAATGAAATAAAACTACAACTGAATAACTAGAGAGAAATGGCATGTTTGAAGATGAGAACACAGTAATGCAGGTAATAATTATCACCCAAATTAATCTAAAAAATGTAGAACTCACAACAGAATATTATGAATTTTAACAAAGTGCTTCGAGAATAAATGTGAAACTTCTTGTCTATGAATCTAAACACATGCACAGACCAAGCTTGAAAGATGCCAGACTCAGAGGACTTCACTAAGGCCCCATGTTCCACAGACACAACCTAATGGAAGCATCAATATTCCTGTGAGAAAGAGATTTAAATCTTCATTACTTACCATTGAGATACCTGTGACTTGAAGAAGCAAGTTTACTTATTGAAGAACTATTACTGGGGACTCTGGAAACCAAAGAGATCTCCTACAGTTGGCTCTTCCTCTGATGACTTCTTTCGAACAATTACAGAAAATTCTTGATGCTACAGGAACCAGCCCATCCATGTAAGCACCACAGGCATCCACAAAGGTAACAAACTATATTCCACCAGAGAAGCTGTTGGAAGAGTTGAATATCTCATTCAATCACTGCCCATACTCCAGTAATTGGAAGTAAATGGCCTCAAAATCCACACTTACACAACAAGCCACAGGCCAAGGGTTGCCACCAGAAGCTGGAGAAGGCAAGGGCCAGATTTTCCCTGGGAGCCTCCAGAAGGAACGCAACGCTGACAACACCTTGATTTTGGCTCAGTGATACCAATTTTAGATTTTTGGCATCCAGAACTATAAAGGAATAAATTTTTGTTGTTTTAAATTACCTATTTTGTGGCAATTTGATACAGCAACCACAGGAAATAAATACAGGGT
This sequence comes from Grampus griseus, assembly GCF_964374135.1. Taxonomy (NCBI): domain Eukaryota; kingdom Metazoa; phylum Chordata; class Mammalia; order Artiodactyla; family Delphinidae; genus Grampus; species Grampus griseus. The sequence goes on along the minus strand of NC_139007.1, from coordinate 26,214,495 downwards.
CCACCTGAAAAATTCAGGATACTCTCCAGTCTCAAAGTCCTTAATTATGTTTTTTTTTTTTCCATATAAAGTAATACTTACACTTTTTCTATATAGGTTAGTATTCACAGGTTCCAGGAATTAGGATGTAAATGTCTTTTGGGAGACAATTATTCAGGGTACCACAGTAGTCAAAATTATATTTTGGAAATTGTCCTACATTTGTTTTTTGTATTGTCCTTGTCTGTTTTATAAGCTTCCTGAAATTCTGAAATTTGCTAATAACTACCTTCTCTATGAATAGCTACATTAACTTATTAATAATCAGGAAAAAAAATTTGCAGCTTTGCAAATTTGACAATGAAATTTCACTTTAGCCCCATTCCAACTGAAAAAGATTAGGAAATTTAATAATGCCAAGGCAGTCAAGGGTTTGGGGTAATGAAAATCCTCATGCACCACTGATGAAGTGATAAATCACTGCAGTTATTTATTTATTTGCGGTACGTGGGCCTCTCACTGTTGTGGCCTCCCCCATTGCGGAGCACAGGCTCCGGACGCACAGGCTCAGCAGCCATGGCTCATGGGCCCAGCCACTCCGCGGCATGTGGGATCCTCCCGGACCGGGGCACGAACCCATGTCCCCTGCATCAGCAGGCCGACTCTCAACCACTGCGCCACCAGGGAAGCCCCACTGCAGTTATTTTTAAAACAATTGGCACCCTTATAAAATTAAATATGTAAAGAAGTTTGGCATATTACTTTCATTTCTTGCATAATGCTGTAGAGATATGTTCAGGGAGTCAGGTTCAATGGTATTCATCACAGTATTATTTTTGTAGCAAAGACTAGGAGGCAACATAATTGTCCACATTAGGGAAATGGATAATGAAAGTATTTTACATGCATTCCAAAAATATCTACTAGATATAAAAATACACTTTGAATATATACACACACACATATATATATGTATATACATATATATAGGCAATAAATTGTTAAAATAAAAAATAATTAAAGACCTGTTGCGATTTATATCATATGGCTGTATGATATAAATCTCATAGGAGGCAAGCAGGGAAGGAGAAGGTATGGAATGTAAAGTCACAGATATTATAGGGTATTACATTAGTTAGGGTTCTCCAGAGAAACAGAACCAATAGTATCCCTATCTATCTATCCATCCATCTCTCCATCATCTATTAAGAATTATTATAAGGAATTGGCTCACATGATTATGGAAGCTGAGAAGTCTTAATAAGTGTAGTTGGCAAGCTGGAAATGCTGAAGAGCCACTGGTTCCAGTTTTAGTCTAAGTCCAAAGCAGGATAAGACCAATATCCCAGCTCAAAGTCAGGGAGAGAGAGAGAATTATTTTTTTTTTATTCAGCTTTTTTATTCCATCAGGCCATTCACTCATTGGATGAGTCCCAATCACATTGGGGAGAAAAAAATCTGCTTTCTTCAGTCTACCAATTTAAGAGTTAATCTCATCCAGAATTACCCTCATAGATACATCCAGAAATAATGTTTAACTATATATCTGGGCATCCTCTGGCCCAGTCAAGTTGACACATAAAATTAACCATCACAGGTACCACATTTGAGAAAAATAAAATGAACTGATATGAGATAGTGTTGCATATGTTTGAAGATAGAGTGCAAACATGCAGTAAAAACAAACAAAAAACAAATATATGGGGAAATAAAAAGAGAGATGCATGTGATAAGTTTCTTCCAGAGTTTGGTAGAGCAGGGATTCAGAGATGAAAAGTGAAGCAAGTGATATGTTCCAGCTTGCCATTTAATAGTGGGAAGCATATCTAACCCCATCTTGGTTATCTGTTAGTGAACTTTGTGAGACTTGAGTACTATGTTTTCCCTTCTAGTTAACAATTTGCTCAGTACAGACTAATTGATCTTATCTAAGAACTACCAACCGAGGAAAGATTAATGTTATGTTACAGATTGATCTATCCTTGTTTTTCATTATTTTTATCATGATTGGAAATTTTGCAATCATTCTAATGAATACTTTGCCCCCCAAAGAACTAACTATCCCTCTATACCCCAATCTTCTACTCTTCTGTCCTGTCTACTTGTAACAAGGCATACAATAAAACTAGAGTTGCTCTTTCTTCACCTCACCCACCATCAGCTGGTGTATTTGAGGGTAAGAGGGACAGTACTATCTATGAATTATTTTAATGCATCCTTTTTCTAAAAATAAGCCATCTTTACTTCTGAGATCACCCTGGGCTAAAATGTGCCAGCATAACTTTGTTCTCTTTAGCTTCTTCCTAAGAAAGATATTATATTTTGTGAGATTTTACAGGCTCTTATATGGTATTTTCCTGGCCTGGTAATTTGCAGTAATGGATATTCAAGAAACCAATTTATACAGCTCACTGATGTAAGTTATAACAAAGTCTGGAGACATATGAGGACACATTTTCAGTAGGCTTTTGAAAATGTGCTGACACATTTTAGGAGTGCATCTGTTTTTGCTTGCAAAAACTCACATTTATGTGTGCAACATGAGAAATAGAATGCACAAACAGGTGGTTTTAAATGGTTTTAAATCCTCAAGCAGAATTTAAATGGAGACACTCACAACCTTATTGGAGCCTGTTGAAAATTCTTCCAAATCTCACATTTAAACCAGTGGCAAATGTCTTGGTATTCCTGATATCTGTGACTTTATTCTTCCATTTGAAATAGCACTTGATAAGAAGAATTATGGATAGCTTTCTGACTTTACTAATGAGGTACTGTGTGAAATTGAGTAAGCTATAAATCTTTACACTTTAGTGTGTTATACATTAACTAAAAATAACATATCAATCTCAGAGGGAAATCATATATATGTAGAAATCTACAAATAATGTATAAAATTATGCATTATAAAAGCAACATTAGGCCTTTAGACACATCCATGTGAACATTAAATGCACACATACACACATATCAAACATTTGTTTAAGGTTCTACAGTGGATCAGATATTCTGCTAATCAATAGAAATCAAAAACAGCTAATAATAGTTCCTGCATCAAAGCATTACAGCCTAATATAAAGAAAGATATTCAAATAGACACTTTAAGAATTTCAGGTAAAGTGATAGAGATGTGGAGAGGACACTGAGAGTCACAAATAAGAATATCATTTTAGAGAAAGGAGGGCAGTGTACAATGTATAAAGGACAGTCAAGAAGTCAAGACAGGGAATTCTCTGGCAGTGCAGTGGTTAGGACTCTGCTTTCACTGCCAAGGGCCTGGGTTCAATCCCTGGTCAGGGAACTAAGATCTCACAAGCTGTGTGGCACAGCCAAAAAAAAAAAAAAGTCAAGACAGGTATTATTAGAAAACTGAGTTTGAACAGAATTCAGAAATATATATATGGTCTCTGTGTGTGTGTGTCTTCTCATGTCAAATGAGAAGAAATGGCATTCATACAGAAGGAAAATTGTAAACTAAGGTAACATTAGGAATGAAGGGAAGGAAGGACTATCTCTGGGATTGCGCAAGATGATAGAGTTTACAAGACCAAGTGAGAGATAGGGAGGAATCAATGATATCTCCAGATTTCTGACTTGGGTTATTATATGGATGGTAATGCCAGTGACAGAGTTAAGGAGTATAGAAGATTCAGTAGCTTTGCATCAGAGGAGACGATGATTTTTGCTTTAGACTAAGACAAGTTGGATCTATCTGTGGGTCCTTACAGTGAATATGCCCAGTAGGCAGTTAGATCTATGTATGGGTTTGGAGCTTAGAGACCTAAAACTATAATCATCATGGCTTCTCAAACAGAAACATATATGAGTATCGCAAAGACTTTTTTCCCCATTTACAGAGACCATGGCCCCAATCCAGATCTACTGACCTACATTTGTGGGACAGGAACACAAGATCACATTTTGAAAACTTCTTTCTGTGTTTTTATATACACTTTAAATTTAGATCCCCTCATCTGAGTGATGGTTGAAGTCACTTGTGTGGAGGATACTGCCAAGAAGACAAAGGACTGCATCTGGGGGATGCCAGATTAAGATACAGGCAAATAAATAGGATTAATGAAGAGAGGAAGGAAGATTTTAAGGTAAGAAGATAATTAAAGACTAATATATGCTGATTTCAAGAAATTATCTACATATTCAAATGCTACAAAGGTCAAATTAAAGAATTAGAAGTCGTATATCGAATTGGGCAATTAGAAGTCCACTAAGAATTTTCCCAGTTCTGACTCTGTGAAGTAACGTTCAGAGGGGGTCAAATATTAGATGCAGAAAGGGGAATGTGGAGGTAATGTGTGTGTGTCGGGGGGTGGTCAGAGGGGACCAGGATCAAGGAAGAATTCTTTAATATAGAAGAGTCTTGGGCATGTTTGTAGCCTTGGGGAATTAATTAGTAGACATAGAGAAGCTAAAAATAAAGGAGAGGAAAACCAACTGATGCAGTAAGATTTAACAGAAGTGTTTGAGGAGAAATGGTTAAAGAAGTTCTACCATGAAATTAAGCCTGTGTAAATATTCACTAAGACTATTAGTGTATTTGGCTCTGTAGATGGTAGTATGGTAGTATGTCCCCCAAACCTGTTAGATTGTATCCCTGCCTTCTATGTAGTTACACTGTGGAGTCTTTAACACTGATTCTGACTAAAAAATAAAATAAAGATACATATAGCCTGATTTCTAAGTTAAATGATAAAGTTATACCTTGACTAGATTGTAGGTGTGGTTTGTTGAGAAATGTTCCAGGTCTCCAGAATTTGGGTACAGATACAGACTACAGTGAATATAAACTCACATCTCTTTTTGAAATATCTTCATTTATTTTCAAAGCAAATACTAGCAGATATACATATATATATACATATATATATATATATATATATATATATATATAGTTCTTGAAAAAAGAGTTCTATTTCTCATGGCACCTGCCATTTGGTAGATCTCATTAGCGTAATATCATTTGGATGCATTTATATATTCATGGCACAGCCGACTGAACAATGAGAAGTATTTGAATTGCTCTTCATTGAAAATATTCTATCAGTGTGACTGTCAGAGTGAATGAATCTTTACAAACCATATTAGCAGTTAGACCAACTAGAAGTAAAGTAAATCAAGTGGCATATACCCTAGCCTAATATAAAGGAAGTAATATTTGTTTCTGAATCAGTTTTTTATGTTAATTTATACTAAAAGGTGGAAAATCATAAATCCTCACTGTTATTTCCAAGAGGACATAGTCACAGAAGAAATATAAGAATGTATCTAATTTCAAAATTTTGTGGTTATTTTACATTTCATGTACATATGTCTTGCCTCCCCAACTAAGTTTTAAAATCTGTGGTGGCAGGGAAAATGTTTTTGAAAGTAGGTGTCTGACTGAGAGCTCTTGGAGGACTCTTAGTCATCATTTTATCTGTTTACTAATTACTTTAGCTGGTGCATAGACCTCATTGCTGCATTTAGGAAAAGCATGAACAAATGGCATAATTAATTTATAAATACACTGACGTAATTGTTGCTAATTTAAATACTATTTCCTGATGTACCCTCGTTTTTGCCATTAATGTTTCCATGGAGCAAAAGTAAACAATTACAGCAACCTGAGATGTGTATCTGGGGACTTCTACTTTTTTATAAAGGTAGAAGAGTGTAAAATAAATAAATAAAAGCACTGATACGACATTTAGACCTTCTTAACCAAGCAGAGTGACAACTCAGAACCATAAAGGTAAATGGACATAATGTGAAAACTACTGATATTTTCACTTTCATCTCTTAGTTTGAGTCTTTGTAAAAGTTTTTAGATTGTATGGAAACCTGGGAATTGTCTTCCCTTTAGTTTGTGTCTGGGAAATATCACAGCTGTTCATTAACATATGAATTTAGCAGAGATTCAGAATTCCCCAATCATTGTTATCTCTGACTATATTCTTTGTTGTAAAGGGAAGTGAGTTGTTATTTTATTTATCTGAAGATTGCACTGTGTGTCAGTAAGATAAGCAAAGTGTCAGGAATAATCATACCAAGTGCTATCTACCACAATAGCATCCAATTATGCTCTACGTGTCTTTCATGGAGAAAAAAAGTGAAGGAGTTTTTAAATTACTTACCATGACTTGATGAGTTGCGCATTTTAATGAAAATTGCTTAAACTCTGAGTAAGATCATTAGAGATACTAATAAGATAGATTTCAGGCCTGTCATATGTCACAGCACATAGATTCCAGGAAAATTCCTAGAAGGTAGAAAAATTTACTTTAGCTTTCAGAGTCCAAAGAGTTCACATTAATTTAGGTGAAACAAGACATAAATATATATAAATATCAAAGAGCTAACATTTATCTCTGGGGATTTTCATATCTTGGAGGTTAAGAAATGGGCTTCCTTAGTGAAACTGTGAATAACTCTCTGGGGAGACACCTCTCTGCTTGCCTCTTCCTTCCTTTCCATAGTTCCCTCTGATTTTTCTTTTTCCCTCCTCACCTCTACCACAGACAGTCTAATATAAGTTCAGGGATGGTTACAGGACTATGTTCTGGGAAGCATAACAAAACTAACCAGAACTATTACATAAAAGTATGTTTATTAATAGATACAGAGCCAAACAAAGCAACAGCGTTTTTGTTTTTTCCATTCTCTTTTATGGGGAAGTTGCATTCTGCCAAGGCAAGTGCAGCCTCTTAGAAAAGTAAGTTTAACACAGTGTTAAAGGAATAAGAGAGAATGGAGTAAAATATCTATTTTAATACAAGATTTTATTTCAAAAAGATATCACTAGAGGGAAAAGGAAAGGGAAAATGATGAAAGGAACTTATTTCCCATTATATACATTTATACATTCAGTGTGTACTTACTCTGGCAATCTGAAATATATGGCTCTATTTTAGCTTTTAGTTTATAATTATTAACCTCATTCTAACAGTATAAAGCCTGTGAATAGTCTGGATTGAATACATCGCACCCCTACAGAAAAAAAAGCAAATTCGTTAGTCTGAATTCATTAGCCTGAAATTTCATATGTTCTCACTCATATTTCTAGTAGGACCCTCACACCACATGTTCACCTAGATATGATTACTCTCCACAATTGGTGGGTTGAGCCAAGGGACACATTTTCAAGAATTTTACAGTCTAGTTCTTAAACATTTTTAGCTTGACATAGGCCACAGTGGAGGTATTTGTACCATGGAAATCGGCAAATGCAACAAATATTTGTTTGTTTTTTCTTCAAAGAGCCAATGGTTAAACATTTGGTAACATACCCCTGCTCAATTCTTTAAACACCCCTGCACTCTTCTGGCCATGTGCCTGTGGCATTCTGTTTTGTCCCTGGATGCCTCCTTTCTATCTTTGTTGAATTGGATCTGCAGTGTCCATCTTTCCCAAGATCCCACTTAATTGTCCTATTTCTGGCTCATATTCTCTTCTCTTGATACCTTCTTTCTGTCTTTTGGGATGATCTACATCTGTGGCACATGCAGCCCAAGTTCCATGCTGTCATCAATCCTTCTTATTACAAGTCCTAACGTTTGGATCACTACAGCTTACCCTTCCTCTGTGACTGCTCAAAATTCAGCAGTAAAAAATGTTCAGATTTATCAAGTCACTTTTACTACTCTTCGTTTCTTATTTGGTAATGCCTAAACATGTATAGGCTAAAGCAAACTGTAGGAATTCTAATCTAGTGAGAACAGATGTTTTCTAAGTATGAAACTATGTCTCCCCTTCAAAATTCCTTTTATAAAGTTTGCTGTGTTGATGTGGTGGGAGGAGGTTACTCAGGTAAAGAATTTCTAGTGTAAATGCTACCAGGATGCTACTTTTGCAAAATGCTACTTTTGCTCTCTCCTTAGCACTACCTCATTTTGTTTAGAGCTACTTCCAGTTGGCCTCTAGGAAAGCTACTTAGTGGCAGCAGGTGAATGTTAAAAGACAAGCTTAGACTGTTTTCTTTTAGTTTAAATGTTACATGTTCACCATCATGAAAACTTAATTAACAAACATATACAAATATTTCTTAAGTTTTGTATATTTTGAGTGTCTAAATTTAACCAATATAAAACTAGTTCATTTACTTATTTACTTTTTTCTCAACAAATACATAAATATTAATTGTGTACTCTGTACCTGGAGCTGGAGACGTAGTAGGGGCATAAAGTTCCATGCTCATATGGATTCCATTATGATAGGTGAGAGAGACAACTGTCAACTGAAAAAATATGTAAACACAGTGATAAGTGCTATAAAGAACAATAAAGCAGAATAAGAGAATTAAGGACACTCAGTATTTAGATATAGAATAATTTGCTTCTAAAAGTAATCTTCATAATAACCTGTTCTAAAATATCCTGTGTAACAGGCAGTTTCAATCTGTTAACACCTCTCTGCTAAAGCCTCCTACAAATGTACGCAAGTGCTTTGCTAGCCTACATAGCTGCCATTTACCAATGTTGCCAAAATTTTCTATATGTAGTCTAACATCTAATCTTCCTGACATTCAATATTTAGGTGTTATTACTCCTGTTTTGCAGATGTGGAAAGTAAAGTATTTTTTTTAATGTTTACCAGGTTACCTATCAATCAAAGTACTGAACCACCATTTGAAATTAACTTAATTCTGTGTGATACTATGTTCCGTATCTAGCTAATGAATTTCATCCAATTAAAAAAGAAGGGGCCTGTTTAAACACACACACACACACACACACACACACACATTACAAATATGGTGATCAACTAAATCTTAGTATGTGGTGGAATAGTATCTCAATAAATTTATTTATGTGAATTTTCCCCCATCTATATTTATTTAAACCTGTGACCTTCCCTCTGTTCCCTTAGGTAAACTGTAAGTCTTCTGTCTTCTTAAGAAGATGTTCTTAGAGCTAAACACAGTTAAATAAATTAAGCCCGTCATTTTTGATGTTCAAAATTCAGGGTCTAGGTATAGTATTAAAATAGTTTTAAAGTCTTCCTGGCTAAGTAATCCCAGAAAGTTTTAAAGTTTTAAAGTTCTATCAAATAGTAGAGAGTCCCTGTACCTTACTTATAGCAAAAACCTGAAGGCACAGCAAAAATTCAATTCCCCCATGTCATGAAATGACAATGGGCTAGACAGCCTCAGTTTTATCTGCAGCCCTGATTCCGCATGTGCTGGAGTATGGTTTTATAAAGATGGTAAAGAGCCTCAAGCAGCCTGAAAGATTTCCAGGCAACCTTCAGTGTGGTGCAGAAGTGGTTGAAAGAAAACTGGACTTAGAAAAGGCTTGCATTCAGGAACAAGGAACAAACACATCAGCAGCCCTGAAGATGAGGTAGGGACAAGGATGTTTTATGAATGCCAGCATGTAGAGATGACGCAGTTCAAGGAAAAGGCATTCTACCCAATGCCTTGGTGTGTTGGGTTGCACCCTGCAGGCCTGCAAGCCTTGTACTTGCCCAGCATTGAGAGAGAAGGAAGAGCCCAGAGTTAGCGACAGAGACATCAATGGTTTAATGGATTGGGGGATCTTACATGTCTGAAGCAAGGTCCTGAAGCAACACTGCACCATGTGGCAGATGGCTGGCAGGACATGGTATCAGTCTTTGCTGCCGGGAGAGGGTGAATGCTACCCATTATAGGGGGAATTGACGTAAGGTTGGCTTATAGGTTACCAGGGAAACTAGCAGAGGGGCATGCCCCTCATTACCACTTTGATAAGCGATATTCTGATCTAAAGATATTTTGATCGAAAGATTAGAGCAGTCACTAGCTGGGGCCAGGGACAAGTATGTGGGAAGGTCAGTCACCTGAGTAGGATGTAAATGAAGCAGGCGCCAGACCAGCAGGGATGTACAGAGAGCAAGAGAACAGCCATCTTGGGTGGCCTGATCATTCACTTGGGGTAGCAAAGGCTATCTGGATATAGATGCAGCTCAATGCAAGTAGGTGAGAGTGTGAGTGCTGGGGGTATTCTGGATGGACAGAACTAGGTTCCAGACACCTGATGGAATGAAGCCTTGGAATAGGACACTGAATTGCGTTTTTGAAATGTAATATCACATTCTTGCCAATTTAGTTTGGTGGACAAAGTTTGTAGCCACTACAGAGGGGGTGTAATCTTAGAATTAAAACATTCTAAAATATTTAAGAGTTAGAAACCACTCTCTTTACATTAAAAGATAGGGACTTATAACAACAGCCTATAGCAGAAAATAAAACATTTTATTATTGGTAGATGTGATAGGTAAAAAGAAAAAAAAAAGAGTAATACCTCCAGCTTTTGGACTGTAGAACATAAGAGTGGGAATCCCAAAGTACTGTTTAAAACTTGGGGAAGGGAACAGTGGTGTCTTGTATTCAAATCAAATGCTGGACTTGAATTAGCTTAGATTTATGTAGGATTTAACACAGAGGAGATTCAGAAATGGACAACACAGAGAAACTTAAAAAAAAATTGCTGACCAGAACCTGTATAGAAATATTATCAGGGGGTGCCAACTGGTGCCAATTGCTAAATAATTAATCACAAAAATACCATCATTGAAAATTAATCAGGTTTGGTAGCATTTATGTATTTCCTGTTTTACTAATTGAGAATTTTTGTCATTTTATTAAATAATAGAAGATAACATAAAGCAATACTCTGTGCATTCACACTTATGACACACTTCTCTTTCCTTTTACCTAGTTATAAACTATTTTTTCTAATCATTGTCATTAGACAGAATTAGGTCCTAGAGTCCAAAATGCTTATTTAAATAAGATAATTTAGCCATTTATTCCTAAAATTTGATGCTCTAGAAAAATATGGTAATGGTAAGCATAGGTTTCAGAGACCTCTTTTGCACGGTAAAAAGTATAATTTGATTTGAGACAAGTTTGTCATGTGTGTTGCTTTTTACATGAAAAGAAAGAATGTCTCTGTCTTTCAGTCTTCAGTTTCCAGTGTCGTCTTTTACAGCGGCAATTCCTTGCAAAATGTAAGTCTCAAGCTACACTGAAGAATTTATTTTTATAGAAGGAAATATCCTTCTGTATGATTCTCAAATGAAAAGCTGTCATCCATCTTCTGAATAGGCTTTATCCCGCCTTCAATGGCTAGTTTTTGAAACTGCTGATGACTAGAAGCAATTCTTTATAACTCCCTAAATAAAGACATCAGTCTATCACCAAAACACAGTACCTGAGCTGGAAGGGGCAGCTGTCTCCAAGGTGGGGGTGGGGAAGAAGAGCACTTACCAGCTTAGTTAAAAGCTGCTCAGTGTTATTATTGAGTGTGTGTCAATGTGATGTGTCCTTACAATTTAAAATGCTGCTTCAAGCAAAAGTTTTTTCTTCTTTTTCTTCTTAATTTATGCTATATTAACCTAAGTATATAAACTCTTCTGTGCAAAAGATTCTTACCCTACCATCAAAGGTAATTAAAGTCGAAAACGAAACTTCAAAGCCAAACTGAGAACTGAATCTTAAAATGATCAGTTCATTTTAGGATTAAAGAAAAAGCATTATTCAGAGTTTCTTAGAGAAAAGCAAAGGTGAAACAAAAAAGTCTATAGTTCCTCATCCACATAGCCTACCCTCCCTCACCCTGACCTTGCCTCTTTATTGTACTCTTTATGTGAAATAGGATATATTGTAATTAGAATCAGTGAAAAAGTACAGTGTGATAAGCTATTCAAAAGCAAATGGATAGAGTGAGAATTCATCTTTCACGTAGCTTATGTATTTTCTTCATAGGTTCCCTTCCTCCCTTGCGCTGCTTCTTGGAAAGGTTTAAGGATCGTTTTCTTTCTATGTTTTGAAAAATCATAAAAATGCACCTTAGTATAGATCTTTTAAAAATCTGTTTTTGCTGGGCATTTTAGTTCGGCTTCTATAATATGTAAAATCATGCTCTTCAGTCCTAGGAAATGTTCTGGAACTATTTCATTGAAGATTTCCTCTCTTTGATTTTCTGTTTTCTCTTTGTTCACTCTGTTAGATGGGTCTCCTGATATTCCATTTGTTTTTTTTACCCCATTTAGTGTCTCTCTCTCTTTGTTTCTCTCCCTTCCATCTGTCTATCACACATACACTTACACATACACACACACGCGTACACACACAAGATGTCTTCTCTTTTAACCTTGGTTATGAAATGAAGTATCAGTAAGATATTTGATAGCATGGTCCTTTTCCACTCTTCCCCTCACTTTTTGTGGTAGGCCATAGATAGATAGATAGATAGATACAGATTTTAATCTGGAAAACTCAGGTTTCTCCATCGAATGATTTTCTATAATTCTCTGATAATGTGTTTATTTCTGGAGCTCATGTTAATTTATCAGAACTCCTAATTAGATACTTAAATTCATTGACTTTTACTTATCACATTTCCTATGACATTCTCTTTTTGTTCTCTTTCCTAGAAAATTTTCTTGACTTCTTTTAAACATTGTGTTGAATTTTCAATTTCTACTTTTGTATTTTTAACTTTTAGGAGAGCTTTCTGCTATTTTCTGATTATATACCTTTCCTCTGTAATAACTTGTTTTTATTTCATGAATGGAATATCTTATCACTTTGTGAATTGTGTGTTGATTCTTTCTTCTCTATTATTTCCATTTCCTACTAGGTGTTTTTATTTGTTGTTGTTTGTTTGATTTGATTTATTTATACTGTCTTTCAGACTAGATAATCCAATGTCTATTCTGTTAATATTTGAGAGTAAAGCACCGAAATTTAATGATAAGATCTGTGTATGGATACATGTGTCAGAGAACTTTTAAATTGTAATTTTTCGTGTGGTAAAATTGTGGGGTGATCTTGTCATTCTACAGGGAGAATTATCAAATATGAGTATTGGATACGATTTTTTTCTTGGTATATTTGTTTCCTTCAGATATAAATACTCCTTTTTCCTGCCCAGTGAAATAAATCTATCTACCAGAGTTCTATAACCACAGTAAAGAAAGTGAATCAGAGGAGAGGATGAGTCTCACCCCTCAATTTGTATTATAGCCATTATTTGTCCAGGTAATGCATGTGTGTGTATTTACATATCTATATAGTTATATATATGACACATATGAAAATTACCAACCTGAGAAATGTAAATATAAAATACCTGCATCTATACCAGCATAGTCATTTTCTAAAGTTATGTTTTTCCTTATACAATATGACTGTACTTTTTGTCAGCTAAAGAGGAAGTGTAACCATCCAGAAAAATTGCTGGCCTTCTAGAAGTGTTTCCAAAACATGACTGTGCATTAGAATCAACTGGAGGGTGGTAGTGTACTATATTTGACTATTTCCCAAACCATGCTTACTAGGTCAGAATTTTGGGTTCTGAGGCTCTGGGATCACCTTAATTATCATAATTTTTATTTTACCCACTCTTTCTGATGCAGCTGAACCAGTGAGAAGCATATCGTAATAAGTGGCCAATAGTAAAGAACTTATAAAAATAAACTATCAGAAGTAAATTATCACAGCAGTAAAAAGCAATAAATTGGGAAAATTTCCTTCTTCCAAATTCTAGTTCTTTAAACTGGGATTCTTCTAGGAAGTGTTTATTTCTGCACCAAACAACCAGAGTAAAAAAGGAGAAAAAATGCAAAAGTTTACTTTTCTCCAGTGAAGAGCTCTGAGAAGCATCATAGTGAAGAACTGTGAGGATGGATTTATCAGCTCAGTCATTGGTCAATGTGATCAAAATGATGAGAAAACAGGACTTACAACCTAGGTCATTGACTCCATGACCAGGCAATTTAAATTATTGTTCATAGAATATCAGGAGAACTTACATGTATATTTTAGGCTAGTAGTCAATAACTAAAGTCAATAGACAAGTATTTTCCAAACTTGCTTAATCCTTAATATCACCTGGTATATTTGTTAAAAATAAAGATTTCTAACCCTAATAAAAATTACTACACCTTAGAATTTAGACTCTATATAATATTCATGAAAATCTGTATTTTTAGCAAATGCTTCATGATTTTTAAAAACAGGCATATTTGGATAACCTTGTGCTAGGCTCTCAAATTCATGATGTCAGGGACATGTGCTTTTTTTTTTTTTTTTTTTTTTAATCCTGGGATTCAAATTGCCTGACACTGAAGCATTCAATGCATAATTATGGGTAAGTAATTTTTTGCCAAGTAGTGTAAATTGCCCTCTAATGGAGAAGTTTATATTTAAATGTAAACGATTTATATTTATTGTCTAACTGAAATATTTGGAATTAACCTTCTCTTAATTATTGCTTTATACATTCAATTTAGGCTTTATTTATTTATTTTGGCATCATGAAAATTTTTAGTTGTTGTCCAACTGATAGATAAAAATGGGTATCTTATTATATATTTTTTTCCTTTGAAGGCTCACTTTTTTACTTTTATTTTAATATTTTTTAACATCTTTATTGGACTATAATTGCTTTACAATGTTGTGTTAGTTTCTGCTGTATAACAAAGTGAATCAGCTATATGTATACATATATCCCCATGTCCCGTTCCTCTTGCGCCTCCCTCCCATGCTCCCTATCCCAGCCCTCTAGGTGGTCACAAAGCACCAAGCTGATCTCCCTGTGCGATGCAGCTGCTTCCCAGTAACTATCTATTTCACATTTGGTAGTGTACATATGTCAGTGCTACTCTTTCACTTCATCCCAGCTCACCCTTCCCCTTCCCCATGTCCTCAACTCCATTCTCTACATCTGCATCATTATTCCTGTCCTGGCCCTAGGGTCATCAGAACCATTTTTTAATTTAAATTCCATATATATATATATATGTGTGTTAGCATACGGTATATGTTTTTCTCTTTCTGACTTACTTCACTCTATATGACAGACTGTGTAGGTCCATCCACCTCACTACTAATAACTCAATTTCGTTTCCTTTTATGGCTGAGTAATATTCCATTGTATATATGCACCACATCTTCTTTATCCATTCATCTGTCAGTGGACACTCAGGTTGCTTCCATGTCCTGGCTATTGTAAATAGAGCTGCAATAAACATTGTGGTACATGTCTCTTTTTGAATTATGGTTTTCTCAGGGTATATGCTTGGTAGTGAGATTGCTGGGTCATACAGTAGTTCTATTTTTAGTCTTCTAAGGAACCTCCATACTGTTCTCCATAGTGGCTATATCAATTTACATTCCCACCAACAGTGCAAGAGGGTTCCCTTTTCTCCACACCCTCTCCAGCATTTACCATTTGTAGATTTTTTGATGATGGCCATTCTGACTGGTGTGAGGTGATACCTCATTGTAGTCCTGATTTGTATTTCTCTAATGATTAGTGATGTTGAGCATCCTTTCATGTGTTTGTTGGCAATCTGTGTATCTTCTTTGGAGAAATGTCTGTTTAGAACTTCTGCCCAAGGTTGGATTGGGTTGTTTCTTTTTTTGATATTGAGCTGCATGAGCTGCTTGTATATTTTGGAAATTGACCCTTTGTCAGTTGCTTCATTTGCAAATATTTTCTCCCATTCTGAGGGTTGTTTTTTCATCTTGTTTATGATTTCCTTTGCTGTGCAAAAGTTTTTAAGTTTAATTGAGTCCCATTTGTTTATTTTTTTTATTTCCATTACTCTAGGAGGTGGGAAAAAAAGGATCTTACTGTGATTTATGTCAAAGAGTGTTCTTCCCATGTTTTCCTCTAAGAGTTCAATAGTGTCTGGCCTTACATTTAGGTCTTTAATCCATTTTGAGTTTATTTTTGTTATGGTGTTAGGGAGTGTTCTAATTTCATTTTTTTACATGTAACTGTGCAGTTTATCAAGCACCACTTATTGAAGAGGCTGTCTTTTCTCCATTGTATATTCTTGCCTCCTTTATCAAGGATAAGGTGACCATATGTGCGTGGGTTCATCTCTGGGCTTTCTATCCTGTTCCATTCATCTATATTTCTGTTTTTGTGCTTGAACCATACTGTGTTGATTACTGTACCTTTGTAATATAGTCTGAAGTCAGGGAGCCTGATTCTTCCAGCTCTGTTTTTCTTTCTCAAGATTGCTTTGGCTATTCAAGGTCTTTTGTGTTTCCATACGAATTGTGAAATTTTTCGTTCTGCTTATGTGAAAAATGCCATTGGTAGTTTGATAGGGATTGCATTGAATCTGTATATTGCATTGGGTAGTATAATAATTTTCACAGTGTTGATTCTCCCAATCCAAGAACATGGTATATGTCTCCATCTGTTTGTATCATCTTTAATTTCTTTCATGAGTGTCTGTATAGTTTTCTGCATACAGGTCTTTTGTCTTCTTAGGTAGGTTTATTCCTAGGTATTTTATTCTTTTTGTTGCAGTGGTAAATGGGAGTGTTTCCTCAATTTGTCTTTCAGATTTTTCATCATTAGTGAATAGGAATGCAAGTGATTTCTGTGCATTAATTTTGAATCCTGCTACTTTACCACATTCATTGATTAGCTCTAGTAGTTTTCTGGTAGCATCTTTAGGATACTCTATGTATAGTATCATGTCATCTGCAAACAGTGACAACTTTACTTCTTTTCTGATTTGGATTCCTTTATTTCCTCTTTTTCTCTGCTGTGGCTAAAACTTCCAAAATTATGTTAAATAATAGCGGTGAAAGTGGGCAACCTTGTCTTGTTCCTGATCTTAGAGAAAATGGTTTCAGTTTTTCACCATCGAGAACGATGTTGGCTGTGGGTTTGTCATATATGGCCTTTATTATGTTGAGGTTAGCTCCCTCTATTCCTACTTTCTGGAGGGTCTTTGTCATAAATGGGCGTTGAATCTTGTTGAAAGCTTTTTCTGCATCTATTGAGATTATCATATGATTTTATCCTTCAGTTTGTTAATATGGTGTATCACATTGATTGATTTGTGTATATTGAAGAATCCTTGCATTCCTGGGATAAACCCCACTTGATCATGGTGTATGATCATTTTAATGTGCTGTTGGATTCTGTTTGCTAGTATTTTATTGAGGATTTTTGCATCTATATTCATCAGTGATATTGGCCTATAGTTTTCTTTTTTTGTGGCATCTTTGTCTAGGTATCAGGGTGGTGGTGGCCTCATAGAATGAGTTTGGGAGTGTTCCTCCCTCTACTATATTTTGGAAGAGTTTGAGAAGGATTGGTGTTAGCTCTTCTGTAAATATTTGATAGAATGCACCTGTGAAGCCATCTGGTCCTGGGGTTTTGTTTGTTGGAAGGTTTTTAATCACAGTTTCAATTTCAGTGCTTGTGATTGGTCTGTTTATATTTTCTATTTCTTTCTGATTCAGTCTTGGATGGTTGTACTTTTCTAAGAATTTGTCCATTTCTTCCTGGTGTCCATTTTATTGGCATATAGTTGTTTGTAGTAGTCTCTTATAATCCTTTGTATTTCTGCAGTGTCAGTTGTTACTGCTTCTTTTTCATTTCTACTTCTGTTGATCTGAGTCTTCTCCTTTTTTCCTTGATGAGTCTGGTAATGGTTTATCAATTTTGTTTATCTTCTCAAAGGACCAGCTTTTAGTTTTATTGATCTTTGCTATTGTTTCCTTCATTTCTTTTTCATTTATTTCTGGCCTGATCTTTATGATTTCTTTCCTTCTGCTAACTTTGGGGGGGGGGTTTGTTTTTCTTTCTCTAATTGCTTAAGGTATAAGGTTAGGTTGTTTATTTGAGATGTTTCTTGTTTCTTGAGGTAGGATTGTATTGCTATAAACTTCTCTCTTAGAACTGCTTTTGCTGTGTCCCATAGGTTTTGTGTGTTATATTTTCATTGTCATTTGTTCCTAGGTATTTTTTTATTTCCTCTTTGATTTCTTCAGTGATCTCTTGGTTATTTGGTAGTGTATTGTTTAGCCTCCATGTGTTTGTTTGTTTGTTTGTTTGTTTGTTTGCGGTACGCGGGCCTCTCACTGATGTGGCCTCTCCCGTTGCGGAACACAGGCTCAGCGGCCATGGCTCATGGGCCCAGCCGCTCCGCGGCATGTGGGACCTTCCTGGACTGGGGCACGATCCCATCTCCTCTGCATTGGCAGGTGGACTCTCAACCACTGGCCACTAGGGAAGCCCTTTGTGTTTGTATTTTTTACAGATTTTTTTTCCTGTAATTGATACCTCATATTATAGCGTTGTGGTCAGTTAAGATACTTGATACAATTTCAGTTTTCATAAATTTACCAAGGCATGATTTGTGACCCAAGATATCATCTATCCTGGGGAGTGTTCTGTGAGCACTTGAGGCGAAAGTGTATTCTGTTGTTTTTGGATGGAATGTCCTATGAATATCAATTAAGTCCATCTTGTCTAATCAGTCATTTAAAACTTGTTGTTTCCTTATATATTTTCATTTTGGATGATCTGTCCATTGGTGAAAGTGAGGTGTTAAAGTCCCCTACTATGATTGTGTTACTGTAGATTTCCCATTTTATGGCTGTTAGCATTTGCCTCATGTATTGAGGTGCTCCTATGTTGGGTGCATAAATATTTACAATTGTTATATCTTCTTCTTGGATTTATCCCTTGATCATTATGTAGTGTCCTTCTTTGTCTCTTGTAACAGTCTTTATATTAAAGTCTATTTTGTCTGATATGAGAATTGCTATTCCAGCTTTCTTTTTATTTCCATTTGCATGGAATATCTTTTTCCAGCCCCCTTCACTTTCAGTCTGTGTTTGTCCCTAGGTCTGAAGTGGGTCTCTTGTAGACAGCATATATATCGGTCTTTTTTTTGTATCCATTCAGCCAGTCCGTATCTTTTGGTTGGAACATTTAACATTTAACATCCACCTAAATAAGGTAATTATCGATATGTATGTTCCTATTACCATTTTCTTAATTGTTTGGGGTTTGTTTTTGTAGGTCTTTTCCTTCTCTTGTGTTTCCTGCCTAGAGAAGTTCCTTTAGCATTTGTTGTAAAGCTGGTTTGGTGGTCCTGAATTTTCTTAACTTTTGCTTGTCTGTAAAGATTTTAATTTCTCTGTCAAATCTGAATGAGATCCTTGCTGGATAGAGTAATCTTGGTTGTAGTATTTGCGCTTTCATCACTTTAAATATGTCCTTCCACTCCCTTCTGGCTTGCAGAGTTTCTGCTGAAAGATCAGCTGTTAAGCTTATGGGGTTTCCCTTGTATGTTATTTGTTGTTTTTCCCTTGCTGCTTTTAATATTTTTCTTTGAATTTAATTATTGATAGTTTGATTAATGTGTGTCTTGTTGTGTTTCTCCTTGGATTTATCCTTTATGGGACTCTCTGCACTTCCTGGGCTTGATTGACTATTTCCTTTCCCATGTTAAGGAAGTTTTCAAGTATAATCTCTTCAAATATTTTCTCAGACCCTGGGACCCCTATAATTCGAATGTTGGTGGGTTTAATGTTGTCCCAGAGGTCTCTGAGACTGTCCTCAATTCTTTTCATTCTTTTTTCTTTATTCTGCTCTGCAGTAGTTATTTCCACTTTTTTATCTTCCAGGTCACTTATCTGTTCTTCTGCCTCAGTTATTCTACTATTGATTCCTTCCAGAGAATTTTAACTTCATTTATTATTTATCATTGTTTGTTTGTATTATTCATCATTGTTTGTTTGCTCTTTAGTTCTTCTAGGTCCTTGTTAAATGATTCTTGTATTTTCTCCATTCCATTTCCAAGATTTTGGATCATCTTTACTATCATTACTCTTAATTCTTTTTCAGGTAGACTGCCTATTTCCTCTTCATTTGTTTGGTCTGGTGGGTTTTTACCTTGCTCCTTCATCTGCTGTGTATTTCTCTGTGGGCAGATAGGGAAGGAGTCCCCTCTCCTCGCACACCCTGAAACAATGTTCTCTTTACTGTTAGGCAGGTCTAGAGTTTTTCTTCCCTCCCGGCTAGCTGTGGCACACTGGCCCCCTTCAGGCTGTGTTCACACAGGCAACCCCAGTCCTCTTCAAGCGATCTGACCTCTGAAGCCTGAGCGTCAGCTCCCAGCCCCCACCCACCACAGCAGGTGAGCAGAGAAACCTCTCGGGCTGGTGAGTGCTGGCTGACACCGATCCTCTGTGCAGGAATCTCTCCGCTTTGCTCTCTGCTCCCATTGCTGTGCTCTCCTCCGTGGCTCCGAAGCTTCCCCCCTACCTGCCCCCCACCCCCACCATCTCCTCAGTGGAGGGGCTTCCTGGTGTGTGGAAACTTTTCCGCCTTCACAGCTCCCTCGCAGAGGTGCAGGTCCCGTTCCTATTCTTTTGTCTCTATTTTTTTCTTTTTCCTTTTGCCCTACCTAGGTACGTTGGTATTTTCTTGCCTTTTGGGAAGTCTGAGGTCTTCTGCCAGCGTTCAGTAGGTGTTCTGTCGGAGTTGTTCCACATGTAGGTGTATTTTTGATGTATTTGTGGGGAGGAAGGTGATCTCCATGTATTACTCCTTCGCCATCTTGAAGGTCCCCCAGAACATTATAATTCTTAACTGCGTTATTTTTCCCTCATGGTCTGGAAGTTTTACATCTAACTTGTATTGCATTCAAATTTAATTTGAAGTTTAAAAAAGAGCTGGAATGTAAATATTTATATCTAAGTTTCTCTAATTATGAACACTGAAGTTATATCCTGTTTTTAAATATCTTGTAGGGTAAAATTAGAAATTTATCATCTTTTGTGTTGCTAAATTTTAAAGGTCCCAGGAATGTGCAGATTTTAAGCACAGGTATTATTTTTATTATTTCACTATGTGACAGGCATTTGTCTTATTTTAGTTTTACCTCCATTGAGAATATCCTATACAAAGTATTATCACTTGTTATTCTTTCCACCTGACAGAGCTGTAATAGTACTTCTCTGCAAGATTAATGCTTATATCTAATGCTTGTATAATGTTATATCTAACATCATTCCATATGGAATATATGCATAATTTGGAAAGAGTTTTCAATACGTTGCTCATTTTGAAAATGGAGAAAGACAGTGTATTCAATCTCCTAGCTGTTCTAGTTCCATATTTATTTTGCCTATCATTTATTCTTCAAAGTATGATCACTTATAGGTTGTTGTTTGTTATATGATTAAATAAATTTACGTGATTGCAGGTATAATCTGGATTGGTAAAATGGGATTAGAAGTTTTGGTGTGGGTATGGACAATATTATGCAATAATTTATATGTGGTTAGAAGACAGAAGGACTCCAGGAAGAATCAAGAAATTTCAAGTATTTCTGATTTGTACTCTCTTATCAAAAGTAAAGTCAGAATCCAAGAGTTTCAGCTAAGTACGATTGGCTCCACATTGCATACAGAATAAAATCCTTCTAAGTCTGACTTGTGACTTCTGACTTTGACTACGAGGATAGTCTTAGAATTCAGGATTGTCTTATCTGAAACCAAGCTCCCACCAAATATGACTTCTCTCAACTGAAAACTGACCTCATTTTCTCACTGACTGCTTTTCCCAAGTTTTCTGATTTGAATGTTTTACTTCCTCCTCTCTCTTTAACAGTGCTCATTTTTAAATCTAGCTAAAATTCCATGTCCTAACTAATGCCTTCTGTAAACACATTATTTGTAGGTGATCTTATTCTCCTCCAAGCTCTGATATGTGTCCAAACCAGTTTTTAACTAATTATGAATTAAAGTTTTTATTGAGATAATTGTAGATTCGCCTACAATTAAAATAAATAATAGAGAGAGATCACACTGAGAATTGGCATTGATAATACTCCACTGATCTTATTCAGAGTTCCTTTATTTAACTTGTATTCATTTGTGTGTATGTATGTGTGTGTGTGTGACTTTTAACTTTACTTGTCTCCGATATTGCTTACTACTTAAATATCATCTTTCTCTCTCCATATAGATTACGGCATTTGGGACCTAGGGTTATGCTATCTTTTTTTTAGGTAACTGACACTGCATTCAGACACATTACTTTATAAACAAAATTCTTGTAATAAATAATATTGATTGATTGGTCAGGTAACGGGCTGATTATTTTCCTTCATTTCTCTACGTGTTTGAGCTTTGGAGATAGAGGCCACTATTATTTCTTTCTCAGGCAGTGATCCTCAACTATATATGAGAAAACTATAAAAATCAGTGAGGATACTTTTCAGTAATACCTTTTCTCAATTTGGAGTTCCTGATTTAGTAGCTATGGGGTTAGTTCTGAGAAACTATGATTCTCTAGGTGTGTCTATTGAGAGTCTGGCTTTGGCCATACAGCCCTAAGCCATCTGCTTTTATATCAGAATACTCTTTAGAGATTGAAAAACCAGAAAGAAAGCCTAGCGTGCTTATTTCTAGGATGTGATAAAGACAGGATGGTGTAAGTGAAGTGAGTGATATGTGAAGGATTACACTATTACAGAAATGTTCTCAATATCTTGAGTTTATCAATGGTATAATTGCTAATCCTAAAAAGAGTGCTCCATGTCACCAAAAATTTGAAACTTGTGTATTAATTTATACATGCTCTGTAATTTTCCTTTGATTTATTCTATTCTCCTTCATTGCACTGGTACAAAGAATATCATGTTCCTACAATCGGGATTATGAAATCTAAATCAAAAATTAAAAAGTAGGATTTTAGTAGGCATATAAAAGAACTCCCTAACTCTCAAGCTTAAACCACATATTGATTATAAGAAATAAATTACTGAAAATAATTTTTAAAACTGGATTACTTATGGGCATATAAATAAAAATAGCATGAACATATGAAGTTTGGGGGTGATTGTAGCCTACAAATAGCTTTAATTATTACGACTTTTAACATTTACAAATATTAAATTATTTTGACATTATTAACAACTATTTATTAAGGTAAAGGTAAAAATGTAAAATTGAACAAAAAAGTGTTTGACACATATTAATTATATTATAATTATTATTATATCAGTATATAATACACAATATACATTATGCTGTTAGCTACATATCATTCAGTTTAGTATATAACTATATATTGTTGTATAAAACCGTATACTGTATGTTATATATATTTATAGCTATTATAGGTTATTCTAACATAGATTCCTTAGAAGTATAAAAGATATATAAATTAGGTACAATAATTATCCTTATAAGTAATACATCATTTTGTAAGCTGGAAAATTTGAAATCCTTGACAAAGTGTCCCCTAGATCAAACTTGGAAAATCCATAGTAGAAATAACAGAGATTTTTAGGACTTTTCAATGATTAAGTGATTTTTAAGTGAGATTTGATATGTAATTACATGTATTTAAGTTATTCTAGCAATGCAGGAACAAAGAGTAGTAGAATGTAAATATAGGAGTCATCTGTTTTTATTTCTTTAATAAAATTTTTATGTTATTTAATTTATGTTATTTATTTTATGTTATTTAATTATTTAATTGAGAAATGTAAACACATTTTTTTCAATGCTTCAATGTTGCTTCAAAAGAAGGAAAAGTTTTGGTGGGGGGAAAAAAGAGATACTTGCTTTGAATTGTTTGAGTAAAATCAAAATAACACATCTAGTTCTCTGAAATGATAGTCTTTTGTGAATACACAATGTAATGGTATCTGCCTATAATAATTAAACAAAGGAGTAAAATATTAGTATGGAATCATGGTGAATTAATAAATTGCATATAAAAATATACAAAATACAGTATAAGGAAAATGGAATATTTATCAGTTTATAAAATAATAACTTTTGAAAGTTACAGAGATTGAAAAGTATCACACAGAAAAGCACTGATATGATTATATTTCAGATTTTCTATATGAAAATAATTTAATGAAAAGGAATCAATAGGCTGGGGATATATTTTTATTAAGAATTAATTTTAAAGTATTATTTTAATAAATATGAAGTTTAATCTCATGTAAATGAGCAAATAATACAAACAATAGAAATAGAATTACAAATGGTAAATAATATCTAAAAATAAGGTTACTATTGCCAGTAATCAGGATATAAAAATTAAAAGTTTTGAGTTACTATTTAAAAACTAGTGTATTGCCTCAAACACTAATTAATAGAATATTTCATGCCAGTAAACTACTGAATTTGATAAAATAGATTATTCATTGCTTGAAACAATATACCAAAAATATTTTCAATGATCATGTTCACATTGATTAAGCATGCCACTCTATAGAATTTATCCCAGAGAAATAATATTTTTTTCAAGAGATAAACAGGGTGATTGCATAAATGAATTTGCTTCACTGATATAATGCAATGAAGGAAACATAAATATTATAATTAAATAAATGAAAACAACCTAAATATCCCCAAACAAATGAAAAACTAGATTGTATTGCATTGAACTCATGGAATATTGGACAATAATTAAAGTTAAAATCATAAAGCCAATTCTAAAACATGAAAACCTGTATTAAATTATATGAAAAATAATCAGAAGACAAAATTGTTTGGATAATATGATTATAAAAAGTTATATCATATATGAATCTTTGCATATGCACATAATAGCTTTCATTTTAGGTTGTGGGCTTACATTTCTACCTTTTTTACAAAATTATAAAAATACTATCACTGTAAAAAATAATGTATTATTACATTTTTACCATCAAAGGGGAAAAAATGCTATTTCAGCAAAGTGAACAAAGACAATCTTTCAGTAAAGCAGGTATATAACCTAGTTAAATTTGCTTGAAATAAGTAGAAAGCATACATTGTAATAAAATTTAAAAGGAAAGATAATAGATGTTAACTTTATTTCTTGGCTGCATGACTTCATAAAGTAATCTTTTTATTCAATAAATTAATGTCATAAAAGACATTGACTGCAGATGTATTGTTGATTAAGCACAATAAATGTCAAACAAAATGGAAATAGTTAGCAAAAGAAATAATTATATATACATAAATTATGGGAGTATAATTTCCACACACATAGGTAAATAAAAAAGTAAATCAATGAAGAGCAGACTCTAAAGTTTAACATTTACTCTGTAGTGTAAAAAGGTACAGAAAATATCTGTTCTGAAAGAAACACATTTTTAAAGGCAAATGTCGTTCTAGGCATTAGACTTTGAAAAGATAGGAGAATGCTTTTTAATGAATGTGAAGTAATATTTCAAGGGAAAACTGTTCTCTAATAGAAAGTTACTATTCATAGAAACTAATTATAAGAGAGGATTTCACTAATTTTAAAGGTGTCTGACCAAGGTGAAAAATTAACAATGAATCATATTGCCATTGGCTGATCATCTGGTGATGTGCCAGCACTTCATCATGTGTGTTTAAGAACCCATGGAGTTTATTGACCCACTCACCACAGATGCGTTCACCACAAGATTGCTGGGTGCTTGTAGAATGTGAAATAATTAAATGGTATATTTAAAAATCCTAAATTACAATGAAAATTATTTTCTTTTTCACTGATATTCATAATTCTTTATAGTGAGAAGTAATTACTCTAAGTGATTAATTGACAGATAGACTTTAATTAGCTAATGCTGCATTTGTACTTTCATAATTTAAAGGGAATGTAAATGAATCAGTCATTAATAAAAATAATTTTTGATTGGATTGGCTTCCTTGAGATTAAAAAATGTGTTTCTTTCAAATATTTTCTTCTTCTGTAGAAAATATAAAAATTTTGACTATTTAAATTTGCTAGCATTTATCCAAATACTTTATGAGACAATAATTGACCTCATATCTTCATAGCTCAGATGAGGTTTGGTAATGTTTTGGCAAAATGTACTGATGACTTAGTATTGGAAAAAATAACAATTTTTTTTTTTTTTTGCGGTACGCGGGGCTCTTGCTGTTGTGGTCTCTCCCGTTGCGGAGCACAGGCTCCGGACGCGCAGGCTCAGCGGCCATGGCTCACGGGCCTAGCCACTCCGCGGCATGTGGGATCTTCCTGGACTGGGGCACGAACCCGTGTCCCCTGCATCGTCAGGCGGACTCTCAACCACCGCGCCACCAGGGAAGCCCAACAAAACATTTTTAAAATATAATTCTTCATTTTTGAAGTAAAGAAATCTAAGCTTCTATATTGGACTATATCTTGTTCAATAAAATCATTGCATGTTTTTAAAAGGACTCAAAACTGGCAAAAGGTTTTGCATGTCAAAACAGAACAATCCTAAATTAGCACTTTTCAGTAATACACAAAGAAGTTGGTTAGTGTGAAATAAATGGGATTTATGCAGGGAGCAATCCACACATATCAAAAGACAACAGTAACATTTTCTCTGTTGATGTTGAAAGTTTGACAAGCTTCTTAAATTTAATTTAACATAATTTCTTATATGATGTTTAATAAATGATGCATATGCTTTAAGTAATATTTTTTCCAAGGTACTTTTTATTAAAGATATTTCCTACATGACCAACATTTTTAAGAGGAAAAGATTCTTCTTTGAATTAGAAAGAATGATACCTAAAACCTCTAATATCTGTAAGAGAACACTGTCAGATTTTTATTTGCCAGAGGTTTTCCTATGTGTGTGTGTGTGTGTGTGTGTTTTCTAACAAAGGAGAACAAAATCTCAACCAGTACACTTGGAAGCATCTGTTATTTTTAGCCAGATTTATATATGTCTGTATGCTTCTTTTTCTACTAAGAGAAAATAGTAAACTGAGATAGTCAAAAGAAAAATTCATTTGTAGGATCTACCGAGACTACTTGTCACAGCAGTTCAGTACCACAGGTTGATTAACTTGTTATGCATATATTATACTTATTTAATTTACACTTAAGAATGTTTTCCAAATTAGCTCTCAAGATAGAAGGTCGTTTTACTGATGTCTTTCTTCATAGCTCTTTGCAATCTCTAAAAATCATTCTGTCTTCTTATATTCTGCTTATGAGATTATTTCTAATATACCTCCTGGGAAATTCTCTTTGAAATTGCAACACATAATGAAAAATATATACATATTCATCATTAAAAGGAAGATACTGAAAAAATATTGCTGGTACATAATCACTCTGAGCAGAAGAATTATTTTTAACATGAAAGAAATCATTAACTGTAAATAATCCAGAGATCAAAGATCTGAGGGGAAAAAAAAAAACAAAGAAAAGTAAGCTAGAGGGCAGACTCTCCACCTTATGTGGGATGAATGAAGGGGCTATCTGAAACACAAGCTCAGAGAGGAAAATAGCACAATTGTGCCAACACCAGGACTTCCTTCAGGATAGGCCAGGAAGCATTAAAGGAATCTACATCAGCTATTATAAGTAGTGGAAAGGAGTGTGATTTTTGGTTAACTGCTTTCTGCTTTAGCAAACATATTAATGATAAAGAATGTTTCTATAGTTCCGGCTAACCTTTTAATGAAGGGAAATAAATACATGGTTTTGGAAATTTATTTTCTTCACTAAAACTCTCTCACTCCATTTGAAAAATGAAGATTTTATTTAATACATTTCCGGTCATACAAATTACACTGTAGATTTAGGGTTTTCAAAACAGATCATTAGGCTCAATCATGTCATTTTAGGATTTACTTTTAACAACTAATCCTACTATAACTAACTGTGTGCATTTAAAATTGAGCTCAATTTATGAAATTTAGCATTACATACATATTTTTCTCTACATGATATACTTTTGGAGATATATATATATATATATTTGGATTATATATTATACGTATATATATTAGAGTTTTATCAAAAAGCACCCATGCTAATTGTTAAAACATTTCTCTATTTTGAGAAATGCCACTGTGTCAGGGATATATTTATTTTCTGGACACAAATTTAAAACTTTTTGAAGTTGGCAAATAAATTTTTTGTATCACTCAGTTTCTAGAACCTTAGAAAAATGCAATTAGAAAAATGAAATGATGAACAAATTCTAAGGTCATAGAAAGCTGGATAATTTTGTAAAAGTTAGTTATTATCTTTTAAGTTGACAATATTTAGCACAAAGACTATGATGAATAATAAAATATAGGAATGTATGTTTTTCAGGGTAATAGTGGGAGTGAGATACTTTGAAAAAAGTTAAACTATTTTCTATTAACTGTTTCATGACCAATTAAAATATTAAGAACCTATAAATTAAAAACATGAAACATGATAGCAAAGTTAACTAGGTTTAGAAGAATCAAGAATATGTCCTCAAAATTATTATATTTACGTGATAGAGAGATAAATAGAGAATAGAAGTTCCTAAGTACCTAAGTACCTAAGAATAGAAGTACCTAACTACACAGAACTTCCAAAACAAACTAGATGTATTCATAAAGTATCATCATATAAATGGTTTGATGTTGTGGGCAAGTTTCCAGATCCACTCCACTGGCTTATTAAGTTCTGAACCATTTAGATTATCCATTGTTCCTGAGAAGAAGTAGAACATTGTCTTTGAAGTAAGAAAAAGATATTTAATTCTAACTTTGCTGTTTATTAGCACTCTGACATTGGGCAATTTAGAGAGCCTGAGCTGAAGATGGATCACACTGTCAAATATGAGAATAATAATACATAATCACAGAGTTATTGTGATAATTAAATTAAGTCATACATGGAATTACAGTGATGAGCAGTTACTAAGTGCTCAATCATATAATGTCTTTTTCTTTTACTTCCAAGACTCAGAAAAATGTTTGAGTACCTATGTCCAGCGATGGACTGACCTGGGAATAATTTAGTTGAAGGTCAGTGTGTTTTCCCGATATTAACTGAATTTTGGTGCTTGTTTGGCCTGTAACGGATACATACTACATATACAAAAGTGGGGCTTAAAACTACATCCTTGTCTGTTTCCACTGGTTATAAACGGACTCCAAAAACTGTATAATGTGGGAATTAGTACTATTCATATTCCATCTCTAGCTGATAAGATCAGTGAGTACATTATAGCAAAATGACTCCTAGATAGAATATAGTCTTTATTTTCTCCAGTATATAACTTTTGTGGTTTTTATGATGCTTTCTTTTTGAACATTGATTGCAAGCAAAATGTTGTAACCATATTAAAAATTGATGTTTGAGATTTACTTACTACACTTAGGTTACACTGTGATCATCATTGAATAAATTTTTAGTCCTATGGGAATATTAAAGCTTTAACTTGGGTGACCATTTTGCAACATCTCTCCTCCAACCTTGACAAGTTTACTTCAAATCCTAAATAAAATAAGTAAATTTAGAGGCAGGAATGGACCCAGTAATAACAGGTGCCATTTCTGTGCCCATCTTGTGCATCCAACATCAATACTACACCTAGGCCTCTACCAGAAGCAGTAACAAAAATCAGTCTTAACTTATATTTTAAGGAAGACAAATATATATAAACTCTATATCATACGTATAACACCTTTCAGACAGGCTGTTATTTTTGTAGTATACTTGGGAGTTGTTGGTATAATTATTGTTTGTTCTAAAAGATAGGAGATATAAATTTTCTTTTTAAAAGAAAATTTATTTACAAGAAAGAGAAAAATGCCATGGCTAGCTTGTTTTGATATATCAAACTGAGATTATTCTCATTTTCATAACATCAGTTTTACCTAGTGTACTTTAAAGTAAAATTTACAAAGATATGCAACATAGGAATAAAGCCATAACTGAATAGTATATTTGTATACATTCTCTTTGAATACTTTCCCATATTTGTTGATTGTTCAATTACTGATCTGAGACACAGATATTCCTTTACATTTTATTAAATTCAAGCTGACATCTGAAAATTATTCTTTCCTCTTTCAGCAAACATATTCCATTCAGAAACTAACATTATCAAGATGTTATTGGCACACCATAGTTTGCAATTAGAATAAACATTTAACTGAGTCTTCAGTTATTACTATAATTTACTGTGTTATTATGTTTTCAGTAGCATAGAATAGAAACTCAGTAACAAAAGGACATTTTTTATTTGTGATTAAATTTATTGCCGACATGAAACAAAAATTTTGTATAGTTTCTTATATGAATTGTACTATTTTTAATAGGAGTTTTTTTTCTATTTGGCGAAACATAGTCAAGTAGTGATATTTTTTAAGTGACACATAATTCATTTTGAGATATTGTGTCATTTTCTCTCAAGAATAACTTTAGGGGGCACTGTGCTGCCAGTAGAGAGCTCTCCCTGGACGCCAGATAATATTGTTTTCTTTCTTTGCATATGAAAATATCTTAAAAAGTTTTTTAAGGAATCATGTCAAAAATATTAAACTTTTTTAAATTTGTGTTTTTCACTACAACACTGCCTAGAAAAGCAATTTTGAAAGTTGTTGGAGAAACTGTGTTTCTAGAAAAAAAAAGTTGCCTTTCAATAGTAACTTGGAGCTAAAGGTTGTTACCTCCAGTTTGTTTTGGATTTAGGAACCAAACCATACAACAAGCAACATACACAGGAAAAAGCAGAAAAGCATCTCACCTGAGAGCAAAAATGGTGTGGTGAGACTATTTACAGTAATAATTGACTGTATCGAAACAAACAAAAAAATCCTTGTTAGCTGTCTGTAAAATATAGCAGCTAGCCAGAACCAAAATTCAAGGTGTAGAGAATGTTTTACAAACTTTAGTTAACAGGAAAGCCAGCAGGAAAAGAGAAACAACAGTGACAATAACAAAAATAAAATGGTACAAGCCTATATACCCATATGGTGTCTCCAGTGGCTTAGCCCTATAAACCTCTCCTCTGCCCCCATTCCATCAATCATCTCTGACATCTGTATTATATTCTGATTCCAAAGCTGTTCTTTTGTCATCTAGAGAGATCAAAGCAAAGGCTTCTGAAGAAACAATGCAACCTGTTAACAGAAATCCCTTGTCTTTGCATGTATCCTCTGATTGTCTGATTGTAATAAATTAATTCAGTTGCTTCTGATAGAGCTACCTGGAGGCTTTCTGTAGTCTACATCCAAATTATACAGCACTAGCTAACATAGTTATACATTTTTATTTTAGATATTTCAGGACCAATTAAAATGCTTGTCCTTTATATTAGAAATGTATTATTAATATCTCTTCTTCCTACATTTTCAGCTGATATTTTAGGCTAATGCCTATGACACATGCATGAATTTCATAGTAAAGATGCAGAGCTGGTTGATTTGGAAGAGAAAATATCATTTTTTCATATATCTTAATTCCCCAGAAAATATATGCTTAGATATGAAAGTCACATGTAAAAGAAAGCAAATAGGTTTGAAGAAATCACAAATATTGAAATAGAAGTGTATTAAAGAACAGTGAGAAATTTTTTAAAATGTTGATTTTTGGGAAACAGATGAACACTCATGCTACTAGTAAAAAGGAGTTTAGTATATGTAATTGATCTGTTCAAAAGGGTGGTGAATTGACGTTTAGTATATTTCAATTGTTACCTTATTGTTTTGCTACTCTTTTTAAAAGCCTGTTAACTGTTATAATGGTAGAATAACATAAAGAAATAACATAAAGAATACGCAAATAATATGCATTTAACAAATATTTTGCTATCATCACATATATATGACATATGAGAGCGAATACCTTGCAGTTTTCTTAAGAAAAAAATGAAAAGATCTAAGAAAAATTGTGGGTAGGTTTTTTCTTTGCTAGAGAATAGAAATGGTGAATAAATTAAAGATTCAAGTCAGTTCCTGATTATATCTTTAATTAAATACTAAAAAGTTTATGTGAGTAGCTATCTTTATTTAAAAAGCTATTTAACTTTAAGCCTGCATTTTTAGAATCATTGGTGCGTCAAGTGAATTACTTTCTTCTTTCAATTCTGTATTAATGTAATTATTGAGGAAATTATTTGTTATAATGATATTTAGGAGCATGTGAAGATCTCAAGATACATTGTTTTTGAATGTCAAATATATTTAGGGTTTCAAAATAGTTTTCTCTAGATGTATTTCCAAGCATTCCTATTCTCTTAGGGCTTAAGTCAATGAGGAGAATTAAGAAGACTGGAAGAAAGAATATTAGATAATCCCAGATTTTATATCTTTATCAGTGCTCATTGGAAGAATTTTAGGAGATTAGCAACAGGCTAAGTGGATTTCATACTTCCTCCTGTGAAATTTAATATGTTCTTTATCTCCTGTTTATGGCTTTGAAGAAGTTCAACAAAATTTATAAAGGAATTTCTTGAAACCCTTTGCCATCTCCTTCCCACATAGGTATGTTCTTCACAAAAATTCTCTTAACATGCTTTTTTTCATGGAATTTCAAAAAATAAAGCTAGCGGTTAGGCACGTAAAATGTCTGTTGCAGTATGGATTTTGTGATCCTCAGTGGAAATTGTTAATATTTTAAAAATCACAATTATAATTTTATTCTGCTTTACACTTTCTGTAATGAATTTCTGATGGTGCCTGGCACCTTTAGATGCAAACACTACCACGGAGTTTCTATGTCACTGAGTACATGTATATTCTCTAGAATATGGTTTTATTTCACAGTAAACAATATACTATACCATCTTTTTTGAATGTCTGTTTGAGAGTCCAGGTTTTAATGTAAGCTTTTTACCCCCCTATATTAAGGTTTACAGTTTTTTTAAAAAACCTGGAGAACTATAACATTTTCTGTAAGGTTTGATTATTTAAAAAAATTAAACTATAAAGAATATTTTTATCTATTTATTTAGACCTGTTTTTTTCAAGGACTAGGTTTTCTTTTAACAATTATGCATTGAATTAATGGAAAGAATAGAATCATCATATGTTAATATGCACATATACATGAATGCATGTATCAGTAAAATAAAATACATGAAATAGCTTAATTTAATATTTTGCACCCTTGAGTAAGAAAAATATTCAAATCAACAATGTTTTTATGAAGAATATACAAAAACTATAAAATTTACTTACAGAGATAACTGAAAACATTTTGCTCATCTATATTTATTAAGAACATTCCCAAAAATATACTTAGATTCATTGCAATCCAGAAACATTTTAAGAGTGAAGTAGAATGGTTATTTGTGGACATGGAAGGATATTTTTACGTATAGAAAAAAGTCTTCCCTGCTAATAATGTCTGTGGAAAAGTCCTTTTCGGACTAAATTTTGTTAGCTTTTTTTTTTTTTTTTAAGTTGTGTATACAAGAGTAATAAAATAACAAAGTCTCCTCAGGGATAATGCATTTGCCTTTTTTTTTTCTAATACTCTAATTTTTAGTCATTGTTGGTGTCATCTAAGGTCTTCTATACAGGGTGTGCTCTGGAACCAAAAGCATCAGAGTCTCGCAGGATATTGCTAGAAATACAAAAACATTAGGCCTTGCTGCAGATCTACTGAATCAGAATCTGCATTTTAACAAGATTCCCTAGATGATCTCTATACCACATTTTTAGAAGCACCAGTAAAAGGTAACGAAGTCTTGAAATAAAATTTAGAAGCAATAACCAGAAAAGGCCAGGATAGAATGAAGGAACCCAGTAAAATGTTGCTGACCCTTACAATTTTTTTTTTTTTTTTCTCATCTGGCTTTATTTATGTTCAATGCAAGTATGCGATCTTTTTTCCTAGTGTTCTCCTCATTTATCTCCAGAATCCCCAACCCCTGTTATAATCAAAGTATAATGTATAAATATCAAATTCTCAGTAAGAAGTTAGTAGACACTGAAAGGTGTTTAAGGAATGGAAATATCACCCCTTTGCCTTCAAAACACACAAAAAAGCAATGGCTGCTTAGTTGATGGCTTCTTTAAAGAGCGCTAATGGCGTCACCTTCCTCCAGCAATGCCTGTCTGACTCAGCCACCCATAGCGTGAAAGTTGAGTACCTCATCTGAGTATTTCCGGTTTTTTAATTGAGTTATAATCATAAGGATGCTGTGCTTCATAGGAAGGAAAACCGTACTTTTTTACAGCTTTTGCTCGTTCATTGGCAAATTTGAATTTATCATAAAACCCACCAGGAATTAAAAAAAAAAAAAGATTGAACTGTTTTACTTGGATAAAAGAAAAACTAATGATTAGGAGGAAATGAGAACTTTTTAAATCTTTTTTGCACACCATAATATGTATGAAGAAATATATGAATAAACACACATAGTTCCTAGAATTTATATGTTGCATATTATCTTTTTTCCCTTGAGTGCTCTGTTATTAGGTAATATTGAGTGTATTTTAAGTATAAAATGGAAATTATGTTGAAACAATAAGAATAAATTTCAAATTGTTTTATTATATTCTTACTTGAGCTCCATATTTGAAAATATTTAAATATTTTCAAAGTAGTCAAAGTTTAGGATTGATGACCTTTATCTTCAGCGTAAAATATTCATTCTAAATCAGGTGTTAGCAAACATTTTTTGTTAAGGTGAGATAGCTAAGGCTTTGTGAGCCATACTATCTCTCTGTCAGCTATTTAACTTTGCCTTTGCTGCAGGAAAGTTACCATGGACAATATGAAGATAAATGGACATGACTATATTTGAATAAAACTTTATTTACAAAATGAACCAGAAAGCTTGATTCGGCCCATGCTAATGCCCTTTCTACTTTTATTTACAAATAAAAAATTTAAAATAAAGTAAATAAGCTTATTCAAAATTCTAAATTAGTGCTTTCCTATGCAATACAAGCTTAAAAAGAAAATAATATGTATTTGCCCATTTTTTCAGGAAAAAGACTCATTTTTCCTGGTTTCTCCAGACTGGCATTTAAATAAAACTAGATAATTCCCAAACCTCCCATAACCAGGATTGTACAGCTTAGACGTAAGTGTTTCATGAGTTAAAATAATGCAATATTTACAACTTTTCATTCCATAGGCAATTTCATTTTATTTGATTCAAACGTAAGGAGATTTGACTGGGAGGTTGTTGGGCTTGGCATGTACTCTTGTACCAACTAGTTCCAAAAAAAGAATATTGAAAGAGGCTTCTTATATACCTCTGGAATATCTTCACCTTAATTTTTATCTTTCCTCTGAGCACTTTATAAAATATTGACTATTTTTGCCTCTTTCAGACTAGATTCCTTTGCACACATATTAGGTATTTGTTGGTTATAATCTAGATTATATAGATTACAAGGTTTCTGCTGTCAATATTGATAATTTAACAGATCACACATTCTCTAGGATTTACCAAAAAATGTATATACTGAACATTTCAGCAAATTGTATTTCATTCCAGAAAGAGTCTTCAGTCTCTTTTTGGAGCAAGGGATGTGTCCCAATGTAAATTGCTTTGTAGTAGCAGTAGTAGTAGTAGTAGTAGTAGTAGTAGTAGTAGTAGTAGTAGTAGTAGTAGTAGTAGTAGTAGACTGGTTTAACATCCAATTTTAATTCTGCTATTTTAACTAGTAGGTAAAATTTTTGAAAAAAGGCAAGGGTTACTGATATGAATGAATTACAGTTATATTATTTTCCATTCAGATTAATGTGACAGTATTAAATCTGAAATTTAATGGAAATTGACATCATAAACTACCATTTGTGTGGTTATTTTTATTAGAATCAGTATTTTGTACACCCAGTAGATTCTAAAATGGTAATGAGTAGGAGTATGCTTGGTCCCCAGATCTACTGCAAATATTGAGATACACAACCAAAAATTACCATTAAGACACAATATCTTTCACATACAAACAGATAAGAGGGAGAAAAAATGCTTCCAGCATCAGTTATATTGAATTAATCCACTGAAAGCTCTTATATTTCAAAAGAATTTCTATGTATTTAGAAAGCCTTTAACATTTCTGGCTTCCTTGGGGCTCCTAAAGAGCTATGTGGTAGCAATAAAAAGCTCTTTACCACAGGAATCCCTACAATTAAGAAAAGCAGAGATTGTAAAAGTTTGCTAGTTTTGAAATATTAGCTTGCCTCCTACTTAAATCCAAACAAAAGCACACTATGGCTCTAGGTCAGCCCAATACAGACAAAACCCGAACTCTGATTTGCCACATACAAGGAACTATAATGGAGTGGAAGCAGCAGCTACTTAATATATGAGTTAAAATTACCCGTGACTGAAGAGAGCACATCAATCAAAAGTTTTGGCATGTAGTGAGCCAGACAAACCAGTGTGGTGAGCCTGAGGGCAGGAAAAGCCTCTGTTCTGTATTCAACAGTTTTCAAATTACCATGACATCCCTTTGCATACACCACCCGACTTCCAGCAGGTGGATTTTTGAGGCATTGTGCTTGGAACACAAAGATGGATCAACTAAGAGCATTTGAGATAGTTTCCTGTTTTGTGTTCTGACATCTTGGGTTGTATAAAGGCTTCCAGATTCTTAGCATTTTTTAGTTGTTGGGGAAGGAATAAATATAGATCACTAAGAACAGAAAATTCAACAATTAGAGATGGAACAGGAACATCTGTAGGTGCAGATTTATGTTTTAAATAAAAATTGTACATTCACTTGAATCATCTCAGCATAAATGCAATTTGTTAGTTTAAATGGTTTCATCCAAAGTCCTACTGTGTCTGGTTGTCTTTATCAATTAATTTTTAAATATCTTGAAAACCGAAAGAGAGCTTTTCTTAATAATTATGTGTCTAAATAGGAATTTTGTACAAGCATGTCCAGGAGGAAAGTGCAGTACACAGCTATTGCAGGATACAGCCCATCTTTCACACACGAGTTCAGTTATTAATCTCAGAGTGAATTCTGCCCACAGCTCTGTATAACTACTTTCCACTCAATCTCTGAGAAGCAGCGATGGAAAATCTAAGAGCAAAATTTGCTTCAGTAAGAATATGGATGTGCAGAAATATGATCAAATAATTCTGCCTGCTTTCTAAATCATTTTTTTTTACTATGGCATAATATAAACAAGAAAGATATTCTGTTTGTTAAAATACCATACCCATTGTTAATTTCATTAATTAATCATATAAAATAACTCAGTTCTTAGTATTAATATTTTAAAAATATTATAACATTTAAAATATTATAATTACAGAGTAATAAAAAGGCTCACGTCTGACTGACTAAAAAGCAAACAAAATTAGAACCTGATAGACACAAAGTATCTGCTAAAAGTGTTTTGGTTACAGGGTCAGAAAGGAACTGAATTAGTTGAATGAAAATGGTATGAAGTGCTATGTTAATGCTATAAAGCTGGCAAATAAATGAGTCATTAACTTCAATAATTGTGAATGGACCCTGGATAGAAGAATAAATAAAGAAAGAAAAACATTTTGTTTGATCATTTTACCCACTGATTTGACCAGCTTAGACAACTGTGAAGTTACCATCTAAATGTTACGATATCCATGTTTCAGGGCTCAAATGATAGTTTTCTCATGTAGCAAGCTGCTTTTTTCCCTGTACTTTAATTATTGCATATAATAATGGAAATATACATGTTCATGAAAGAGACAGAATAAATATAATTTCTTTTAACAGGAGAGAGACAAAAGAAGTTTTTAAAGAGATATTTAAAGTACTTTAGTTGTATTCACTATGTAACCACTCTACCATACTACTTCATGTATGGAATGATGGAATAAGCTTAAAATTATAAATATCTCCTGAAGCATAGGACAAAGTATTTAGCACAATAGTTTCTACATTTTCAAAAATATGTTATTCTTCTAACAATATGAATTTTATGATTTAACTTTAGTATATTCAAAATACAATTATAATACAAACATGTTAAACTTGAAAAAAATTTAACATTATCCTGTAAAACTGAACTTTTGCAAACCTTACAACAGAAAAAAACTCAGAAGAATATATCCAAGAGAATGTTGGCACAATGTACCAGGAAATGGTACAAAAATATTCATAGCCCCATTGTCTGTTACGGCAAAACACTAAGGATAAGGTAAATTTTCACTTGCAGGATAATACATTATAGTATATTTACAAAATAGAATATTATAGAACAGTTAAAATGAACGACAACTACAAGCAATAACATGAGTGAAGCTTGGGGACTGGAAAAAAAAGTAAGTTCAAAGAGTCAATATTCAGTAAAATACAACTAAAAATATATTACTTAGAAAACTAAAAAGAAAACACAGGGGAACTTTAAACACAGATGTCAGAATGTTGGGAGACACTACAGATGAAGAATATACAGGCAGATGTAAGTTATTGGTAATACTACAGTTCTCCAGTTAAATAAATAAATAACATAAACTATGGTCTGGCAAAGGACAATTGATAATAGTGGCTAAGAACCAAAAATTATGATCAATCAATTCTGTGTACTTTAGATCCTCAGTAAGAAAAAATAACAATGACTGCATGTATTAGTAAGCTTGGGCTGCTGTAGCAAAATACCACAGACCAGGTGGCTTAAACTACAGATATTTGTTTTCTCAAAATCCTGGAGGCTAGAGGTCCATGATAAAAGAGCCAGCAAATTCTGTTTCTGGTAGGACTTTCTTTTGCTGTGCCATCACGTGACATCTCTATGTTTGCAGAGAAGCTCTCAGATGTTTCCTTCTCTTCTTTCGAAGACACCAGTACTGTCTGATTAGGACCCCACCCTTCTGACCTCATGTAACCTTAATTACCTACCTAAAAACTCTATTCTAAATACAGACTTTGGAGTTTGGGGCATCAACAGTTGAATTTGGGGGAAACACAGTTCAGTCCATAACACTGCACAATGGTGATAATATTACATTCAAATTTTAAGAAACAAAATGCTATATAAATATAAAATATTTACATTCAACACTTAAATATAAACATATATTTATAACAAAAATACAGTATTTTACATATTTAAAAATGCTTTCTAAAATAAAAAAAAAGTATTATTCCAGTTTCTAAAGAAACTGCCTAGTATGCAGGAGGAATGAAGATATGGGAATATTGGAAAATAATGTGATTTTTAAAAATTACAGATATAAAATTACATATCTAAATAAATGTTCAAGTAAGTTACTGTACTTAAAGATGCATGGCCTCAAAAAAAGATTTCATTTAAAAATATAGGAAATTCAATCAAAGCCAAGCCTTGTAAATAAGAATATAACTATGTTAAGAACCCCACTCTGAGTGAAAAAATATCAGAATTATACTAAAGTTATATCTTGGCTTCATTATTGAATTGATTTTCCTAGGTAACTAATTTGACGGAAATTGTTGAATAATAATGTAAGTTCTCCTTTGTTAAAACAAAGCTTCATACTTTGTAAATGCAACTGATAATATGGAAGTATTCACTTGACAGCGTCTTTCTTCTATGGCAAATATAAAGTCAATGCTTTTATTCGTATTCAA
Organism: Grampus griseus; assembly: GCF_964374135.1. Lineage (NCBI taxonomy): Eukaryota > Metazoa > Chordata > Mammalia > Artiodactyla > Delphinidae > Grampus > Grampus griseus. The sequence goes on along the minus strand of NC_139007.1, from coordinate 26,175,482 downwards.
ATTTACCTATTTTACAATACTGAGAAATGTCTAAACGATGTATAAAATCATATTTTCTTCCAGTTAAATAGATTTAAAACTTCAATGCCTTTATGATTCCATGTGCTTATCAGAATAAAATTACAACTAAATACTACAGAATTAAGACATTATATTATTATTCTTTTAAAATTTATTTAGCATCAACAAAAGCTGTTTAAAAAATTTACATAGGATATCTTTGTCTTCATTTTGAGTTTCTTCTTTAAGCTCCGGATGGACCTTAGCCAGGATACACATTTACATATTTTTACAGACAAGTGAACACATATACTCATCTCTGAAATTTACAGCTCATCAATCTAGCTATATTTCTGCTGTTTCCTTTTTAATTATACCTTTAAAAGCTTAAATGATCATGGAAGAGTATGTGGCCATTCTTATAACCTTGTGATTTTGAGTCATGCCTAGGACTTTGCTCTGAGTGTTCCTCTGCTACACCTTCTGTAACATGCACATATGGAGAGCAAAAACAAAGGTTATCCATTTAGAGAATTGTTTCTTAAAATCATTTCCCTATATTTACTTGGTGCATCTGTTTCATGGAAGTCTCAGTGAGGTCAGTGAGGATTCGAAGCGTGTGAAGATTTGGATCCATGCTAGTTTACGCTGGCTTGCTCTAGATCGGTATCCATAGAAGCCTGCTGAAGGGCTGGTAGGAGCAGCAATGAAAACTCATTAGTGATGGAGCTCCAGTCCAGAGCACGCCAAGACCTGGGCTCCATGCTGTACCATGCCAATGTTTGCACATGTGAGACTTACAAAATGGGGGGGAGGAGATGAATGCAGGGGATGACAATGACTGAATGAATAATCAAGACTGAAAGAACCCATGAGGCGAACAATATGTTCGCAAGGTGAAAGCCAGGCTGAGAATAGCCTTGAAATTTTAATTAATAAAATTAATCAGGCTACTTCACCCACCACTTTCTTGACTAGGTTTCTCAAATTACAATACGATGAAGCTATATGAACACTCTTGTTGCATATAATTGCATTCCAACACTCTAAGGTCAAACCTAAGCTTTTCAGAAGCACAGTGGTCCCATTAGTAGCCAGTTTATGTACTTGCTCCCAGGAAGAAATCTTTATGAGGTTTTCCTTCACTGTCCTGTGACTTTTTCATCTGATTTAACAGTAATGACCTCTGCTGAGAGTACTTCCTCTCGCAGGAAGCCACCTGGAGACCCAGGTGTTCATCTGTGACAGAACCGTGAGAACTGGTGACTATGTAACAGGTTTAACTGGTTCAAATTAAGAAGTAGACGCGATTTTTCTTTAGTGCTCCACCAACTCACTTTGTTAGGAGATTTTACATCTTCCAGAATTTAACATGCCTTTTTGTCTTAAATAATTAATAGTTGTTAAATAACCCACACTCAGAGGAGATCCTTTTTAGATGTATTTTAGCTATGGACTCAAGAGTCAAAGGAAAGAGACGTGGTATTTCAAACAACATGTCAGGGAGTGCGTTAGGTAACCACCCCTCAGTTTACCCCGTGCAGGCTGATACTATTATGCTTTCAAATAACACCAACTCTTTTCTAAGAATGGTAAGAGCCCTCCAAGCTAGCCTCTTACCAAACTAAAGAATTCCTTTATCTACCCCCCTATCTACCCCTGTGTTTGACAGTTGTTCAAACACAAAGCTCCTTGATTCATGAAGCAAGTAGTTTCACTATTTGAAGCCTCTTCCAGAGTTTTTGCTTGTTTGTTTTTTAACATAGCTGAAATCTAGTTCTTGTTATTTTTCACCTTTCTGTCCTGCCCTGCCATGTTTGAATCATAGGATAAGCCTATCTTTCTTTTCTGTAGTCCAATAGATTGATTTATTTGAAGCAGAAAAGCATAATAGTGCATGGAAAACTTTTTGGTCAGAAATTCTTTTTTTTTAACCAAATGGAATAATGACAATAATGTCAAAAGTGACTCTCAAATGAGTATACACCCCGTTCTAAGTACATTATGTATATTAATCCATTTAATTCTCACAAAAGCTCTGTGAGTTAGATATTATTACTATCATTTACATTTTTCAGGTGAGGAAATTTAGGCACAGAGTGGTTAAGAAATATGACTAAGGTACAGAGCAATGTAGGGGAGAAGTGAGATTTATTAAAAATTCTTCCATATTAAAATATATTTTAAAACAGAACCAACAGTCTCATATATGAGATGTAAAAGATAGTAGCAGTTGGTCATTCTGCCATACTTGATGATTTTTCGGTCGGTGGGGGTGTTGCTTACTTACCTTACTAAGTACAAGCAGGCATACATTACATAACAAACCATCACGGTGAAAAATGAAACATCTTAACAAAGAAGGGAGATTAAAGGAGACGAAAATATTTAAATAACATGTTTTGGGTAGTTCCGGAAAATATTTGTATTGATCATTTGCAATCAAGGAAGCATACAGTAAAAATGTACGTGAACGAAGGTACAACAAACAACCTTGGTGTCCTATTCTGCTGGAGCTAATGTTCAGGTGTAAGCATGATTATTTCTTAAATACAATTCGTACTGATACAATTTGGTCCCTTAAATATAACACTTAAGCAGATGTTAAGTTCACATACCTTTCCTTCATGTTTGCCTAGTCTCCTAAATGTTTGAGTAGATAGTAAAAAGCAAAAGGCTTAAATGACTTCCTAACTCAAATGTATATTAATCTTGCAAATACATTGGAAAATTAATAAAGCAAAATAAGGGTAAAAATGTTGTTTGTCAATACATCAATATAAGCATGCTGTTTTCTACATATGAGATTATTTTAGAAATTGGCCATTTTTAACCCACCATCAGTAAGTATTGATTTTTCTCAAAGTGAGGATATATTGCCCTAATCCATCCAGAATCTTGTTGAGTCTCAGCAATAATAAAGAACAGTATTGTCAGTGCATAATGGTAGTCAGAATAAATGGGTTATAGACCCAGAAAAATTAAATTCCTGGCTTTAGCTTCAGGATTGTCATGCTAACTAACTTGTTAAACTACGATTGTAAAATATAGATTATGAAAATATGTGATATATTCACTGTTGACACTTCTATGTATCATTTCAGTATCTACTAAGCATAAGTAAACATATAAGAGATATCACTTATTAATAGCACAGATTCCATGCATTGTGCTTCTTTCTGAGATGCCATTATTAAGTAGAACCTAGCCCTTTCCCTCAAGGAGATTAAAATCAACTAGATAATAGATTCACATAAAGGTATATGTACTACAGTTATAGTATACTTTCTTCCTCTCTCTTTCTCCCTCTCTCTCTCTGTCCATATATATACATATTTCTTTTTAACAAACATATATTGAGAAAGAGGGAGAGGGAAAGGGAGGGAGAGAGAAACTGTAATCCATTTGCTAGCTAAAGTATGAACAGAATGCTAAAATAGTTCTGTGATAATAGAGGAAAACTTCACCAAGGAAATGCATTTTGAAATGATCTTAAAAAATAAATACATTAAGTGGAGAAGTTAGGAAAGGGCATTTTACTGAATGGGGCTTGCCTGTAGGTAGACATTGAGAGGAAAAATGCATAAGTGGTCCTTGAAAAGCTAAAAATGCTACAGATGCACAGGTAGTATGGGTGGAGCTGCTGGAGTGAGTTCGGAGAAGTACTCTATTACTTATGGAATCAAAGCTATTGATTTTAAGATGCACCATTATTGTACTTACTACTGAGAAAAAAAACCTGCCAATATAGTTAGATGTTGTACTTATTCAGTGAACTCTTAAAAATCAGGCATTGATCTTTATTATGTATAAATTTTGTAATACATAGGAAGGATACCATGAGGAAAACAAATTGGTTAAGCTATTCTAAAATTATTTTTATGCTCAACTCCTTCTTCTGAATAACTTTGACTCATAACCATCAATATCCATGTTTTCCACACAATAGTGTCCTCCTTGCTATCAAAAGTATTTCCCAATAGAGTGTTCCTCTATTGTCTTGAGGGTATTCTTCTAAATCTTTGGCACCTATTCTGCAAGTTTAATGTACCTATGAAGGCAAAGGCAACTGCTGCTCTCATCATCCTGATTTAGAATGTCAGAATATGAAAAAGTAGACTTCTAATGGTGAAGTATCTTAGAAAAACTTCTCGTTATATTCAGAATAGCATTTTGCTACATATGTTATGATTAAATAGCAACTTTAAATAAGTAAATTTCAATAAATATAAGTCAAAATATATTTTTGGAGTAGCTTTACATGAGTTATGGTCATAAATACAAGTGATTTGAATTTTGTATTTCTGATAATATCCATGCTCCTAATTTCTATTTACCACTGGTCTGACACAGGCATTTGGTTTTTCATAATCAGATTTACTATTTGTTTTGTGTCCATACAGTTATTGATAAACATTATAATTAAACGTATAAGAGAGTAATCTCTAAACATTCAGTTATTTAAAAAGCATTAACTTATAAAATTGAAGGAAATTTATAAAATTGAGGGTCAACAATTTTGATTTCTACTTGGTACATTTAACAAAGATGGGCTACCCCGGTAGCCACAATTTATCAAAGCAAATTCTCTCACTTTTAAATGGGAAAAACTTTAAAAGGTCATTTTTCTTATGATTTTCTTCGATTGTGAAGTTCCACAAAATACATTGCATATACTCTGCCCTTAACCTGAGGTCAGTAGTCAGTAATATGATTAACAGTATCAGTGGTAAGGACATAAAGTAAGGATGTGGGAATATGTTTCAATAGACTCCCTCCATTATTTAAACCCTTACTTCTGAAATATATGCATATTTAACTATACCTAATAATTTGCTCATTAAGGCTGAGATTGATGGAAAGACTAGGTAGAAAGATAGATAGATGATAGACAGATAGATGATAGATGAGACCTGATAACAAACAAGTAAAATCCTTCAAGGTTGTGTTTAGGTAGGTAATATACTATGTCACACACTATTGAAATCATTGGCATAGAAGCCTTAAAAAGATGTCAAATGTGTAAGGGGTACTATTCACTCTAAGCTGGGAGCACGGTGTTTAAGATATAAAAATAACACAACAACAGCAACAAGAGCAGCAACATGATAAATATTTTAAAACACAGCACATAAAAATAAGAGACTGCAGAATACATAACATTAGTTGGGCATTTTTGGATTGTAAAATAGTAGGATTAGGAATCTCCCTATTTAATATTTTATCTTGATATTACAATATACTTTTGCAACGTGCTATCTTTTCTTCAAGAACTCAAAATAGAATACATGAGGATACAGTACTTATACATGTTCTAAAAATTCCATCCACAGAGAATATTTTTAATGTTATCTGAGTGTTAATGAGCTTTAATTTATTTTCAAATATTTTAATAAGAATCATCCACATTTTGAATATAGTCTATATAGCTTGTTTCCTTTTCCAAGTGGAAAATTTATGGACACTTCAATGGAATTTTGGTACAAATTCTATTTAGGTGACATCCAATTCAGAAGATAAGACAAATCAGTTCTTTGAGTAAACATATCAATACTATGGCCATTCTGTTCATTGCTTCTTCTTAGTCTCCTTAAAGAATTGCAGTTGATTTCCTCTCAATAATTTACTCATCATGAGAGTAAATCTAATATTTTTAAAAGTATATATGTTTAAATAATATATTTTTGTTTTGCTATATAAGTCACATAATTAAAAAGATTTATCATTATAAGTCTCTCGAGGTGTTTTTAAAAAAATTCACAAACAGTGAGAAGAATTGCCAATATTTTTCAGGAGAAAACCAAGTTGAATATTTAAATTATTATTTAAAATGTTATGGGAAATTATATTAATTTTAAAATTTCAGATACTATAAATTAATTTTATATTTAGGGCAGTGCATCTGGCTAAGACTCAAGGTGGTTTTGCTAACTAAACTACAAATTAAATATGATGAGTTACTTTTGGTTTTGTTAAATTCAGTAACATGTGACAAAATGTTTAACTCATGTAATTATTATATTACAGAAATAGAAACAGAAACATTAAATATAAAATCAGCAAATAATCACTAATTTTTAATCTTGATAATAGATGCCCAAAGATCTGACTAAACAGCACTGCATGAACAGTTTCCAACAGCTTTATAAAAACCAAAGGGAGGTCACAAATTGAGAAAGGTTATAGCTGAGTTGGAAAAAAAATCAGGCTATAACATCAGATGCCAGTTTCATTAAAGTAAAAGCTCTTGATATTGAGAAATCTGCTGATAAAAATATTCAAATCCACCAAATAAGTCAGTCAAAAAACAGCTTCCTGAGGATATGCAGACTGTGGGTGAGTGAGATGGGAAAGGTACTTGGGCATGTGGGGAGACAGTGTGATTCGAAATATGAAAGGAAATGAAAAATCAAACGAAACAGACTAAGCCTCCACTCTCCTTTCTTTCAAAAAGAAGCCTGGCATGACAGAGTTTATTTCACTTTTGGCCAAGGAAATTGTCCCTTTAAGCTATGGGAATGAATTGTCTCTTTTTAACCGCCTTTTCTCCCTGCAGTACATAATCACTGTCTGTCACACTTTGATGTCATAATCATCCACTGAAGCTCCGCCATTAAAGAGTAAATCTGCTTAACTCACAAAAAAAGGGGGAAAATTGCACAGAGGCACTTGCTTCCCTTGCCTCAATGGCAGCCCATTTGAATTACAGAAGTGCAGTATTATGTCACTTTGGTATTAGGGGTGCCATTTCAAAAGGCAAAAGCCTATTTTTAAAACTATATCTTAATCAGTTCAAATAGAAACAGCAAGTATTTGCCATTAAATGAGCATAGTGCTTGTGTGAGAGTGTGTAGGGGGGTGTGTGTGTCTGTGTGTGAGTACCCGCACATGCATGCGTGAGCAGCATGCAAAAGGCGTTAAACAGCTGAGGAATGTCAGTGTATCTTCAAGCTGCCACTTTCCAATGGCGAAGAGCTCTTAACTTTGCATCTAAGCTTCCCTATCTGAAGAAGTATTTTGCATTACTTGTTCACGCCTAAGGGATATTTCATAACTTATCCTCTTCACACCAGATGAAAGAATAATTCAGTTAATCTTGTAAAATAAATAGGAAACTTTTTACCAATGATTATTTTTATGATGAACCAATGTGATTTTTATCATTTAATATTCATTTAAAATGAAAACCTGAATATTTATTTATTTATGCTTGATATTTATTTACCTGGCAATTGAATAATTTGTTTTTACAAATGATCCGTGGTATAGTTATGATCAGAACAATTTCAATATATGAAGGCAACATATTTTTCACTTTTTTTCTATGCTCTACCATTCTGCAGCTGGATGCCATGTTAAACAGTTCACAATTTCAATTTAAAAAATTGGGTTTCCACACAAGTGGTTCATATTGTCTCTTCTGCAAGCATTTTTCAGTTGGATTTCTGTTTTCTTTGAGTTATCTTATATTCTCCATTAAGAATGAAAAAAACTTAAAGAAAGATAAAAAATCCCAATTTATCAGTTTCATGTCAGTAATATTTTGTTGCATCATAATGGCTATTATGTATATTAAAGAAACCCCACAGGAAACTGTATCAGTCTACTTTGTGTATAAAATACTAAAGGCTTATCCTATTTGGAATAGGGCATTTGAACCTCCATTTAAGTGGTTCCCTGCTGCTGCTTGTGCTCTTACCCTTTTAATAATAATAAAGCACTCCTCAAAAAAGAAATGTTCTTTCAAAGCCTATTTTAAATCAACTTCCACAGTAAAATATTAAAATTCAGTAATTGTTTTATATTGTGAGATTTTATAAAAGCAGTAAATGAATTGTTGCATTGGATACTCGGTGCTTACTTTATATGAAATGAATAATCTTAGGTTACTTTTCAATCCTTTTGTAAGGTGATGAAGTCCTTTCAGTGTAAATCTTCTTGATTTAATGGATTTTAGTACTGTGGTTTCCCTTACCATAGTGTCACTAGCTGTCATTTCTTTGCATACAATGTAGGAAGATATTTTGATCCTCAGTCTTCAAATTTCCTCAGTTTCATGACTTGAACTTGGTTAGGACACTTGCTCTGATACGGTAAATAAGTGATTGCTTTCCATTGTCCTTATTATGTAAAGATTTGTTATTCAAAAGCAAAACAATCCAAACAAAATATTAAAATATAAAATATTCTTAAACCGTCTATATGTCATAGTACAGTAAAGCTCATCGAATGCATTTCAACCTAACCATTCCTTTGTTCATGAGATCTATGGTCTTGGGGTTTCTAATTACAACTTTTAAATTACAAATTTAGGTGATTCTTCCAGAAATAAGAAAGCTACGGCAAGAAAATGAGATATTTCTTATCATAAAATGAGGACAAATTGCTTTCATAACTTGAACAATGGAAGCAGTACCAGCCTTCCTGGACATAATTTGTCAGGTTTTGCTTTTTCTTGCATGTGATACCATGATAAATTTTGAAAGTTTGCTGATGGATAAAACTTTTAAAAAGGAAGCTTTAAATCATAAATATATAGGGATCCAGCTCCACTGTAATTTCTTCACACCAAAAGGAGATGCTGTTCACTAACAGGGGAAAGGCTTGACACAACAAACAGTGTGAATCACAGTTCACCCAGGGCTTGTGCAGCGGTACAGGCAAAGAGCCTCTGTAAATCAGGACCTGTGGGACTTTCTTCCTTCCCTCTATCTCCAGTCCTTTGGAGATTATATATTCTGAGTTGCAAAACAGCATGCGCTGTATCTAAAAGTCAGTAGCTTTGTATTGTGTACCATATCCCTCACCTCTCAACTCAACCTAGTTCATGAAGACAGGGCACTTACAGTTAATGTAAGCATTTGGAATGAAATCAAATTTGGAAATTATGTTGGCACCACCGTATTTCCCTCAAACAATTTTTCTGTAAATGTTTAACAATTTAAAAGCCACGATGTTCTTAATATGGAACTACTAGTTAGTACTAATTTTTCAATGGACTGACACTTGAGATGGAAAAAATCATGGTAAATAGAGACTATCTATCTACCTGTATTTATATCTATATATCTCTCTATATATAGATAGATTTTATTTTTTTTCTTGTGGTACGCAGGCCTCTCGCTGTTGTGGCCTCTCCCGTTGCGGGGCACAGGATCCGGATGCGCAGGCCCAGCGGCCATGGCTCATGGGCCCAGCCGCTCCGCGGCATGTGGGATCTTCCTGGACCGGTGTACGAACCCGTGTCCCCTGCATCGGCAGGCGGACTCTCAACCACTGCGCCACCAGGGAAGCCCTATATATCTATATTTATATATAAAATAATGCAGTTGATAGAGTTGTAAAGTCTCTATTTACAACGATTATATGTGTGTGTGTGTGTGTGTGTATATATATATATATATATACACACACACACACATATATATGGATTTGAAAGCCAATCAGAGAAGTGATGATTACATGAAGGCTCTAACATTGTTAACCATTATTGACAGATAATTATATGGCAGAATTAGTTTGCAATTTGCAGACAGGAAAGTAATGATCTTAAATGTCATATCAACATTTTGCCACTGAAATTCCTGATGAGAAAAGCGACATGACTTTAGAGAGACACATCTGGAGGCAGTTTGGATAATGGCTTGGAGATATTGATAAGGAGGATGCGGAGAAGCTAGCAAGAAAATAAAAGCAGACATTCAGATCTGTAATTGTGAAGCCGTAAGTTAGGCATTCTGCAGTAAAAATAGAGAGCAATCAGCAAAATTGGGAACATTCTGTAGGATGCACTGAATACATTTAACGACCAGTTAGAAGTCAGTTGTGCCAAGGAGGAGAGTGTTGTTGTTTCTGTTTGTTTGTTTGTTTGTTTTTCCCAAACTCAGTGATTTTGGATATAGAAAACGTAGATTTGTACTAAGTGGTGACTTTAGGCTTTCTGACTTGGATGACTTGCTGGAGGGTGATTGATCGTGACTAAAACAGGTACAGGAGGAAGAGTTATATGAGAGAAAATCAAGAAAATAGTTTTATAAATGTGAATCAGTTCTTGCACTCAGTAACACAGAATTAGCAATAAGAAAAGATGTATAACATTTCTTTTATATTATTTTATGGTTTGCATCTTGTTTCTTCATAGCACTGATACCTAGCTATTCAGCAGCCAGTGCAGGCACCCTGCCCTTCCCTCTGGCGACATCAAATTACTACCAGGCTGATCCCAATCACACAAGGCAATTTCATTCTCTAAATGCTTACTTAGGGACTTCCAAATATTTGTATTTTTCTGTATAGTGAAACTCCGTTCATCCTCTGAGCCCCTGATCAAGTGTTCTCTTCCTTGAAATGGTTTCTTCCCACTGCCCTCACCTCCACTTCATAGTCCTTGACGTGCACTGCTGCCATAGCACTATATCTCCTTGTGTTGGAAGGAGGGGCTTTTCAATACCTCTCTCTGTTCTTGCTCAAAAGATGGATAGATAGTGAGGACTTTAAGAACAGAGGCTGTATCTTATTCACACTTGCATGTCTGACACACAGTATCTATGAGAGAACCTCAATAATTGTCCATCAGATTGAATTAAAGAAGTGAAATATGCCACTGATTAGCCAAAAACATTATAGAGAAATTTAAAAATCAAATTAAATAACCTATCTTAACATGAAAAACAGATGTCATCAGAGATTTCCCTGTCCATTGAAATGTAACTCTTTGCCTCAAGGATTCTTCTCCCTCATATCATTGCCACTGGAATTCCAGAGAATTCTCCAAGATTTCTCTGCTGTCTTGAAGCCCTTATTGAGGAGGGCCTTATGTTCCCATGTTCAACTCTGGATCTACAATCTTTTCTTTAGTGACTTAAGTCCTTATCTCACATCACCTTCTCTTGTATGTTACCCACAAAAAACTGAGCTCTCGTTGAGTTTCACAAAAAACCTCTCCATCATCAAATATGTATATGTATGTGTGGTGGGCTTTATGAAGGAGGTGTGAGGCTCAGATAGGGTGCTAATTTTATAGAGAGAAACTACTTCAAAGCTAATATTTGACATTACACGTAGTTTTTCTAAAAGCCATTTGATCATCTATCAGTGAGTTTTTTAGTGATCACTTCCCAACACATTGTTCCGAGCTTCATGCCACCTTCTTGACTCCCTGATGTCTTTCTCCTTTTTCTGCTTCATTACCTCCCTTCACATTCTTCTACCTTGGTTATTCAAAGTGATCCAACTGTAACCAGCCTCACATTAACCTCTCTGTCCACCTTTGCCACTCAAATTCACTCAAGAAGTTTTAGTTGTACATAGCAGGGTTTTACCCTCTATAACATCTCTACATCAAAGTTATATTTTCTTTAGTAAAAGTAGAAGTGAAATGAATTTGTTACAAAATTACCCTAGAAATTTGCTTTCATTATATAGTAAGATTGTAAGAACAGTACGTCTTCCTGTATCTTACAGTAATACAGTTTATAGTCTTATATTCTCTGAGAATTATTTAATTTCAGTATGTATTTTCTTTCTTAGTATCTCCTTGGCTTTTTTCTACAGGGTATTCATAATATAAGTTTTTGTCTCTGCTGTCAAGACTCTGGGTATGGGAAGAAAATGGTTCACTATTTTTATTAACCTCAAATGTTAGCTTGTACTCCTCCTGTTACCATTACACATTCATTTACATATGCACCTTCAACTAAGTTTAAATATCTTTTTGCCTTGATCTTACATTTAACTTCAATACAGAATTAGGACAACAAACTATTATCTTCTTGATTTCTTGACATTTTCTATCCTATCCTTATCCTGATTCCCAATGTTTATCTTTTGTTTTGATAATTTTGAATTTAAAAAATTTTTACAATTAAAGCTTTGTGATCCAGTATTTTATGCAAGGTAAAGTGCTCTAGATTTCATATCCTGAGCTAAATTGTCAAGAAAATTTTCCACTGAGACATCATTACGCTACTTCAAAACCAGAAATCATCTTGTCTTCTGTGTTCTATCAGTCTTGTTTTTTTATTATACCATCATTAGATCAATATCATCGTTTTGTTTCTTAGACATGTGGTTCACAGCCATACCGCTTCTTATACCACATACCACGTATTCCAAATCCTGTTTCTTCCTTCACATCTCTAAAACATCATCCAAAACAAACAGTCCTTTCTTCTTCTTTTAAAAACATGTTTTCTCTTGTCCCTGGAGGCAGATACTGTCTCTCACATGGTGGGTCTGAAATGTCTTGAGAACAGATGCTATAAGAGAAATAATCTTCAGGACACAAAGCTGCAGGGGGCACAGAATTTATTACTAGAAAGCATCTCTGGACCTGGCTGTTCCTCCACCTCTTTTATCCTTGACCCTGGATGGCAGTTGGGCAGTGCCTGTGTTTAAGAGAACTATGTGCCTTTATGTTCAGTACAATGGTTCACTGTCTTAAAGTGCTACCAGGTGTTTTTATAGTTACTTAAGATACTCTTGTTAATAACTAAGATACTGATGTTAATAATAAAGGAAAAATATTGACCGCAACGGTAGCCACCAATCCAATCATGGAGGGATACCCAATTAAAAAATATGCAGAAGCTTATCGCCTGTGTTATCAAACTAGAATGTTTTAAGAAGAGTTCAGCTTAGAGACTCTCATATTTCCACAGGGAGAACCTGACATTTTTCAAACAGGAGGCATTAAATGAATACAACATGAATGATTCTTAAAGCCAGAGACATAGATAAAGTTTAATATCTAGGAGGAAGTAAAAAAGACACTGACGGCAAAAATTACTTAAGGGATCATTAATTCTGCTCACTAAGGATTCGGCTGCTTTTCCCTTGGAGGCACATGATAGGATTACACTTCCTCACTCTCTTACAGTTAGCTGTGGCCATATGGCTTGCTGCTGCCAGTGAAATCTAAGTGGAAGTAATACAAGTCACTTTCAGATAATAGCTTTCACAGTCCATCTGCAATTTGCCATATTCTTTTTTTCCTTCTGGTGTGGTGATGAGCAACATTTGAGATAATCACTGCTCCCTTAGCCTAGGCCTCCCAAGACTTCATTGAGCAGAGAGCCCTGATGCCACATAAGGTCATGCAGGGTAAGTGAGACACCGTTTAAAGTGGTTGGGGTTTGGTGGTTAGTTGTTACTGCACGGTATCTTAGCCCAGCCCATTTGACATGTTTGGTTTTTCAATATCTTAGTAAAGGACCCTGGATACAAAATGTTTCCACTATTTACTTTATATAGATTGTCAAAACCAAAAACTTCTTCCTCAAGCTTTGGTGATGTTATGTGTTACAAAAAACTAAAAAGCAGTAAAGTTAAAACTTTTATCACTTCATCACCAATGGACAACATCATAAGGAATCTCCATTTGGAACAGAAAAGTTTTTTCTTGTTATATTTAGATTATAAAAGTGGAAGAAAAAAATCTCTTTCCTTTGAAGGCTCATAGATGGCTGAAGAAAAACATTCTGGCAAAGCTTATGACAAATATTCATAAGGCATGGAATTGACCAAAAACATGAAAGCTGAGAAAATAAAAAGTTCTCAGTGCTTTGAAAAACTACCCCTGGAAATGCTTTATCAGCAACTGTAGTATTTATTAATGAAGACTCCAAGTGAAACATTCTTCCAGGATGATAATTTTTATGTAAATATCTACTTAGAATTTTGGAATTGAAACATTATGTAGAATTGAAAATTTAGATATTAAATTGTTTTATAGGCTTAAGACATTGATATTTAAATTAAAAAATGAAAAATAACAATTTGAAAATAAAAATTATCTTCTAAGGCAAATACTTATCTTCTGTTTACTTTTTGAAAATTTATGTCAAAGGTGTATTTGTTTTTGAAATAGAACATTTAATTTTTAGTGCATTTATTAAATAGGTATTGATCAAGTTTAGATATAAAAAACTGAGCCAAGTGTGATGATGTGTATAAAATTATGTAACATGAGCTATAACTCCAATGTACTCATTATAGGAAAAGTATAACAGTATCAGAGAAATATAAATATCGATATAAATAAAGATGGAATGCTATAAGAATTTAAAGAAAAAGAAAAAAACAGTACTAGCACATATTGTCTTTCCTCAAAGTGGTAATTATCTGGGCATGCTTAGGAAAATTACATATCCTTGCATGGTCCAGATCTAAGCTATTTCAGTGGATCTTTTCAAAACTAATGGAATAAAGTAATAATAAAAAACATTAAAGTTAGTAAATAACAAAAATATTAAAAAACATCTAGTCATTAATTTGTATTTTTTTAAGATAATTTCTAAGGCAAAGGGGTCTTCCTTTTCAATAAATGGGATTGTTTTAAGTTGGCCTCCCAGGTATCATGTAACAATGGTTTCTCTTTTTTTGGATTGTCCATTTCACTCAGATTAAATTTTGTGTGTTTAGTGAGAAATATGTGCATGTATAACTGTCTAACTTTTCCTAGCCATAGTTAATTTGCAGAATTAAAGCAATACATTCCACAATATACACAACCAAATAAGCTATACAATTTGGAATAAAGCAATTCTAATAATCAATTATCATCTGGTATCTAAGTTTACTTGAATATTGAAATCACTGTTGAATATTCATTTGTATAGATAAAAATAGCAATAACAGAGTTCTAAACTTGTGTAATAACTTGGAATGTACAGTATTTTTGCATTCTAAAGAACCATCCACACTGCCTAAAAATGCACATTTAAATCAAAGAAACTATAACCAAAAGAATATAATTTTATAGGAAATGTGCAGTAAATCCCAAGCCATTGTATGCATTTTAATTTTTTCTTTCCTTTTGTTTTAATAGTTATTTTTGCATAACAGCTTTTTAATGTATTCAAAATTATTAAAATTAAAGGTACCCCTAGTTTCAGTGAATTGCTTCCATAAAGGTATTCAAGAGAATTATTCGTACAGGCAGAATATACTTTAAGATTGAAAAACATTTGACTACTAAAGAAAGGTCTTTCATCTCAGTAAAGCAGAGATAAAATGTTATTTCTTGGATTTTCCCACATGTCTGTATGTCTAAAGGGCTCAAACATAACGTGATGGTGGAGAAAAATGTCCTTTGTTTGGCCCACACAGCCCCATTGAAGCTAGCTTGATACTCTGTAGGCATTGGTGTGCTATTGATAATAGTATTGAAATACATCTCTCAGACATACTGGAAAACTGCTACATTTTCTGATGAGAAGGTGGAAGAAAATCTGGCTCTCAACCTAAACGTTCATTTGCTAGAGTTTGGATAGTATCCTAACAAACAAGAAATCACTTTATATCTGTAGGGACACTGTTATAAAAAACTTTATTCAGTCTTATTTCAATAGTTTTTTCTTGGTAATATGAAGGATGAATTAAGTTGATCACAAAAGACTTTCACTACTCTGAATTACCTGTTTCACCTTGGAAAGCCACACAAAATGAACCTCTTAAGCCTTTTGAAAATGACCGTTTTTTTCCCCCCTCAGCAATGATTTATCTTTCCCCTCGAAAATCCGTTTTACAAAAGGGAGTATGATTAAAGGAAGCCAACCAGCACAAACACTTGCTGAAGATCCTGCTTATCTGGAACTCACTTGACAATGTATGTTTTTGGGGTTGGGAATGCTGCAGGTTCAAGGGATAATTCTGCCTTTCAGGCACTTCAATTTATTTCATGCCTGAGCACTGTCATTGTACGCAGACAAGATGAAACGCATCGTTGTGTAAAGAAATTGAAATGGAATCCTACTTGACCCAGCAGGATGGGGCATTATGTTTGACTCAGTAGTGATTCCTGGGATAATATCTAATTCCAGGAGGAAAATTTCTTGATATGGCCACCTGCTGTGAGCGGCTTTGTCCAGGGATCACAAGTTGTTCTGGGTGACTAGGCTCAGGACATGCCTAGAAGAATGCAGCTCGTCTCCTGCTGGCATTTAGATCTCTTCATTTTCTCCATGCTTTCTATTCAACAGGAACAACTGCATAGAACAGGGGGGTTGGGAGGATATGAAGCACTGCACACACTCCGGCAGCAGTGAGAGTCAAGGCCCGCTTGACCCAAGTTTCTTATTTATTTAATTTTTTAGAGAACCATCATTATTTCTTCACAGGGCACTTTTTAATTTTTACACTTCTCAGGCCAGCCCCCTTGCATGTCTTTCTCTGTTCAGCTTATGTGAAGTATTTACTTTGAAAAGGCTGCACACCAATAGATTAAATAAAATAGGAGCACTCTGTGTCTCACAAGAGGGAATCGTGCAGACAGCTTTATTACTTCTATCAAAGAACAAAGATTTTTCCCAGCATGTAAAGGATTATTAGGCCAGAAGCAAATAAACGAAATGTGTGATGTCAAAGCTTCAAATGCAATCAAGAAAAATTGTCTAATTGATTTTGCTGCAATTACGGCTTTTGGAATACAATTCCTTATGTTCTGCTTCTGCACTTATCTTTTAGAATGTCTAAAGACAAAAATCTAGAGACTGTAGTTTTAAACTATCCTCCTTCATAATGAAACATTCATTGGGTAACATGGTAATTATCAACAACTGACAATACATTTTTCCCCGCACCCAGCCCCCTCCTTTTTTTAAAAATGGTGATGCCGTGAAATTCATTATCCAAATTCAGCATTTATTACCTTGGTCAGTTAAAAGTGAATTAAATGAATAATGGGAAACTTGTTAGTGGGTTTTCATTTTTTCCTCTTATTTTCTTAATTTCTCTCTGAATATCACCTTGAAATAGAAGGATTTAGCTCATTTTGAAAACCCATTTTCCATTTCTATTTTATTTTATTTTTGCAAGATAGCCTGAGAAGAAAAATAAATGACTGTTTCATCTCTCACGTAAAAGAAATAATTCTTAATCTAATGAAAATGAATACTTCTAAAAAAATACATGCATGATAATATATGTATTAATATGTGCATGTATACTCACAGTACATACAAATACTTAAAACAGTTTAAAATATGACTGACAATATATGATTCATACACATACCCTATATAGTGCAATATACATATCTATATTGTATTCTTTTTATATAGAATACATTTATGTGTTACTGCAAACGATTACACTTTTCTAAGTTTTGTTTAATTGTAAATAATTTCCAAGGCTGTGAAATCTATTTAGAAATTACTCACATTTTACATTTTCAGCCAGTAAAAATCTGAAGGTATTTGGGTAGTATGTGGGAGTAGTTTCTGTACTTCCTTATGAGATAGCCCTAGATTTAAGTCACTTGAGTTATACAGGAATATATTTCTATAAATTCAATTAGAAACTCTGAAGTCACTGACCTTGTTAGCCTTCATTCTTTAACAACTGCTTCAAGCTAAGAAATGTATGCTACAAATAAAATATAACGGTTGGTCAGAGATTTTAGAATTTTTAAAAACTGCACTATTTTAACAGGCAGTGTGGCAAAAATGGCAATGTATTCCTTTTACTAGACAAATTACATATGTGCTGCTTTGGGATATAAGGTGTATTTTATAAAAATGTGATGTAAAATTTCCAAATGGTTTCTGCTTTTTCCCTTTTCCTAGCTTTTTCTTCCTAATCATAATAGTAGCTATTATGTAGGGTTATGCGAGGTGCAGCTTATCACAGGGAATATTTAACTGTGGTGGCTGCTTGTGAGGCATTCAGCCCAAGCAACCATGATGAGGAGGGGATCCACACAGAAGGATGGCCTGACTCAGGTACTGGAGCAGAGTAGTTTAAGGAGAGTTTTCCTGCTGAAGGCTGCTGGGCATGCTGTGTCAGAGCCCAGGCAGGTTGAAGAAGACATGTGTAGGGATGGTAGCCAATATGGAGTTTTAGGGCCTAAGTAGTATAAAAATGGCATCTCCAAAGGGGAGGAGATACAATGTAGCATGGGGTATCAGAAAACAAGAAGAGCGAGGAGGACTTCTGGGTAAGAAAAGAGTCAGGCATGGGGTTTCAGAGTCAATGCATGTGAGAAGGGTGTTTGTAGGAGGAGTGGCTTAGCTCAGAGTGTTGGTGCTTGAATGGGAAAGGAGAACATCCTTGTGGGAATTTGCGGGTGTGATCTGGCAGGGATGTATGAGCCAAAGCTAAGTAGGGGTGACATTGGCAAGGAAAGGATGCTGGTATGGAGGCAATGGCGATGAAATATTGGTTATATAAAGGAAGTCTTGTTTAAATGAATAAATATATTGACGATAAGGGTAGTTATGGGAAGTGGGGGATACATATAAGAAGGGAGAAAATAGAATAAAGCTTTTTTTGTTCTAATATAATTCGAGTTATTGAAGTCAAAGTTTTCAATATATGTAGCTATTTATAGAAGTAAATATATATGAAAATGTGACTATGTACATATATTTGTACATGTATGCATATATTTGCACATGCACGTACAAACCACACACACAAGCACACACACATAATCCCTAATTCAGTTGACTGCAGGGTCTACAAAAAGAGACACTCCTAGGCATAACTAGTGCCAGGTCTTGGTTTCTATCTTGAATCTCATTAAGAACAGTGAGCTCTGTGGATGTTTAACTTACCCTATTTCCATCCCTTCTTCATAAATCGCCAGGATAATAGAAAGTGAGCAATCTCACAACCATAGCTGAGTAAAAACTAGGAGATTTGCCAGCCTCTGGAGAGAGAATAAAGAGTTTGGAGATCCCCAAAAAGCTTCGTCCCCTCAGAACTAACATTATTTGACCTGTCAAAGCCTCATTCAAAGGCTTAATTTGTTTACCTCAACTTAGAGCTCACTTAGAGGGAAAGACCAATATCTCTCATGAACATACATGCAAAAATCCTCAACAAAATATTAGCAAATCAGTTGCATGTATAAAAATATGTTTATACCACAACCAAGTGGAATTTATCCCGGGTATGCAAGGCTGGTTCAACATTCAAAAATTAATATAAATCAACAAACTAAAAAAGGAAAAGTAATGTAATCATAGTAATATATGCACAAAAAGCATTTGGCAAAGTCCAAAACTCATTCATGACAAAAACTCTTACTAAACTAAGAAAAAAGAGGAACTTCCTCCTTGATAAGAAGATGATAGCAACAAAACATCATTCCAAGAACACCAGTGAGAATTGGGGAAGATGTAAACAAATTTGTAATGTGTAGTTTGTATGTGCAGAAGAATAAAGTAATTTTTATTCCCTGTGAAGAACAAAATTTATTCTCAGAGAATTTGTTGAACTAACCCAACTGAAGGAAATACATTACATAAATGTCCTGTGCCTGCCATCTGAGTACCTGAACTTTCCCCCAGTTGTGTGTGTGGTTTTTTTGTTGTTGTTTTTACTAAGTACTTAGCAGGACAAGTCATGGAGTCAATAAATTATCTAATTTTCTCCCTAAAAGAGTTTCTAAAATAAGAGAATTGGAAATAACTGTGTAGCCAACTAGGCCCTGGCTAAGTATTGACCAGTCATTTGCCACATTTAAGCATCTTTTTTTCTCCCTTTCAGAAAATGTCTGGAAGTCATCCCAGTAGTGATGTTCAAGGATGCAAATTATCACCATACTCCCCTGTGAAATTACCAGTAATTATTTCAGTTTATTACTGGCTATTTATCATTCAAAATTATTGTTTTGGTTGTGTGTCCTTTCTCTCCAAACTGAAGAAATTCTTTTTTCATCAGTATGCTAAACTATTAGCAACTCATCAACTCACAAATTTTGGTATTCAGATTTACCTCAATATATTTGATTTTTAGGTTTTGAGACCTCATCTACCTCACATATTGAATATTTTGAAGATTTTGAATATGTCAAATCCGAAAGAAATATTTTCTTCATATTTTCCTTCTCCCCCAGACATTTCTATAATGCCATCCATGCAAATTAAATACTTAGACACATTCCATGATGTAGATTCCTCTCTAGCAATATACTTTGATTACATAAATAGGTGTAAATGACAAGTTCTGAAAGACAGCTAGATATTCAATCAAAACTAGGATATTCAATTATCCATTCATTCACTGGTTCAAAAAATACTCATTGAAGAATACCTGCTCCATTTCAGGCATCATGCTGGGTGACTATGCATAAGGCAGATATGGTCCCTGTGGTCCCTGACTGTATTTACAGTCCCTGAAGTTTACATTCTGGTGGGAGACAGGAAGGAATATCCTTTCTATTCTTGGAAAGAAGAAAATCAAAATTCCTTTGGAGTGGAACACTCTGGCTGCCATGAGGAAATGGGATCGGGGAGGAGGCAAAAATTGAGGTGGGATGATATGGAGGTTTTTTCCCTTTTAACCTGGCCCTGAATTGAGTAAAGCAGTCTCTGAGCCTGGGTGTCCACTGCCTAAGGAAGTATCCGAATCTAGATGCCTAATGAGGTAGGTTTTTTTGCAGTTTTATTTCCATAAGGAAAGGATCCATCTTCCTTGTGAGGCTTCAGTGGTCCCCCAGAAAGAGCGCAGAGATAACAGACTTTGGAGCAGGGGACAGAGACCATTAGTACACTGAACTCAGACTAGAGGGATGGCTCACTGTGGCTTCTAGAGCCTTCCAGGAAGAAGCAAAACATCTACAATAGGCTGATTTTTCTAAATTATTAACTTGCTTTTGTATTTTTTTTACCCAGCTTTTCCCTCCTTTTCCTCCCCTTATTCAAACAACTAAGTCATTCTCAGCTCATTACCACAAGGGAGGGACATGTCACTGGGGAAAGTAGAAGCTAAGAAATCTTCCTGGTTTCAATTTCTAAAAGTGCAAAGTACTTAAAGCAGAGGTCTCAAATTAGTAGACTTCAGGCCAGATCTCTCCTGGAGCAATGTTGTATTGGTTATATTATGTTGGCCCACAGATTGTTTTAAAATAGAAATAGTGGCCACAATTTGAAATTGGAAGATTTAATATTTAGCTCCCTGGCTTCTCTAGAAGATTCAGATGATCTTGCAAGTGGGGTGATATTTCCACGTGGCAACAGTGGAAGGATCTGATTATCAGCTCTCTGCTTTGCTGGGTCACATGCTCTCCCATCAGTCCCTGCCCATATCTTTGTCTCCCCTCCATTGAGGCACAGTATCAGTTACCTTCATCATCTTAAATCTAGCAGACTCACTTATGCCTTGAGCCTGATGCTACCTAAAAGACCCTTGTCTTCATGGAAATGATAAGATTCTGGTTACAGACAGAATTTGGGGTAGAAATGATGTGCCATAAAAGCAGAGTATTTGAGGGCCCTGCAACTTTGACAGAAGATGACAGTAAGTTCCAGGGATGGGAAGAGAAATGATGAGAGTGTACAGTTAGTGGTCAATTTAAAGAGAGCCTCCAAGCGTTCCTTTCCTAGCAGAGAACAGGGAGACAGAAAAAAATCCCAACTAGACATCTGGTTCTGAGAACTGAGGGGATTTCTGCCACAGAGAGGTGGCAACATCTGAGTCAAATAGTTCTGTGATGTGCTTGGGCATATGTTGACTTCACTAGTTTCAGAGAAATTCCTCTAACCCAGCATGACCTAGAAGAAGCAGAATGTGTGCCAATGCATGGCACAGAATTAACAGTGAAGGCTGCTGAGCATGACGTTGTCTTGCCAAGAGGAGTGAGAGATATCCCAGCAGATGCCTGCATGAACCAATCATGTGGAAAACCAGATTCTAACACATCCATATCCACCCCATGTCCAGAATACCTTGGTTTTAAATGAATTCTTGAAGAATTTACACATTAAATTGACACATTGAATTCATGTATATTCAATAAATTAAATTATATATGATGTGCACCTGGATTTGTGGACTGAGACATGTTAAAGGCAGTGCTTTGAGAAGATTCATAAGGGAAAATAATAACTGGATATCCAGAGTAGTAGTCTTTCCCAGAAAAGACGGATGTGGTACCAAGAACAGCTAGACCTGGACAGCCTCCTTAGCCATACTGGCTGAAAGTGACATAATCTTTTAGAAAAGAGGGATTTATCTGTTCTACTTCCCTCGTTTATATTTCCTGCCTTAAGCCATACGTGTATGTGTGTGCGTGTGTATATATATTTGTGTGTATATATGTATACATTTATATACTGATTAAGTTTTGATTTAAAATATGTTTTTCAAAAAACAAAATTGTTCTCCTTTTAGAGTACTCATTTAATTTTCCTAACAAATGATTTGTTGTCCTGATACAGGACAACTCTATGAAGTTGCCAACCTCTCACTCCTTTCTATGAAGCATTTCTCCAGACCCTGTAAAAGGTATCAGAAATTCACACTTTAGGTCTTACCTGATTCTAACATTGATTCTGGAGCCCAAAGTGGGGAAAACCAAATAAGTAGATGCAGCCCTAATAAGGTTTATTTCTGCCTGGGTGTGTTGCTTGATACACTTGCACCTGATACTCTTGGTGTTTTCTTATGAGTAGATCACATTTTTTCACTTCTACTTTTGGGAATTCACATCAAGTGGATTCAGATATCACTAAATAGATATCATCACTATGCGCTTTGCTTTTCCTGACCCTTTCTTCAGTAGTCAAGGGTACTTTTCAAAAATGAAACAGATGATGAAACAGAGGGGACCATGTTCAGAATAAAAGTGCACATAATGTGTCTGTCAACACTATCATCCCACAGTTTACAGGGAGATGTGTTGAAACAGCAGCCCCAGCGATGCACTAAATCAAAGTCCCTGAAGATAATTCATCATTTAGAAAATTATATGAATAAAACTAAAGATTTATATATTCTTTATTACTTTTATTCTTTTCTCTTATGCTTTTCTCTTTTCCCTCTTAATGCTTTTCCTGGGAACTGCTTTTCTGTCCCCTGAGGACCATTTTTTGGGGTGGTCCCTGCCCTGCCCCCTACTTCTCATTGTTTTGGTTTCACTGTGGTATTTCTGGTGACACTGCAGGACTTCAAAGTGGCCCTCACTCTGTATCATTTATCAACTTTTCTTACCAATTCAGTGTCACTTTGAAGTCTCAGTGAGCAGCTGGCAACAGCACAGCAGGCCTAAAACAAGGCAGACCTGGCAGGACCCAGGAGTGAATAGTTAAACTGAGAAACAGTGTCCACTGTGAATAACTCAGAAGCAATGTTATGACAGCACTATGATGTACATGTTCAACTGCCACTAGGAAGAGCAGAAATACAAAATACATATATGTAATGTACACATATCCAACAGCTTTAGGGAGCATTTAGTGTTAAATAATAGGATGTTTGAAAGTTAAAGGAAATCGGAGACCAACAACCTAACATGAGGAAATTGAATGACAGTTAAGTAGCTCATCCAATGTTACTCATCAGATTAGGGAAAGAGATGGACATAGTCTTGTTTCACTCAGTCTCAGACAAGTTCCTATTCCACCTTTTAGGATAATGCCAGCAAGATACATGTGTGATTTTTAATAATGATCATAAGGGTTTAAAAATCAGCTGTTTTTATTAAATGGTAATTTTTTCTTTTTATTTAAGATAGTCTTAATGTTTGATATCAAGAACTTTTTTGATTGAGACCTATAATTTTCAACTGATGTTCTTCCAAAGTATTTCTATCCTGGGAAAACCTGGGTTGAAATTCAGTCTCCAAATCACCTGTAGAATATCTGTTAGAGTAAAAATGTAAAAACTTTTAATACTTCAGAAAGGTGGCACATTTATCTTTCAATCTTCCTATTAAGTTTTTCATTTCTTGCTACTATGCTTTGTATTTCTGAGAACTCAGTTTTTATCTCGGAAAAAATTTTTTAATTTATTTCATTGAAGTATAGTTGTTTTACAATGTTGTGTTAATTTCTGCTGTACAGCAAAGTGATTGAGATATATATACACACACACACATACACACACACACACATATACACATTCTTTTCCATTATGGTTCATTACAGGATATTAAATATAGTTCCCTGCACTATAATGTAGAACCTTGTTGTTTATCCATCCTATATATAATCGTTTGCATCTGCTAACCCCAAACTCCCGGTCCATCCCTCCCCCACACTCCCCACCACTTTGCAACCACAAGTCTGTTCTCTATGTCTGTGAGTCTGTTTCTGTTTCAAAGATAACGTCATTTGTGTCATGTTATAGATTCCACATATAAGTGATATCATATGGTATTTGTCTCAGAAAAATTTTTATAGCAACTGCTTTTATTTTATTTTATGGGTGATATCTTCATTAATTCCTCTTAGAATAATAGTTTTTATTGTCACTTTTTTTCAATTTCTCTCCCTCCTACAAAATATATTTTCTTCCAAGTCTTGTTATTTATTTGTTTGTTTGTTTATTGTTTTCCTTCTGGTCTTTGTCTTTCAGGTTAGATTTATTTCTCAGATAAAGGAAAATCACTGACTGCTCGTAGTTAAGGATGAAAGACCAAAAACCTATTTGGAGATTCTGAGTGCAGGCACAGCACACCAAATGTGAACTTCATATTTGGCTACTTTGACTGGACCATTTCACTGGGGACCTCTAATGTACATATCTCTTCTTGCAATGGTTAGATTTTGAGAAGCAAAATTCCTAATTCCATACCTTGAATAATAAACCAGTCTGCTAACATTCTACACATGGCTGAGAGAGGAGTGCTGGGAATCACAGAATTCAGCATGTAAACGTTATTACCCTCTTTTGAGCATAATATGCCAGCCTGCACTGGGCCTAGTGTCCTTCAATCCATATACCCTCTGTTAATCTCTCCAATCTGCCATCACTATGGAGGCCCTCTGGCAATCTGAAAACTTTTTATATAGACTTGTAGCCAATTCTCCTGTTTCCAGCCCCAAATTCAATAGCTTTTCAGTGATTACTTTTGCCACCAACCCAAACCCCTTTGAGTGGCTGTGCAGAAAATATTGCTTTCCTTTCTCACTTCTGATAAGTCAGGTATTCTTTGCTCATCTGCTTTTACTTATGAAAATTATATTTTAATATTCTGTATTCCTCAACTTTGTAGATTTTTCTGGACTTATTTACCATTTTTTGGGGTGCTCTGAGTGAGTCTTTCATGTATCCAGCCTTCTATCTTTAAATTAATGTCTCAGCTCTTTTTTAGGTACTTTTGTATTGTTATTAGTGTTTGTAAAATCAATAGGGAAGAACTTGACTTTGGCCTTTTCTGTCACTTAAAATAAGTGCCTTGTGGAACAAATATATGAGAGTAATCCAACTCTGACAAAAACAAGCCAAACAATTCCCAAGATTTAATCTCCTTATCTAGGTGGTTAGACAGGAGACTTCCTTCTTTATCACATTCACCCATTCCTTATTCAAGAAAAATAGGATGGCTTTCCCAATAGAAGGACCTAGCTTTATTTAGTTAAGGTTACGTTAGTAAATGCCCTTCCTTATTAGAGGACATTAGTTAGACAAACACATGTTCAAAATCGATTACCCTTTTCACTCTCATGAGTTAGTAGCATTTCAAAGCCACCAAAATAGAAGTGGAAGAGGAAGCATATGTTAAGTTATACATCAAGAGAATTAGGCTCTCAATAGTAGCACAGTGAAAAGATTTCATGAAGCCAAAGGAATTCAATATAAACTTGAGGGGCTAGGATTTGAGGTACGAATTGTCCAGGGAAAAGGCAAAGGGCACTCTAATTAGAACCATATTGCCAACTAAGAGGAACAATTATCAGAAGCAGGTTGATCGGTCTGTGGATTAGTGTAGTCAGCTTATTTATAATTGGAAGAACACTTCCCACACTGAAAGAGCACACCTAGTAGGGAGTAGTTGGGGACAGTACTGGGTTGTATAGTATTTCCCCCCCAAATCTGTATTCTTCCTAAACCCCAGAATGTGATCTTATTTGTAAATAAGGTTGTTGTAGTTAAGAGGAGGTCATAGTGGAGTAGGGTGGGCCCTTAATCCAATATGGCATGTCTCCTTATAAGAAAAGAAGACCTATAGAGACAGAGACACAGAAGAGGATGTCCTGTGATGACAGAGGCAGAGATTGGAGTGATGCATCTGTAAACCAAGGAATACAAAGGATTGCCAGCAACACCAGAAACTAAGAAAAAGGCGTGCAGTGGGTTCTCCCCAACGGCTATCAAAGAGAGTGTGGCTCCTTAATGCCTCCATTTTGGACTTCTAGCCTCTAGAGAATAAATTTCTGTTACTTTCTGTTACTGCCACCCAGTTTGTGGTAGTTTGTTACAGCAGTTTTAGGAAAGTAATGCAGGTACCATTCCCCCAACTCAGAAACGGAAGCTTTTGGAAGGATGCTGAACATAACACAATGTGTAGCTGGAGCCTGGAGAAGGCCAATTAAAAAGCAAGGTAGAAAATGTTGACCCATTTGTTCAGTAGTTTCAAAATTTCAATAAAAGATCCAATGAGAGATAAAGTTACCTCCAGAGGTTTCCCATGGTCTCCCTTAAATGTTAGAGCCCTTGAAGTTTTGGACCAGATATACAAATGTATTCATCAGTCCCTTATATGTAAATTCTATAAGAAGATTTTTCTTATAGCACTGAGTCAGTAAGGCAGTGACCTGAGAAGAATTCACAGAAAATATATTTGTACCTGGAGAATACACATTGGGACCAAACACAGAGTCCAGAATTTTAGGAGCATGCATGTAAACAAGGTACTGCTCTTTGCCGAAGTAGTGTTTAATCGTAGTCTTTACAATTCTCAGGTCAATATAGTCTCTACCCTCCTTACATGAGGCTGGCACCTCTCTAAACATCTTAGGAATTAAAGGAAGAAAAACATAACAATCAAGAGATAAAGAAGGAAGCTGCTGGACTTCCCTGGTGGCACAGTGGTTAAGAATCCGCTTGCCAGTGTAACCCCAGGGGACGCAGGTTCGAGACCTGGTCCGAGAAGATCCCACCTGCCGCAGAACTAAGCCCATGTGCCACAACTACTGACCCTGCGCTCTAGAGCCCATGAGCAACAACTACTGAGCCCACATGCTGCAGCTACTGAAGCCCATGCCCCTAGAGCCTGTGCTCTGCAAAAAGAAGCTACCGCAATGAGAAGACCATGAGCTGTAACGAAGAGTAACCCCCGCTCGCGGCAACTAGAGAAAGCCCGTGCACAGCAATGAAGACCCAACTCAGCCAAATAAATAAATTTATTTAAAAGAAAAAAAAAAGAAGGAAGCTGCTTGTGAAGCCTATCAGTTTAAGAGAAACAGTGTATTTTATGGAGCAATTGCTATATACCCTCAAGAAAATCAAACCAAACATAAATTCTATGAATCTGTAAGTAATAATAGGAATACTAATAATGATAAAATGAAAAATACTGTCTTTATTTTATACAATGTACTAAATAACTTTACATATATTATCACATCTCATTGTCTCAACTATCCTACTATAAATATTTTTTATTTTATAGATGAAGAGATTGAGGCTCAAAGTGAATATCTCCTCATTGTTTTACTAGTTGAGCTTAGGCAATATGAGTCTACAGCCTATGATTTTAATCAGTACACTACACCACTGAAAGCTGAGAGAAGCTGAGGTGGTAAAAAAACAAAAACAAAATACCACAAAATAGACAGATATAATGGGTAGACGAAAAGTTTTTAAAAAGTGGTTTAGAGAAATAAAAATATATAGTAAAATCTAAAACATTTATTTTAAAGAACAAAATTGGCACAATAGTAAATCAAATCATATTGGAGTAAAATATTGAGAAAATATTCCAAAAGGAAATAAAAAATGCATGTGAGAAAGTGAAGGAAAAAATTTAGTTGTGTTGGGTGGTGGATAAGAGATTAACAATGGAGGGAAATACATGGGAAAGTGATTCTTCTAAAAAATAGAACAAACAAATAGAAGTAAATAAATAGTATAAATAACATATTAGCTGACATACACTGAGGACTCATTATGTGCCAGTTATTATGTTAGCTGCTTTACAAATATTAGTTTATTTAATTGTTAAATTATCCCATTAAGCACTATTAGTATCATTATTTACAGATAAGTAAATTACAGCTTAAAGACTTTACACAACTTGAACAAGTTTTCGTAGCTATGAAGTGGTGGAGCTCAAATCCAAAGACAGTCAGATTGACTCCACAGCCTCTACCTTATGTGCCAACAAAAGCAAGTAGGAATTTTCTTAATAATAACAATTATCATTCTGTTCTGTCCAATGATGTGTCCAACCAGCCACATGTGGCTGATGAATGATCTAAATGTGTCAAATGTGATGTGACTGAAAAACTGAATTTTTAGTTTCATTTAATGCCAGTTAACTAAAATTGAATTAGGAACATATGTTTGTGGCAACTATATTGGAGAGCCAGCTCTATAATTTACACTTTCTATAGATATATGAAACAAAAGGGCTCACTATTTTGCAGACAAAGCTTATGAAAAGTTACCAATATCCAGATATATACTAAAATATTGAATCTCAAGATGAAGGATAGAATCTACCATGTACCAACTTGTGTACCTTTTTCTTCACATATACATAAATAAATTTGTTCTGACTAGAATCATAATATTAAATGCCAGACAAAAATGTCTTAGTAATGAAATAAAGTCACAAAGTATGTACACAAATGCAAAAGATCTAATATATATTTATAAATTTCACTTGGAAAATGTGTTGATTAAAATAATCCCATATATAATAGCAAGCAAAAATATTAAATACTGGGCTTCCCTGGTGGCGCAGTGGTTGAGAGTCCACCTGCCGATGCAGGGGACACGGGTTCGTGCCCCGGTCCGGGAAGATCCCACATGCCGCAGAGCGGCTGGGCCCGTGGGCTATGGCCACTGAGCCTGCGCATCCGGAACCTGTGCTCCGTGATGGGACAGGCCACAAGAGTGAGAGGCCCGTGTACAACAACAACAACAGCAACAACAACAACAACAAAATATATATAAAATTCTAAGGAATGAAGTAAATGAGAAAAGTGCAGAATTTTTATCAAGTTAAGTTTAAACATCTCCTGAGGATCATAAATTTACTTGAGTAAATGAAGTCATATCACCTTCCTACACGTAAGCATTCAATTACATAATTTTGTCAATTCTCCCTAAACTTATCTGTGAATTAAATGCAATGCCAATAAAATTGCATTGGCCAAAACAACACAAACTGAGTTTAAATGAAAAGAGAAAACTCAAATATTATTAAACCATATATAACACAAGAAAGGGCTACACTTTTTTAAATCCGTAAAGGTATTTTACACAATGAAAAGGACATGATAGGAAAAGTGGGCTAGAAACATAAAAAAAAAATGAAATTAACAAAAATAATTTACAAACATCTGATCAAAAGGAGTTATAATTTTCATTTTGAAAGATCTTTTCTTAAAGTTTTGAAGAGTAATGATCATTGTGTTTCCAGATTTTGGAGGGTTATATTAAGGATTAGTAGCCGACAGTTAACATGTGCCAGATTAGTTATAGAATCAATAAAGTCTGTTGGTGGTTCTTGGTTTTCTATGTGATCAAGTAATTTGCAAAATGAGCTTTAATACCTTTTGCAAGTGAACTGAAGATGAATCTGTGTAATTGTGTGGCACCTTGAGAGCTTGGCCAAATAATTCCACTCTACATTTTTTCAAGGAAAGTTTAGAGAAATCAGTAATAACGTTAAGTGGATAAATGATCAAAAGCCATGGTACTCATATAATAATTGGAGAAGGCTAAGTTGGAAAAGAAAAAGTTGTTTTGCCCCTTTCATAAGCATTTAAAGGGAGAAATGAAGATTATTGCCTGGCATTCTGGAAACGGACTTGAACTACCTAATTTTGATTAACCATGGAGGGATTATGGGTACTGTCATAGTCTGTATTGTCATACAGATTTTAAGGGAAACAGCAATGTAGATAAATCTATTACTGTCAGATGAGGTATCTGGATAACATTTTAAATATTCTGAAAGATGTATTTAAGCTTCATGAGGACAAACTTTGTTTTGTCACTGCTGTGTCTCCAGCCGTAATGTCTGGCATACATTTGATGCACAAAAAAAAATTTAAGTGGATGAATTAATTGATGTTCAATTAAATCTTTTCTCTTTCAGTCCAGTTTTGATATGCAAAATTTTCTTTCCCTGTAGTCACCAGTCTACTTTTGAATTAGGAGACAAACATTAGACAATTTAAACAGAAACATTGTATTTACTCCTTACAAATTTACTTATAGCAAACCTGTTTTTGGGTTTCAGTTTTGAAAAATAAAACCAAGGTGGATTGCAAAAGAAAGGAGACACAAAATATATAGAAAGGAAATTCGGAATAGTATAAGAAAAACAGACAGGGCTCATAACATGAACTCTGTTAAGTCACCCAGAAATGAGAGAACTTGTTACATTAAAGTAGGACAAGAGCATATCCTCAAATTCTTTGTCTTCTACTTCCACTAACACACTGAAACATTTAAATTTCACATATTTTTAATCAATAGACTACTCATTCTTAGTAGTTTTATTTGAAAGAAAAATAATGGAGGTAACGTAATTCAAACCTGTTACAGGATATTCAACTAAACAATTTATGAAGCAATATATCATATGGCTTTCTTGTATTCTTTCCTGCTCCTTAAATATTGTTTTTCTGTCTTTTCCAGTTTTGATACAAGAAAGCATTTGAGGTGTTTTGAAAGTGTTGTCAGATTTTGTGAGAAAAATGTCCTTGGGTGCATTCTGATGCCTAATTTACATCTGGTTTTTAAGGAAGCCTCTGTGAATGTGTGTGTGCACGTGTGTGTGAGTGTGTGTGTGTGTCTGGGTGTATGCATACATGCACGTGTACTCTTGTTGTTCATTCTCTTGCTCTCAGAACTGATGTTCATGAAAATTGATAATGTTTTTTAGAAGATGGAGTGATAAATTAGATATATTGCAAAGTTTTTTTGTTTTGTTTTGTTTTTTTGTGGTACGTGGGCCTCTCTCACTGTTGTGGCCTCTCCCGTTGCGGAGCACAGGCTCCGGATGCGCACGCTCAGCGGCTCCGCGGCATGTGGAAGCCTCCTGGACCGGGGCACGAACCCGTGTCCCCTGCATCGGCAGGCGGACTCTCAACCACTGCACCACCAGGGAAGCCCGCAAAGATTTTTAAATAAACACTCTCCCACCATCTTCATTTTCATTTCTTATAAGAAAAAAAATGGTTGGTTGAGAGATCTCTATTTTAAAGAAAACTATAAAAACTACACAGATTGTATTGCTAAGTACAAACTAAAATCATTTTGCTTTGCTTATGTTTGAATGAAACAATAGCATCACACCTAAAACATTAAATGTAAGGAGCATTTAAATTATTCCCTGTATTTCTCCTGGAAGGTATATGTAGATCAATTCAGGGACCGTCTATAAGGGGCTATAATTTTTAGTAAAGCCTCCCAAGATGTATTATCTCTTAATGACAATTATAGTAGGACAGAAAAAAAAGCACTACTTGTGAGATTATGGATTTATTGTTTTCTATTGCTGAATTACCACAAATTTAGTGGCTTTTCTCAAACACAAATTTATTATTCTGTAATTCTAAAGAAATATGAAATCAGTTTCTTTCTTCCTTTTTTTGGCTTTGTTTTTAATTGAAGTATAGTTGATTTATAATATTATATAATTTACAGGTGTACAATATAGTGATTCACAATTTTGAAAGGTTATACTCTATTTATAGTTATTATAAAATATTGGCTATATTCCCCGTGTTGTACAATATACCCTTGTAGCTTATTTTAAACCTAATTGTTTGTAGCTCTTAGTCCTCTACCCCTTTAATGCCCCTGCTCCTTCCCTCTCCCCACCAGTAACCACTAGTTTAGTCTCTGTATCTGTGAGTCTGCTGCTTTTTTGTTATATTCACTAGTTCGTTGTATTTTTTAGATTCCACATATAAGTGATATCATACAGTATTTGTCTTTATCTCTCTGACTTATTTCACTTAGCATAATGCCCTCCAAGTCCATCCATGTTGCTGCAGATGGCAAAATTTCATTCTTTTTATGGCTGAGTATTCCATTGTGTACGTGTGTATATCACATCTTCTTTACCCATTCATATGTTGATGGTTACTTAGGTT
The DNA here is from genome assembly GCF_964374135.1 of Grampus griseus. NCBI lineage: Eukaryota > Metazoa > Chordata > Mammalia > Artiodactyla > Delphinidae > Grampus > Grampus griseus. The sequence goes on along the minus strand of NC_139007.1, from coordinate 26,143,476 downwards.
GCTCCCATATCTTGGCAATTGTAAATAATGCTGCTATGAACATTGGGATGCATGTATCTTTTTGAATTAGTGTTTTTATCTTTTTTTGGATATGTACCCAGGAGTAGAATTGCTAGGTCATATGGTAGTTCTATTTTAGTTTTCTGAGAAACCTCTATAATGTTTTCTACAGTGGCTGCATCAATTTACATTCCCACCAACAGCGTACAGTGGTTCTCAGGGAATCAGTTCCACTAGGCTAAAATCAAGGGGTTGTCAAGACTGCATGCCTTCTGGAGGCTGGATGGAAGAATTTATTTCCTGGCTTTTTCAGCTTCTAGAGTTTGCCTTCCTTCTTTGGCTTTTAGCCTCACATCATCTCTACCTCTGCTTTTATCATCACATCAGCCTCTCTCTTACAAGAACTCTCCTGATTTAATCAGGCCAATTTGGATATTCAAGATAATATGACCATTTCAATATCCTTAAATTACTCACATGGGCAAAGTCCCTTTTGCCATGTGAGGCAGCATATTCACAGACTGTGATTTTAGCCTGGGTATATCTTTCAGGGGTCATTATTTTGCCAAACACAATAGTTTCTGCATAACATTTTAACTTGACTATGTGAATTACAGAAGATATTTTGAAAACATAGAGTTTATAAAATGAATGAGTAAAAACAGTTTCTTCTTTTAATGCTGTTGCCTAAGTCCTTTCCAGATTGGAACCCGAGGTTAAGGAAGTAGCAAAATATTTGTGTGCTCCTGGCCCAGCTTGGCACACAGTATGTACTCAGTTTTAAAAATTATTTGATAGAGTATGACATATTTTTCTCTCATGGAAAGCATCAGAATAAGTTTGAAAAATTTGTTGTTGTGTGCAAAGGATGGGGTGGCAGGTGCCATCAAGGATCTGTGGCTCTTAGATTGTGAGGAGATTGCCTTACTCCACTTCCCTAACCGTTATGCATTAAATCAGCAGCATGTCTGGTAGGTGAATGACAATTTTTCTCAATAATAAAGAATGTTTTGTTGCTATGGCACCTGAGGTTACTGAGGATGAAAGATCAAACTAACTTCAGAAATCTAAGTCTTAAAGAAAGTATACTTTTTCTACCTATTTCCTTTTGCTTTAATATGAGATTACATAAACAAATTCACTTCAGAGTCGAAAACGCAGTGAAAGCTGTTTGAGACTCCCATTACAGAACCATATTTTACATTTCAAAAAATGGGTTTAAAAGTACAATCTGGGTCTGTGCATTTATGCATGGATATAGCTTCAATATTAAAATTTGCCATGAACAATTCTTTCTGACTCCACAAAGAATGTTGATGGCTCTCTGATTCATCTAATGAGACAAAAAAATGTGTAGTTTAAAAGATAAGGAGCCAAAATGGGCATTATCTACAGATTTTAGAGGGTTAGAAGCAAAAGATTCCACCTAAGAGGAACAGTCTATCAGTCAGAATATCTTGTAGATAACCTTTTAAAGAAACGTTAATCCTGAGGTTGAAGTGATTTACAAATATAAATGGAATGAATGATAAATATTAAAAACTGATCGATGGAAATTTATTTTTCATTTTATACTAAAATTTGACATGTCAAGAAGTTATTTATATCAAGATGAATGTATGGATCATGTTCCATTTATTCTTTTTTAAGATTGTTTCAATGATATAATCAATATTTTTTTTAATTGTACCAGTTTTTTGAGATCAACTAATTCTGTTACTTCCAAACTTTATGGACAACTAAGAGGAAAGATAAAATAAACTGGTTTGCTATTGCATAAAATAAATCACACAATATCAGTAATTTTAAACAGTAAGCATCCATTCAGTAGCCTCACATGTTCCTTGGCTGCAGAGAAGCTGTAGGTCATATCTGATCTAGGTGAGGCTTGGCTGGGATGCCTTTGATTCATACCTTTCCCCTTTTCCTCCTGGGACCACTAGACTAGGCTGGGCACACTTGTTGCATATTGATTACAGAGGCAGAAGAAAGCAGTCCCAACTAACAAGTAAATTTTAAGCTTCTGCTTGCATTGCATCTCTTAAAATATTGTTGTCCAAAGCAAGTCAATTGCTGGGTCATATGGTAATTCTATGTTTAACATTTTGAGGAATTGCCAACATGTTTTCCAAAGCAGTTGTGACCATTTATAATCCCACTCATGTATGAGGGCTCCAATTTTCCCAATCTTTGTTAACACTTGTTATTATCTGTCTTTTTTATTATAGTCATCCTGGAAGAATTTACCAGTCAAGCCATTTGGACTTGGTATTTTTTTTTTGGAAGATTTATTCTATTACTAATTCAGACTCTAGTTTTTATATATCTATTTGGATGTTCTACTTATTCTTGGGTCAGTTTCAGTAGTTTGTGTCTCTGTAGGCATTTGTCCATTTAATTTAGGTTTCCTGACATTTTGGCCTGCAATTGTTATTTGTAGTCCTTTATAAACCTTATATTTCTTAGTAATCCTTGCTTTTAGTAATTTGAGTCTTCTTTCTTTTTTCTTGGTCAGTCTAGCTAAAGGTTTAGTCATTTTCAAAACTCTTTTCAAAGAACCAACTTTGGTTTTGTTGATTTTCTCTATTGGTTTTCTATTTTCTGTGTCATTTATATCCAATCTAATCTTTACATATGTCCTTTCTTCTCCTTGCCTTGAGTTTAGTTTCCTCTATTTTCTAGTGTCTTAAAGTGGAAGCTTAGGTTATTGATTTGAGATCTCTCTTAGTTTACAATATAGACATAACTTTAAATTTTCCTTTAAGCCCTGCTTTTGCTGCATCCCATGAGTTTTGTTTTGTTTTCATTTTCATTCATTCATCTCTAAGTAGTTGGCATTTCCCTTTGTAGTTTTTTTGACCCAGTAGTTGTTTATAGCTGTGTTATGTCCACATATTTGTGAATGTCCCCAAATTCCTTGTTTTTGATTCACAATTTTATTCAATTGTAGCTGGAAAGTACATTTATATTACTTCAGTCATCTTAAGTATATTGAGGCCCTTTTTATGGTCTAAAGTAGGGTCTGTCCTGGAGAATGTGTCCTCTGCCCTTGAGAAAAATGTGTGTTCTGCTGTTGATGGTTAAAGTGATTCCTATTAGTTCTGGTTGTTTCAGATCTTCTATTTCTTGTTGATCTTCTTCCCAGTTGATCTGTCCATTACTGAAAGTGGGATATTTGAGTCTTCAAAAAATATGTTCAATTGTCTCTTTCTCTCTTCAATTCTTTCAGTTTTAGCTTCATGTATTTTGGAGCTTTGGTGTTAAGTGCATATGTTGTTTTTTTTTTTTTTCTATCTTCTTGATGTACTGACATTTTTACTATTAAAAATGTCTTTCTTTGTCCTTGTTAATAGTTCTTTTTTTTTAAAGGCTTTTTTTCCTGTCATTAGTGTGGCCACTTTTTTCTTTGTTTTCTGTTTGCATATTTTTTGATCATTTTACTTTCAATCTTTTGGTGTCTTTGAAATTAAATGTATATTTTGTAGACAACATATTGTTGGATCAAGTTTCATTTTTTAAAAAAAAATCTATCTTGCCTATTTCTGTCATTTAATTGGAGTGTTTAATTCATTTACATTGAATGTAATCACTAAGTTAAGCGTTATGCCTTTCATTTTGCTATTTGTTTTCTAGATACCTTCTGTAATTTTTGTTCCTCTGTTCCTCCTTTACTGCCTTCTTTATATTAAATAGATATTTATTAGTATAGCAATAAATTTCCTTGTCACTTATTACTAATTTTTTTGAGCTTTGTTGATTTCTTTTTGGTTTCTCTGTGGATTACAATTGACATCTAGACATTATAAATATCTAGTCAAAATTAATACCAATTTAATTCAATAGTAGATAGAAAATTAATCAAATGTTGCTTCATTGCCTTCTCTACCTTTGTGCTATTGTTTTCCTACAGGTTACATCTTACAGATTACATATTTTTATCCATCAACAGAGATTTATAATGATTTCTTTATATGGTTGTAATTTAAGTCAGGTAGAAGGAAAAAAGAATTACAAAAAAATGTATTTATACTTTTGTTTAGTGAGCTACCTGTACCAGTGTTCTTTTCTTCTTCATGTGGATTCCAGTTACTGTCTAGTGTCCTTTCATTTCAGCTAGGACTTTCTTTAGTGTTTCTTGTAGAGAATTGCTAGTGATACTTTCAGTTTTATTTCTCTGTAATCTCTTTACTTTTCCCTTTGTTTTTTTTTGTTTTTTTGTTTTTTTGTTTTTTTTTTCCCTTTGTTTTTGATACATAATGTTACTGGAAATAGAATTTTTGGTTGATATTCCTTTTTTTTTTTTAGCACTTTGAATATGCTGTCCCACTGCCTTCTGGCCTCCATGGTTTGTGATGATAATGCAACTGTTAATCTTAATGAGGATCCCTTGAACATAATGATTCATTTTGACCTTGATGCTTCCAAGATTCTCTCTTTGGCTTTGGCTTTTAGCAGTTTGACTATGGTATATTTTGTTGTGGATTATTTTGAATTTATCCTACTTTGAGTTTGCTTGGCTATTTGAATGTGCAGATTCATGTTTTTCATTAAATTGGGGAAATTTTTCAACCATTTCTCTTAAAATATTCTTTCTGCCATTTTCCCTTTCTCTTCTACTTCTGAGACTCTTGTTAAGTATATGTTGGTGGGCTTAGTTGTATTCCATATGTCTCCTAGGCTCTGTTCATTGTTTTTTCTTTCTATCCTTCAGACTGGATAATCTCAATTAAGCTATCTTCAAGTTTGCTGATTCTTTTTTCTGCCTGTTCATATCTGCTGTTGAACTCCTTTAGTGAATCTTTCAGTTCAGTTATTGTACTTTTTTACTCCAGAATTTCTACTTGCTCCAGTTTTAATAATTTCTGTTTCTTTTTTGCTCTTCTCACACTATGTGAGACATATTTTCATGTTTTGTTTAGTTCTTCAGACATTGTTTCTTTTTGTTCTTTGACAATATTTATAATATGGCTTAAAGTCTTCTTCTAGTAAATACAATATTGGGGCTTTATACAGGGCACTTTACATGACTGCTTTTTTCCTGCATGTGAGTCATAATTTCTTACTTATTTTCTGTCTCTTAAAATATAATTTGGCAGCTCTGGAAATCAAATCCTCCCACCTCCTCAGAGTTTGCTGCTGTGGTGGTTGTGGCAGTGGTGGTAGTGGTAGTTTTTTGGTCTTTTGTTGTTGTTTGTTTTGGTTGATCCTTTAAAACTCATTCTGTAAATGTTGTATTCTTTATTACATTAGGCCACTGAAGTCTCTGCTTGCTTAGCTTAGTTGTCAGCTGATGACTGAAAAGATCTCTCTTTAAATTTCTTGAATCAGTGCCTGCCATTTTTTAACCAATGACTCCATGTTTTGGGGGGCATGCTTTCAGCACTCATTTGGATAGTTTAAACCTCTGCATTATCTTTCCCTTTCTAATTATACAGATCCTCAAGGTGGCTATCATCAAAAAATCTAGAAACAATAAATGCTGGAGAGGGTGTGGAGAAAAGGGAACCCTCTTGCACTGTTGGTGGGAATGTAAATTGATACAGCCACTGTGGAGAACAGTATGGAGGTTCCTTAAAAAACTACAAATAGAACTACCATATGACCCAGCAATTCCGCTACTGGGCATATACCCTGAGAAAACCATAATTCAAAAAGAGTCATGTACCAAAATGTTCATTGCAGCTCTATTTACAATAGCCCGGAGATAGAAACAACCTAAGTGTCCATCATCGGATGAATGGATAAAGAAGATGTGGCACATATATAGAATGGAATATTACTCAGCCATAAAAAGAAACGAAATTGAGCTATTTGTAATGAGGTGGATAGACCTAGAGTGTGTCATACAGAGTGAAGTAAGTCAGAAAGAGAAAGACAAATACCATATGCTAACACATATATATGGAATTTAAGGAAAAAAATGTCATGAAGAACCTAGGGGTAAGACAGGAATAAAGACACAGACCTACTAGAGAATGGACTTGAGGATATGGGGAGGGGGGAGGGTAAGCTGTGACAAAGTGAGAGAGAGGCATGGACATATATACACTACCAAACGTAAGGTAGATAGCTAGTGGGAAGCAGCCACATAGCACAGGGAGATCAGCTCGGTGCTTTGTGACCACCTGGAGGGGTGGGATAGAGAGGGTGGGAGGGAGAGAGATGCAAGAGGGAAGAGATATGGGAACATATGTATATGTATAACTGATTCACTTTGTTATAAAGCAGAAACTAACACACCATTGTAAAGCAATTATACTCCAATAAAGATTTAAAAAAAAAAAAAAAAAAGAGTAGCCTGAGGTAAGAACTTAGGACCTTCTCAGTGCTCTCCTGAGCATGCATACATGCTGTGTTACGTACCAGCCCTACATGAGTGTGGGCTTCCAAATCCCTAGGGATGTATAAGATCCTTCAGTGCTCCCCGTGGGCATTTCTTATTTCAGCTTTTTCTCTTATGCTTTTGGTTAGCTTATTGTTTGCCCCAACCATGCCTTAGGCCACTGGGGTGTTTCATTATTGTCACTGGTTGTTTTTGACAAGCATTTCAGGTAAAAAATCTGTCTGCCTTGAACAAGCTCCAAGTCAGATCAAATAAAAACATCCTTGTGAGTAGGATTTTCCAGCAAACCACTAGGCAGATCAAATAATGGCTCTTCTCTGGCCATGAAACTTTGAAGGAGCTCCAGCTCTCTTATGATCCTTCCAACAGCTGCCAGGCTGCAGGTTTTTTAACATGATTGAGGCTGTTGGTTTTAAGGCTACTGCAGAGCTGAGAAGGGAATGGTGGGAATAAAGCAAGTTAAAATACCACCAAATTTGCTGTTTTTACTGAGTGAAAGCTGTTTTTCTTGAACAGATGCTTCTGATATTTATTTAAGAGTTTTGTTAATTTCTAGTCTTCTGAAAAATTGATTCTGATAATTTTTACCAGGGTTCTTATTACTATTATCAAGGAGAATATTTTGGAGGACTTTATTCAGCCATTTTTGCATAGATAGATTTTAGGCTCTTGTTTGTTAACCTATTTGATCCAACTCTCTACTTTTTCAACCTGAGCTGCATATCAATTTCATAAATTATATTTTGACCCCAAAATTGCTTAACTAGCTCCTTCTTGTTATTCAGACTTTGGCTTAAATATTGCACACACAGAGAGTTCTTTCCTTACAAAGACATTCCAAATAAAACTCCACTATAATATTGTATGGGACCAAACCTTAAAATAAATGGAACTCCAGATCACTAAAAAATAGCTTTGCATTAGTATAAATGACAGTAAAAGTAGCTAGCATTTGTAAATATGTTAGAGTTCACAGAGCATTTTAAAAACACTTCTATGCCTTTAGTTCAGCTTCACAAGTAATTCATGAGATAGTTATTCTTACTATCTTTAAATTATAATTAGGAAAGTGTCTGTAAATTAAATGACTTATTAAAAATACCACTTAGTAAGTGATAATAAACAAATGCACTTAGGTCCTTTGACCCAAAAACATGTGTAACTTCCATCACACCAGGCTACCACTCACAAAATTTTAACATGAAAATATTAATTATTAATATATGAGACAGATTTGCTATAATCATCAAAAAATCTAAGTGCAGATAATATCAAATGAGACTTGTATTTTGTAGCTTGTTACAGCTCATAAAATTGTACATGTTGTTTACAGGTACTTTGTGATTTCCAATGTTGTATTTACTAAACTAACAAAACACACCGCCAAACATTTTTATTTTTTCTGATGAAAATTATTTTATTTCACCACTTGGTCTCCAAAGAATCTCTATTCCTATTTCATATGTTTTCCTGGTATGTAAAGGAGTCAATAGATGCGTATTTGTCTTCTATCAGCTATCAGTTTTCTACCTTATCTAGTCCAATCACAAAAAGCCAACCATTCCTTTTATTTTTCTTTGATATTTTCCTAACTAAAGAAAATCCTCAAGTTAATTTCTGGTCTTGAAAAGAAAAATTATTGGCTAAAAAGAAGATCAATTAACATAATTATGTTCTTTGTCACAAACTCCTCCAAAGTGTGTGAAAATCAAGCAGTCATGGCACCTCTTCCTTCAGATTACATCAATCTTCTTTGAGTCAGAGAGGGAAAGGTATCCTCTTTCTATCTCCATGTTAACTGTGTAAACTGGGATAAGTGATTCCACATCTCTACCCACCAATTTCATCCTCTATAAACTTCCTTTGATTTCTGGCCTTCCTGTTAAGATATATTCAGCCTTGAACATATTTTAATTTTCTGAATACATGAATATATTGGCCACACTCATATTGAGACATGAATTTTTCTTCTGGCCAACAAATTGGTGCTACTCCATTTATGGGTGATAGTGGATTGAGTACAGAGCAAGGGCAATTAATACTTTAACATTCAGATTTATTTGGTAATTCTATAACTTTTATAAAACAATAAATAAAACAATCTAAAGAGTCAATTTTCAATTTTAAAAAAATATTCTATTACTTACACTTTATATTTTCCAACATTTTATAAAAATATGAAAAATTATACTTACCCCTGAGAAAGTTTACTATATACTCAGAATCAAACTGTGTAAATAACATCCTACCATATTCCCAGGTGTGGAAATTTCATGTTATTTCTGGACTATGGAAAGTAATTGGATTATTATAGCATAGTATTGTACATATCCACTCTTATGTTTATGTCTTCTCTCATTGATAATTCAACTCCATTTTGAGAAATCCACTTTGTCATGAAAATCTTCAAAAATAATTCCTTAATTATTGCACTGTTATAATCAATCTTGAATTTCACCAGGGATGCAGAGAAAATGAAAGTTATTTTTTAATGGATAAGCTCAATATTATTATAATATCTATTTTCTTTTTATGTTTACAGTTTACTAATTGCTTTCATCTGAATTCTGTGATAATACCACACACTTCACTACACAGACTATCTTTTAGCACAGTCATTTGTTTTCATGCTTGGAAATATATACACAGTGAGATAGTAAAATCATTAAAGGCAACTGAATGAGTATTCAAGATCTTTCAAATTGCGTAATAACATCTGTTGTAAACCCATAAAAGTTTTGAAGTATAATCAGAAACCTTTCTCTGTTCAACCTAGAGAAATGTTCTTTCTGTGTTTATATTAAAATGAACTGTGTTCATATTTAAAATAGATTAGATCTATTTTTGAACAATTCTACTAATTATAATAAAGTGCTATTTTTTTCAAGGATTTCTGAACTTCTGGCTCCAAGAGTGCCATTTTATTCTTTTCTTTTCTTTCCCTGGGTACTTGATTGTTTTCACTCACTTCAATTTTGAAACAAAGAATTGCTGGATACTGGGGAAATACTCTTTATATACAAAGAGCCCATTTAATCATTTGGAAGAGATAACATCTGTGCACAAAGAACGCTAGATAACAGTGAAAGCTTATAGAGAAAAGCCAGCTCCTAGTAGTAACCAAAAAAATAACCATGTTATAAAAGGCAATCCAGGCTACTTTTAATCAGTTAGCATTAGTTTTTATATAGCTAAATAGAGCAATGAAATATCATTGTTTATACCTGCAGCAGTTCTTTTCCCAAGTTGCACTAGTATCACCCACATTAATCAAATGGGCTACGAGAAATTAAAATTAAATGGCATGTTTGAATTTTAAAGTGCAGTCTGCTCATTATGCACATCTTGCTTTAGTCATATAGCTAATTTATAAGCAGAGTTGTAATTTATGTAGTTATTCTGTCATTTAAAAAACTTTCGTGTTAATGTGATTGTTCTGGTTTGCTGCTGAGAAAAAAAATTCTGAAAAATTATTCAAAAATTGCAAAATCAAACCTGAAAGCATTACATATATTTCAGATATTAATAACAAAAGTATGATAATGTTTTCATTTATTTGACCCGTATAACCCATGTGTTCATAGCGTAATTAAAGTACTCAATGGCTACGTTTAAAACCTTAAAATATGCCTTGCTTGAAACATTCTTCCATCTTTCAGTAGGAAAATAATAATTCAACTTCCTTAAGAATTTATGCTTGAATATGAATAAAAAATACTTTAAAAAATTTATAATAGTTGACATTTATTGACAGCTTACCATATGCCAGGGAGCATTATTACTGCTTTTTGTTGGTTAACTCTTAAACCATATAACACTTTTATGGAAGATTATTATCCCCATTTTTCAGAGGATATTAGGACACTAAATGTTGAAATAATTTCCCCAAGATTGCAACCTTGTAATTGGAATTTCTGGGATTCCATCTGAGACAGTCTGATTTTAGTATCCTTGCTTTTATTCAGTACGCCCTAGTCTTTCTTTTCAATAGGATGAAGCTTGGTATTGACTGATAGAAATATTTAGGGTAGCATACTAAGTATCTATGAGAAGTATTAAAATATATATCAATTTAATTTGTGAAATCTGATCACTAGGATTCAGAAAGCATCTTTGAAAGCAACTGTGTCAAATAACTATTTCTACCTATACCTCAAGTGGCTTACAGTGGCTACATATTTTGGGAAGAAATTTAGGGCATCTTTCATTGCTTGAAGCAGTATTTGAAGTGAAAATCAAATGAAGTTAGGTTATACTTAAGAGCAGTCAAATTCAATATTACTAAAGTCTCTTTCCTTAAATTTTACTTCATATTGCACTTGTTTTTAGACTGAATACAAATACAAAATAATTTATAATCATTTTAAATTGCATTCGTTTTCAAAAAAAATTAAAACAGGCAGCAAAGACATTTTGTTTAATTTCACATACATCTGCACCTGGTACTGCTAGCTGTTCTCCATAACCCAGTGCACCTCTGCATGCTTGCTCATGATTGTCCAAATTGCAGGGAAACCATCTGGCCTGGAAATACTCTCTAAGAAAGTCGTATTACAAATTCTTTGTCAGTGACAACAAACATCCTATTTTTTCTAAGGTTGATTAAATCACATATTAAACTTACTAGGTGTCTTTAGATCTCTGTGAAGCCAAATAGAAAGTATTTTCTTCAGTTCTCTTCCCCTTGAGTTTTTAATGAATATGCAGTCCATTGAGAGGAGGTCCTCATATGTTAAAAATATAGCAACTTGAAATGCACTATTGAGCTCTGGAGCAGAAGCCCACTACTGCTGATTTAGTAGTTAAAACATGTTTACACCAAGAGAAATTATTTTTAAGTATGAGTTTGAATTATTTTCCTGTGAAAAAACTGTCACTGTTTTCTAGAAACCCTATATTGATAGTTTGGTTGGGGGGCGGGGTGGAAATAACATTATTATTTTAAGGATGACTTGTAGATGGACATAAAGATATCCACAGACACCTGTTTTTTTTTTAATAGATCTTTATTGGAGTATAATTGCTTCACAATACCGTGTTAGTTTTTGTTGCACAACAAAGCAAATGAGCCATATGAATACACATGTCCCATATCCCCTCTCTCTTGAGCCTCCCTCCCACCCTCCCTATCTCACCCCTCTAGGTGATCACAAAGCACCGAGCCGACCTCCCTGTGCTATGCTGCTGCTTCCCACCAGCCAACTATTTTACATTCGGTAGTGTATATATGTCAATGCTACTCTCACTTCACCCCAGCTTCGCCCTCCCACCCCATGTCATCAAGTCCATTCTCTACATCTACCTCTTTATTCTTGCCCTGCAACTAGGTTCATCAGTACCATTTTCTTTTTTGATTCCATATATATGTGTTGGCATATGGTATTTGTTTTTCTCTTTCTGATTTACTTCACTCTGTATAACAGACTCTAGCTACATCCACCTCACTACTAATAACTCAGTTTCATTTCTTTTATGGCTGAGTAATATTCCATTGTATATATGTGCCACCTCTTCTTTATCCATTCATCTGTCGATGGACACTTAGGTTGCTTCCATGTCCTGGCTATTGTAAATAGTGCTGCAATGAACATTGTGGTGCATGTCTCTTTTTGAATTATGGTTTTCTCAGGGTACATGCCCATTAGTGGGATTGCTGGGTCATATAGTAGTTTTAGTTTTCTAAGGAACCTCCATACTGTTTTCCATAGTTTGTATCAATTTACATTCCCACCAACAGTGTAGGAGGGTTGCCTTTTCACCACACCCTTTTCAGCATTTATTGTTTCTAGCTTTTTTGATAATGACCATTCTGACCGGCCTGAGTTGATATCTATTTATAATTTTGACTTGCATTTCTCTAGTAATTAGTGATATTGAGCATCTTTTCATGTACCTCTTGTCCATCTGTATGTCTTCGTTGGTGAAATGTCTATTTAGGTCTTCTGCACATTTTTTAACTGGGTTGTTTGTTATTTTGATATTGAGCTCCATGAGCTGTTTGTATATTTTGGAGATTAATCCTTTGTCTTTTGTTTTATTTGCAAATATTTTTTCCCACTGTGAGGGTTGTCTTTTTGTCTTGTTTATGGTTTCCTTTGCTGTGCAAAAGCTTTTAAGTTTAATTGAGTCCTATTTGTTTATTTTTGTTTTTATTTCTGTTACTCTAGGAGGTGGGTCAAAAATGATCTTGCTGTGGTTTATGTCAGAGTGTTTTTCCTATTTTTTCCTCTAAAAGTTTTATAGTGTCTGGTCTTACATTTAAGTCTTCAATCCATTTTGAGTTTATTTTTGTGTATGGTGTTAGGGAGTGTTCTAATTTTATTCTTTTACATGTAGCTGTCCAGTTTTCCCAGCACCACTTATCAAAGAGGCTGTCTTTTCTCCATTGTATTTTCTTGCCTCCTTTGTCATAAATTAGATGCCCATATGTGTGTGGGTTTATCTCTGGGCATTGTATCCTGTACCATTGATCTCTATTTCTGTTTTTGTGCCAGTACCATACTGTCATTTTTTTTGTTGTTGTTAACATCTTTATTGGAGTATAATTGCTTTACAGTGGTGTGTTAGCTTCTGCTTTATAACAAAGTGAATCAGCTATACATATACATATATCCCCATATCTCCTCCCTCTTGCATCTCCCTCCCTCCCACCCTCCCTATCCCACCCCTTTAGGTGGTCACAAAGCACCAAGCTGATCTTCCTGTGCTATGCGGCTGCTTCCCACTAGCTATCGGTTTTACATTTGGCAGTGTTTATAGTGAGAGAGTGGCATGGACATATATACACTACCATACTGTCTTGATTACTGTAGCTTTGTGGTATAGTTTGAAGTTGGGGAGCCAGATTCCTCCAACTCCGTTTTTCTTTCTCAAGTTTGCTTTCGCTATTTGGGGTCTTTTGTGTTTCCCTACGAACTGTAAGATTTTTTGTTCTAATTCTGTGAAGAATGCCATTGGTAGTTTGAAAGGGATTGCACTGAATCTGTAGATTGCCTTGGGTAGTATAGTCATTTTCACAATATTCGTTCTTCCAATCCAAGAACATGGTATATTTCTCCATCTGTTTATGTCATCTTTGGTTTCTTTCACCAGTGTTTTATAATTTTCTGAGTACAAGTCTTTCACCTCCTTAGGCAGGTTTATTCCTAGGTATTTTATTCTTTTTTGTTGCAGTGGTAAATGGGAGTATTTCCTTAATTTCTCTTTCTGATTTTTCATTGTTGGTATATAGGAATGCCAGAGATTTCTGTGAATTAATTTTGTATCCTGCAACCTTACCAAATTCATTGATTGGTTCTAGTAGTTTTCTGGTGGCATCTTTAGGATTTTCTATGTATTGTATCATGTCATCAGCAAATAGTGACAGTTTTACTTCTTCTTTTTCAATTTGTATTCCTTTTATTTCTTTTTCTTCTCTAATTGCTGTGGCTAGGACTTCCAAAGCCATGTTGAATAAGAGTGGCGAGAGTGGACATCCTTGTCTTGTTTCTGATCCTAGAGGAAATGCTTTCAGTTTTTCACCATTGAGTATAATGTGTTCTGTGGGTTTGTCATATATGGCCTTTATTATGTTGAGGTAGTTTCCCTCTATGCCCATTTTCTGGAGAGTTTTTATCATAAATCGGTGTTGAATTTTGTGGAAAGCTTTTTCTGCATCTTTTGAGATTATCATATGGTTTTTATTCCTTAATTTGTTAATCTGGTATATCACATTGATGGATTTGCATAGATTGAAGAATCCTTGCATCCCTGAGATAAATCCCACTTGATCATGGTTTATGATCCTTTTAATGTGCTGTTGGATTCTGTTTGCTAGTATTTTGTTGAGAGTTTTTGCATCTATGTTCATCAGTGATATTGGTCTATAATTTTCTTTTTTTGTGATATCTTTGTCTGGTTTTGGTATCAGGGTGATGGTGGCTTTGTAGAATGAATTTGGGAGTGTTTCTCCCTCCGCAATTTTTTGGAAGAGTTTGAGAAGGATTGGTGTTAGTTCTTCTCTAAATGTTTGATAGAATTCTCCTGTGAAGCCATCTGGTCCTGGACTTTTGTTTGTTGGAAGATTTTTAATTACGGTTTCAATCACATTACTTGTGATAGGTCTGTTTATATTTTCTAATGCTTCCTGGTTCAGTCTTGGAAAATTGTACCTTTCCAAGAATTTGTCCATTTCTTCTTGGTTGTCCATTTTATTGTCATATAGTTGTTTGTAGTAGTCTGTTATAATCCTTTGTATTTCTGCAGTGTCAGTTCTGATTTCTCCTTTTTCATTTCTAATCTTATTGATTTGCATCCTCTCCCTTTTTGTCTTGATGAGTCTGGCTAAGGGTTTATCAATTTTGTTTATCTTCTCAAAGAACCAGCTTTTAGTTTTATTGATCTTTGCTATTGTTTTCTTCATTTCTATTTCATTTATTTCTTCTGTGATCTTTATGATTTCTTTCCTTCTACTGACTTTGGGTTTTCTTTGTTCTTCTTTCTCTAGTTGTTTTAAGTGTAGGTTTAGATTGTTTATTTGAGATTTTTCTTGTTTCTTGAGGTGAGATTGAATTGCTTTAAAAACTTGCCTCTTAGACCAACTTTTGTTGCGCCCCATAGGTTTTGGGTCCTTGTGTTTTTGTTGTCATTATTTTCTATGCATATTTTTGTTTCTTCCTTGATTTCTTCAGTGATCTCTTGGTTATTTAGTATCGCACTGTTTAGCCTCCATGTGTTTGTGTTTTTTACAGGTTTTTTTCCTGTAATTGATTTCCAATCTCATAGCGTTGTGGTCAGAAAAGATGTTTGATATGATTTCAATTTTCCGAGGCTTGATTTGTGACCCAAGATGTGATCTATCATGGAGAATGTTCTGTGTGCACTTGAGAAGAAAGTGTACTCTGCCATTTTGGGGTGGAATATTTAATAAATATCAATTAGATCTATCTGGTCTGTTGTGTCATTTAAAGCTTGTGTTTCCTTATTTATTTTCTGTTTGGATGATCTGTCCATTGGTGTAAGTGGGCTGTTAAAGTCCTCTACTATTATTGTGTTACTGTTGATTTCTCCTTTCATGGTTGTTAGCATTTGCGTTATGTATTGAGGTGCTCCTATGTTGAATGCATAAACATTTATAATTGTTATATCTTCTCCTTGGATTGATCCTTTGATCAGTATGTAGTGTCCCTCCTTATCTCTTATAACAGTCTTATTTTAAAGTCTATTTTATGTGATATGAGCATTGCTACTCCAGCTTTCTTTTGATTTCCATTTGCATGGAATATCTTTTACCATCCCTTCACTTTCAGTCTGTATGTGTCCCTAGGTCTGAAGTGGGTCTCTTGTAGACAGCATATATATGTGTCTTGTTTTTGTATCCATTCAGCCAGTCTGTGTCTTTTGGTTGGGGCATTTAATCCCTTTACATTCAAGGTTACTATCGATATGTATGTTCCTATTACCATTTGCTTAATTGTTTGGGGTTTGTTTTTGTGGGTCTTTCTCTTTTCTTATGTTTCCCACTTAGAGAAGTTTCTTTAGCATTTGTTGTAAAGCTGGTTTGGTGGTGCTGAATTCTCTTAGCTTTTGTCTGTCTGAAAGGCTTTTGACTTCTCCATCGAATCTGAGTGAGATCCTTGCTGGGTAGAGTAATCTTGGTTGTAGGATTTTCTCTTTCATCACTTTAAGTATATCCTGCCACTCCCTTCTTGCCTGCAGAATTTCCACTGAAAACTCAGCTGGTAACCTTATGGGGATTCCTTTGTATGTCATTTGTTGTTTTTCCCTTGCTGCTTTTAATATTTTTTCTTTGAATTTAATTTGTGTTAGTTTGATTAATATGTGTCTTGGTGTGTTTTTCCTAGGGTTTATCCTGTATGGGACTCTCTGTGCTTCCTGGACTTGGGTGACTATTTCCTTTCCCATGTTAGGGAAGTTTTCCACTATCATCTCTTCATCTATTTTCTCAGACCCTTTCTTTTTCTCTTTTCTTCTGGAACCCCTATAATTCGAATGTTGGTGCATTTAGTGTTGTCCCAGAGGTCTCTGAGATTGTCTTCAATTCTTTTTTCTTTATTCTGCTCCTTGGCACTTACTTCCACCATTTTGTCTTCCAGCTCACTGATTCATTCTTCTGCCTCCATTATTCTGTTATTGATTCCTTCTCTGGGAGGAGCGGGAGAGGAGCGGAGGGCGATTGCCCCACCCACTCGGACATGGGGAGTCTGCTGAGCTCCCAGGCCAGTCCCCTGCCCTCCAAGGCCTCCCCCCGCCTGCACTGGTCCTGGGGGCATAGGAGGGAGGCCGGGGAGATCAGGAGAAGCAGGTGGGAGGGGCCCTCCCAGACCCCAGACCAGAGGAGCCAGAGAGGAGGTCTGCCCTGACCACTCAAACCCAGGAAGCCTGCTGGGCTCCCAGGTGAGGTCCCCTGCCCTCTGAGACCAAGGGTGGGGGGCATGCCTGGGCCCCTTCTGTTCCTTGACCCTAAGCCCCACCCCCCACAGCCCCCAGGGCCTTTTTCATGAAATGAAAAAATTTTTCATTTCATTTATTGTGTTGTTCATCTCTGTTTTTTGTTCTTTAATTCTTCTAGATCTTTGTTAAACATTTCTTGTATTTTCTGAGTCCGTGCTTCCATTCTGTTTCTGAGATTCTGGATCATCTTTACTATCATTACTCTGAATTCTTTTTCAGGTAGATTGCCTATTTCCTCTTCATTTATTTGGTCTTGTAGGTTTTTATCTTGCTCCCTCATCTGTGACGTAAATTTTTGCTGTCTCGATTTTTTTTTTTTTTTTAATAAGTGGGTTTGTGTTCCTGTTTTACTGGTTGTTTGGCCTGAGGCTTCCAACAGTGGAGTTTGTGGGCTATTGGGTAGAGCTGGGTCTTGGTGATGAGATGAGGAACTCTGTGAGACCTCACTCCGATGAATATTCCCTGGGGTCTGAGGTTCTCTGTTAGTGCAGTGGTTCATACTCAGAGCTCCCACTGGAGGAGATTCCACCTGCCCCTGTGCTCACAAATCAAGATCCCTGGAGCAAGCCACAGGAGTGGCAAAAAAAGGAAAAAAATGAGAGAGAAAAATAACAAATCAAAAAAAAATTTAGATTAGGAAACTAACAGATATGTTAGAAAGAATGTGAAAATAAAAATATAGATGAATCAACAACTGGAATGTACATCAGTACCACAATAGTAAAAAAGAGGAGGAGGGAAAAGGAAAAAAAAAAAAGAAAGAAAAGAAAAAAAGGAGGGGGTGAAAGGCCTTGGCTGTGGAGAGCGGGCCCTAAGCAAGGGCAAGGTTTGGGCAGGGCCAATGCTCAGGACCCACAGGGCTGGAAAAGGCCCTGGGGGCTGTGGGGGGTGGGGCTTAGGGTCAAGGAACAGAAGGGGCCCAGGCATGCCCCCCACCCTTGGTCTCAGAGGGCAGGGGACCTCACCTGGGAGCCCAGCAGGCTTCCTGGGTTTGAGTGGTCAGGGCAGACCTCCTCTCTGGCTCCTCTGGTCTGGGGTCTGGGAGGGCCCCTCCCACCTGCTTCTCCTGATCTCCCCGGCCTCCCTCCTATGCCCCCAGGACCAGTGCAGGCGGGGGGAGGCCTTGGAGGGCAGGGGACTGGCCTGGGAGCTCAGCAGACTCCCCATGTCTGAGTGGGTGGGGCAATCGCCCTCCGCTCCTCTCCCGCTCCTCCCAGACTGCCGCTCCCACCTGCCCCTCCTGTTCTCCCCTTGGCCTCCTTCCTTTGCCTTCAAGGACCTGTGTGGTCTGGAGCGGGGGTTTGGAGGGCGTGGGATCCGCCTGGGAGCTCAGCAGGCTCCCTGGGTCCCAGTGAGCAGGGCAATCTCCTTTCAGTCCTCTCCCCGTCCTCCTGGATTGCCCGTCCCGCCTGCCACTCCTGATCTCCCCAGCCTCCTATGCCCCCAGGACCCACACGGCCTAGATGGGGCTTTGAAGTGGGGGGAACCGACTTGGGAGCTCAGAAGATTCCCTGGCCCCAGTGGGACAGGCGATTACCCTCCACTCCTCTCCTGCTCTTCCTGGAGAATCCTCCCACCTGCCTCTCCTGATCTCCCTGCCCTCAAGGGCTGCCGATCTTGTCTGGCCTCCACTTCTCCTCCCCTCCTTGATCCCCCTACATCCTACCAGTTCACTCTGGCATTCCTCCCATCTCCTTGGGGGTTAGAGTCCCCGTCCAGCAGCCGACAGGCACCCTAGTTGTGGGGAGACACTAACGCGGCGTCTTCCCACACCGCCATCTTGATTCCTCCCCTCCAGACACCTTTTTGTTTTATCTTGATACATATTTTTCTCCCTTAAATTTTATTGGAGTTAAGATTTCTAAGTGGAGCTAATAAAGAAGTTATGTAGAAATACAGGACCACCCTATTTAAATATAGTATGATCTGAATGAGTGAAGCCTGGGAATATCCAGGTATAAACTTTATCTGATTTAACATCTTTAGGTGAGGGTCCTGAGCACTGAGACTGTAACGATGATTCAAACAAACCCTTTAAGATACCAAACTGTATAATAGTACCCTCACTGCTTTAACTGGAAAAGCAAGTTTCCAAAACTTATCCAAACTAAAAGGTTTTTTACTCTAAAAACATGGATTTTACCTGTACAATTGCCATCTGCTAAGTCTTCTGAATTTTTTGCTACCTAATAGCTCTGTCTAGACTTGAAATTCATTTGGCTGGTTTCCATAGGACCAAATATAAAAGCAAAAATTTTTATTTTATAATTTATTTGCCACATTAATTAATCAAGAGATAATTTTCAGATATTTATCAGAAACTTATAGTGCCATAAAATATGGATTTTGCAGGCTTTACTCTCCTGAATATACTGAAATATTATCAGAAGGTTTGATAACATAATTGTAAACAAGAAAGTAATACAAAATAGTAAGGGCCAAGTCAATTAGAATACCGTGTACTTACTATAATATTTGGTAAAGCACAACAAACAACATCCTTAGTCAGTTATTGTTATAACAATGATTTTTTCCCATAGTAACATTTTATTTATGAATTATGATTAGGGCCAGATTCAGTCTCTCTCTGCAACTGTGCAGCTATAAATATCAAACCTGGCAATGCAAACTTCACTTTGTTGCTTTATTAATGTGCTTTAATTCTAAACCTAAAAGTCTACATTATAGTTCTTTGTCTTTCTGCTGAGATTTTCAGTAAACACAGTGATTGTTGTCAATAGAATTATCTCATGCAGTGTAAGTACTTTAAATTATAATGATCCTCATCTTTCCATTGCCTAATAGATATTTTTTAAATGGTGAACATTTTTCACACCTATGGGATCTTTGGTATAACTCTGATTTGTAATATTTAAGGCCCTGTACTCTATTACTAATTTATTCGCAACCTTCATCAAAAGTATTGTTTTGCATCTGCATAGAATCCACTTCTCTCACCCCCACGTTTTCCTTCTCTGGCTTTAAGCTCCATAGTATAATGTGTTTGAACTTTGGATCTTTGATATAGTCAACTTCCTCTTGTTTTACTATCTAAAGCTCTGGCTGGATGCATTATTGATAAGTGCACTGAGAACTTCTGCTGAAGCTTGTGAAGTAGTTATCTCGTGTCTGAGTCATGAAAAAAAGATTCTCATGGAAACTTCATTATGCCTTTTCTTACACATGGAGTGTGTTTGATTACTTCTGCCACCTTCTTAATGTTGATTGTCACTTTATTTTCTTTCTCCTTGAAATTGCTAGGTATCATTTAATGCAGAGAATATACCCATCTGTAGTATAAATTATGCATGTTTTTATTTTAGCTCGCTTGTTCTGAAATCCAAGTTCTTTTTCTGAATAGCAAAAAGTTAATTTTACATTTATGCATCTTTCCATGTGCTTTGTGCTTAGTTAGATAAAGTTTGAAAAGCAGTATTCACTTTTTTTACTCGTCTTTTAATTAAAAAAGAAAAAGAGCTGAAATATTGTCTGCATTTTTCCCAAAGAAAACCTAAGTTGCTACATCATGACCTTAGACCAAATATACAGTTGACCTGCTTAAAGCAACCAGTATTAACTTATCTCATATTCAAAATGAAACAATAGTTTAATGAATGCAGCTTTTATCTAATTTCATTTGCTTTTATTAAAATGATTGACTTTAAGTTCACGGGGTTTCTTCCATCCATTTCTGTGGATTTCAGCACAGAAATATCTCATTGCTCTGCCTGACAGAGAGGGACTCTGATTACTTTTCTGAATGGACTTATTCTTGCTTGAAAAAACTATATTCTTCAAACAACAGAAGCTAGGATACATTTCAATTGAATGAGTTTACAGACCATCTGTACCTAAACCAATATTGACTTTCCATGACATCATAGACCCTCTTCAAGAAACTGAAATCTCAAACATTTTCTGCACCATTGACTATACCATGTTCCTATATGATTATCACTGTAAGTGAAGGACCTTAAAAGATAAACATATATTTTTAGTATACTTGGCGTTCGGTTTTTTAAAAATTCTTCATACAATTCTTAAAGGTTACACTCCATTTACAGTTATTACAAAATATTGGCTGTATTACTTGTGTTGTACAATGCATCCCTGTAGCCTACCTTACTCCAAATAGTTTGTACCTCCCACTTCTCCACCCCTGTCTTGCCCCTCCCCCCTTCCCTTTCCCCATTGGTAACTGCTAGTTTGTTCTCCCAATCTGTGAGTCTGTTTCTTTTTTGTTAAACTCACTAGCTTGTTGTATTTTTTAGATTCTACAAATAAGTGATATCATACAGTAGTTGCCTTTGTCTGATTTTTTTGTTAGCATAATGCTCTCCAAGTCCATCCATGTTGCTGAAAATGGCAAAATGTTCATTTTTATGCCTGAGTAGTAGTCCGTTGTATATACATACCACATCTTCTTTATCCATTTATCTGTTGATGGACACTTAGGTTGTTTCCATATCTTGGCAATTGTAAATAATGCCACTATAAACATTGGGGTGCATGTATCTTTTTGAATTAGTATTTTTGTTTTTGTCTGGTGTATATCCAGGAATGAAATTTCTGGGTCATATGGTAGTTCTATTTTAGTTTTTTGAGAAACCTCCATAATGTTTTCCACAGTGGCTGCACCAATTTCCATTCCCACCAACAATATACGAGGGTTCCCTTTTTTCCACATACTCACTAACCTTTGTTGTTTGTGTTCTTTTCCATGATAGATAGCCATTTGACAGGTGTGAGGTGATATCTCATTTGCTTTTGAATTTCATTTCCCTAATGATTAGCGATGTTGAGTATCTTCTCACGTGCCTGTTGGCCATCTGCATTATTATCTAATATATACTAATTTTTATATTTATTTGAAATATACTGAAATGGTATTACAATGAATCTAGCATTTAAGAAAATAGCTGTTTTTTCCCCTAACTTAAATAATTCTCTGATTAAGTTCAACCAAGATCTCTATGTATACAATGACTGAGCAATAGCTTTCATTACGATCTGCCCAGAGATGGAACAGACATTTAAATCATATAGAGGAAGGCAGATATTTAATAAGTCTCTGTCATTTTTTTTCCAGTGGCAGTTTAATTATTTATACTCACTGACTATTTGGTATTCTAACTCTTATTGTTGGGTTAGTTATTTTTCTTGGTATAGTAAGAGATTATCATTTTTCCCAACACTGTAATTGTAGTAAACTCTTCACTCATTCATTAAACAAATATTTATTGAACACCTACTACATTCCACATTTTTAAAGTCTTGGGATTCATCAGTTCAAAAAGCAAGAAGAAAGCTCCGTCCTTGTAAACTTTTCATTCCATCAGGGAAACACACAATAAAGATAGTAAGCAAATAACATATGCAAGTTAGGAGGTGATTAATACTATAAAGTAGAGCAGGGTTAGGAGGGGCATAAGTATTAGGTGGGAAGTGTTATTTTGAATAGTGTGGTCTGGATACCCTTGAGGAGAAGGTGATTTGAAGGGCACAAGGGAGTTAGACATATAGATATGGGGAAAGAGTGTTCCAGGAGAGGGACCAAGCGGTGTGGAACTCACTAGTGTGGAAACACACCAAGCAAGGTGGTAGAAAGCAAGACCAGTGCAGTTGGAGAGATGTGAGACAGAAGAATAGCAAGAGATAAGGTTGAAGAGATGAGTTTGTGGTGCAGGGCACATAATGTAGGAATTTTGACCTTGGTCTGATCTCTGTTATAGAAGAATCACTCTGGGTGCTGTGTTGAGTATATCTTGTAGGGATGAAATGTAGAGGTGGGGAGACCAATTGGGAATGGGGGATTCATAGCAATAGGTCTAGCCAAAGGCATTCAGGGGTTGACCAGAGTGGGAGCAAAAGGTTTTCAGATTCTTAATATGTATTTGGCATCACTGAAAGTCCCCCCCCAAAAAAAAAGCCATTAGTGTATACTTAATGAGTCAGAGTTATTGATTATTCTAAGAATTATAATTTTGTTCTATCATTTTTTCTTGAAGCATCAGTATAGTTTATTTAATTACCAGAATAGATTAAATTTGAATCAATTTTAGACTACCATTTTTAAATTCACATTACTGACCTTCTATGCATAATGGGAGTGATTGTCTCCATTCATAAACTGCATCATCAATAACTCTGTCCAGCTACCATAAAGGTATTTGTTTCTGATGGAAAAATTAGATTTTATTAACCTCCAATTGTTCCTTCAATAAAGTGCAAGTTCTTTCCATCAGCTCATAACTGAAGGAGGCAATCAGTCTCATAGGGAAAGGGGGTTAATTATCAATGTGGACAACTCAGAATGTGTTAACTTCATCAAAAGCAGAAACATTCTAAGGGAAAAAATACAGTTGACCCTTGAACAACACGGGAGTTAGGAGTGCTGACCTAAGCCCCGTGCAGAGTTGAAAATCTGCTTATAACTTTTTTTTTAATCTTAATAATTTTTAAAATATTTTATACAATTTAAAATGTTACTTTCCATTTACAGTTATTACAGAATATTGGCTATATTCCCCTTGTACAATACATCCTTGAGCCTGTCTTATACCCAAAAGTTTGTACCTCCTACTCCTCACCCATATATTGACCCTCTCCCACTCCCCACTAGTAACCACTAGTTTGTTCCCTGTATCTATGGGTCTACCTCTTTTTTATTATATTCACTAGTTTGTTGCATTTTTTAGATTCCACATATAAATGACATCATACAGTATTTATCTTTCTCTGTCTGACTTATTTCATTTAGCACAATGCCCTCCAAGTCCATCCATGTTGCTGCAAATGGCAAAATTTCATTTTCTTTTATGGCTGAGTAGTATTCCATTCCATATATATACCACACCTTCTTTTTCCATTCATCTGTTGATGAAGCATTCTTTACAATTGTTTGTAACTTTTGACTCTCCAAAACTTAACTAATAGTCTACTGCTGTTGACTAGAAGCCTCACTGATAACATAACCGATAACATAAAGTCAATTAACACATTTTGTAAGTTATATATATTGTATACTGTATTTTTATAATAAAGCAAGCAAGATAAAATAAAATTCTGGTAAGAAAATGGCAAGAAAGAGAAAATACATTTACAGTACTGTACTGTATCCATACCATAAATTTGTTATCTGTTTATATATATATGATGTATATATATACATCAATGTTGTCTTATATGATGCAAAATACTGTAGATGTTATACATATTACTAATACTAGACATCAAAAATTAAAAGATAATATGAACAAGTAATTAATGTTTATTTACGGGTATAATGATTCATGCATTGATAACAAAGAAGCAGCAATATGATTGCTTTATGGTAGCCTAGTGTAATTGTTATGATTGCTTCACAGTAGCCTAGCCTATACACTAATGACTGAATTATTATAAAAATTTTATGCCATATAGTATTATAGTCATATTCATAATAAGCTATTGGAAACATTGTTAATTTTTTTAAAAACCACTTACCTGTGATGATAGGCTGATAGGCAGTTTCTCCAATTATGAGAGAGAAGCATACTGTCCCATAGTGTAATTCTTTGAAAGCAAGTTATAAAACAGAAAGAAAACTAACACATGATTAATTTTATATTAAATATCACTCACCTTATGCCTTTGTAAAGATGGGCTATCCACTTCAAAGAAAGTCTTGCATGCTATGTTCTAACATGTATATTTTTGTATATTTATTGAAAAAATCTAAGTATAAGTGGAACCACAGTTCACCCCATGTTGTTCAAGGGTCAGCTGTAAAGTAAAATGTGACTTGCGTGTTTGCTTTGAGTAGAATCTAAAAAATCATGGGGTTATTAATCAGTCAGAAATAAAAATTCAGTGAGATAAACACATGGCCTACTCACCTCCCAAATAGATATTATATCACTTAGTCTGTATTTACAGAAATCTCAAATTGCTTCTCTATGTGATATTCTAAGTCTCCTCATTTGAATATTACTAAATGCACATGACAGGAAAGAGGCAGTTCAAATATTTTCCACTTTATTATTTTAATTATGTTTCAACCACAGTCCTACATATTTTTATGTGTCCCCTTAGCAGTCACTTTTGCCTTGTTGATATTTGCTGCTGTCAGAGGATTCTTTAATTCAGGTTTGTAATTCTTCATATTTATATATATTTTAACAATAATCACTCCTGGCAATCATGTACACATAAAAATATACACTCTCACATACCCTATTATGTATTCCTAAAACAAATACTTTAAAGATTCAAAATAGATCATAAACTCTCATAAAAATTAGACTTGATGTCTTTTTTTAAAATGAGAAGCCAAAGAATAGTAAATCTGCATCTTTATTAAGCATATCTAAGACCTTAAAAGTTTGGTAGCTGTTAATCTCATATCGTACTACTTACCAGTTTTAGTTTCTTAACTCTCAGGGTCTTTTCTAGTGCTTCTTGAATTATAAAATTATTGTTCATATTATTGTTTTCATATATTCATCATCATAATGATACTTTGGAACTACTGAGCAGAATTTGTTTTTCTTAACAACCCAAAATATTTTAAACTATTATTATTTCTCAGGCATGCTCCTCTGAGATATAAAGGGCTGAATATTATTCTGTGCCTTTTACTTAGCAGAAAAAGTGAACTCATAGATGATTTTATAGTCATGGTAATATCTTAACAGGATTTATTTTAACAAAGGAAATGAGAATTGCCCACTTTTAGTAAGTAACTATTGGCAAGAAAGGGTTAACATTCCATCCAGAAAGAATCAATACAACCATTTCACACTAAAGTCAAGCAAGTGAATTAGTTGTAAATAAAACTTGAATTTGTGTTCCATTGCCATTTAAATAAAAACCATCAATCTCATTAAATATGTACTTATAGCATAAGATGCACTTCTAGGTCACACATCAAAAGTCAATTCACTATGAGATACACTTATACAGTGATGCATGTCAATTATATCTCAATTAAACTGGAAAATAAATAAACTCATTATGCTCTATGTGAAGTTCACATGAGTTCAATGGAACTTTTGGGAATAGATCTATTGTGTTCGATTCCCTTAGTAAGTAGCATATCAATTTGATTAGCCATATGGTATATATTTTTTAATATTAAAGAATGAATACTACTAAACAACCCCAAAGGATACTTAGAAAACTTTACCAATATTTCATGACCTAATAGTATATGGACAAATTTTTTTGCAACTTTACTGGTTTTGGTGGACATAGAAATTTTGACTAAGGATAAAAATTAATTCAGCACTATATTTAGTTTATGCTGTATATTTTCAGTGACAGGTCCAGTATGTTATAAATAAGACTTTCTTTTAAATATATGCCATACTATTTTGGAAATAACTGTAACTATATGTATAAGCATATATACATATTGAACAATTTATTAAATTTTAATTTTTCTTAATGAATATATCACATATTTATAAAGCATCTAATAGTCAAACTCAACATGTACAAAAAAACCACTTGTATCCTTGAAAATATAAACAGACAAAACCAAAATTATCTTTTTTAACTCCTCAGTTCTTCAAATAGATTCCTCATGTTCCTAGTCACTTTGACTCAAAACTTCTAAGCGTATCTATATCTTTTTCTTCTCACTCTCCTATCTTGTACAGTATGATACCAAATTCTCCTGTTTTATCTACCTTGAATCCTAGTGTAGTCTATCATTTTATTCCTTTTTGCTCCCTTGGTAGTTCAGTCCATTTTGATTTGCTACCTATAGTATTTCATTTTTTTCTAAGTGTTCATTACTGCCTCTACAGTGTAATCTGCTTTCAAACACAGCTGTCAGAGTTTCATTCTAGAGCATGCTTTGATTACTGTCCCCTACTACTAAATACTTTTTAAGTGCCCACTAAAACTAAAGGTCAGTATCTGTCTTTGTAATAAATTCATGATCTGATTTCACATCATTTTCTTATTTATCTCTCTTAATACACTTTACTTCCCACAATCTTTCATCCAGCAAAATTACAGTGGTCACTATTTCCTAAACAGAGCTTGCATTTTCCTTTTATTTCTCCAAACTGAATTCAGTCCAGAGGTGTTTATTGAGGACTTGGACTGTGACAGTTTCTGTGCCAGGAAACAAAACAGATTAGTATTTATTTTCTACTTTGTGAAGAGCTCTCAAAGTCTAATGGGAAAAAGGCACATAGAAATTATTTCAATAAAATATGAAAAATTAATAGAAATAAGTTCAAAATAGCAAAGAAGTACATGCCCACCATCCACACACACACTTCCATCTATGGATTTCTTCTCCAAATGTCAAGGTTCAGGACAAATGGTACCACTTCAGTGAAGGATTGTACAGTTCACCAGATCACTCACAAGTGCTCTCTCCTACTCAGAATTACATTACCCATTGACTTCATCTTCCCCCAGCTCTTATCACACACTGCCTTGTATTACAGTGGTTTGTGAACAGCTGGAATATCTCCTGCTATGTTGTTAACACCTTGAATAGAAGGCCTTGCCCACTAGAATGTAAAGTTCAAATAGCAACAGTGCATATCTGCTTATAGTGGGCATTCAATAAAAATTTTCATGAATGAGTAAAAGGATCATGTAGTACATCTTTGCAATTTTCACAGACTCTTGCAAGTATATGACATAAAATTAAGCTAAATTAATATTTGTTGAGGAAATAAGGGTAGAGTGGTATCTTATTTAAGTTTATGTCTTTTGTAGTGTCATGCAGATAAATGCTTAGCAACTATTATCCCCTTTCCCCCAAAACAAAACAAAACAAATCACACACACACATAGATTGATTTGCAGCATTTGCCAATTCCTTTGGTGTAGGCATTCCCAGTATGGCAGATTTTAAGCTAACAATGTGATGCCACTGAGGCAGAGTTAGGAAGAGTTGAACACGAAAGGCTTTCAAGAGCTGTTGCAAGCCAACTGTAACTAAGATAATGTCTAACACACACAATAAATTTTCAATGATTATTTAGTGGATAAATTAATGAAAATTTCAGACATATAGCTTGAGAGAAAATTATTTACAACATAAATTAAAAAGTTAAAACATCATTTTCAAAATTGAAGTAAAGTTCAGAAGATTCAGATGATTAAATCATAAAATGCAGTCCTCATATAGCAAATAAATTTAATGGAACTACATACTAAAAATATTTTAATAACATATACATGACTTGCTATTTGCATTTGGAATTTATTCTATTTTTTCTCAGTTAATGACCTTATCAGTCATTTCTCTTTTCAAATCTTGAAATAAGTCATTGTTCCCAAAAGGAAGTACAAAAAAGTGATGTTTCGTTAATTATTCCAGGAAAATTCTCTCCTCTGATTTCAAATTTGGAAGATCTTGGTGAACAACAGAGAGTAGAAAACTTACTGGAGTCTAATATTGGCTTTGGCCTTAACCTTGACAGGGTTTGGTACTCTCCAGTGGACAATAGCTATAGGAAAGTTTATCACACAAATTACAACCACCAGTGTCCCTAAGGACAGTTCTTCATGGATAATAAGGATGCTGGTACATTACTTCTTTTACCATATTCTGGATTTGATTTGAAAAGTGCAGTAATTGGGATTATGTTTGGCTGCAGATGAAAGAATTATCCAGCTTAAACAAAATGCTTTTTCATATAACACAGAAGTCTTGAAGCAGGTCATTCAGGACAGTTCCATGTTGCAAAAAGGGGCCAACTGAGCTCCTTCCTTCCTCCCACTCACATTACAGTATAAACCGTAGAAACAAAGGCAGAGCTCATCAGGCTCATGCCAGCTGAGTTGTCCCTTTATTTCAAGAAAAAAATAACTTTCATGACCCCCCCCACCCCAAGTCAATTTCTGATTGCATCCTATTGGCTAGAATTTTGTCAAATAGTAACCCTTGGAGGCAAAGGAATTAGGGAAACTGAACACTATTCTACTCCTAACAAACTTACCCCATTGCTGTAGTAAAAGAAAGAAATTATAATCTCATTATACAAAATATATCCATGAAAAAGTAACTTAACTGAACTCTGTTACCTGCTGTGTCATTTATTGAGCAGGGCTGACTATTTCTGACATGTGGGCCTTACAATATTTTATCAACTATGAGAAATTCAGCTCATACTCTATTCATGACACTGGAATAGTTGCTATTGAGAATGTTGGGAATTACAACACTAGTCCTTGCACTGGGCTGGCACAAAAGAACATGACAACTGTCACACACTTTCTGGAGTACACAGATCATAATCCTTAAACTCATGCTCATGTTCACAAAACACTAACTGCTGTGTGTCTTTATTTTACAAACTTCTACAATTTTTCTAAAGGTAAGATAAAAGTAGAAGGGTCAAGATAATAAATTTAAGACAGACAACTTGGAATGTCCATTTGGTAGCCAAAAACTTCTCTGGACCTGAGAGAGAAAGCAGCAAGCTTAGTGTATTGACTTGAATCTCTGAACTAGGATTGAGAACAAATGGGTCAGGGACAAATCTGTTCATCCTTTATCATATCAGTCTCTATGAAAGTCTAATGATATAGGCATTCAGTTTACATTATTATAGCTTATTGTTCTGGATTATTGTCTGTGTGAAGTGAGAGAGGCAGCTATAGGTACAAGGACAATAGAAATCTTTCCAGATCTTCCAGAAAGAGAAGGAGACCACGAGAATGTAAGAGTGAGAATGAGAACACATAGGGAGGGAGGGAGATGGGGGGAAGCAGGAAGAGAGAGACAGAGACAGAGGGCTATACAGCTTTGGAAAGTTTTCTAACATCTTGTCCTTAAATTAGTTATGAAGACAAAAGTTACCAAAACCTTGAAGGACTGGACAATACAGAATGCTATATAGGAAAGAGCTCCAAACTGGAGTCAGGTTTACTTGTGGATCTAGTCTTAATCTTTCCGCCTACCATTTATGTGATTTTAGCAAGTCACTCAAATTTTTAGAGTCTAAAATCCTTTATTAATATATTGCATACTTAACCATCATAATAACAAAGTTTTATACTTTCGTTCCATTTGTTTTTCAAATATTACATAATTCCACAAGATACGTCACTGGGCAGGGCATGGTAAATTAAATAAAATAAAGGTATTCAAATGTATTACTAGATAAGATTAAGGGTACACTGTGAGCAGGCTTTGTAAAAGAAGACTAAGGTGAAAATTAAAATCTGCACATAATTTGGAAAGATGTATAAGATCAAAGATGAGATTTCAAACTGTGAAAATGTCACAGGCAGAGGTACAGAGGAAGGGTTAAACCCGCTATGTAGTATTACATGGATAATTCAGTTTTACAGTTGAGGTTCTATTGTATACTTACTGTGTATATTGGAGATATGTTTAGAAAAGGTGAAAGCCTTGAAAATCACATTGAGTGGACTTTGCATACAGGTAATGAAAAAGCCTTAAATAGTCTAGAGAAAGATCTTGACATGATGAGATTATTGTAGTTTATTTTCCTTTAGTGGGGACGTACTTTATTTCCTCCAAGAATTTTTCTCCAAACCAGTCACTGTATATGTAGAAAGTTTATTTTAGGAAAACTGAATCAAAACAAATAAATAAAAACCATGTAATTGTTGACTTTTAAGCACTAGTGGATTATTTTATATAATAGAATAGAAAAATATCACAGAATATAACAATAGATTATCAAGCAGAATCAAATTTTCCTATTTCTCAGACCAGTGCAGATGGAAATAGGAGAACTGAAGGAAGCAAGAGTATTAGATTCTGTCCCCAGGCCTTGTGCCCTCCCTCCACCTGGGTTGAGTAGAGCTGAGAGGAAGCTCTTTGTTGAGCAGTGGACAAAGGAATTTGTCCTTCTTTTATGGTGGGACCCAGCAAGGGCTGTAGCAGTACAGTGGAAGTGGTTTCACAACCTTTCTTTAATGACCTTGAGAGTTTTGAGGAATTCTGGTCAATTCTTTTGTTGAATATCACTCAATTTATGTTTTTCTGATGTTCTTCTCATAAATAGACTGGGGTTATGGTTTTCTTAGGAGGAAAATTACAGAAGTAAATGCCATTCTCATCACATCATATCAGGAGCACTTGCTATCAATGTCACTTACATTGATATTACCTTTGATCACTTGGCTGAGGTAGTATTTGTCAGCCTTCTCTGCTATGAAGTCACTTCCCCCATGCTTTCCATACTCTTTTGAAGCAAGTTACTTGTGAAGTTACACTTAAGGGGTAAGGAGAAATAATTTAAAATAAATTCCATTTATTTTATTTATTTTAAAATGGAGAAAATAATTTGGAGATTTGTCAGAATGTACTTTAAAGTAATTAGAGAGTAAAAGTGATTCTTTTAAAAATAAATTGAGAATTGCTGCAACTATATGAAAAATGTATCATTCCCCCTTTTTTCAAGAAAAAAATCAACTTATAGAACAATAAAATATATACAGTTTATATATGAAGTATCTTTTAGTTTATGTTATTTTAAGTATCTGATATGTCAAATGCATTAAAGACAACTCAGGGATAATTACTAATTGAATATATATCAAATGTGTGTTTTAAAACTTGGACTACTCTAAGTATAGATCCAAGTTTGGAACTTTTCAAGGTATCATACAGTTATTTATAAGAGGATAATGCAAGACGATAGCAAGTCATTAGGCATGAACATAAATTCACCAGATAGAGAATAATATATTTGAATCCATTGTATTCAATGGACTGTCATGGCTGCTCAAACAAAGCCTATAAAATATAGGCCAATGCGAAGAAATCACAAAGAATTATGAAATATTTCGGAAGTATCTCTGGACAATGAGGCTTTGGAAAACAGAAGTATCATTCAGCAGTCAACTATATTTCATACCATTCTTTCATTAGGACATTGGGCACAATGTGGACTGATCCACATCAAAAGATTGAATGAAATAGATATTTATTTGCCTACTCACTAGCTACTTTTATGCTTTGAGTTCTTATTACTAGACACAAAGAAGTCTGTGTCAGTTTAAATGCTGTCTTTTTTTTTATAGTAAACTATTTTTCTAGGACTATTGATCTTAGAGAATTTGTGTTGTAGGACCACCAATTATTGGATTAGTTCATCTTAATATCACCACTAGTTTCTTCTTCTACATGATGACCCCATATCTCACTTAATGAACCTCTTTCTAACCAGCCCACAACCTCATTCACTGTCCTTTATTTTTTTCTGGCTTTATTGAGGTATAATTGACAAATAAAATTATAAGATATTTAAAGTGTACATCATGATAATTTGATAAATGTATACATTGTGAAAGGATTCCTCCCACCTAGTTAATTAACACATTCAAGCACATGTATACCCCAAATATTTATTTATGTATTTATTTAGGTGTGAAAAATTAAGTTCTAGTTTCGTAACAAATTTTAATTTTGTAATACTGTAATTAATGATAGTAACCATGTTATACATTAGCTCCTCAGACCTTTTTCACCTTATAGTTGAAAGTCTGTACCCTTTTACCAATCACTTTCTATTTCCCCCACTTCTGCAGTGGCTCGCAGCCACTTTTGTCCTGTCTCTTTCCATGATTTTGACTTTTTATTTAGATTCCACATATAAGTGACACCACACAGTGTATGTCTTTCTCTGCCTGGCTTATTTTACTTAGCGTAATGCCCTCGAGATCTACCTATGTTGTCACGAAGGGCAGGATTTCCTTCTTTCTCATAGCTGAGTAATATTCCATTATATATATTATATATATTATAATATATTTTATATATAATATATATATTCTCCATTCATTCCTTGATGGACGCTTAAGTTGTTTCCATACTTGGCTATTGTGAATAATGCTGCAATGGACATGGGAGTGGTGCAGCTATCTCTTTGATATCCTCATTCACTGTCCTTTATATTTACCTCTCTTACTGCTGGATAAATATCTGAATTCAGCTATTCAGTTTCTGGTTCTTCTGGGCCACCAAATGACAGAAAACAATAACACTGAAATTTTAAAATTCCACAGTAAGTCACATGAGAACAGCAAAGGTTTCATTTCATTTCTAACTACTCTTTTCCTTCTATTACCACAAAATTTGGGCCAAAAAAATAACTTCCTCAAGAAAAGTAGTTCCTCTCATTGATGACTATCTTAAAACTATTATGTGTTCCAGAAATTAAATTAAGCAGGGGATTATTACCAACTAATTGTCACTTAGTTCACAATCGACTCAGTCACTTGTTTTTAAGGTTCTGACTTTCTTGTATGAACACACAAACATAGGACTGAAAAATATGCATATATGGTAAACTTAGTTCTCTTAATTTTTTTGCCCCTTCACTAAGACTTTGCTTAGCCCTCAGGCAAGTTTCTCCTTCTTATATGACCCAAGTTAATTTCTTTAGATTACATGGCCTACTTGACCTATAGTAAACAGACCTAGAGTATTATGAAGCAAAGTGAGTAATTAAGAGCTCAAGTGCTTTCAATAAATTAGAAACAAATTGAATTTTTATAATCTACTATTATTCTATATTATAGTTTTTTAAATATAATTATGGCATGCATGCAATGACCATAACACTTGTATATTTTATACTATTTTTATACCTATTATAAAATATAAAAATAATGTAATTAAAACATTTGAACATACTTTCAAACTCTTGAATGATGAATAATTATACTCTAGAAAATATACAAGGAGATGTTCTACCATTTTAAAATATAAAGCTAAAACCTCACAAATGCTGACATAAAATTTAGAAATGAGAAAAAAAGTGTATTTTATGTTAAATGTATTAATCTAGTCAATAAAGTTTATACCTTTAAAAAATAGTTATTGAGGGCTTCCCTGGTGCGCAGTGGTTGAGAGTCCGCCTGCCGATGCAGGTAACACGGGTTCGTGCCCCGGTCCAGGAAGATCCCACATGCCATGGAGCAGCTAGGCCCGTGAGCCATGGCCACTGAGCCTGCGCGTCCAGAGCCTGTGCTCTGCAACGGGAGAGGCCACAACAGTGAGAGGCCCGCATACCGCAAAAAAAAAAAAAATGTTATTGAAGTGAGGTTGAAGCCACATTTTTGTAATAAATATTTATTTATTTTTAGATTTACCAATAAAGTCTGAAGAAATTCAAGTTATTTATTTCATAAATTTTAGAAAGTGTGTACAATTTTCTTGCCCAGTTATTTGAGGCTTTTAGGTCAAAGAGGCAATGAACTATCATTTTTCATTTACTATCATGATTTCTTTAATATAAATATATGAAATCAGAGGACTGTTAAAAGGATCTCAGATAAATATTCTAATCACCACCTTTGACATATTAGAATAACTGAGCCAGGGCTAGGGATCAAGATGACAGAGTAGGAAGATCCTGAACCCACCTCCCCAAACAGACACATCAAAATTGCCACTACATATAGAGCAGCACTCTCTGAAAATTACCTAAAGACTAGCAGAATGGCTTTTTTACAACCAGTGTTATGAAGAAAGACCCACACAGAATCTGGTAGGAAAGCAGAAGAGGCAGTCTAGTTGGGACCCACATTCCTGGCAAAAGACCCATAAGAGGAAGAGTATATCACAGGCTAGGGAGTCCATCCTAAGGAGTTAGAAGTTTAAGCCCCATATTGGGGACCTCAGCCCTGGGTCCAACACTGGGAAGATGAGCTCCCTTGGCTGGTTTGAAAACCAGTGTGGCTTACCAGAGAGAGGGCTGTAAGAAACTGAAACTGCTGTTGAAGAGCATGCACACAGACTTGCTTGCTCCCAGTTCCAGCACAGAAACAACAGATTGAAAATGGCTTGCTGCTCTCGCCAGCCAACTAGGATTGCCCCAGCACACTCCCCAGCCCACATCTGGCCCCTGCTCCAGCCACTCCTGTTCCAGCAAGACTCCCAACCAAGGAAAAGGCAACCATCTTACTGGAGAGGGGTGGAACTCGTTTAGAACTGCGGTTCCAGCCCTTGGGCCCTGGCCCTGGCCCCAACCAAGGCATAGATTGCCATCATGCCAGGGAGAAGCAAAGCTAACTCAGAAATGCAACTCCAGCCCCTTGTACCCTGGCCCTACCCCTGCCCACAAGCCTGACTAAGGTGGAGACTGTCATTGTGGTAGGGAGAAGTGGAGCTAGCTCAGATTTGCCACTCCAGTATCTTCCCCCAACTAAGGCAGAGACCACCATCATGCTAGAAAGAAGCCTAGCTCCCTCAAGCCTCCAGCTCATTTGGCATTGGCCCCACTCTCTGACAGGGCAGCAACTGCTGTTGAGCCCTAGTCCTAGCCCTAGTCCACACATGTAGCTCTGACTCCAGCCCTATACCCCACCAAGGTGGCAGCTTCCAGCGCAGCCCAGGAGAAGATGTAGCCAGTGCTCACTTCAGACTCAGTTCTCCCACTAAAACCTCTGGGCACATGCAGAATGCATAGAGATATTCCTACACAAGGACAAGCCTTGAAGACCAGGATAGGTAACTGTTTTGCTCAGTTTTAAAGAGATAAGCTTTGAAAGTCAAAAAAAAAAAGACAAGATAGAGGAATATGTTCCAAATGAAAGACCAAGGTAAAACCCCAGGGGGAAAAAACCTAATAAAATGGAGATAAGTAATTTACCTGATAAAGAGTTCAAAGCAATAGTAATAGAAATGCTTACTGAATTTGGGAAAAGAATAGAGAACACAGAGAGAACTTCAACAAGAAACTAAAAAACATAAAAAGAATCAATCAGAGCTGAAGATGACAGTAACTGAAATGAAAAATACACTAGAAAAACTTAACAGCAGATTAGGTGATACAGAAGAATGCATAAGTGACAAAATAGTGGAAATCCCCCGATCAGAAGAGAAAAGAAAATTTAAGTAAAGATAGTTTAAGGGACCTCTGGGGCAACATCAAGCATACTAACATTTGCATTATAGGGGTCCCAGAAGAAAAAGTGAGAGAAAGGGGCAGAAAATGTATTTGATATAATTACGAATGAAAAATTTCCTAACCTAAAGAAGAAAACAGATATCCATGTCCAGGATTCACAGGAAGTCCCAAAAAAAGATGAAACCAAAGAGACCCACACCAAGACATAAAAATTAAAATGACAAAATTTAAGATAAGGAGAGACTTTTAAAGGCAGCAAGAGAAAAACAAAGGTTCACATACAAGGGAACCTTCATAAGACTATCAACTGTTTTCCACAGAAACTTTGCAAGCCAGAAGAGAGTGGCATGATATATTTAAAGTCCTGAAAGGGAAAAAAACTACAAACAACAATACTCTACTCAGCAAGTTTTTCATTCAGAATTGAAAGATTAAGAGTTTCCCAGAGCAGCAAGAACTACAAGAGTTGATCACCATTAAGCCACCTTACAAGAAATGTTAATGGGTGTTATCTAAGTGGAAAAGAAAAGGCTATAACAGGATATAAGAAAATATTTGAAGGAATAAATCTCACTGGTAAAAGTAAATATATAGCCATTTAAATAAGCTAGTACAAAGATTAAAAGAAAAAATTGTAAAATCAAGTATAACTACAATAAGCAGTTAAGGGAGACACATAAGATGTAAAATATGACATCAAAACATAATAAGGGAGAGTAAAAATGGTAGAGCTTTTAGAATATGTTTAAACCTAAATTGTGTCTTATTCTATCAGTCCAAGGCAACTAGATATATTTACAGGTTGATATATATCAATCTTGTGGTAACACAAATCAAAAACTTACAATACACACACACAAAACAAACAACAAACAGAAAGTAACCCAAACATAATATTAAAGAAAATAATCAA
Source organism: Grampus griseus (assembly GCF_964374135.1). Lineage (NCBI taxonomy): Eukaryota > Metazoa > Chordata > Mammalia > Artiodactyla > Delphinidae > Grampus > Grampus griseus. The sequence goes on along the minus strand of NC_139007.1, from coordinate 26,106,923 downwards.
ACCATGAGGGAAGAGACTAAAAGAAAAAGAAAATAACAGAGACCTGTAAAACCAACCAGAACTTAATCCTTTTAAATGTAAATGGACTAAATGCTCCAATCCAAAGACATAATAAGGTGGCTGATTGGATTAAAAAAACCAACAAGACCCATATATATGCTGCTTAAAGAAAATCACTTCGCAGCTAGACATATGAAAATGGAAATGAAAATAAAGCTGGGTAGCAACACTCATATTAGAAAAAATAGACTTTAAAACACAATCTATGACAAAAGACAAAGAAGGGCATTATTTAATGAAAAAGAGGCCAATCCAATAAGAATATATAACATTGTTAAACATATATGCTCCTAACATAGGAGCACCTAAATATATAAAGCAAATATTTACATACATAATGGGAGAAATTGACAGTAATGAAATAATAGTAGGGGACTTTAATACCCCACTACATCAATGGAAAGATAATACAGACAGAAAATCAGTAAGGAAACACTGGCCTTAACGGACATCAGATGAACTTAATAGATATCTATAGAATGTTCCATTCAAAAAGAGCAGAATACACATTCTCTTCAAGTGCACATGAAACTTTCTCCTGGATAGATCAAATGGTAGGCCACAAAACAAGTCTCAATAAATTAAAGAAGATTTAAATTATACCAGGCATCTCTTCTGACCACAGTGGTATGAAACTTGAAATCAATTACAGGAAGAAAACTGGAAAAAACCCACAAACATGTGGAGACTAAGCAGCATGCTACACAAAACCCAATGCATCAATAAAGAAATCAAAGAGGAAATAAAAAAATACTTTGAGACCATTAAAATTAGAAACACAACTTTCCAAAATTTATGGCACACAACAAAAGCAGTTCTAAGAGGGCAGTTTATAGTGATACAAGTCTACCTCAAGAAACAAGAAATATCAAATAAACAACCTAACTTCCCATCTAAGGAATTAGAAAAAGAAGAATAAAAAAGCCCAATATCAGCAGAAGAAAGGAAATAATAAAGATCAGAGCAGAAATAAACTAGAGACCAAAACTGATAAAAAGATAAATGAAACTGAAGTATTTTTTGAAAATAGAAACAAAATTGATTAGCTGTTAGCTAAACTAATTAAGAAAAAAAGAGAGAGGAACCAAATAAAATTAGAAATGAAAGGGGAGAAATCACAACTGATAACACAGAAATAAAAGCAATCATAAGAGAATACTACAAACAGTCATATGCCAACAAATTGACAACTTGGAAAAGAAATTGATAAATTCCTAGAAACATACAATCTTCTAAGACTGAATTAGGAAGAAATAGAAAATCTGAACAGACTAATTACTAGTATTGAAATTGGATTACTAATAAAAAAACACCCAACAAACAAAAATCCAGGATCAGATGGTTTCACAGGGGAATTCTACCAAACATTTAAAGAGTTAATACTTATCTTCAAACTTTTCCAAAAAGTTGTAGAGGAGGGAACGCTTCCAAACTCATTCTATTAGGCCGGCATTATCCTGATGCAAATAACAGACCTTTGTTACACTACACACACACACACACACAAACACAAACAGTCCAATACACTACACACACACAAACAGGCCAATATCTTTTATGAACATAGATGCAGTATAGATTCAGATATAGATATAGATATATACACACACACAATGGAATATTACTCAGCCATAATAATGAATGAAATCTTGCCATTTGCAATAACATGTGTGGACCTAGAGGGTATTATGCTTAGTGAAATATGTCAAAGAAAGACAAATACTGTATTTTTTCATTTACATATAGAATCTAAAAAATAAAACAAATGAATAATTACAACAAACAGAAACAGATTCATATATACAGAAAACAAACTAGTGGTTACCAGAGGGCATAGGGGAGGGGGCAAGGGGCAAAATAGTTGAAGGAAATGAAGAGACACAAAATTCCTAGGTATAAAATAAGTTACAAGGATGCAATATACTGCACACAATGTAGTTAATATTTTATAATTACTTTGAAGTATATTTTTATAAAAATATAAAATCACTATTATACACTTGAAATTAATATCATATTTTAAGTTAACTGTACTTCAATTTTTTACAAAATGGAAGCCTAAGGGTAAATTATTTTCTCAAAAACTTTGAGACATGTATGATAGAATCCATTAACCATGCTTCCTAAAGCACGCATAAACATACACACACAATAAAACTTACAAACAACACACACAGACAAATGTTTTGAAAAGATAATTAGTGGAATTTGGAGAGCAAGTTCTTACAAGAAGTTAAGAGGAAAAAGAGCCAATCTGAATTGTAACCAAAAGGTTACAAATAATTTACAAAAAGGATTATCATTTGAGAATGAAACAGTACCATCAAGACATAATCAACCTGAACAGAGAAAGGCAATCTATCTTAGGAAGACAAAGATTCTCTTGCAAGAGCAAACCTTGACTGAATCCTGATTGCATAAATTCACATGTATAACAAAATATCAATATTAATCAAAAAGAGGTTGTTTAAGCATAAAAAATAAAATAAGCAGGGTTCAGTGTCAAATATAATCACTGTCCATCCAAGGATAGTCCAAAGAAGTGAGTACCGTAGGCCAAAGAGTTTTCCTGCCCATTTGTAATAATATACCTTCACCTAATTCCATCAACTATACAAATCTTATAATTAATTTCCTAGTTTTTGTGATTCCATATTCACCAAGTCATCTTCTGACCAATTTGTGTCTTTTCACTGAAGTATCTGTAGAACAGAATACCCAGCCCAAGGACTTGAGTAGTATATGTTAACCTGGTCTGTTATATTTCTAATTGTAAATGAATAGCCACCTGATTGGAATTTGCCAAGCCACATAAATTATCCAGTGAAAAAATGTGTTGGCTACAGGACTCCAATATCTAATACCTCAGCAATTAAAGTTCATGCAAAATAAAAAGTTATGCAAAATAACAAACATTTGACTATTTATTCTCAGAAATGTAGGCTTAATTAATATGAATTGATACTTGTATTCTGACCAATCAGGTTTTGGGAACTGCAGAAAACAGAAAAACAGATTCTGGCACATTTCATAAATTCATCATCTAAAAGGAATTTGCAAAATGAGCTAGCTTCAGTTTCCCCAGTAAGAGCATTAATGGGATTGTCTCTAGTACCTGAAATATCCATAACTTACTTTAACTGGAATTATTCAGTAGAACAGTTATTGTGATTCCCATTTGATATATGAGATAATTGAAGTACAGTGAAGTTACATTACTTTTTTTTCAAGCTGAAACAATAAGTGGAGCTGGAATTCAAACCAGAAGTAGAAGGCAGGGTTTGCAAATTCAAATGACAAGATAGGTAGTAAGTTAGAAAGTAAAGATGATATCACGAAAACTGCTTAACTCGTAGCAGCATAGATTGCCAATTTCCCATAAAAAGACAAATATCCTGATTTTATGCAAAATCTCTTGATTTTGAAATGTTCCCTAATTCAAAAATAAGTTTTAGACACTATGGACTGAATAAAATACTTATACATGAGCCTGTTCGGGCTACAAGTTTGTGGCCTCTGAGTTATTGCAAACGCTTGTGCCATCTATAGTTGAATAACCTTTTTCTAGTTCTTAGGAAAAATAATTACTAGTCTGAAATGACATTCTCTGATAACAACCTAGAGTGCTAATACTTAGTGCTACTCAATGCTGGTGTATACATATGAGTCAGAAGCCAGAGATCGTGTTAATTGGCTTTTTTATACAAAATTCATGGAAGGATATCCTACCTCTTTTGGAAAATGGATTTCACATGTACCTAAGGACAGAGCTAGAATTTCCCTAAAGAAGTAGTTACTTGTTATTTCACCACAAGAACAAGTGGTTAAAGATTTTCTCTGAGATTATATAAAACAAGGCAGGGCTGTGATGATTTAGAATTGAGTGACTTTTAGCACAGAAAGTGCCTACGGGGCAGAATCATACATTAGAACATGGATAATTTGAGGTATAGAAGATGATGTATAAGTAGACTACTTTGAAAACTAAAAATCATTCTCATTCTACAGTGTGTACTCAGTATTTTCAGTATGCTTTTTGTTTGCCTTTCCTAATTCCAGACATAAAGAACCTCTGGATTTGGAGAATCCAACTGAAAACTCTAATTATACCAAATAAACCAAACGCTGTAGACAATGAAATCTTAGCAAGATCTAGTTCTATCCAGGTGTGATACACTTTACTCATGCATATTCTTCTTACTGTCTCTGAAACTTCCAAGAGAGAAAGTTACGTGCTTCCATCCTTAAAGTCATATTAATGCTCCATAATATATACTTAAATAAATCTCTTTACATTAAAAAAGAGAAAAGAATAAGTTTCTATAGTTCCTATTGTAACCATAATTTTATCTTTTATGTCATCTATATAAGTTGAAAGTTTAAAGTAGTTATTTTAGGTTTTATTTAAAGGGAGAACATTCTCTAAATAACTGGTTTGAAATAAGATGCTAAGGTGTGAGAAGAATATGTCAGTCAGTGAGCTTCCTGTGCCAAAATATTATAGAAGTTAAAACTACAAATTATATTTCATGTTGTTGAAGATTAGACAAACTAGGCATGGATCTGCTTTTCATACTTTGAATGCAGATTTGTGCGTCTGACATGAAAAGAATTATATAATTTCAGTAAAAAACAGGCAGACAACCACATTCTGCAGCAGTTTTCCCCACTGCATTTAGAGCTGCAGAGTGAAGAGGAAACCCGTAAGGTATGTCAGGGCAAGTGGATAATTCTCAGTTGAGAAAACAATTGCCTGTTGACTGTAGACTGGGCAATTTTTCTTCAAGTTTCCACCTCTTAAGGGACCCCACCTAGGAGACAGTGTGAGCCCTATTGTGAACAAATGAGATATCCATCTTTGGATCAACTCCACTGAGGCTTCAAGTAATATCAGAAACTGACCTAATGGTGCCCTAGATATTGCACTTCTAAAAACAAGGCTTGAGATGCAGTTCCTTTTCTTTGATTGTTTAAAAAACAGGGGCTTTCTGTGTTCAAAGACAGGAACTAAAATCACGGAAGCACATGACTATAGAGATGTGTAAAATTTATCTCACAAATACAAATTAAGCGAATCTTGTAGATAGGAGGTCTTTCTATTAATAATTTTCCTAATTAGAATCCCAGTAGTGCTTGTATTTTCTGGTTCAAGGATAATAATTAATTAAAGTACTGCTGTATCTTTCTTTTTAAAATGTAGAGGATGTTATTATGTTAATAACTATTTATTAAGTACCTACTGTGTGCCATTTACCTACAACTGAGCTAAGAATTGCCACTTCCAAAATGAGCTTTATTTGATATATTTCACTGACAGAATGATAGTGCTGAGAGGTATCAACATGGGCCTCATCACTAGGCTTCACCAAAATTACTCCTGATTGATGGCTATCTCTGCTGTCCTTAAAGATCTCCTAGGGTAGAAATGCTAGAAACTCATTAACAAATTCTATCAATAGGAAGTTCTCCCTAATAACCAATATCATCATGGAGCCAAAATCTGTTTTGTCTAGTTTTATCACCATTAACATTATAAATAGCTGGACATTAACATGTTCTCATAATTTAAAGCAACTAAACTTAACTATTTTTCCTGTTTCTTTTTCCTTTCATGCTTCAAAGAAAGATGCTTCGTTTTTCACAGCTAACACTAATTCATCACTCTCCAAGTGCTGTTCTCACCTTACAGATCTCCCTCCATTATTTTATTCTTTTCCCTTTCTCCTATATTAGCTGGCCATTTCTCCTAAGCATGTAAATATGTGCAAGATTCTCTCATAAAAAGCTCCAATTTATTCCTACATCGCCTCCTCTATTGTTAATTTCTCCTCTTGCCATCCTAGCAAGGTCATTTCACTTTCTCTTCCATTGTCTCCTTAACTCTTTGTGAGCTGACTACTTTCTCACTACACAGAAATTGCTCTAAAGTTATCTTAGGAGTGACAGTTATCAGGGCAACTTGGAAAAAGAGACAGAAGTTGAGTTATCTTGATTTTGTAGGAGGCTCCGGCTATGTTGAAGAAGTGGTCCAGCTCTACCAGCACCATCCCTCCTAGTCTTTTTAGGGTTATTGCCAGTGGGGTTGTGAGGAAGTCAGATTTCTGTAAATTAATATTGATAATGGTTATTTAAGGATATTTTATTTTTTAACATGATGGAATGAGTATACATCATATTACAGGTTATGACATTTCAAGAATATAATTGGTTCCAAATGAATAGCACAGATGGTACTGAGAAAGGGAATATAGTTTTTAAAGTCCTCAACTTCCATAGCAATATGCAAGTGTTAAAGGTTAAAGTAGAACCAAACGTAAATGATTTACCTGTGAGAATGCATTGCATATTGTTCACCCAATAAAGTTAATATTGGTGTACCCAATATTTAGTAACTTTTCCTTGGACAAGTTATAGGTTGACAGTCTCAGTTGGCTAGAAAAGGCTCACATAAGATAAATTTTAACAGATATAAAAGGAAAGTACCACATTTGAGTCTTTAAAAGTTCATTGCAAATCCTTATCAAAATATTAGTAAACCAAATCCAGCTATATTAAAAAAATTAAAAACCATAACCAAGTAGGAATTATCCAAGGAGTACGAAGTTAATTTAACATCTAAACATAAGTTAATATAAAGCATCATACATATTTGTTTCCTATTGCTATATAAGAAAACATTTCACAGGACCTGGGAATTAGAAAATGGATATCTTTGAGGGCTGTTATTCAGCCTACCACAGTGCTCTCCTGGTCTCAATGGCAGCCATCTCACATGCAAAATAGATTCACCACATCCTAAGGTCCTCATTACAGTATCAAGTCATGTCTAAAATCTCACCAAAGACTTATCAGTTCAGAATTCCCAAGTTTTATCATCTATGTTCATTGCTTACAAGTGCTACTTTTCACATAGCTTACAGGACATAATTCAGCTAAGCTTCTTGCAGTTGTGTAGCAAGGGTTTCCTTTCTTCAAGTTTCCAAAAACATGTTCCTCATTTCCTTTTGAGCCCTCACCAGAAGCCCCTTTAATACTCATATTTCTGCCAACAGTCTGCTTATGACTAAGTTTCTCTAAGACAGTACCGTGTTCCTCACTTCCTTCTGAATTCTTGTTAGTGGTACCTTTAAGCTCCAGTTATTCAAGGTAATCTAAGATTTTTCTCTAATATTCATCATAATTCTTCCAGTCTCTACCCAAGGCCCAATTCCAAATCCACTTCCTCATTTTTAGGTATCTATTAGAGCAGCACCCTGCTTCCAAGTACCAAGATATGTACTAGTTTCCTATTGCTATTTAGGATAACATATTCTCGGGTTCCAGGGAGAAGGGTGTAGGTATTTGGACGTATTTTGGGGCCACTATTCAGTCTATCACATCTCATTAATAGAATAAAAAAAAAAAAGGTCATCTCAATAAAGTTTTTAAAAATTGGCTGAATTCAATATCCTTCCATAATAAAAGCCTTCAACAAATTAGAAATAGAAAGGACTGTCCTCAACTTGATAAAACCCTTTTGTAAAAAACTCACAGCTAATATTATCCTTAACTGTGGAAGCTTCAGTGCTATTTCCCTATGATTGGAATTAAGGTAAGAATGTTAGCTCTCACCGCTTCTATTCAACTGTGTTCTGGAGGTTCTAGCCAGTGCAATAAGTACAAAAAAAGTTTTAATGTAATATCATATAGAGATTAAAAAGAAAGAAATAAGACTCTATTTACACATGACATGACTCTGTATATAGAAAAATCCAAGCAATACACACACACACACACACACACACACACACACACAACCTGTTAGAACTAAAAACGAGTTTAGTAAGGTTGCATAAGACAAGATCAATTATATAAAACAAAACTGTATTTCAATACATTAAAAATAAACAATCCAAAATGAAATTATGAAGATAATCTATTCGTAATAGCATAAGAAGCAAAATAGTTAAAATTAACAAAACAAATATAAGACTTGCACAAAGAAAATTATAAAACATTGCTGAAAGAAATAAAAGAAGATCAAAATAAATGGAGAGACCTTTATAGTGCTGTCCTCTGGCCTCCACACAGAAAGCTTTCTCACCCCACCTTGGCTCTAACACCCACCCCAATGTGGATGACCACACTGCTGTCCTCTCATTCACAAAGAGAGACTATGTCCTCTCATACAGAAAGCTCTTCTCGTCTCCTTTGGATGCAATACCATGCCACTTCATATTTCGCTTCTGAATGAGAAAACGTGCCTTTAGCAGCCCAACCTAATTGAGTGTAGACTGAATCATTCAGGAAGGAAGACAGAAAGACAAGGAAGAAGAGATGGAAGGAGACAAGATGAGAGAGAGGAAAAGCTTATTTTCTTTTATAATTAGATTTTTTTTCCTTTAAAATCATCACTCTATGTCTACATGCTACAAGTTATAATAATCCCGTATCCCATAAGCATCACGTCAAGCTGGAAGGTTTTATTTAATACCAAGCATCACAGTTAAAGAGCATGAAGAAGAGGACAACAGAGTGGAGAAAAGTACTGGAATTATTTAGCCTGGAAATGAATTTAGAGAAGATACAACTGTCTTCAAATATTTGAAAGAGTATCATGTAGAAAGGAGAATGGTATAAGCTTTCTTCGGTATGTTCCAGAAAGAAAATGTAGTCTCAGTGGAAGGGCCTTAGAACTGAAATTGGGGATCACTAAAATTGTCCTTTTGGGTGCTCAGCCTCTGTGCCAGAGGCAAGTGCTGCATTCTGGGTGCTGCAATCCTGAGGACACGGCCTCTCTGACACCTCCGGCCCCAGGGAATCGGTGGCATCCGTGGTGGGAGCGGCCACAGCCACCCTGGCTCCTCACATGAGTTCTTCCCTTCGCCTTGCTGAGAGCCTGTCCCGGCCATGGGGACAACTCTTTTGTCCTCCCTCTGAGGCTCGTGGGACCGACAGATGGCTGTGGCAACTGAGGGCTGAACTGCAGACAGCAGCAAGCATACAGTGAATGGTGCATTTGAGCGCCTTCGGTGATTACCACTCACACCCTTTCCAGGGACACCTTAAAAGAACCAACAAGTATCCAGTTTACTGAGATATAATCCCAGATTCATGGAGTTGTTGCACACCAGATACCTCTTGTCTCACTAAGACTGGAACAGTTGAGCATCACACACCAAGAGAGACATCAGGTTAAAAAAAAAAAAAAGAAAACGGCAAACCTTGGATCTTTTCCTGCTTTAGAAGCAACAAGAATGGAAAATTGATAATCAAAGGCTGTCGTGGTCTAGCAGAAAAGACAGAGGAATGCAGAACTGCCAACGCAGTCAGTAAGAGCCGTGTGGCTGACAGGGTCTTGGTGCCCCGGCGTGGTATCAGGCCTGAGCCTCTGAGGTGGGAGAGCCGAGCTCAGAACATTGGATGACAAGATACCTCCGGGCCCCACAGAATATCAACCAGCAAGAGCTCTCCCAGAGATCCCTGTCTCAGTGCTAAGACCCAGCTCCACTCAATGGCCAGCAAGCTCCAGTGCTCTATGCCCCATGCCAAACAACTAGCAAGACAGGAACACAACCCCACCCATTAGCAGAGAGGCTGTCTAAAATCATACTAAGTTCACAGACACCCCAAAACACACCACCGGATGCGGCCATGCCAACCAGAAGGCAAGATCCGGCCTCATCCACCAGAACACAGGCTCCAGTGCAATGCACCGGGAAGCCTACACAAGCCACTGACCCAACCTTACCCAATGAGGGCAGACACTAAAAACAATGGGAGCTACGAACCTGCAGCCTGCAATAAGGAGACCTAAATACAGTAAGTTAATGAAAATGAGAAGACAGAGAAATACGCAGCAGATGAAGGAGCAAGGTAAAAACCCACCACACCTATCAAATTACGAGGAAATAGGCAGTCTACCTGAAAAAGAATTTAGAGTAATGATAGTAGAGATGGTGCAAAATCTTGGAAATAGAAGGGAGAAAATACAAGACACTTTTAACAAGGACATAGAAGAACTAAAAAGCAAACAAACAATGATGAATAACACAATAAATGAAACTAAAAATTCCCTAGAAGGAATCAATAGTAGAATAACTAACGCAGAAGAACGGATAAGTGACCTGGAAGATAAAATAGTGGAAATACTACCACACAGAAGAATAAAGAAAAAAGAATGAAAAGAATTGAGGACAGTATCGGAGACCTCTAGGACAACATTAAATGCACCAACATTCGAATTATAGGGGTCCCAGAAGAAGAAGAGAAAAAGAAAGGGACTGAGAAAATATTTGAAGAGATTATGGTTGAAAACTTCCCTAACATGGGAAAGGAAATAGTCAATCAAGTCCAGGAAGTGCAGAGAGTTCCATACAGATAAATGTAAGGAGGAACACACCAAGACACATATTAATCAAACTATCAGAAATTAAATAAAAAGAAAAAATATTAAAAGCAACAAGAAAAGGCAGCAAATTGCATACAAGGGAATTCCCATAAGGTTACCAGCTGATATTTCAGCAGAAACTCTGCAAGCCAGAAGGGAGTGGTAGGACATATTGAAAGTGATGAAAGGGAAAAACGTACAACCAAGATTACTCTACCCAGCAAGGACATCATTCAGATTGGACAGAGAAATTAAAACCTTTACAGACAAGCAAAAGTTAAGAGAATTCAGCACCACTGGGCCAGCTTTGCAACAAATGTTGGGAGAACTTCTACAGGCAGGAAACACAAGAGAAGGAAAAGACCTACAATAACAAACCAAAAACAATTAAGAAAATGGTAATAGGAACATACATATTGATAATTACCTTAAATATAAATGGATTAAATTCTCCAACCAAAAGACGTAGACTGGCTGAATAGATGCAAAACAAGACCCATATATATGTTGTCTACACGAGACCAACTTCAGACCTAGGGACACATACAGACTGAAAGTGAGAGGATGGAAAAAGATATTCCATGCAAATGGAAGTCAAAAGAAAGCTGGAGTAGCAATTCTCATATCAGACATAATAAACTTTAAAATAAAGACTATTACAAGAGACAAAGAAGGACACTATATAATGATCAAGGGATCAATCCAAGAAGAAGATATAACAATTGTAAATATTTATGCACCCAACGTAGGAGCACCTCAATACATAAGGCAAATGCTAACAACCATAAAAGGGGAAACTGACAATAACAGAATAATAGTGGGGACGTTAATACCCCACTTTCACCAATGGATAGGTCTTCTAAAATGAAAATAAATAAGGAAATACAAGCTTTAAATGACACATTAAACAAGATGGACCTAACTGATATTTATAGGACATTCCATCCAAAAGCAGTAGAATACACTTTCTTCTAAAGTGCTCTTGGAACATTCTCCAGGATAGATCATATTTTGGATCACAAATCAAGCCATGGTAAATTTAAGAAAATTGAAATCATATCAAATATCTTTTCCTACCACAATGCTGTGAGACTAGTAACATTTACAGTAAAAAAAAAAAAAAAAAACTGTAAAAAATACAAACACAGGGAGGCTAAACAATACACTACTAAATAACCAAAAGATCACTGAAGAAATCAAAGAGGGGATCAAAAAATACCCAGAAACAAATGACAGTGAAAACACTATGACCCAAAACCTATGGGATGCAGCAAAAGCAGTTCTAAGAGGGAAGTTTATAGCAATACAATCCTACCTCAAGAAACAAGAAAAATCTCAACTAAACAACCTAACCTTACACCTAAAGAAATTATAGAAAGACAAAAAAACAAAAAAAAACCAAAGTTAGCAGAAGGAAAGAAATCATAAAGATCAGATCAGAAATAAATGAAAAAGAAATGATAGCAAAGATCAATAAATCTAAAAGCTGTTTCTTTGAGAAGATAAACAAAATTGGTAAACCTTTAGCCATACTCATCAAGAAAGAAAGGGAGAAGACTCAACTCAACAGAATTAGAAATGAAAAAAGGAGAAGTAACAATTGACACTACAGAAATACAAAGGATCGTGAGAGATTACTACAAGCAACTACATGCCAATAAAAAGGAGAGCCTGGAAGAAATGCAAAAATTCTTAGGAAAGCACAACCTTCCAAGACTGAACCAGGAAGAAATAGAAAATATAAACAGACCAATCACAAGCACTGAAATTGATACTGTGATTAAAAATCTTCCAACAAACAAAAGTCCAGGACCAGATGGCTTCACAGGCGAATTCTATCAAACATTTAGTGAAGAGCTAACACCTGTCCTTCTCAAACTCTTCCAAAATATAGCAGAGGGAGGAACGCTCCCAAACTCATTCTACGAGCCCACCATCACTCTTACACCAAAACCAGACAAAGATGTCACAAAAAGAATACTAAGGTCAAAATCACTGGTGAAAATAGATGCAAAAATCCTCAACAAAATACTAGCAAACAGAATCCAAGAGCACATTCAAAGGATCATACACCATGATCAAGTGGGGTTTGTCCCAGGAATGCAAGGATTCTTCAATATACGCAAATCAATCAATGTGATACACCATATTAACAAATTGAAGGATAAAAACCATATGATAATCTCAGTAGATGCAGAACAAGCTTTCAACAAAATTCAACACCAATTTATGATACAAACCCTCCAGAAAGTAGGCATAGAGGGAACTTACCTGAACATAATAAAGGCCATATATGACAAACCCACAGCCAATATTATTCTCAATGGTGAAAAACTGAAACCATTTTCACTAAGATCAGGAACAAGACAAGGTTTCCCACTCTCACCACTCTTATTCAACATAGTTTTGGAAGTTTTAGCCACAGCAATCAGAGAAGGAAAAGAAATAAAAGAATCCAAATTGGAAAAGAAGAAGTAAAGTTGTTGCTCTTTGCAGATGACATGATCCTATACGTAGAGAATCCTAAAGATACTACCAGAAAACTACCCTAGAGCTAATCAATGAATTTGGTAAATAGCAGAATACAAATTTAATGCACAGAAATCTCTTGCATTCTTATACACTAATGATTAAAAGTCTGAAAGAGAAATTAAGGAAACACTTCCATTTACCATTGCAACAAAAAGAATCAAATACCTAGGTATAAACCTACCTAAGGAGACAGAAGACCTGTATGCAGAAATCTAGAAGACACTGATGAAAGAAATTAAATATGATACAAATAGATGGAGAGATATACCATGTTCTTGGATTGGAAGAATCAACATTGTGAAAATGACTATACTACCCAAAGCAATCTAGAGATTCAGTGCAATCCCTATCAAACTACCAATGGCATTTTTCACAGAACCAGAACAAAAACTTTCACAATTTGTATGGAAACACAGAAGACCCCAAATAGCCAAAGCAATCTTGAGAAAGAAAAATGGAACTGGAGGAATCAGGCTCCCAGACTTCAGACTACTATAGAGCTGCAGTGTTCAAGACAGTATGGTACTAGCACAAAAACAGAAATATAGATCAATGAAACAGGATAGAAAGCCCAAAGGTAAACCCATGCACATATGATCATCTTATCTTTGATAATGAGGCAAGAGTATACAATGGAGAAAAGACAGTCTCTTCAATAAGTGGTGCTGGGAAAACTGGACAGCTACATGTAAAAGAATGAAATTAGAGCACTTCCTAACATCATACACAAATGTAAACCGAAAATGGATTAAAGACCTAAATGTAAGACCAGACAGTATTGAACTCTTAGAGGAAAACATAGAACACTCTTTGACATAAATCACAGCAAGATCCTTTTTGACCCACCTCCTAGAGAAATGAAAATAAAAACAAAAATAAACAACTTGGACCTAATGAAACTTAAAAGCTTTTGCACAGCAAAGGAAACCATAAACAAGACGAAAAGACAGCCCTCAGAATGGGAGAAAATATTTGCAAACGAAGCAACTGGCGAAGGATTAATCTCCAAAATATACAAGCAGCTCATGCAGCTCAATGTCAAAAAACAAACAACCCCTTCCAAAAATGGGCAGAAGACCTAAATAGTCATTTCTCTAAAAAGATATACAGATTGCCAACAACCACATGAAAGGTTGCTCAACATCACTAATCACTAGAGAAATACAAATCAAAACTCAATGAGGTATCACCTCACACTGGTCAGAGTAGCCATCATCAAAAAATCTACAAACAGTAAATGCTGGAGAGGGTGTGGAGAAAGGGGAACCCTCTTGCACTCTTGGTGGGAATGTAAACTGATACAGCCACTATGGAGAACAGTATGGAGGTTCCTTAAAAAACTAAAAATAGAACTACCATATGACCCAGTAATCCCACTACTGGACATATACCCTAAGAAAACCATAACTCAAAAACAGTCATGTACCACAATGTTCATTGCAGCACTACTTAGGATAGCCAGGACATGGAAGCAACCTAAGTGTCCATCAACAGATGGATGGATAGCGAAGATGTGGCCCACATACACATTGGAATATTAGTCAACCATAAAAAGAAATGATACTGAGTTATTTATAGTGAGGTGGATGGACCTAGAATCTGTCATACAGAGTGAAGTAAGTCAGAAAGAGAAAAACAAATACCATATGCTAACACATATATATGGAAGCTAAACAACATGGTTCTGAAGAACCTAAGGACTGGACAGGAATAAAGACACAGACGTAGAGAATGGAGTTGACACTGGGAGGGGGAAGGGTAAGCTGGGACAAAGTGAGAGAGTAGCATTGACATGTATACACTACCAAATGTAAAATAGATTGCTAGTGAGAAGCAGCTGCATAACACAGGGAGATGAGCTCGGTGCTTTGTGACCACCTAGAGGGGTGGGAGGGAGATCGAAAAGTGAGGGGATATGGATATATATGTATACATATAGCTGATTCACTTTGTTGTACAGCAGAAACTAACACAATATTGTAAAGCAATTATACTCCAATAAACATGTTAATTAAAAAAAGAAATTATCCTAAGAAAAGAATATAGTCTCTTAAATGAATGGTGTTGGGAAAACTGGACAGCAACATGCAAAAGAACGAAACTGGTCCGCTGTCTTACACGGTACCCCAAATCATCAAAATGGGTTAAGGACATGAACCATAAAACCTGAAACCCGAAACCATTAATATCATAGAAAAAATGTATAAGGGGTAAACTCTTTGACATCAGTCTTGGCAATGATATTTTGGATTTGACACCAAAATCAAAGACAACAAAAGCAAAAGTAAACAAGTGGAACTGCAAAAAAATAAATAGCTTCTGTGCAGCAAAGGAAACCTTCAACAAAATGAAAAGACAACCTATGGAAAGGGAGAAAATGTTTGCGTATCATATATTTGTTAAGAAGTAATATAAAAAATATATAAAGAATGCATAATACTCAATAGCAAAAAAACAAAAAAAGCAAACAATCCAATTAAAAAATGGGAGGAAGATCTGAATAGACGGTTTTCCAAAAAAGACATAGATGGCCAACAGGCACATGAAAAGATGCTCAACATCAATGATCATCAGGAAAATACAAGTCAAAACCACAGTGAGTCATCACCTCACACCTGTCAGAATAGCTGTTATCAAAAAGACAAAAAATTATAAGTGCTAGGGAGGATGTGGAGAAAGAGAACCCCTGTGCACTGTTGGTGGGAATGCAAATTGGTGTAGCCATTGTTAAAAACAGTATGGCGTTTCCTCAAAAAATTATAAGTAGAAATACCATACAATTCAACTTCTGAGTATATATCCAAAGCAAACAAAATCACTGTGTTGAAACTATATCTACACACACACACACACACACACACACACACACGCACGCACTCGCACACATGCATGCACAATGGAATATTCAGCCATAAAAAGAAGGAAATTCTGCCATTTGCAACATTTATACACTAACAATGAAATATCATAAAATTTAAGAAAGCATTCCATTTACAATGTATTAAAAGGAATGAGATACCTAGGAATAAATTTAACTGAGGTGAAAGACCTGTACTCTGAAAATTATAAGATACTGGTGAAAGATATTGAAGACACAAATAAATGGAAAGATAGACCATTCTCATGGATTGGAAGCCTTAATATTGTAAGAATGTCCATATTACCTCAAGCAGTCTACAGATTCAAAGCAATTTCCCTCAGAATTCCGATGGCATTTTTCACAGAAATAGAACAAACGATTCTAAAGTTTGTATGGAACCACCAAAGATCCCAAATAGCCAAAGCAGTCTTGAGATGCAAGAACAAAGCTGGAAACATCATGCTCCAAGTTTCCAAACTATATTACAAAGCTACAGTAATCCAAACAGTATGGTATTGGCTTAAAAACAGACATAAATCAGTGGAACAGAATAGAGAACCCAGAAATAAGCCCACACATATATGACCAATTAATTTATGACACAGGAGGCAAGAATATACAATGGGAAAAAACAGTCTCTTCGATAAGCAGTGCTGGGAAAACTGGACAGCTACATGTAAAAGAATGAAACTGGACCACTGTCTTACCCCATACATAAAAGTTAACTCAAAATGCATTAAAGACTTGACTGTAAAACTGGAAACTCTAAAACTCCTAGTAGAAAATGTAGGCAGTTAGTACCGTGACATCACACTTAGCAATATTTTTTATCTGACTTCAAAGGCAAGAAAAGCAACAAAAACAAAAATACACTAATGAGACTTCATCAAACTAAAAGACTTCTGCACAGCAAAGGAAAATGTCAACAAAAATAAAAAGGCAACCTACTGAATGGGAGAAGAAATTTGCAAATCTCGTGTCTAAAAAGGGATTAATATCCAAAATATATAAAGAATTTGTATAGCTTAATAACAAAAAATAATAATTTGATTTAAAAATGGGAGAGGTTCTGAATATTTTTCCAAAGACATACAGATGGCCAACAGACACAGGAAAAGATGTTCAACATCACTAATCATGAGGGAAATACAAATCCAAACCACAGTGAGATATTACATCACACCTGTCAGAATGGCTATCTAAAGGACTAGAAATAATAAGTTTTTGCAAAGATATGGGGTAAAGGGAACCCTAGACGCTGTTGGTGGGAATGTAAATTTGTGCAGCCACTACAGAAAACTATATGTAAGGTCCTCAAAAAATTAAAAAATGGAACTACCTTATGATCCAGTAATTCTATTTCTGGGTATTTATCCAAAGAAAATAAAAACACTAATTCAAAAAGAAAAAGAAAATTGTCCTTTCTAGTGTCCTCAGTCAGAGATCAGATAATCATCTTCTGTGTTGTTCAAATATCTCTTGTTCTCAGGTGGTGGGTTGTTGTAAGTCTCCTCCAACATTAATTCTAGAGTTGACATGTTAAGAATATATCAATTGAACCATTATAGATTAACCTTGGACTATTTCATACTTTTAGAGGGAGCAAAACTTAGTAGATGTCAGATGCTGTTTCTACAAATGTTATTGGATGTTCTACTGATAGCCACTAATAGCTCCCAAAATCATTTCCTCTACAGTCAGCAAAGTCATGGACTGGATGCCACATAGTGATAGTTAGCTATAGGTCAATTTATATGACCTACCTGTATGTCCAGTCCATGCTGGAATGGATAGTGTCCTTTAGTTGGTGATACAGTGTCAAATTGGTTCCTTGATAGTGGCAATGGGAAGCAGAGAGATGCCCAATTGTGGCCACAGGTCTTTCCTCTTCTTGACAAATGAAAACACGTGCCAGGTTAGGAAAATTCCAAGCACTATAAAAATACCTTTACAATGTTGCAGGTTTAAAAACGTATTTAAAATATATGAACATTTCAATCACCTGCCTTTTCATTCATTAACTTACAGAATAAATTAATAACGAAAGCAAATAACATGATGCAGAATGAATGAACTCAATTTAGTCAGCCAGTCATAATGGAAAAGTCTGTATGTGCCATATTCACAAACATGTCCAGTCCTTATATTAAAAAAAAACCTTATTCTTGGAGCTGAGCCTTACTTTTACTTTATAACGTAGTTTGAATAAATATAAAATAGCAGCCAAGTACACTTATATAAATCAGACAGATCTCATCGTGTTTTTTTCACCATATGCACTGAAAAAGAAACAGGTTTACCCATTTATTCTGGCAAAGGGTTAGTACTTGAACTCTCCGAGAGGGAGCAAGCAATATTAAAGGCACTGTGTGACAAGCCGCACAAATATTTGAGCCATTAAATTAGGATGTTTTTCCTAAAGATTTATAATTTAAGTGAGTCGGCAACCTGTAGGTAGCATTAAAAATGAGCTTTTAGCTGCTAATAAGCTTCCTCTTGGTTACACAGCCTGTTGTCTTCCTGAGGCGAAGAGAAGAGGGAGCTGCACGAGCTACTGTTTGCAGTGTATGAATAAGATAACAAATGGAGAGAGGGCGTGGATGTTGATGAAGAAGGTTTGATTAGCAATTGGCAACATGAAAACTTCTGAATTATTTTGCAAATTTAAAGAAAAGTTACACATGCAGTTGGTGAGCAGAATTATGGACACAAAAATAGAACTATCTGAAGAAGCAGACATTTTGTTTTCATGCATGTGATTTGGGTATTTTTGCATCTCTTTATCTTTAATCAAAACTCAAGCTAGGATCTTGATACAAAGCAAATGGAATTTACTTGCATGGTGCTTAGCCACCAAGCAAATGTTGCTAGCATTTCCCCAGGCCACACCAGTCTGGGATAACAGTGGAATGATAATAAGTAACAGAATGTAAATGGTACGTGCAAAGCTTCACCAGACTGTAAGAACACATGAGGTCACATTTACATTCATCCCCCCAAATCTCTACATTTGGAGGCTCCACCTGTTTGGCTAGCATAGGGAATTCCTGGTTATTCCAAGTGTTCTCCCCCAAATATTTGCAACATCCCAAATGTTGCATATTACTTTAACATGTCTCAACAGTAAACAACACCAAAACCAACTAGAATTGGCTAAAACAGGGAGAAAAAATATTCTTTAATAACAAGAAGACAAGAGATAATGTAGTTTTATCCCAGGCTCACTATCATCAAGGACCCAGGTTCTTTCCATTGCTCACCCTCTCATTATCAGAGCGCTACCTTGGTGGACTAGTTTTCTAGGGCTATTGAAACAAAATACCACAGACTAGGTGGCTTTAAAAAATTGGAAATGTATGATCTCACTGCTTTGGAGGTTAAAAAGTTGAAATCAAGTCCAAATTCTCCTTCTAGAGAGGAGCCCTTCCTTGCCTCTACCTACCTGGTTGCCAGAAATACTTGAGGTTCCTTGGGTTGAGGCTGGGTTACTCCAATCTCTGCTTCATCCATTGCATGGCATTCTCCCTGTGTGTCTGCATTCCCTCTTCTTACTAGGACACCAGTGTTTGGATTAGATCCTGTCATCATCAAACAACACCTCATCTGAATGTGATTATATCTGCAAAGACCTTGTTTCCAAATGAGTTCACATTCACAGGTTCTGGATGGACATGAATTTCAAGGGGTGTACTGTCTTCCACCTGCTCCCTCATATGCACAGAACAGCTGCTGCAGATGTCATCTTCTCAAGATAACTCGATACTTAGTTATGGAAAAAACTGTCTTTACTTGTTTTCTCATATTCAGAATGAAGAATGCATTCCTAGTAGTTCCACCCAGAAGATGTTCCTTCATGTCTCATTCATAAGAAATGGTTGCCCTTTCTAAACCGTTTATTACCTGGGAGAAAAAACAATTTCCATGATTGGTGTATACTAAATGTATTTCCATTCCTGGATTATGAAGGGATTAGTCTTCACTGAAGCACATGACTACCCATTTCTGAACAGAATTAGTGTTCTTTACAAAAAAAAAGACAAGTGTGGCAGAGGAAGAGTTGGAAAATGACTAAGTTGACAATAAAAAGAGTCTGCCATATTCAAGCTTCTTTATACACATGAGAGACTCAATCCTGGTAATTCTTGTCATAAAGAAAAGCAATAAATCAGCTGCATATTTCAAGTTTAGATACTACAATACTAATTCCTCCAGTCACAAGAAATTGCCAATTCATCTAAAACCTTACATTAGCAGTCTCAATTGTTTCAAGCAGTGGGGTCACCAAAGGGGAGTCCAGAGAACAGCCCCTATGTATGCTCCTGCCTCTAACTTTGCCACTGATGAAAACAAAGGAACAGAACACTATTGGGTTTTGCCTTTATTCTATAAAGATTCCACCGTCTGAGACTGACTAGTTCCAGTTAATCATTCAAATAGGCCTTAGGACAGTTCCATACATTCATGGAAACGACGGTGTTACGGGCTAAATTTTGCCTCCCCCCACATTCACATATTGGAGTCCTAACCCCCAGTACATCAGAATGAGACTGATGACACTGTATTTAAAGATTTAAAGACAGCCTTTAAAGAGATGATATGAGGTCATATGGGTGTCCTCATAAGAAGAGATGGGGATAAGATATGTACATGCACAGAAAAAGACCAGGTAAGGACACAGTGAGAAGACAGTCATCTGCAAGCCAAGGAGACACTTCTCAGTAGAAATCAAACATATTTGCACCTGGATCTTGGACTTCTAGTCTCCAGAACTGCAAGAAAATTAATTTCTGTTGTTTACGTCCCCCAGCCTGTGGTTTTCATCATGGCAGCTGTTGCTGACTATTACAGAGTTTCAGGAGCTGATTGGCTGAGGATCTGTGCCTTCCATGTGCAATTAAGGCATAACTCACAGGAAGGTCATCTAAATTCTACAGTTTTCAGATATTGGATGAATCTTATCTTTCAACACACACACACGTGGGCACACAAACACGATTCTTTCAAAAATGAGCCCTGGTTCAGAACAAGTTCTGAACATCTGTCTTACATTACTCACCTAAGTGGTCATTCCCTTTTGAATTCCCTCCCAGTTAGTTTAATACCTCCTCATTGCTGGAATTACCCAGCTCATTTTCCCGCAGAAATGCACTACTGACCAGTGCTCACTGACCCCTGTGCTGGTGACAGGCATCCTGATGACAGAGGACATAGTTTTAAATGCACAAGCTCTGCAGTCAGAGTTCCTGAGTTTGAATCTCTGCTTTTCTAGGCATCACTTGGGTGGGTTACTGAAGGCCTCTTTGTCTCCACCACAGCATCTATAAAATGAAGACAGTAAAGGGACTCATTAGGGTTAAATGAGGTAATATGTGTAAACCCAGAGGAAGTTTTCAGTAAACAGAAATGAGAACTATGTGTAAACCCAGAGGAAGCTTTCAGTAAACAGAAATGAGAACTACTAGTGGCAATGCCCTCACTGGGTTAAAGCAGTTCTGCACTGCAGAATGGAGATGGCAGTTTGGAAGGGAAGAAGGACCTCTGCCCTTTCCGCACCTTGATCTCAGAGCAGCACTGTCCTTCCCTGAGTTTTCATGATCTTACCTCTCATTATGTTCTTCCATACACCTCATTCTCTTCATTTTCTGTCTCTGTCTCTGACTCTCTTTTTCTCTCTCTCTGTCCCTCTTTCTCTTTATCTCCATGTTGACCTCTATCTTGATCTCTACCTAGATCTCCGTCTCTCTCCAGGTCCAAACCAATTCATAGCACCTAGGAGATAAGGGAGCAGATTCCAAATGCCTGTTTATTTAGACTTTCATTTGATCAGCAGAGAATAACTGAGCACCCCCAAAGACCTGTGACCAGTGCACTGTGTTGGATGTACAGTGAGAATACACACATGTTCCCTATCATCATGGAGCTTATAATCTAGCAGATAACATGGACAATTATAGCATTTTCAAATGTGTTGAGAACTCAGAGAAGTACAAAGCCCTGTGGGTGAATAGGGGGAGGAATAACCTATTCCTTGACCTGAGAGTTGACTGTCAATCAGCTCTGCTGTGTCAGGAAGGAAGAGTCTTACAGGCTGTGGCAAGGTATGAGCAAAGGTCTTGAGACAGTTTAAGAGAAGATCCATTTGAGAAAATGAAACGTGACCAGTGTGATGGAAGCATAGGCAGTGAGTCCAAATAAAGTACAATGAGGTTGCAGAAGTCAACAAGACCCTGATTCAGCAGAGGTATTTGCTTTTCCATGTACTTGTTGATTCATGTTAAGTATTTTCATCCTTTATTGGGGTATAATTGCTTTACAATGGTGTGTTAGTTTCTGCTTTATAACAAAGTGAATCAGCATTTGACTGCACTCAAGAGTTTTTAAAAGATCACTTTGGCTGCATATATGTAATGGATGGTGGGACTGATGGGAGGGACATGGTTCACAGGAAGGCCAGTCATGAGACTGTAAGGATAGTTAAGGTGTCAGATGATGAAGACAGTTGCAGGGACTGAATAGATTGATCTGAGATAAGCCACTGTATTTTGGACGTTGAATAACTTTTAGATTTATGGCTTGAGCCCTGGTGGTGCCATTTACCAAGGAAGATAGGATAAACGAAAGAATGGGATAGGGTTAAAGAAGATCAGTACAGCTGGGGTTATGTAGTTATCAAGGTGCTTAGCAGATGGCCAGATGGAACAATGCAGAAAACAGTTACACACACACACACACACACACACACACACACACACACACACACACACACACACACACACACATATATGTCTGTAGCTCAGAAGAGCGTTTTGAGCTAGAAGTCAGAATTTGAGAATATTTGGCATTGGCAAGACAGCTACCACATATGAAAATGTAGTCTAGGTAGGGAAGTTAGTATACTCTCCAATAGTTACTGTGAAGATTAAATCACAAAGGCACTTGGCTTAGCGTTTGATATACAATCAAATACCATTCAGTAATGGGTTGTTGTTATTTATATCTATATTCACACAAATGTAAAGATTAGATTAGAAAATGAAAGCATAGGGCTTCCCTGGTGGCGCAGTGGTTGAGAGTCCGCCTGCCGATGCAGGGGACACAGGTTCGTGCCCCGGTCCGGGAAGATCCCACATGCCGCAGAGTGGCTGGGCCCGTGAGCCATGGCCGCTGAGCCTGCGCGTCCGGAGCCTGTGCTCCGCAACGGGAGAGGCCACAACAGTGAGAGGCCCGCGTACCGCAAAAAAAAAAAAAAAAAAAAAAGAAAATGAAAGCATAGTGAGGATAACTTATTTGCCACAGTCATGCAATTAATAAGACTGGGTGCTAGAATTTAGTCCTTTGTCCATGTCTGTCTAAATCCAAAGCCCACAACCAATCCCCCTTCCTTTTCTTTTGCTTACAAATGATTCAAATATATTTATTATTATTGAATTAATTCTTTGAACATCAACTTTTCCTTGAAATGAGCCAGATGAATGCATCATGTGGTCATTCAGAAAATGCCATATGCTATGATGCTGCCACTCGAAAATTATACTAAATAGGTAAAGAGTTAACAAAAAATTATGAATTTCCCATAAAAAAAAAGTATGAAGTTCCCATCAATCAAGTTACCAGTATGTAAAAATCCATATGTTTTTAGCAAAACATGACAACTTTTATAACCCTAAAAGTCAGCCATAGTGTCAGATATCATTGGTTTGTAAAGTATCCTTGATTTAAAATGGAAGAATCAGCTCTTGAAACAAAGAGAAAAATGAGTTACATCTTTGGAATATTAATTTTTGAGACTCATCGAGGGAACTCTTAGAGAGCTCATGTGTCTTAGTTATTTTCATTCACATTGAGTGGAACTCAGCCCTGCATTGTCATTTGCAAGATGCTTGTTTGAGTTGCCTGAAGCTGAATTATGAGAGCAACTTCATTCTTTAAGTGTTATGCTCTTTCTCTCTGGCTCTTCACTCCTCTTCCAAGTCTCTGCTACATTACTTCAGTGGCTATAATGAAGTGAATCCAAATTATTAGTTTGAGGCTAGCAAGAGACCTGACATGCACACAAAATATTCTTTTAACATTTCACTGAGCTGATCATCCTAAAGGATTTACTCTGTCTTTTATAAGCTCTTACTCAGCTTTCATTTTTTTCTCTTAATGTATCTTGGTGGTTTATCTCAAGGAAGTTTTAAAATGTCAACCTGAATCTCTCAGTAAAGTTGTCGCAATTTTTGTTTTTTAGTTAACATATTTAGTTGATGATTTCAAACTTATAAAAAAAAAGTAAGAACCTGATCAGACAAGTCTTAACAGTACCCTATGTTTAACACAAAATGTACATAGTATGTTTGCTGTGACTAATTATTAAACTATGACTAATGTGCATAGAAAAAAATGCGTTAGATTTCATTTTATTCTTCTATGGTAAAGAATATCACATTAGTTCACATGAAATTTCCTTAAGATATTAGATAATATAAATTATATTCCAATTTTAAAAGAGATTTAAGGATTATGGAAAAGGGACAAAATGAGGAAAAGTATTAGCAATTCATGGGATTACATATATATCATTTTCATTGTCATCCTTAATTCTTCAACTGATTTGAAACCTTTGAAACATTGAAAGTATTCAGCCAAGAAGAGCAGCCCAGCACCTTTATAGTGATAAAGACTACAGCTTATGGCATAACTTGGTCTGTTAAGCAAATGAGCTTGCCCAAGTGTAATTCTGAAGGAGTATTCCCATCCAGGTATGGGCATGACTGGAAAGTCATTGGTCTTCCTTAAGAACACTGCTCCTATAAAACTTCTAAGCCAAAGGGAATGTGTGTTTCTCCCAATTATGCATATTCTAAAGACACCAACAAGAGATCAAGGGGCTGAATTAATCGAGCTTAATTCCTTCTTTCCAACTGACTATTCATTCACTAAGAGTAAGGAAGGAGGAAGCAAAGTGGGGCCAGCAGAATTACTCAGATGGTGGTCTCTCCACTGAAAACACCGGGAAAAGCAAATAAATGTGTCCCTTCTCAAGGAGTTCAGGTAAAGATTTAGAGAGTCAACTGTCATGATCTTCTGTTTCTGTTGGTAAATGGGCATTTGTTCTCAATTAAAACGAAGAATATTCTGAATAAAGACCTCATTCAAGGTAGAGTCCTGCTGAAAAAAAAATGACTCAAGTGCTAGGAAGCCCTGAAGAGTCCTTGTTAAATTTCACACTCTGATAAGAATTACAAGTTCCTCATTGCTCAACATGCCATTCTTTGTTAGTCAGCAGGTGTCCACCCTGCTATTACCATGGAATTAGATCTCCATAGTTGCCTCCAGCTGTCTCCATCCAGACCCTGGGAAATCTTGTCATGAAACAAAGGATGTCCTCCAACTTTGCTGCCAAGCACTGACTCCACATTCTTTTGGCTACTAGTGATTTCTTTTCTGGGATCCATGAAGCAGGAGCCAGGTATACAACTACTAGTAAAACTGAGATCTTATGACATGTTTTACACAAATTTCAGAAAACCACTGGCTAGAAAATGATGGCTACATGTGTCACCTTCCAAATACATTCTTCCCAGAGTATCATAACAAAAATATTCAAGCTCAAATGACAGAATTAGTAATTATATTTCTCATTTTTAGAATATCCACATTATAGTCACCTGGGAGATTTATATCTTGTAATATATAAGTGTCTTATAGTCTCAGACTATCCACTTTCTGGTTCAAAAAATGCAAAATTAGCTAAAGTGGTCAATGTTGAATGTGTTCCAGTGTTCAGCCTGGGTTCAGTATTAGTATAGTGATTTATCTGGAGCTCTAATCACTGTATACGTCAAGAGTAATCCCTCCTCCCAAATTTTATCCAACAATAAGAAAAAAACTTCACTTCATCATTTTGATTTGCTGGTATTTAACACATCTCCCAACCAGAAAGAGAACCATACAAATGTGGGGTGTGTATGTGCATGCGTGTGTGTGTGTGTGTATTTGTATAGAGCATGCGTATGTGTGTGTGTGTATTTGCATAGAGTTATATGTTTTAACACTGTACTTTATGTATTAACTCTTAACTGAAGGACATATTCTTTCTACCTTTCATCCTCTTTGCTTTATATACAGTACCCCCTGTTTCTCCTACCTACAGTTTCCTTAGAACATACATATCTCACTGGAAATGAAGCCTCTGAATGTCCTGATCGAAAAATTTAACTGAGCTCTAACAAGTGGCAATTGAGTCTTTCCACTAGGAAGTTAAGGAGATAAGGGGTAGCAATTAAGAGGTGCATGACTTAAAAATCTACTTTGATTCACTTTAGTTTGCTCCATATTTTCAGTAAAGGTTAATACCACCATGCAACTTTGTGTTGTGGTATTGTGGAGAAAAACAAAGGAAGGGGCCATAGAAAGAGAATGAGCAATTCTCCAATATCACCACCATCCTCTTCTGTTTCCCAGTGTCATCATCACTAGCATTACTTCAACTCTCAGCAGGGTCTTGGTTTGAGTGGCAAACAGTATGGTCACTTTCAATGCAACCCTACAACTGTGATGAGGTTAAAAAATGTCTCAAAGCCCTGGACAACCTTTGTGGTCCAAAGGCTGCAAGTTTGGCCACTTCTTTAGATAAAGATGGGATATTTTTTGCCTCAAGAGACATCTGGCTCCAATAAAGTCAATAGTCCATTTCTCCATCATGTACATCTGTCAGAGATCCAAGACTGATTTACAAATTTGTCCCCATGGAGCAGAAAAGTTGTGTTGCCCTAGCCACATTTGAGCCTTAATAGGCATAAATCCAGATTCAGAGTGCTGTTTGGCAACAGTGACTAGGTGACTGGAAAAAGTATATCTTAAATGTAGACTAGTTTTTGACAGTCAGGCTCTGGAAAGCCAAAACATTATCATTTGAAAACCACAGGGTCTGAGTTAAGATGGAACAGTAGTATTTACTTTTTCACTTATTTGTTTTCATGCAACAAATATTTATTTATTAAATATTGCTGCACGCTGGCCTGTGCTGGTCCTCAAATATAACGGTGTCTGTATAAAGGGTTTTTGACCTTATTGTAATCCTGATTTCTCACCAGAAAATTAAAAGATTTTGTTGGAGGAAAGAATAGAGGAGTGCAATTCTAGAAATTATGTAGTTTGGGATTTTAAACAGGAAATATTTTGGCTTTACCCCTTATTTTTTCGAGGTCTAGTTATACAAATTCCATATATACACATAGAGACAGACTAAGAAGAGAAAGTTTGCTAGAAACTACACAAGTGTTTCTAGTGAAACTACAGAGAGAGTAAGGGTTATTTTTTTAGCATCTTGTTTGAGTATCAGGGTCTTGACGATTCGGAACTATAAAGGAAGGGATCGTCAAACTTGCACTCCTGTTTCTCATCATGTAAATACTACTTCAATTTTTCCACTGATGAAACAGAATCAGCCTTCCTATTAGAGAGCATTTTATTAGAAAACGCTTTGAATATGCACTTGGTGAATGATTGTTACACGCAGACAATAAATACAACCTGGCATTCACAGAAGCATTCACTCTTTTTTGAGTATATCTTCCTAATAGTGCTCATTATCAACAGCATGTTTGACTTCACACGCATCAGCGTACTCACTTTACAGCCCCCTTTGTAAACACACAAACTCCACTCTGCAAACTTTCAACCCACATTTTTATTTGTGCATCAAACACATCAAAGAACAAAAGATCTGTGGGAAAATTATGCACCACCACATAACTCCTTTTGTCAGAGTATAGAGCCCAAAGAAGTCTCCTTAGAGTCTTTTATCCAAAGCTGTGTTCCTAAAATGAGTTTTATGCCCCACTTCTTCTTCATCTTTTATTGTCACCTACTTTGTGGCTCATCTCATTATTTGTTCTTAAATTCTGAAATAGGAAAAAGGCAAAAATAAATATATTAAAGACTGTAGAAAGACTATGATGGGACAATGTAAATAATTAATAATTAAGTAATAAAAAATATTGCACTATTACTGATTTATATAGTTAATCTGTCAACATAAATAAATCTCCTAAAATGTAATCAATCTCTCTGTACATGAGGTAAGGACCAAATTTGGCTAGGAAACAAAGTAATATAAAAAGCATAAGCTTAAAGCAATCAGGACTGATGGAAAGGACTAATGAGAAAATTGATCTGTTTGCATGGTAGGGAAAATGGAAATAATTTCTTGCACATTACGCAAATCAAGACTTCATAATTAGATTTGACACAAATACAGGTATAACATCGTTGCATGGGCCATTAGGTTGTACTACAAAGTAATTTAAGTTGGAAAGTTAAGTTCGGTTAAGAAATAAGCTCAACAACCTAATAAGACCAGGAACATTTTCATGATAAAAGAAAAGAAATCAATAAAATGTTTTCTACTTTAAATATTCAGTGTAGCCTGGGAGAACAAAATGGAGAAAAAAAATACTGAAATCTAATTGTATTGATCCAATTGAGTAAAATGTGAATAGTAAACAGGCAGAATACAGATTAAAAATTAAATAGCACTTTTTTTCTTTTTACCCCAAATTAGTTGTACTATTGTTCGTTCACTGAGTACTACTTTACTATAAACAGTGAAGCAAGGAGAGACTAGTGACTTCCAGAAAATTTTAGGATTTAAGTCACTTGTATATTTATTATCCTACAATTTAATTTCCCATTAAAAAAATACATAAACAAGTCAAGGGCATACTGTTTGGGAAAATAATGAAGACTTCAGGAATAGTGTGTATTGAGGTATTAAACCTGGTTCAAAGAGAAAATGTAAGTATATTCTATTTTGTATTTATTTGCAAGGAATAGAAATAATGTGTGGTTTGGCTAGATTTACATCAACTGGCAATTTAGAATGCTCAGAAGAGAAGTTTGTTTAGTGTTCTTTTAGGTGCTTTCACTGTATGTGCCAGCCAGTTATCAAGTTATTGCCTCTCAGATGCAAATTCATATTTCAGTATCTGATTTGAGATAATGAACTGGGTTCTTTCAGTATATCTCCTTTACAGTGAGCATGATGTTAAACTTTGTCAATAGGGGGCAATGGAGAGGCATTGCAAGAAGAAATAGGATTATCCTCTGGATTCCATAGTGCTACTTTTTTTTTTCATAATGGTTATGGGTTTTTAAAAATTTATTTATTTATTTTTGGCTGCGTTGGGTCTTTGTTGCTGCATGTGGGCTTTCTCTAGTTGTGGCGAGCAGGGGCCACTCTTCATTGTGGTGCGCGGGCTTCTCATTGCAGTGGCTTCTCTTGTTGCAGAGCACGGGCTCTAGGCACGTGGGCTTCAGTAGTCATGGCTCTCGGGCTCTAGAGCGCAGGCTCAGTAGTTGTGGCGCACGGGCTTAGTTGTTCCGCAGCTGTAGTGCTACTTTTGCTTTTCCTTGCTCCTGCTGTGTAGAACACCAGTCATGCCTGTGGGGGTGGGGCGGGAATATGAGGGTCATTCCCCCCAACTACAAGCCCACAGCAGACAATCATTAAATTACCTTGAAGCCATGGCCCTCCTGATGCAGGCACTGCATCATCCAGGACTCAGGCCTGCCTCACCTGGACTCCACCTGCATTCCCACGCACAAGCGTCAGCTGGATTGAGCCTCAGAGGGTTGTTTCCTTCCATCTTCCCACTATAGAAAGTGAGGTCCAAGCTTCCTACAGTAGTCCCTGCCTCCTCTGTCTGTCTGCCCACCAACCTTGTCTTACCTGAGCTCTGGAATATTATTTCTTGCTTGTCCAGTGACTATGGACCAGATCTAGCCCAGCCAACCCAGAAAAGTTCTCTGCCATCTATTGGCCTGTAACTACATCTTCAATGAGATCAGAACCTCACTGAGCCTTGGGGACGGAGCTTCCCTTCCAAATGTGTCCTTTCTGAGGTTCTCTCTCTCTCTATCTCTCTCTGTCTTAGAGCATCCTTCAGAGTTCTCTTTACATTTTTATAGTATCCTAGAGTGTCAAGAGTCCCCAAGAGCCTCCCCAGTTTCCATGATTCACTAAAGGATTCACAGGAATCAGCATATATTTGTACTCATGGTTACGATTTATTACAGGAAAAAGATTCACAGGAAAATCAGCAAGGGGAAAAAGCACAAGGTTACAAGAGTTTTCATGAATTTGAGTCACAAAGACTCATTTAATTCTTTCAGCATCAAATAGTGACAACGTAAGTGAGGTATTTTCTACCAGGGAGCTCATTAGGAACTCGGTGGCCAAGGATGTTATTAGAGACTGATCACATAGGCACCCTCTGCCTACTAAGCACCAAAATTCCAGATTCCCAGAAGGAAAGCAGATGTTCATAATAAAACACATTGTTTGCATAATCAGTTTAGGCACAGTGAGCCATTCTTATCATGAATGGTGAAAACCCTTCTAAAACCCCAGTTCCGAGCTGCCAATCAAAGGCCAAACTTGCAAGCTGGTCTTTCTAAGGATGATAGTCTCAGGCCTGTTTACTTTTTTCTGCATACCCGGCATAGTTTAATATTCTTTATATGAAACTTTCTTTTTTGAAATTACTGTGTTATTTATGTCTCTTAACTGGGCTTGGACTGATATGGTATATAAATTACTTCTCCGTACATATTAGAATTTTTCAATGTTACCATAATTTCTAATCTCTTCAGAAAATATTTAGAAAATTACTGCTGCAGAATACTAAATATTATCAGAAGTTAGCCTCGTGACATCAAACAACAATTCAGTTTAGACAATTTAGTGAAAGAAATCCAGACAGCTGGTAGCTAGGTTTATGTCTATACCCAAAAGTCATTTTAGACTAAAGCAAGTAAAAAAAGGAACAAGTGTGAAGTCTGTAAAACATGTTCTTGTTTTTATGTGAAAATCTTTTCTTTCAACTATTTTGCTATATTCTGAATATTCAAATTATTTTAAAATATTCATTAAGGAAAAGGATTCACTACTTTAAAATTCTATGAGCTTAAAAATGAGAAACGGGAACATGTTAAAACTGGAGATAGCAGAAGCAAAATATATTTTACACATGTCCTAAGAAGCAGGCAGGGAATTGAAAACGCAAAACAATCATGCAGGAAACTCATTCTGGGCACTTTCTGATAAGGCAAAACTGTCATCAGACCAGGGCAGGACCCAGACTGCCACGCTAGCCTTTGAGTTTTCCTTACTTGGCACCAGCAAAAGCTAAAAAGCAAAACGGAGTTTAAAAAGGCCATTTTTGTCTGTGGATTTCAGATTCCTTGAATTCTTGGAAAGCAAAACAGAAGAATCCCTGACTAAAGGCTTTCTGGTGAGTACCTATGAAAAGCTATGATTCCCATACATAACAGGATGAAGAGAGACTAGTATAAGCCTTTCTGGTGTTGCCAAGTAGATAAAAGGTAGAGGCCATCTGTCATCAAAATTCCCCTGAGAAAGAAGGTTCTGTTTGGACTTTGCTAGCAGAGAATCAAATAATTTCAGAAGGCAGACATACTATACTTAAACCTAACCCTATACATTTATAAATAGGAAACTGAACACAGGAGAGTAAGTTATATGCCAAAAAAAGCACAGCTAGTTAGAGGCACTTGCTGATTAGTAGCAAGCTGGTAGGAAAGAGTTAGTAGCGATAAACACATAAATTCAAGGCTCTTGTCATAGACCACTTGATCACTTCAGAGAGAACAGATGACTGAGGGATGTGTGACTTCTGGCACAGGAGAGCTGAATAAGACTGATGTGGTAGGCATCAAGAGACCTTATGTTAAATCATTGAATACTTGAAGCATCAGAGGCGTCGTTTTGGATTTTAGAATTTACCATTTTTCTTTACTTGCTATATATTCTATAAAAGTTTTTAGTGATCATTTTAACTGTTTCTCTCCCTGATGGCTTACAGTGTGTATCTTCTTTAGGTAAATAGCACAACTGGTTTGAGAGTTTTTTCCTTGATTATTTAAATTTGTCACATCAGGTCTAATGTTTATATTAAGTGCTTAGCACCTGTACTTTGACTAACATTCAGCAAGTGTCAGTGATCTTATCTTATCCCACACTATTTTACACTTTCTGGCAGTCTATATCATAACCATCTATTACAGTAGTAATTTAATTATGGTTCAAAGGTTTAGCTCAGTTGCCAAATTACAGACATGATGCACGTGGTCTCGAGGTATTATAATTTTATTTTCTGGGTTGTTCTGTACCCTCATTTAGCATTTAGTGACACATTTCATCCAGTGAAGATTCTTTCCTCCAACATGCTGCTTACCATGAATATCTTCATGAATGGAGAATAGAGAGATATTCACATTGTTAGCCAGTTATGAATGTAAGAAAGCATATCGTTATAGTTAGGCATATATATTACCATGTAACTCCCTCACATTTGATCTAGATTTTCCCCATGAGATGGGGAAACGGGCAGAAACAAACAAACAAAAACTCCAAGGCAATCCTTCAGGTGTATAAAACAGGTATTGTGACCATGGTAGGGCTTCTTATTTCTGGAGTAAACTTTCTCATTTTGTTAAATCTTCTTTCGATGATAGTATTTGTACACTTCACTCTTTCTGGAGTTCCTCCTTAGAGTACTCTCATATATTTTCAATGCTCCCCTCAAAATGAGAACTCAACAACTAAGCTCAATGCACTTCATCAATACAGAATACAATAGCATGTTTCCTGTTCCGACTAGATTATTACTACTAATGAGTTAATGCATTAATGCTTTAAACAATATTTTCACAATAACTAAAATTCCTGATATATATTTTTACATAACCAGCTATATAACCAGGGCCCTTTTTTTCAACTGTACTTGAACAATTAATTTTATGAACATAAATACATGTCTTAACTTTTATGCTGTGGATTGTACATCTTAGATATTCATGTTTTTAAACCCCGATTCTGTCATGCATTAGCTCTTCTTATCCATTTTTTGTGTACTTGTAGATTTAATAAGAAAGCTATTTATGTGTTCATTAAAAAATACCCAGTGAAGGTTAAAAACCTGTGACATTAGGTGTCAGAATATACTTTGCAGCTCACTGATATCAAATCCATTTATGTGATATATACTGCTGGGTGTTTGGGGAAGAGTCTTGTAAGTATCACCTCCTATTACCCTAAAAACTATTCTACTAGGGGCTTCCCTGGTGGCGCAGTGGTTGAGAGTCCGCCTGCCGATGCAGGGGACACGGGTTCGTGCCCCGGTCCGGGAAGATCCCACATGCCGCGGAGCGGCTGGGCCCGTGAGCCATGGCCGCTGAGCCTGCGCGTCCGGAGCCTGGGCTCCACAACGGGAGACGCCACAACAGTGAGAGGCCCGCGTACCGCAAAAAAAAAAAAAAAAAAAAAAACTATTCTACTAAATTGTTTAATTGGCACTCTTTTAGCATGTTTGCTTAACCAACTAAAAACCCTTCACTAAATTGAGAATGCATGTCTCTGGATTTTATTCAAAGATACCATGAAAGTCTTCAAAAAGGCCATGGGAAAATTTAAATCCTAGATATTGTGCCAACAGTTGTTACTTCGTATGCGATCCTTGGAAAATGGAGATGAGGCTAGTTTAGAATTATTCTTATAGGTATCACATATTTCTTTGTTCCTGATTATTTCAAAGGTATATGTAAAAAAAATTAAATGACCTGAGAGTAAATCTCTTGTAAAACCTCATAAATACACAATAGGGGAATCACTAAGGGGAACACAGGAAAGGATGGGATTTATTTGTTTTTCATAATTGGAATCCACTACTAATAATAGAGTTAATGGTTCCAAAAGTTGAGAATTACTCAATCAAGGATGAAATTTGGACGGTACTCCAGGAAATACTAAAACCAGGAGTTATTACTTCTTGCCAAAACTTCTGCAGATCCACGGAAATAGCTCATCCAGTGACAGACAAAACGTTTGATTTTGTGTAATAGCAAAAACCAGTGGGAATAGTTAATTAAGAGTGGCAAGTCAAGGTGGGTGGGGGCAAAGATCTTATTGTTGGCACAGAAAGCCTCAGTCATTTTGGTGGAGCTAGGATTCAGGGCCTGACATTTGGAGCCTAAGTTTCTACTCTCATATCACAATGCCTATCACCAGTATCTTGATGTGGAAACAGGAAGTGGTGATCTATTTGGAAAGGAGCTATATGAAGAATCCAGAGATTAGAGGTAGAAAAAGGACCCTTAAAAGATGACCTATATCATTAACATATTAACCCCTCATTATCAGTCACTATCATTTAATCATTATCAATTAATCTTTATCGGACTGATACAGATAGATTCTTTTTAAGTACATCTAAATGAGGGAATAAAGGAACCCAGTAACTTCTGAGACTCTGCTTTTAATGTCAGAAATACCAAATAAGTTTTATCTGTGTTTAATATGCTTTGTTTTGCTGTATACATTATGGGTATAATAAGAAATGGGATTATGCCTACTAAGGCTTTATGACTCCTGGGATTCTGTTTTCTGACAACATGATTGGGTAATGCAAGAACCTGTAGTTGGACGTACTAGGTCCTGACCATCTGGAGTCTGAAAATTTGGTAGATTCCAGCTGCCATCACTTTGCTTTTTTTTTTTTTTTTTGCACTACGCGGACCTCTCACTGTTGTGGCCTCTCCCGTCATGGAGCCCAGGCTCCGGACGTGCAGGCTCAGCGGCCATGGCTCACGGGCCCAGCCGCTCCGCGGCATGTGGGATCTTCCCGGACCGGGCCACGAACCCGTGTCCCCTGCATCAGCAGGCAGACTCTCAACCACTGCGCCACCAGGGAAGCCCTGCATTTTACTATTAAATACACTTTGTATTATCTTCTGTAGTGCTGCCTTAGTTGTCTTCAAGTAGTCCAATTTGTTGTGCTGCAAAGCATCAAGTGAATCTATCAGAATACCCTTAGACATTACCATAAATGCTAGGAGAACCTAACCAACATGGAAGTAACTTAGAGTAACATTAATTGGATAATGATATAAATTCGATTATTAAAATGTGTCAGGGGGCTTCCCTGGTGGCGCAGTGGTTGAGAGTCCGCCTGCCGATGCAGGGGACACGGGTTTGTGCCCCGGTCCGGGAATATCCCACATGCCGCAGAGCGGCTGCGCCCGTGAGCCATGGCCGCTGAGCCTGCGCGTCCGGAGCCTGCGCTCCGCAACGGGAGAGGCCACAACAGTGAGAGGCCCGCGTACCGCAAAAAAAAAAAAAAAAAAAAAAAAAAATGTGTCAGGGACTCTGCTAAATCCATACATACTTTGTCTCATTTCATCCTCAGAACATCCCTATGAACTAAGTACTATTATTACCCATTTTTCAGAAAGTACACTGATATTTATAATTGTTAGGTAACTTTATTGAAGTTACATGGTTTTTGACCAACCTAAAGACTCTCACTCCTGGCTTCCCACTTTCAACCAGTCCACTAGTCTTCTATCCTATTGGAGAATTAGTATGAAGCAGGTCTCTCTTTTTTAAAATTTTTATTAGAGTATAGTTGATTTACAAGGGTTGTGTTAGTTTCAGGTATACAGCAAAGTGAATCAGTTATACACATATCCACTCTTTTTTAGATTCTTTTCCCATGTAGATCATTACAGAGTACTGAGTAGGTCTCTTAATACAAGTCAAGTAAATATCTCATGAACTTTTTAAATAATATGTTCCAGTTTCATTTCTTGAATTCTTCTTGAATTTTACAATAAGTGATATTAGACTCAAAAATCTTACTTTTAGGAAAAAAAGCTGTCCAACAGAGCTTTCTGTGATGATAGAAATATGGTGTTCAAAATGATACACAGTAGACATTGTGGCTATCGTGCATTTGAAACAGGGCTAGTGTGACTGAAAAAATGAATTTAACTTTTATTTAATTGTAATTAAGTTTAAATTTAAGTAGATACATTTGACCATTAGTTACCATATTGGACAGTGCAGTTCTACAGCATAAAGTTTCCATTTTTCAGAATAGTCTTTTGGCCATCTAAAATTCAGATCTTGCTTTTCTAGTTGCAAAATCATTTCTTAATATAACATGTTATGCAGAACCTTAATATATAGTCAAGAAAGAGTGAAGTTCCCCTGGTTACAGTGACAAAGGAGGGGAAAGCCTGGATTTTACAATAGGCACCTGACCTCTCCTCTTTCTGCTTACGCTTCACTCCAAGAAGCCTCTAAGGAACTGGTAGGAGCTACCTGTAGGGCATCATTTGAAAGTAATTGATAAAAACATTGTAGTGCTTCTTCCATCTTATATCATTTCTTAAAGATTTGTAATATTGATTTTCTAATTAATTTTAAGAAAAACACTTATCAGGACCTTACCAAGGTGCTATAAACAATGATGCTAACATTAATGATACATATATCTTACCCTCATGTAACTTAGAGATTAGTTGAATTTTTTTTAAAAAGTCCAGTGTTGCAAATATAGAAATAGAGTGTTTCAAATGATATAGATGATACCAGTACAGAGAGCTAATGGGGGAGTACACGATGGAAAGAGAGGGAAGACTGCACATAAGACATAACACATAGGCTGAATTCTGAAGGAGTAGCAAGAGAGGGGACAGGGGATAGAGGTGGGGGGAGGACATTCTAAAACTACAGATTCTCTCTGTAGTCTAAGTAGTAACTATTTGAAGATATAAATTTATTTATGTCTTCAAAGGCCAGGTGAAATTTTTATCTTGGCTTACTTGTTGAGTTTTGCTGCTTTACCATAATCATTTCCTGTTTTTCCAATTGAAAAATAAATGTTTTTGGAAAAAAAAAATGAGAAACTAAATAAGAATACTTTGAATACCTTTGCTTTCTCTGTAATTTAGTTTCTTCTAGACACATTTCTCAAACTTGAAAAGAACATCAACTTTTTTTCCCCTGCTTTTCAATGGGTCTGGCAAAGCAGAAAACAGAGATGTGTTTCATTGGGAATATCATGAATATCTTATGTAGAATTATATACCCCTGAATATCATAAGCTAAAAGAGCCATGAAAACAAGAGCAATTTATTTCTGTGGGAATTTACAGTTTTTAGTGACTTCTATTTTTTAAATACATTCTATGAAGTTATAGTGGACAAATGTTTTTGTTGTCAAATAATGATTTCTCATGTTGTATGAAAACATGTTGGAAAAAAAGTGAGACAAGTGATCCCTGACTAGTGCCAACATGTTTGATGTTTTAGAAATCTGTGTTACCAGTTATAAGAGGCAGGCAATCTCAAGAAAGAATAGATATATAGAGCAAAAAAGATAATTTTAACAAGTAACACCTGATTCCTAAATAACTAATTCTTAAACATTTGAGCTAAATAAAGAGTAACAAATTATGAGAAAGAAATGTTGAAAAGAGAAATCTAAATTAAAAACAAATGAACAGTAGGGCACAGAATATTTTTAAAATAATAAAAAACTCAAGTCAAAATAACTAGTTGAAAAAATGTTAGGACTCAGGCTAACCCAATTAAAGATCTTTTGATAATAATGTTCAGAATTACATTCTGCAAAACATTAAAAGTAAATATCATAGGTAAGAACATTTATAAATAAAGAAGAAAGATGAGAATTGCATCCTCAGAGGAATGAGAGTATATAAACATTATTAAGTGAAAAACTGATGTAATTTAGAAATCAACATCTGAAATTCTTATAATAACCATACTTATCATGTTCTTTTCTCAAATATTGTTGTATTAACGTTGACTTATTGCCTATATATTTTCCTGCAAGTTGACATAAATATATGGGTTACAGACTGTAGGGAACTCAAAAAGTATTACTTCTTGATGTTCATTGGTGTCTAGCTGATTTATTTTAGAACACTCTGCTATGTCTATCCTAATGGCATGTGCTATAATGATCAATGTGAATGAGATGTATTTCCTGACCGAGCCAATATAAAAAGCATGAAAGTGAAACATTGCAGAAGGGTAAAGCCATTTTTACTTCTGTTGGAAAAAACATATTTTACTGCCTTTGACCTTTTAGTGTTTTCTTGTGGTTAGCCATAACATCATCTAATTCTATAAAAAGCAGTCACTTCCAAAGTGGCATAAAATAAACTAAGATATCAGGGAAAGGGTGAAAACATTCAGTAACACCCAACATAGAACATAAAGGGCAAACGTGCACATCATCGACTACAATGTATTTTTGTTTAAGCTTTCATTATATCAAGATTTTAAACATCTTTTAAGGTGCTTTCTAATAATTCCTATCATAAGATTTTTGAGTTTCTATTATTGTCATGCATTCTTTTTGAATTTGCATCCAGGACTAAATGTCCAGCTAGATAATAAATACAGTATGGTGTTCAGTTTAATTAGATGATTATGAAATTGTAGAATTCAAAGGATACTAATGTTTATTTAGTTCCTAAGTTATTTATTTATTTATTTATGTATTTGGCAGTACGCAGGCCTCTCACTGTTGTGGCCTCTCCCGTTGCGGAGCACAGGCTCCGGACGCGCAGGCTCAGCGGCCATGGCTCACAGGCCTAGCCGCTCCGCAGCATGTGGGATCTTCCCGGACCGGGGCACGAACCCGCGTCCCCTGAGTCGGCAGGCGGACTCTCAACCACTGCGCCACCAGGGAAGCCCATTTATTTATTTTGATTGTATTCTTGTCTATAAGTCTCACATAACCCTACTTTATTAAATTTTATACTAAGTGGGTTAAGATGCTTGCTCAAGGCCAACTACTAAAAAATGAGTTAGCGGGCTTCCCTGGTGGCGCAGTGGTTGAGAGTCCGCCTGCCGATGCAGGGAACACAGGTTCGTGTCCCGGTCC
The DNA here is from genome assembly GCF_964374135.1 of Grampus griseus. Classification (NCBI taxonomy): domain Eukaryota; kingdom Metazoa; phylum Chordata; class Mammalia; order Artiodactyla; family Delphinidae; genus Grampus; species Grampus griseus. Next base: position 26,068,337 of record NC_139007.1, on the reverse strand, counting down.
GGGAAGATCCCACATGCCGCGGAGCAGCTGGGCCCGTGAGCCATGGCCGCTGAGCCTGCGCGTCCGGAGCCTGTGTTCCGCAACAGGAGAGGCCACAACAGTGAGAGGCCCGAGTACCGCAATAAAAAAAAAAAAAGAGTTAGCAAGGTCTTCTAATTCCTGAATCCTATCTATCACACACACACACACACACACACACACACACACACACACACACACACACACACACACACACACACACACACATAGACATAGACACAGACACATATACTTCCTCCCAGATATTTCAATCAATAACTCCAAGGAAGGTGGCCCAATGGTTTCAACATGAAACCATTCTGGGTCATCTAATCAACCCTCTTGGTTTTGGTTCTGGCAACTGAAGGACAAAAAGATTAGTCCAAAGAGGAAGGTGGTCTGAAAAAGTCCCCTCCTGACTTTCTTGAGGGAACTTTCCAATACATAATGCTGTTTCTGTATCTTTCCCGTAATTTTTTGCCTATTCAACTTAATATGTTTTTGTGTTTTTTACTAAGATGTGAAAATACAAAGCTTCTGTCACTTGGCTAGCATTAAAAATGACTCCAAATACTTATGGTTCAGTGGTTCTCAACTTCAGTTGTGCTCCAAAATCAATCACTATATATAATTATTCCAATACAAATAGTTAAGCATCACCCTTGGAATTCCTGATTTAGTTGAGGCCCTAGAATCTGTATTTTGACAAAATGCTACAGGTACCCTCACAAACACAATGACAACAGCAATAATCATAGCTAACACATAACCACTTACAAAGCTTTCTAGGTGTCAAGCACTATCTAAGCCCGTTAAACATATTAACTCATTTAATATTTAGAACAACCCCATCATTGAGGTAACTGTAAGTGTGTGATTTTCAGATAAGGAAACTGAGACAGAAAGAATTGAGGTGATAATCACAAGGTCACATAGCCAGAGTGGAGAAGCTAGGATTAAACACCAATTTTGTGGGGCTCTGTGATCTTAAATGGTTTTATGTTCATTACTCAATCTCACTGCATCTCTTCATGAGGGCAGGAAAACAATTTTTTTAGGTAAATGGAATCTTAATATATCTATTCACACATTAAGAAAACAAAACTTCTGAGAAGCTAAATGTCTTTCTATTCATAAAACTAGTAATTGAGAGACCTAGTATGCTACTGCAGATCCAGTACTGTTTCTCCAAAAACACCACCTTTCTGTCACAGCAATTTTGCTTTTCTCTAAGTATGATATTTAATATAGGGACTGTATTATTCATAATGCTTAGCTGAAAGCAACAGAAGTAATTTTTGGTTTTAAAATGAAAAAGAGCTGATCAAAATTATACTGGGAAGCTCACAGAATTGTGAGAAAGATGGGTCAATACTCAAGTTCCGAGAATCATGGCCCAAAATACTCCAAGAATGGTGGCCCAAAACTCTCCAAGGAAAACAGCTTGTGCCATTGCTGCCTCTGGGATGCTCAGCTGTCAAGAGCGCAACTTGACTGCAACCAAAACTCTGCCAGCACTGACATCAGTTCTAGGACCAGAAGTCAAAATTGTAAGCATTACGACTCCTGAAAATCCAATGTCAATTAAATGAATCCTATATAAAGTGTACTTACTACCCAAGAGGATTGCTGCCAAATAAAGCTTCACTTGAGCAAAGTGCATTGCTGGAATCCTGAATCATGTGTTGCACTGCAAAGAAAAGTGAGAACGTGCATTTCTCGGTTTCTACCTTGGGGAGGTGAAACTGTTACAGCAAGCAGAACATGACAAGGTTGTTCAAAAGGTGCTGACAAGAGTCACGTGGAAGCTAGAAAAATATGGAGAGTCAGAAAGGGATTAGAGATGGATGACTTCAGTGCAGACTTTGAAATTTAAACTCTTGGAATATTAGAGAAAGAATATACAATTAATTAGGAGGATACCTTAAAATAAGTTGTAACTGCACACTTCACTAAAAGGCTGAGAGAGTTGTTTTCCAATTTTGGATTTCAGTTGCAATGCTTTTGATAGATATACTGAAAAAAAAAGAGAGTCTGGGAGAAGGATCTAGATATCAATACTACTCCCATTCATTGCTAGCAGTGTAGTCCTGTGTAAGTTTTTGTTACCATTTAAAAAGCCATGTCTCCATGCCACAACGAAGATCCTGTGTGCTGCAACTAAGACCCAGCATAGCTAAAATAAAAATAATAAATAAATTTTTTTTAAAAAGCCATGTCTCTATCAGGGAATAGAAATAATACTTACTTTACAGAGTTATTTGAGGATTAAATGAGAGTGCAAGTAAAATACCTGACACCAAAATATCAGTCCAATTTCTCCATCCCCTTTGGAAAATTTTTGTAATATGTTAGAAACATTTTGAAACCAATGCCATTAATAAACAAATACACGCAAATTACTCTACTCATGACCTTCCAAAGTGGACTTGACCACTGCACCCTTTATGACCCTCAGTACCAAAGAAGAGACTTTGGGCTTCCCTGGTGGTGCAGTGGTTGAAAGTCTGCCTGCCGTGTCCCGGTCCGGGAAGATCCCACATGCCGCGGAGCTGCTGGGCCCGTGAGCCATGGCCGCTGAGCTTGCGCGTCCGGAGCCTGTGCTCCACAACGGGAGAGGCCACAACAGTGAGAGGCCCGCGTACCGCAAAACAAAAAAAAAAAAACAAAAAAAACCCCTTTATCATAACTTCTAAATTTATATTCCCCCTTATTTTTTTTAACACATCTATTAATCTCCTCTACTAGATCCTATATCCCTTGAAGCCAGGATATGGTGTGAGGCAAACACAGAGGACTACCTACCAAAACATACATTTTTCCTTTTCTAGTCATTAATAGAATCCTGATTTTATTCATTGAAATAATGAGCCCCACAGGAAACCTACAGAGTACAGACCCTGTTAAAGCTACTATGCCATGTGACTGAGTTCTATGTAGTGTGGAACTGCTGGAAACGCATGTTAAAAGGATGGGGTACTTTTTAAGTTTCTTTCTCCTTCTGCCTTCCTGCTCCTGGAACCAAAGATAATAGCTGAAACTCCAGCAACCATCTTGGTCCATGTGGTAACCTTGAGAATGAAAATCATATGAGGCAAGGAAGAGAAACAGAAGGAACCAGGGAACAAGAGAACTTTGTGCAGCTGCAGTATCAGCACGGCATTGCCTCCCTCTGGACTTCTTATATATGAGGGAACAACATTTGTATCTTTTAAACATTAAGAATCAAATCTCCAAACTCAATATGTAACTGACCCATACTGTCTTTCATTTAAATTTCTATTCCCAGACTTATAACAATGCCTGAGACATTGTAAGTATTTAATAAAAATTGGATTAATTAATTCATCTATGGTTTTAAGCCAAATATAAATGACTTCTGATGTGTCTATGACTTCACTTGAACACATACAATAATAGAAAATTTCCTATCTAATGAGACAGTAAATAGAATAGTCACCTGAAGATGAGAAAAAATGTGGGATATGTATTTACCTTTTCTAAGTATAATTATATTCAAATGAAAAGTGAGAGATTGAAAAATGACTTGCCTATATCTGCTTATTTTTCTATAGCTCTTCTTGAGAACATGTGAAGTACTCTTTTTAGATAACTTTTTGCTAGTGTGCAATAGGCTGGAACGAAATTTCAGAAAAGAAGTTCGCTCAATCATGTATTTTCACTATTTGGGGTGGGAAATTTAGTTACAGCATAAGTACTGTTTCAGAAAAGCTCTAAAAGGAATATGAGAAGTGGATATAAAAAATTAATATACTAAGTGTACACAATCTGAAAAGATGGTGCTAAAGACAAACAAAGTGGGGCTACATCTCTGCTCTGGCTGTTTTCACAAAACCCTTCCAGGGTAGCTCTTCATAGAAAGTCCCCCTGTGACTTGAGCCACCAGTGATGCAGCTCCAGCGGGAATAAGCCAGCTCTCATGTGCTGGGCAGGACTGGTTCCAGCACCCACACCTTGAAGGTCTTTTCCTTGTGTTTCCTGCCTAGAGAAGTTCCTTTAGCATTTGTTGTAAAGCTGGTTTGGGAGGACCTTCAGGATGGTGGAGGAGTGAGATGTGGAGATTGCCTTCCTCCCACAAATACATCAAAAATACATCTACATGTGGAACAACTCCTAAAGAAGTTGATGCTCTGGCTGGGTGTCAGGCCTGAGCCTTTGAGGTGGGAGAGCCGAGTTCAGGACATTGGTCCACTAGAGAACTCCCAGCCACTCATAAGATCAATCGACAAGAGCTCTCCCAGAGATCTCTGTCTCAACACTAAGATCCAGCTCCACTCAACAACCAGCAAGCTGCAGTGCTAGACGCCCCATGCCAAACAACTAGCAAGACAGAAACACAACCCCACCCATTAGCAGAGACACTGCCTAACATCATGATAAGTTCACAGGAACCCAAAACACACCACTGGATGCAGTCCTGCCACCAGAAAGACAAGAACCAGCTTCATCCACCAGAACACAGGCACCAGTCCTCTCAACCAGGAACCTACACGACCCAGTGAACCAACCTTACCCACTGGGGAAAGACACCAAAAACAACGGGAACTATGAACCTACAGTCTGTGAAAAGGAGACCCCAAACACAGTAAGTTAAGCAAAATGAGAAGACAGAGAAATACACAGCAGATGAAGGAGCAAGGTAAAAACCCACCAGACCAGACAAAAGAAGAGAAAATAGGCAGTCTACCTGAAAGAGAATTCAGAGTAATGATAGTAAAGATGGTGCAAAATCTTGGAAATAGAACAGAGAAAATACAAGAAACGTTTAACAAGGAACTAGAAGAACTGAAGAGCAAACAAACAATGATGAACAACACAAAAAATGAAATTAAAAATTCTCTAGAAGGAATCAATAGCAGAACAACTGAGGCAGAAGAATGGATAAGTGACCTGGAAGATAAAATAGTGGAAATAACTACCACAGTGCAGAATAAAGAAAAAAGACTGAAAAGAATTGAGGACAGTCTCAGAGACTTCTGGGACAACAATAAACACACCAACATTCGAATTATAGGGATCCCAGAAGAAGAAGAGAAAAAGAAAGGCACTGAGAAAATATTTGAGGAGATGATAGTTGAAAACTTCCCTAACGTGGGAAACAAAATAGTCAATCAAGTCCAAGAAGCGCAGAGAGTCCCATACAGATAAATGTAAGGAGAAACTCACCAAGACACATATTAATCAAACTATCAAAAATTAAATAAAAAGAAAAAATATTAAAACCAGCAAGGGAAAGGCAGCAAATAGCATACAAGTAAATCCCCATAAGGTTAACAGTTGATATTTCAGTAGAAACTCTGCAAGCCAGAAGGGAATGGCAATGCATATTTAAAGTGATGAAAGGGAAAAACCTACAATCAAGATTACTCTACCCAGCAAAGATCTCATTCAGATTTGATGGAGAAATTAAAACCTTTACAGACAAGCAAAAACTAAGAAAATTCAGAGCACCACTGGGCCAGCTTTGGAAGAAATGCTGGGAGAACTTCTATAGGCAGGAAACACAAGAGAAGGAAAAGACCTACAATAAAAAACGCAAAACAATTAAGAAAATGGTAATAGGAACATACATATTGATAATTACCTTAAATGTAAATGGATTAAATGCTCCAACCAAAAGACATAGACTGGCTGAATGGATGCGAAAACAAGACCCATATATATGTTGTCTACAAGAGACCGACTTCAGACCTAGGGACACATACAGACTGAAAGTGAGTGTATGGAAAAAGATATTCCATGCAAATGGAAATCAAAAGAAAGCTAGTAGCAATTATATCAGACAAAATAAACTTTAAAATAAAGACTATTACAAGAGACAAAGAAGGACACTACATAATGATCAAGGGTTCAATCCAAGAAGAAGATATAACAATTGTAAATATTTATGCACCCAACATAGAAGCACCTCAATACATAAGGCAAATGCTAACAACCATAAAAGGGGAAACTGACAATAACAGAATAATAGTGGGGACTTTAACACCCCACTTTCACCAATGGACAGATCATCCAAAATGAAAATAAATAAGGAAACACAAGCTTTAAATGATACATTAAACAAGATGGACTTAATTGATATTTATAGGACATTCCATCCAAAAACAACAGAATACACTTTCTTCTCAAGTGCTCATGGAACATTCTCCAGTATAGATCATAACTTGGGTCACAAATCCAACCATGGTAAATTTAAGAAAATTGAAATCATATCAAATATCTTTTCCTACCAAAACGCTGTGAGACTAGATAACATTTACAGGAAAAAAAACAGTAAAAAATACAAACACAGGGAGGCTAAACAATACACTACTAAATAACCAAGAGATCACTGAAGAAATCAAATAGGGAATCAAAAGATACCTAGATATAGATGGCAATGAAAACACTATGACCCAAAACCTATGGGATGCAGCAAAAGCAGTTCTAAGAGGGAATCTTATAGCAATACAGTCCAACCTCAAGAAATAAGAAAAATCTCAACTAAACAACCTAACCTTACCCCTAAAGAAATTAGAGAAAGAAGAAAAAAAAAAACCCAAAGTTAGCAGAAGGAAAGAAATCATGAAGATCAGATCAGGAATAAATGAAAAACAAATGAAGGAAATGATAGCAAAGATCAATAAAACTAAAAGCTGATTCTTTGAGAATATAAACAAAATTGATAAACCATTAGCCAGACTCATCAAGAAAAAAAGGGAGAAGACTCAAGTCAACAGAATTAGAAATGAAAAAGGAGAAGTAACAAGTGACACTGAAGAAATACAAAGGATCATGAGAGATTTTACTACAAGCAACTATATGCCAATAAAAAGGACAACCCTGGGGCTTCCCTGGTGGTTGAGAGTCTGCCTGCCGATGCAGGGGACACGGGTTCGTGCCCCGGACTTGGAATATCCCACATACCGCGGAGCGGCTATGCCCATGAGCCATGGCCACTGAGCCTGCGCGTCCGGAGCCTGTGCTCCGCAAAGGGAGAGGCCACAACAGTGAGAGGCCCGAATATCGCAAAAAAAAAAAAAAAAAAAAAGGACAACCTGGAAGAAATGCAAAAATTCTTAGGAAAGCACAACCTTCCAAGACTGAACCATGAAGAAATAGAAAATATAAACAGACCAATCACAAGCACTGAAATTGAAACTCTGATTAAAAATCTTCCAACAAACAAAAGCCCAGGACCAGATGACTTCACAGGCAAATTATATCAAACATTTAGAGAAGAGCTACCACCTATGCTTCTCAAACTCTTCCAAAATATAGCAGAGGGAAGAACGCTCCCAAACTCATTCTACAAGCCCACCATCACCCTAACACCAAAACCAAAGATGTTACAAAAAAATGAAGACTATAGGCCAATATCACTGATGAATATAGATGCAAAAATCCTCAACAAAATACTAGCAAAAAGAATCCAACAGTACATTTAAAGAATCATACACCATGATCAAGTGGGGTTTATCCGAAGAATGCAAGGATTCTTCAATGTATGCAAATCAATCAATGTGATAAACCATATTAACAAATTGAAGGATAAAAACCATATGATCATCTCAATAGATGCAGAACAAGCTTTTGACAAAATTCAACACTGATTTATGATCAAAACTCTCCAGAAAGTAGGCGTAGAGGGAACCTACCACAACATAATAAAGGCCATGTATGACAAACCCACATCCAACATCATTCTCAATGGTGAAAAACTGAAACCATTTCCACTAAGATCAGGAACAAGACAAGGTTGCTCACTCTCACCACTCTTATTCAACATCGTTTTGGAAGTTTTAGCCACATCAATCAGGGAAGAAAAGGAAATAAAAGAATCCAAATTGGAAAAGAAGAAGTAAACGTGTCACTGTTTGCAGATGACATGATACTATACATAGAGAATCCTAAAGATGCTACCAGAAAACTTCCAGAGTCAGTCAATGAACTTGGTAAAGTAGCAGGATACAAAATACACAGAAATCTCTTACATTCCTATACAGTAATGATGAAAAATCTGAAAGAGAAATTGAGGAAATACTCCCATTTACCACTGCAACAAAAAGAGTAAAATACCTAGGAATAAACCTACCTAAGGAGACAGAAGACCTGTATGCAGAAAACAGTGAGACACTGATGAAAGAATTTAAAGATGGTACAAACAGTTGGAGACATATACCATGTTCTTAGATTGGAATAATCAACATTGTGAAAATGACTATACTACCCAAAGCAATCTACAGACTCAATGCAATCCCTATCAAACTACCAATGGCATTTTTCACAGAACTAGAACAAAAAAAATTTCACAATTTGTTTGGAAGCACAAAAGACCCCGAATAGCCAAAGCAATCTTGAGAAAGAAAAATGGAGCTGGAGGAATTAGGCTCCCAGACTTCAGACTATACTAGAAAGGTACAGTTATCAAGACAGTATGATACTGGCACAAAAACAGAAATATAGATCAATGGAACAGGATAGAAAGCCCAGAGATAAACCTACACACATATGGTCACCTTATCTTTGATAAAGGAGGCAAGAATATGCAATGGAGAAAAGACAGCCTCTTCAATAAGTGGTGCTGGGAAAACTGGACAGCTACATGTAAAAGAATGAAATTATAACACTTCCTAACAACATACACAAATATAAACTGAAAATGGATTAAAGACCTAAATGTAAGGCCTGACACTATTGAACTCTTAGAGGAAACAATCTTTGACATAAATCACAGCAAGATCATTTTTGTCCCACGTGCTAGAAAAATGGAAATAAAAACAAAAATAAACAACTGAGACCAATGAAACTTAAAAGCTTTTGCACAGCAAAGGAAACCATAAACAAGATGAAAAGACAACCCTCAGAATGGAAGAAAATATTTACAAATGAAGCAACTGGCAAAGGATTAATTTCCAAAATATACAAGCAGCTCAGGCAGCTCAATATCAAAAAAACAAACAACCCAATCCAAAAACGAGCAGAAGACCTAAATAGACATTTCAGCAAAGAAGACGTACTGATGGCCAACAAACACATGAAAGGATGCTCAACAGCACTAATTATTAGAGAAATGCAAATCAAAACTACAATGAGGTATCACCTCACACTGGTCAGAATGGACACCATCAAAAAATATACAAAGAATAAATGCTGGAGAGGGTGTGGAGAAAAGGGAACCCTCCTACACTGTTGGTGGGAAGGTAAATTGATACAGCCACTGTGGAGAACAGTATGGAGGTTCCTTAAAATACTAAAAATAGAACTACCATATGACCCAGGAATCCTACTACTGGGCATATACCCTGAGAAAACCGTAATTCAAAAAGAGTCATGTACCACAATGTTCACTGAAGCTCTACAAGAGCCAGGACATGGAAGCAACCTAAGTGTCCATAGACAGATGAATGGATAAAGAACACATATATACATATGTGGCACATATATACATATATACACATATATGTGTGGCACATATATACAGTGGAATATTACTCAGCCATAAAAAGAAACGAAACTGAGTTATTCGTAGTGAGGTGGATGGACCTAAAATCTGTCATACAGAGTGAAGTAAGTCAGAAAGAGAAAAACAAATACTGTACGCTAATACATATATATGGAATCTAAAAAAAAGGATTCTGAAGAACCTAGGGGCAGGACAGGAATGAAGGTGCAGATGTAGAGAATGGACTTGAGGACATGGGGAGGGGGAAGGGTAAGCTGTGATGAAGTGAAAGAGTGGCTTGGACATATATACACTACCAAATGTAAAATAGATAGCTAGTGGGAAGCAGCCGCATAACACCGGGAGATCAACTCGGTGATTTGTGTCGACCTAGAGGCGTGGGATAGGGAGAGTGGGAGGGAGACGCAAGAGGGAGGGGATATGGGGATATATGTTTACGTATAGCTGATTCACTTTGTTATACAGCAGAAACTAACACACCATTGTAAAGCAATTATACTCCAATAAGGATGTTTTTAAAAAATTTTAAGAAGCATACACAATATATTTTTTGTACTCTGTCTCTTTAAAAAAAAAAAGCCTGGGTTTGTCTTTTAAAACGTTCCCTTACATTATTGAGAAAGGAATGGGAAGGGAATATGGGGTATAGGATATAGCTGGAGAATTGATTTTAAGTACAAAGGAGAGACATTGGCTATAAAAGAGGGAATATAGAGTTTGAATGTCAGTGAGGTAGACCTGTGGCTGTGTGGTAGATGGAAGGTGAGGGGCTTCTGGTGTGGTGTCTTTTCTCTGTGGAGGTATGCGTCTAGCAGATCAAGTGTGTGGTTTTGTGATGTTCAGATCTTACATATCTTTCCTGAAAAGTTTGTCTACCTGATCTATTCTACTGACAGAAGTTTGCTCCCTTTATGAGGGTAGATTTGTAAATTTTCTTCATAAGTCTGTCAATATTTGCTTTATATATTTTGAAAGTATTTCATAGTGCTAGAGTTCTGTCTTCTCTATCATATATTAGAAACTTTGTCATATATTTTATATAGTCAATCTATATTTAGATACTCAATATTCATTCCTACATTGCAGACTTTCATTATGAGATCATTTTCCTTTATGTTAAAGTTTATCATATGCTGGATCCAGTCTGCCTGCCTTCCCAGATTCGCTTGGCCCATTTACCCTCTGGGCTTTTGCTTTTTTGTTATATTGAAAGACCATGTCACACCAGTTCTTTTCACCTAATCTCCTCAGACCTCTGGTTGTCTGAACCTTCCTGGAGTGAGGGGCCAGCTGCAGCAAAGCCTCTGATCAACATTTTTCTGTGGAGTACTCAAGAGACCAGTGCCTAGGTATGACCCGATATGACCCAGGGAGGCTATGACTATTCTCTCCACACTGGGATCACTTACTGTACTTTCATCCCATGTTTTCTTTCTGGAAACTTTCCTTACTTTATTACTATTGATACATATATATGTAGATACATATGAACATACCCTTTATTACTATATGTATTTACCTACAGGCACATGTATATATACATATGTGTATATACATATGTATAGATGTGTATATATATGATATTTTGTACAAGGACAGTTTTACATGATAGCAAATGTAGATAATATGGCTTTAAAGAAAGATTATTTTTCTTATACTTTTTAATTTTCTTATTTTGATAATAAACATATCTTATTTCAATAATTAGAAGTACTGATGAAGTTATTTCCAAAAAAGAGAAATAAAAATATGAAATTATCAAATCCTATCTACAATAACAGTATCTCATTTCTAATATACCTTGAATTTGAAATAGTTATATTTCAAAGAAATATTGAAAATATTGTCCCTTCTTATAGCATAAACTAGGGATTTTTTGGCGGTGAAACATTGATTTGCAAACAGTTTACATTTTTCAGATTTGAACTTAAAAATATTAATTTAGAAATAAAAGATTTTCAAAATCAAAAGGTTATATAGCTAAATATAGTTTTTTTCTAATATTAAGTAAATGTCCTCTAATTACAGTTTTTTTATATGTAAGTACATTGTAAGTTATCTATATTTTATGTTTTAATACACTAATTTGAATATATTCTACCATAATTATTCAAATAAATGATAAATATAATTTAATATAGGTAAATGAGGTCAGAGATTATGAAGAAAAGATTAATAACATATGCAGATGACACTTCATAACATAGCTTATCTAGGGAATACCTTACATTAGAAATTTTCATTGCTCTAGAGGTCTGTAACAGCATTAAAATACATTTCTTGATTATAAAGTAATTATATTTTTCAGCACCATGGAATCACTTTACTAAAAATGTAGAAATGAGAGAGAATTGAAATGCTTATGACATGTACCCAAGTACTTCTGAAATATCAAAAGGCAGTCACTGACTCCAAATAATCAACTGAAAAAAAAAACCCAAAACAATTTATGAATAATATAATAAGTAAATATAATTATTGGGATGATGGCTTTTATAAAAATAATTGTGTGAGAACACATATTTTCTAATAATAAAATGGCAGTATGTACTAAAATATTTCAAAGGCATGTTTTGCTAATAAATTGGAGAGCTCTAAAGTGGAAACCAGTCAGCCTCATGCTCGAAAGCAACTCGGTGATTCCCACGTGGACTGGATCCACTGGTTTAGAGTATACAGGGTATATATAGGCTTTATACCTTGAGTTTAGGACTTAGAATTTTGTTTCTATCAGTGGGCCATCATTGGAAGCTTTTAAACAGAGGAAGAATGTCTGCTTTAAAATAACCTCTGTGTTATAGTCTGGATGAAGGGAGCACAGAGGACATGGAGATGAGTAGAAGTAATTAAAAAGCTAATTAAAACTCTCTTACACAGAGGAATTCCAAATAATGTATGTACATATTCTGCCTTCAAAGAGGTGGAGCTTAACTGGCTACCCCTTAAGTGTGGGCTATAAGTGGTGACTTCCTGGATTAGAGCATAGGAAGGGGGGAAAAATGAGTAAATTTATAGTGGAGAAATTGACAAACACTACCTTAACAAGTTGATCAAGTTTAACGTTGGCAATGAGATTGCCAATGAGATTGCCAATGATAAACCATCTCAATAGTATGCACCCCTTGGTATGATGTGCTGAGAATGGCGTTTTACTTCTGTGATCTTCCTCCCAGAAACCCATAATCTCTCTTGAATCATGAGAAAACTGCCTCAAAACAAAGTTATCAAAAACAAGGGAAAGACTGAGAAACTGTCACAGTTTCTTGCTCTTTCAAGTTCAGTCAGTGATTTTCAGCCCTGGTTGCACATTAAAAAGACCTGGGGAACTTTCAAAAATTGATGAAGATACATAGACAGCATCCCCTTGATTAAGGTTTAAGTTGGGATGGGGGCAGGCGTTGATTTTTTTTTTAATTTAAAGAGCACACAAGAGTTTACAATATATAGCTAGAATTGAGAACCACTAAGTTAGAGCTTCTAGTAGAGAAATAGAGAAATTAGACTTCTATACTGTCATTTAATTAATCTCTATTGTTTCTCTACCTTCAAGACTTTCTTAACCGTGACTCCCTACTCCTTATTAACTCCAGTAACATTTCAGCAGCATTTCTACCTAAAACTCAAGTATTTTCTATCACTAGTTCTTTACACTCACAACTTTCTCTCTCTTCCGAGAGCAAGTGGACCAAGTCTGGTGTCCATTTTCTTGAGCTCAGACCTCTGAAGACCAGTACCTGACTGGGAAGCCTGGCAAGTATCTTGAATGCATCAAAATATTTTCGTATCTCTTTCTCCAATGAGGAAAGATCTCATTGCCTAAAGAATTTATATGGCAATATCAAGATGGTGTTTCTTAAAGTTTCTCAACTTACTGAAAATATATAATGTGGTATATACCCAGCTTCTCATTATAAACATTCCATTTAGAATAACACATCTCCCCAGTCTTGATCTCAAGAGCTTCTGGCATAGTTTACCTCTGACTTTTACATTGTATACCATGCACCATGAAAGCTCCTGTCAGGCTGTTCTTCAATTGCTTTTATCATAAGTCTAACAACTTGGCCACCATGGTGATTTGCACTGTTTGCTTTTCTGGATGATGATTTAATCAGACTGACACTGCACCCGAGATTCAGAAGTCCTGATGATAGATTTCAAAATCTCATATAAGTATTACTGGATCTCCTTTGGTCTGCTGTGCTATCATTCCAAGCCCTGCCTGGAGACCAATTTCTGCCATGGTGTTGGGATGTGTGGATCACAAGTGAGACTAAGTCTAAAATGTGTGAAGAAAAATGTGGAGTTTTCCTTAGTCTTTCCTGGGGAGGCAAGAAAGAGACCACCCCAAGCTGAGTGTGGGAGGAAGTATAAAACATAATACATCTTATAACAAAAGTTCCTAAATTAAGCTTTAGTCATCTCTAGCAGTGGTGATGTGTCTAGGGATGCCCCAGCTCACAAGAAAATGTCCAGTTGGTTGTGTCCAGTGCCACTTTACTTATGGGTCTTCCCTTCATCGTGCTCACCCATCATGAGGTCTCCAGCCTCCCACCCTCTGTTCAAAGCTGTTTGGGAAGTGGGTTGTCCATATCCCAGAAGGTGAGGGGAGAAAAAAATTATGGGGTTTAAGGGTTCTGGATGATCAATGGGCAATCTCTCGGAAGGTGGTTTAGTCCCCTTTCTGCTTCTCCAGTCAGCATCAATCACAGCAGTGATCAGCTCTGGGAAAAAATTAAAAATTTTTCCTCAGGATCAATCTTTCTCAAAGGGAAGGGAATGAAGAATCATTGTCTATAACATAACATTAGTCCCTGTCATGATTAGATATGCCATGCAAAACTTTTGAAATTTCTTAAATTGGCAAATGACATGAAGAAAATAATGTTTGAAGAAGACATCATCTTCATAGCATTGATTGATTGTAACTTCAGGGAGGACAGCTGTTAGAAGACTATCACTGCCATGTAAATACAAGTTGATTAAATGCAATTACTAAGTTAGGGTTTGCGTGCGTGTTAAAGAGAATTTGACTCTGAGAGATAGTTCATAAGGAAAAACATCTTGCAAAAACAAACAAGTAAAATGATTTCCAGATTTAAAATTATATCTTATATGCACACAAGGCAGAGAGGAGTCAAAATATCTTCAATGTTTCTAGACTATACAGTGGTACCGTGTGGTGAATTTGATTATCACAAGGCAGTGCTAGCCTGTGTTTCTCTGAGTAGTTTTGTCCCTCAATTGGTGCTCAGCTCCTGTGTCCACAATACTCATAAGCCTCCTTTCTACATCTTACAGTATTCCATCTGGTGCACTAAAAGTGGATACCATACAAATATATACACTTACAAAAGATCTAAAGATATCTCAAGAGAAGACTATGGGACTATTTTCTTCTCTTTTCTTACTTTTAAACTCAACTAAGAAGCAACTTTTTTTTGCCCCCTCTGAGTCATCGTCTTTTATCATCTCTTCTGTTCACTGTTGTATTCTTTTTCTCCTTCATGTAAAGATGGTGGTGCAGAATACTGATGAGAAAATGCTTATTTTAAAATGGCTCGTTTCTTTGAACACAGCAAACCTGATCTGCATTTTTACAGATGTTCCCCTGGTCTGACCTCTGCCTTCTGAGGGTTATAGGTAGTCTCAGAGCAAAAGGAAGAAAACAAAAATTCTGAACTGCAGATTCTTCTTGATTGGCAAACGAGGAGTTAGAGAACAAACATCAAAAGCAATTGCTGGAGGCTAAATAGGGTTTCTATTTCATTCCTAAATTAGTTTCTCCATGTAATAGTAGGTCCAATTTTCAAGACAGTCACTATTCAACAAATACCTTTTCGGAGGGAGAACAGGAAAAGAAAGTAGATTGTATATAGGAGCAGAGTTGGTTCCACTTTTGCTTTTAGAAATGTGCAGATGACTAGTAGGACAATACCTAAAATAATAGTGGCTTGTCCTAGTGTGAGAAACTCTGCAGCTCTTTTTAAATTGAAATTACAAGCACGGTTTAAATTTTTTCTTTAATGTGCCTCTATTATTTTTCAGAATCGGAAACAAATTGATGCATAAGGATAGTATTATAACACTATTATATTAGAAACCTCCAAAATGGTATATAGATTATTTCACTGGTTTGATAAGATTCTCAGATATCTATCACTTTTGTGATAGATAAATAAATTTACAGTTGAAAGGAGAATGGATAATTTTCCAAAGAAATTAGCATTTACCTCGCTGTTATGATTCAAACATTTTGATAGCAGTGGCCATTTTACTGTCTGAAATCTTTCTGGTATTTGCAAGAACTGACAGAAGAAGCATAACTAGTAGGTTTGTGTTGATTTTGCTGTGAGGAACCTAGTGAAAGAAATGCAGTGAGGCAGCCTGCATTCACCTAAGGAGGGGGGAATTAGACAACCAAGCGAGACCCAGTTATAGGTAAAAGCTGAGTAGGCAAGCACTGATGAGGCAGGAATTAACATCGGTCACTCCCATGCCTGTATGTTTACCATTATATGAGCTCTCCTATTGAAATATACAATCTGGGACAGTGGGTCACTAATTCCTTACAGTACCTAATATATTATTATGTGCAGTTTGGAACACTCAAATATAAATATTTAATTGAATCAATGCATTCTTTACTGGACATGTTCATATCCACCCATCATCCTCAGCACACTGCATGTGCATACACACACACATTTTTGGGTGAAGTTAACCATGAATGGGGGAGGGAAGTTATGACAGAAACATAGCAATGGTATCTGGGAATGTAGCCAAGTAATTTGGGATAAAAAGAGTCCCAGATATACTAAATGCAGTTTTGGCCTACTTCACAAGTGTTCCCAGAGTCAGTTATACTTTTGGTACTCATATTTGGAATATTATAATAATATAAGCTGCCTATATATTTCCAAGTGATAGTAAAAAGAAATATGATCTACATGTGAATTATGTAAACCTTTTATTTATTTATTCACTCATTCACTCAACAGGTATTATAGACATACTATTTATGAAGCACTAAAGAAACAAAAGTGAATAATATATGTTCCTCTGTCTCAAAATGTGTTAATTCTTGTGGGAGATGTAGAAAAGTAAACAGACATTTGCAATGCACTTAATCCAGTCCTGAAGGATTAAGTTTTTTCAAATGTGTCTACATATAGCCTTATAATTTTTTCTAATGTGCTTCTTATCACTTTTAATGGAGCTTTGAGCTTGCAGGTGTCAACTTAAATGATGAATGTTGCCAGAGTGGAGAGTATCTATCAAGGTGGAAATTACCCTGAAAAATTTTTGCCATGTTGTTATAGACATTTTATGGTAACTCTGAAGTCTCCTGTATCCCTGATAGTATTCTGAATAAAATAATAGATTTTATACCTGGGAGGAAAGACAGAGATTAATTAATTAAATTCGCTTGTTCCACAGAACAGAAGAGGAAACTTAGATTCAGAGGTAATCTTTGCTGGCCAAGATCACAGAACTTCTTAATAGCAAAGCTGAAAGTAGTGTGTTGTTCTTCACACACAAACTTAAGTATAACTTATATCTAACAATCATTTCTGAAAGACTGAACAAATAGAAATAGATATAAAATGAATGAATTTACAGAATTAATGTTATCATAGTTTATTTATAGAAGTTGATTCTACTTTTACTGAATATCTAAACATCAATACTGCTCTTTGAATTTGTAGGTTAATCAAAAAAGAAACAACTAAATGGGTGAGAATATATTACAAAAAATTAATTCTGAACATATTGATGTTTTCTCTTGTACACGTTATATTACATAACATTTATAAGATAAACATAAGCTTACAATAAGCTTACAATAAGACAAAGATGTATTGGTCACTAATGGTGACTCAGTGACCCTAGGAAAAATTAATACATCATGTAGATAACACATTAGATGAAGAAATCACCTGAAAGTTGGTATGACTACATTTTATTTAGCAATATATAGTGTTTATTAGGGGCCAGACATGTATATTTTTAAATATTATGCTATTAAACCTACAATAAAATTGAATCTCAATCTAGGTTTAAAAAAAAAAAAAAGAGAGACTTCCCTGGTGGTCCAGTGGTTAAGATTCCGCACTTCCAATGTAGGGGGCGCAGGTTTAATCCCTGGTCAGGGAGCTAAGATCCTACATGCCAGGCAGCGTGGCCAAAAAAACAGGAAAGTCTGCAAATATAATCAATATGTACCTTAAACAACAGTATTACTGTAACTAGAAAGATAAGTAGGAGGGCTTCCCTGGTGGCGCAGTGGTTGAGAGTCCTCCTGCCGATGCAGGGGACACGGGTTCGTGCCCCGGTCCGGGAAGATCCCACATGCCGCGGAGTGGCTGGGCCCGTGAGCCATGGCCGCTGAGCCTGTGCTTCCGGAGCCTGTGCTCCGCAACGGGAGAGGCCGCAACAGTGAGAGGCCCGCGTACCGCAAAAAAAAAAAAAAAAAAAAAAAAGAGATAAGTAGGAAATAGAAGGATAGGTGAGGGAAGGGTGAGGCTGTTAAAAACTAGAGAAGAGTTGACCACCTCCCTCCACCCACAAAATGAATATGTTCGTGTCTCTGAGTCCTACTGAGTGCACAGGCACAGAGCAGCAGGCATGTTCCAGATAGGAACAGAAAGTGAGTGGGTCCAGCTCTACAGCTCTAATCATTTGGTTAGCTATCTCATTATCCAATTTGTTCCTTTTATGCATCAAGATGACTCAATTCACTTCCCTAAGCTCTGATTCCATACTCACAGTACAAGTAGCTACAGAAAGAATAATCTTTTCAATAAATGTAAAGACTGTCAAATAATTTGTATATATAATTTGTAGCCAATGTGTAGTAAGATAGTTTATACACTCATATTTTCATTCTTTCTGTCATTATTTGATTCCTTTAAAAATATTTTTTTGCTATTGACTCTAGGAATTATGTCAGATATCAGATGACAGAAATGAAAGGTCACAGGTATATGGTCCCTATACACAAAGCAAGCTTACATTATAGAAGAGGCAGGCAGGCTAACAAACAAACAAACAAAGAATTAAACGAGTCAATTATTATAAGAGAATTTTATCTAGATGGCAGTTTGGCACATAGGAACTCCCATATCAGGGAATCATTTGCCTTTGAGCTAGTATTTGAGCTGAGGCTGGAAGGATTAAACAGTTTGTCAGGAGAACACTTAAGAGATGGTATTCCAGTTAGAGAACAGAGTTTGTGAGATGGAGTGAATGCCTGAGTTAGCAGAAACTACAAATATTTGAGTTTTTCCAGAGGATCACTTATGATTTAATAAGCATGTTAGGTCCTGAGTAACTTATTACATTTGGCTACAGCAACCAAATCATGTTTCTAAACTTAAAAGCAATCATTCAGCCCCTAAACCATCATGGCCACCAGCAGAATATATTCTGTGTAACCTTGCTTGGGCATCAGCTGGTGACTATAGATAAATCTCCTTTGGGTTTCTTGCCAACTGCTGTGAACACCCACATTATAAAATAGCTGATAAAGAAATAGGACCTCTCTCTTAAATAAAAATTACACTCTTCTATTAAAATTATCTGCTAAAAATATATTGACTGGAAAAATCAAAACTGATTTTTATATTGTTTTCAGGCAAGGAAGACAATAATAATCCACTAGATTCTTATTCCGATTGTTTAACAAATCTCTCCTCTCTTTCTCTCTCTGTCTCTTCTCTCTCTGTTATACACACACATTTTCTCACTTGCCAGGTTCTGTAGAGACTTTCCAGGGCACAGGAGATTGTGCTTTGTTTATTTATTCACAAAAATGGAAATGACTATGGGCAGTGCTATGTGGTGGTGAAGGGAGGCACCAAGAAAAAAGAAATGTTGGCCCTGATTGTTGACACTGATTCCGGAACACTTGGCTGGGATTAGTACAGATGTGGTTTCATTTAAACCTGAGTGAATTTCAGATATGTCCAGGTAGTATACTACATGTATCATGCATGTCAACTTGTCCTTTTTCTTTCTGTTCTTGCATTACACCATGAAATATTGACATAATAATTTCATAATATAACTCTAAAATTAATTTTGCTAGTAGAAAATAAACATCACTATGACAGTTCAGATGCAAACTAAGTCATTATATGAATAGAAGGGAAAAGGCTGTCAAATTTACCATGATCAGATTATTTCCAAGTTCTTCTGTTGGTCTCCATTTGCTATGTGTTCATTCATTTTGTCATGTGCTCTTACTTTCTAGCAGGTGCCAAAGATTAAGACAAGTTAATGTGAGAAAATCTTAAAATTGAGACAATTCTATCCATTCTTTTCTTTGTAACAACTGGGAAATTCCTTCTATTTAATTTTTCTTGGTTGAGCTAGCAGAAAACCAAAGTTCATTTGTTTCCCAATATTAGAATTATTTCTTACTCATTTTATACCTATATTATTATATTAGAAAATTGCTTTCCAACATATGCAATTAAAGCTTTTAATCATATTAATCCCATTAACCACAATTCCTGGTATATTCTGTTTAACCCAAGTTTTCAGTGAATATTCAGGGTTGTTGTGTTTTTTTTTTTATGCTTTTAATTCTGGAGTGGATCACAGAAATGATGCTTATGTTCCCTCCAGAATAACAAGATACACTGAGCCTTATTTAGGGAACATTTTATAACGGGTGTCACTTAGCTAGTTAGATTCCCTCAAGACATCAAAAAAAGAAAGGTTTCATCATCAAGAAAGTTCTACCTTACCTTGTTGATATATAATGTGACTGCTTTTAACATGGTCATGGAAAGTGTATATAACATCATACATATATACATATGGAATAAAAGATATTTTGTGATTTCAGATAACCAATTTCTTATTTTTCTTCTCAAAGGAACCAATTTGGAACAGAGCATTATTTCCAGATGAATGGCTCTAAAATATTTTTCTGAATTCACTTTTTCATTCATTCAACCACAATTTACAGAGATTCAGCAATGAATAAGAGAAAGACTGCCTGCTTTCAGGGAACTTACAAACTGGGAGGAAGAAATTGCACCTCAAACAATTAAGAATTTACTGTTTCATTTATGAAAGCAGATGTACAAAGGGATTGAAACAAGGCAAATCTGTGTTTAGTGATTCAGTCAGAGGGATCAGTGTGAGGGTTAATCAACTTAAATAGGAAATGGATTCCAGACCTTTCATTTATGCTTTATTTTCTTATATCTTAATTATCAAGTTGACAGCAAACACATGTTTCCTGGAAAGAAAAACTTTGATAAAATTTACAATGAGGGAGAAAAGCATATATTACTCTATCAGAATTATAAGAAAATATTTCCATAATGGCATGATAAGATTATACTTCTTGCCTCTTTTTTCATTTGCCTTTACACGTAACAAGTTTTGATGGCAAATGTGTGTATTAGAAAACTTTTAAAATTCCATTTAATTTGTCAAAAAAGGTTAAGTGACACCTTATTCATTGGATAAATTAATCAGATGAGTATCTACATATTCCTGACTAAATGACAGAGAATCAACTAAATCATCTTTATATTATTTTTACACAGCAAGTCTCAAGTATACTGAGTTATGGAAATATTGTCAGTTTGTTATTTAGAATTTACTTTTCTATAAAAATCATATTTTAAATAGATTTTACACATATTCAACCCAAAAAAGTCTAGTGGAGGCTTAATGTGTGTGAATAGTAATGATAAAAATCATATGATTGGTAATATTACTATCATTTTTTGGTGTTATGCTAAGTGTTTGAATACAGCATTATTTTCTCTTTACTACTCTACGAGGGCAGTATTATTATTTCAGTTTTACAGATGAGGAAATTGGAGTTTAGTTAATTCAAATGACTTGGAAGTTAGAGTCAGAATTGGGAACTTATCTCTTTGATAAGACCCCAAATCCATGTCTGTAACCATTTTATTGTACTATATTGTGCTACACAGTAATATTAAAAATGCCAGAAAAAATACATATTATTTTATTTCAACAACAGGAAAGCTAGTACTAGAAGGACGACACACTGCTGACCTAATGTAAATGCTAGGGGCATAATTTACATTAGGTTATGCGTGACGTATTTAATAAACTGCACTGAAAAAGCAGGTACCCACTGGAGGGTTAAGTTGAGGGAATGAGATATTTCTGGGAAGAGTAAGGAAAAGAAAATAAAGGATAAGAAATTATCCAAGATGACAAATTAAAAAGAGCCTTGGTGAAGAAGATTAGAGGTCTGAAGAGAGCTTACTTGTGGCAAAAACAAAAATAAAAATAAATAAAAATAAAACTTAAAAGGTGTGTGTTTTGGTCAGGCAGGATTTGGAAGAGGAGACTCACAGGAATGCCAAGTGATAAAAGCTAGAATGATGACTGTCAGAGGCAATGTGGGAAAAGTTAAAAAAAAATAACTTATGGGAGTGAGTATAGATACATAAACATATCTTAGAAATGGACAACATGAAAAATAGGGGCACAAAATAGTGTGCAGAAAACCTATACTTTTGAGAAGTATGTGCTGTTTTCTCCTGTTATCCCCAATGGGGTTTCTGAAAGTGACTGTAATTCAGGATTCTTGAGCTAAAGTTTGAGCCAGCTTCCATTGCTATACTACTACATTTCATTAAAAGGACTTTGATTGTTTCACAGGATGCACTTCAAGTTATATTCCTGGTCTTTAACATAGTGTTAACATGAGACGAACGCATGGTGATCTATATCTATGCATTATATACTGTATTACCCATAATCTGAGATTACTTTTCTTTTACAACTTCTCTAACTGAAATGAAAGACAAATCAAAATAGATTAGCTTCCCTAGGACTGGGAGTGGGGGAGGATGAGAGGACAGTGACTGATTGCTATTTGGTCAAAGGTTTCTTTTTAAGAGTGATGAAAATCTAAGAGTATGGTGATGATCACACACACACACACAAAAAAAAACTCAGGAAACAAACTAAAAACCATTGAATGATAACTTTAATCGGGTGAACTTTGTGGTATGTAAATTGTATCTCAATAAAGCTACTTTAAAAAAAAAGAAAAATAAGCAACTCTGAATGTTTCAGGTCAAATGGTAATGAATTGAAAACTTAAAACATTCATCTGTTGGTGAATGAATTTGCCTTTTCAAAAGGCTCCTGAGCTCATGACTCTAGGGAGAATATAATTAATGTTAATGGAGAAAAATTCTAAAAAATATAACTGTAATTGTTCAAAAAGCTCTTCAGTACTTCTCTGCTCTCAAACAGTCTTGAAATAATTGTCTCAAAGTATGACTATAATCTACTTTCATGTAATTTTCTCTTACCATAGCAGAAAAATGAAGAGCAAAAGTCTCAACAGGGAAATTTTCCAGTATGATTACACTTGACCTAGTATTATGGATTTGAGTTTTCTGATTGATTTTTCACCCAATTAATTGTTTTTATAAATATTCATACAGAACTTTTACAACCTATTCCCTTCATTCAATACCTACTAGGCTGTCAGCCTTGCGTATAAAATAAGAGGTCTTATTACTGTCCATCATGGAGCTTATGAAATAGAAAAAGAAGGCATAGAAAAGGTAAATATTTAAGCAACTAGATGATTAAACACAGAATTTCATACCTAAATCTGACGTGTAAACATATATAATTTCATCTCCCAGTTTAACCTCTTTTATTCTAAATATTAATTTGTGATATACACACATATCTGGTAATACATATTTTCTTTGTAAACTGTTTTGTAAGTTGAAATTTTTGTGTAGAGAAAAGTTGGTTAAATGATTCATTGATCAGGTTGAAGAAAATAGAAACCATGTTACCAGACTCTCAAGCCTCCTTAAATTAAATAACAATAAATTGTATTTGCAATGGACACTCAATATATTATCAGAAGGAAAAACAGATGAAACTACATTTCGTGAAACTTAATATTCAATTGTCTGTGCTTAGGCAGTACCGTACAGCACTAAGACTTTGGAGAAAGGCAGCCTGGGCATAAATCCAAGAACTTCCATGTATTAGCTGCACAACCTCAGATAAACTACTCGTTTCCCTTAGCCTCATTTCTCTTATGAGGATAATAATTTTACCTGAACGTTCTGTTGTGGTAATTGAATGAAATATTGTATAAAGCATTTACCACATATGGTACATAATGTTTTAAATGTTTGTTATATGTAGAATGTGATTTGAAATTCAAATTTATCTAACATATATTTGTGATAGAGACAAAAATTTCTATTGATTAGCACAAACTGTTTCAGACCTAAAATTAAATCCTGACTTTCAGATATTCCATGGAATATAGAGTTTCCTTTTTAGAACCACAGTATTAAAATGGAGTCTTACATACATTACCAGATTTTAAGAGAAGTAAGCCTTTACTCCCTGAAGTACTTTCCAGGATTATATTTGCTTGATAAATTCTATAGCAATGAGTGATATAAAATAGCTAAAACTAGAGCTCTGAGAAGTACAGTCTAATTCTTCAAGCAATTGAGTCTGGACTGGACCTGTATCTTCTTATACAAAGTATGGTGAAAGTTATACTCTGCCAGTTCTGGGCCTTAACTTTAAGAAGACTGGCAGCTTCCACTTCCTCTATTTTGCAACTTAATGTGCCATTTTGTGAAGAAGCCCAAGCAGTCACCTAGAGAGGCCCATGTGGCAGATAACTGGTGTTCCTAACTGACTATTCCACCAAACCACCAGTCAAAGCCAGACCAACTTTTCATCCTTGTGAGTGAGCTATCTTCAAGTTGGCCCTCAAGTCCCTCCAGTTAGAGCTTCCTAAAGATGCCATGTGGAGCAAGCAAGAACTGTTGCCTCCAAGCCATGAGTGAATTACAGAATCATCAACAAATAAATCATTGTTGTTTTAAGCCACTACATTTTGGGGAAGTTTATAGTGCACCAATAAATACCTAAAACTCCAACCGAGAAAATTAACAATATCTTTAGGTTTAAAAGATATCATGAAGAACCTCTCCTTTCTACTTCATTAAGAACCTGTAAATACCTCTAATTATAGCATTTACAAAATGTTATTGTAATCACTTACCTATATTTATTTTTCATTAATTGACCTGAGTCTTTCCAAGGGGTAATTAATTATTTCCCCAGACCCTAAAAAACGTTTCTAATGCCTAATAAATAAGCAATGAATTTATTGAATGAAGAATAAATAAATGAATGAATAAATGTGTAGTTTCATAAAACTGTCTTTGTTATTTAGGAGAGAACAAATAACTGTTAACCTTGATTCCTACAACTTGAAGACATTTATGAATACGTTGAAATAAAAGTACTTAGTTTGAAAAAAGAGCACGTGATGAGAATAAAGAATCAGGACCTTAATTAATTTCTGTGGTACAGATGTTAGAAGAAACTAATAAAACATAAAGAAACAATATGGTCATCCATTTACAATGCTTGGTGTCAGTTTATTTATCTCTTGTAAAAATAAAATACAGTGTGTGTGTGTGTGAAAAAAAGAAACAATAGATCTTTTAGAAGAATAAAATTTTATTAGAGCTCTCTTTTCCTAGTGACACCATACAAAATATTTATTTTAAGCAATGAACACCAAATTCCTTGGGATTTCCATAATATGTAAAACAACAACAACAACTAGCACCTTATAATTAGCAGCAAAGAGTCTGTGTACTGAGTTATGATAATGTACAGTCATTTCATTAGGTGCATACCACCGTGGTGTGAAGCGGGAATAATTAGACACCAGATGGTGATATCAACTCGAATAGAGAATGCCTATGCATTATGCATGAGAAGTGCCTTTATTGTTGTTTTTATCCATTTGGTACCATTATGCTGCTCTTGGACCTCAATCAGTGTCTCAAAAAAAGTATCTCTTTGGAACTGGAATTTTTCTGTTCTGAACAATTTGTAACATCACTTTGTCATATTCTGATCAGTTATCTCCCTACTCAACTTGCAGAATTTCTAAAAGCATATTATTTTCTGGCAGTGCCATAGAACTGAGCTTTTCCATTATCCAGAGCATCTGAGCTTATTGGATATAATTTTATGTTTCTGCCAGCAGTATAAAGTTTAAGATTAGTATCTTTGAAAATTGAATCTGATGTTTAATGATTGTAGTGTCACATTTCTGGGCTGAGGTACTTTTAAAATGTCATTAGTAGATATGTGATTAATCATTTTATGTCTTTTGACCACTAAAAATATCTTTTATTTTCATTATAGATGTAATGAATTTGAAAGTAGAAAAGAACCAGAATATATAGTGATTAGATAGATTTCATTAATGTTATTAATTCTTCAATGGAGAGCTCAACAAAATGGTTGTTTGTCTTGATTCATTTTGGAAGATGGCAGCATTTCAGGAGGTTCCAAGATACTGTATCAGAAACCATATCAGGACATATTGCCTTCTAATCTTCAGCCTCCTAGTAGTTGATTGACTCTATGACCCTTAGCCCTTGAAATTAGGCAGTTGGCCTCAATATATAAGATTTTTAACAAAAGTTCTTAGTAGATTACATAGGTATAGCAGGCAAGATTTGATCAGAAAAACAATGGTTAGGGAAAATACAATATATGGGATCAATTATATGGATTTTACCTTGTATTGGTTGGGTGCTGGTTAAACAGTTTATGTTTATCTGTTGCTTCAGCCTCTGGTGGTAGGTCTCAGGTCAGCAGGGCAGGCAGATGAGCAGTTAAGAAGGACATGAAGTAGAGGAGAGTAAAGGAAAACTGGAATCCATGAAAAGGACTGGCATTCAGACTGATTCATCACTGCCTCCAAACCTCCAACTTCAGTGATGCTAGTGACTTGCAGGAGAAGCTGATGCCCTTCATCATGGAGCTACGTTTAGCTCAGGAGTCAGAAGAGCTGAAGGGGGAGATCTGGCAGAAGCTAGAAATATCGCAGGCCTGGCTTCTGCCCACACAGACCAAGTGCTAACATACTGGTAGCAAAGTCTGTAGCCTGCAATAGTGCCTGGAACACTTTTTAATAAAGATTTTTTTTTAATCTGGAGTAGATTTATATTTATAGAAATGTTACGAAGATAGTACGAAACTTCCTCTTGGGAAAGGCAGTCTCATGTGCACAATCTCTGTACTCACTCAGCCACGTTAGGTTAGGCCGTTAGCCTTGATCTTCCTTACCGTGAGGTAAAGAGCCCAAGATCTGTTTCAAGCTCAATGAGGGTTCTGTTGTTCTGCTTAGGAGTGTATGTCAGTGGCCTTCAGGCATGTCCCTAGCTTTCATTATTTGGCAGGAGAAGGGTCAGGATTCTTCTGAGGCAGCACTAGAGGGGTACATGTAGGCCAATTACCTAGTATGGGCTGCCAGGTGCACCTGCTGGCCGTGAGGGACTGACACACACTGTTGGAACTGATTTTGCTGTCTCTTCACCATGTGACTAAAAGCCTTGTCCCATCCAGTGCTTGGCTGTGTGGTGCTTTTCTTGGTGACTCAGATGCCAAGATGCTGTGTGCAGAAGTGTTTGGACTTCCGTTCCTGGTGTCTGGCCTTGTGATGATCTTTGCTATCCTCCTTGTATCAATAATTGGCTTCCTTTCCGGGCATTGGTTACCATGCACTGTGTTCTGCTCAACAGTTCCTATATAACAGTTCCCATATAGCTCACGCCCAGTTTTCTCTATTGTTAACATCTTACATTACTATGTTATATTTGTCACAATTAATAAACTAATATTAGTATATTATTAGATAAAGCCCATTTTAAGATTTTCTTTGTTTTTACCTAATTTTTTTTTCTATTTCAAGATCTCATGCAGGACACCAAACTACATTTAGTTACCTTGTCTTCTTAAGGTCTTCTTGGCTATAACGGTTATAACAAGACTTGCCTTATTTTTGATGACCTTGACAGTATTGGAAATTACAGGTCAAATATTTTGTAAAATGCCCCTCAAATGGAATTCGTTTGATATTTTTCTCATAATTAGACAGGAATAAGAAGTACATCTTAAAAATTATCCCTAATCTTACCATCAAAACTTTACTCCCATTAACATTTTGGAGATTACTTTCCTTTACTATTTTGGAATGGTATAATGTGGAAAATTGGCATAATATATTTTGCTCTTTCTGAAATATTACTTTATTAGTTGTTCTCATGCCATTAGGAGGCTTTTAGTTGCTACATTATATTCATACAAGTATGTATCATGTGCTTAAGAGGTAGTTTTTGCTACTGTAACAAAAGTAACTAAAACAACAATGGTTTAAATAAGATAGACCTTTATTTCTCTTTCATGTAAAAGTCTCAGAGGTAGGTTGTCCAGGATTTCCTGCAGCACCAAAATTATCAGAGATCCAAGATTCATATACTTTGTTCCTCTGCCATCCATACTCCAATATCATGGATAAAGATGGTTGTTCCAGCTCATTCTATCAAGTCCACATTACAGCAAGGAGAGGGGAGTAGTAGAGGACTACCTTTCATAGTAAGGGCATAGATGTTGCACATTTATTTTCTGCTTATATATCAAACTGGCATGAATTTAGTCATGTAACCACCCTAGGAGAAAGACAGGCTTATAGTTACAGTATTTATTCTAGGTGGTCATATATTAATTAACATTTGAGGGTTGCTTTAACAAAAGAAGTAGGAGAGAATGGATCATTAGGCAATATTAACAGTATCAATATAAATATGTCATCATTTACTCTTGACTGTTTAAAAAAATTTTAGCTGCTATTAATGATGCTGTGTTTATCACCTCTAAACAAAATATTTCTAACCACATTTCTAATTATCTAAAAAAGTATCAAGGAAATAAATTATTTTAGGGGTCATGATAAATACTGCTAAATTACTTTCCTACAATTTTGGCCCAAGTTGACATCCCATTAGCAGTGTATAAGAACATCTACAATATTATTTTAATTCTCAAAATACTTTGGTTAATCTGACACATTAAACATATCTAGTCATTGATTTATTTTGCATTAGTTTAATTATGCAACAGTTTGCACATTACTTTTTTATTTATAAACGTTTGATTTGCTCTTTGTTCTTTGGAATATTTATGTTGATTTGTAAAATCTCTTATTGTGTAACTTTGGGAATATATACAGTAATATAGAAATACATTGGTTTAACTTTCTGGAAGGCATATTGGCAATATTTATTAGGAACATTACAATATTCATACAGTATGATTCATTATTATTTCCGATTCTAGTGCTTTATTCCATAAAAACCATCAGAAATGTGCATGGAACTTTATGTACAGCATTGTTAATAAAATCAGACTGTTGAAAATCCTTATGTTAACAGTAGAAAAATGGATAAATTATAGAGATTAGTGAATATAATAGAAATATGTTCATGATGCAATGCCAAATGAAAATGTGCATTAGAAGTCTCCAAGGGCTTCCCTGGTGGCGCAGTGGTTGAGAGTCCGCCTGCCGATGCAGGGGACACGGGTTCGTGCCCCGGACTTGGAATATCCCACATACCGCGGAGCGGCTATGCCCATGAGCCATGGCCACTGAGCCTGCGCGTCCGGAGCCTGTGCTCCGCAGCGGGAGAGGCCACAACAGTGAGAGGCCCGCGTACCACAAAAAAAAAAAAAAAAGAAGTCTCCAAGAGTGAGATGTACTGTACAGCATTTCATAAACTTACTTTAATACAGAACTCTTTTTCTCCTAGAATATTTTAAGGACCAGTGTTATGCAATACATATTGGTAAATAATAATCTTCTTTATCAAGGTCCTTTAATAAAGTTTGTTATTATAGCACTGGTAATGGAAGAAGGACTCAGAAGGGTTTGAGGAGCTGGTACACACAGGAAATTGTTAAAATCTTATTAGCTTCTTTAGTTTAAGTAAAACCTCAAGGCTGTATTTCATAGTCATGGATATACTACCATGCTTTCCCTTCATTTAGTCCTTTGCAACATATTTATATTTTGAGTTCCTATGGTAGAGATATTTAAGTCCTCTCCTATCTAGTTCAGAATCACCTGTCCATTTTCTGCTTCAAAGAATGAAACATAAAAGGACAAAATTTCTCTTGTGGAGTAACATTAGTAACTTTATTCTTCTGAAGGTAACTTTAGAGATTGTGCCTTCAAATGCTTATCTACAAGATACATTTAGGAAATTGGAGACATTGAAGAAACTTCCAGATTTTAAGTTTAAGACACAATCCACAATGCTTCCTGTTTTGGGGTTATAAAAAAAATTGGTGCTTTTAAATTATATTTTCACTTTTACAATCATGTTATTGAATGCTGCTAATGTTGAATAGTTAATATAATTTCCCTTATAAATTTTTTATTCATATTTGTGGACTTTATTTGAAAGAGCTAAAATGTCAAGTCTAACAAAATTTAGAAGAATGTAGTGCAAATCTATGCTTAATGGCAAGAAGATGTGAATTCCTATTGCCTAAGTAGTCTTTTTCATGGAGAAAGCTACTGCCCAGAAAATATAGAAACCAGAGAAACTCTTAGTGACCTAATATTTCACATTTGATATCTGATATATATTATTTTCTAACTTTCATAATCAATTACCTGGGTTAAAATGCTCTGCAAAATTTCAAAAACATGTGTGTGCGTGTATGTATGTATGTATTCAGATTTACAGATGTAGGAAAAAGGAGATTTCTCTTGGTCTTAGTAGTCAACCAACTGTTCCTATGTAAATATTAAATTGCTTTATAGAATCTATAATCTGTATCCAGAAGAATAAATTATGTTATTAAAGATAAATATTTAAAAGAAATAAATTAGCATCTCTAGTATCATCTTCTAATAATTGCAAAGTTCATTATAACTACCTTAATGAAATGCCTACCTGAAATTAATGATATTAGTAACAATTATAGTTATATGTATTTAAAATGATAGTATTCCATTTTATACTTTGATCTATTCAAACTGAAACCTGCAACTCATAGTATGATTTCCATTTATGAAAAAAAAAGAAAACGCCTTTTTTTAGTTAACACAAAATGTGGATTTTAGATAAATTAATCAAATGATTTTTTTCAAAATATTCCAATCTTCAAATTAATGAGCTTTCACAATAGTAATATTCAGGAAGCGAGAAATTTCCCCAGAGAATAAAACCACAAAGTGTATTTATCTGTAGGAGACCATTTATTGTCCATTTACTTATGCACCTGTGAGCTTATATTTCGCATGGTGGAATAATTTGCAGCATAATTGCTAAATGTTCACTTAAGAGGGAAATAGTGTATATATAAAAACATGGTCCACAGAATACCCTCAAGGGCACCCTTGACTATTTTTTCTGAACAGCTATTTGATGTATCTATAACTTATCAGAACACATATATTTTCTGTCTGGTATTTTACCTTTGTCATCTTTATCCTATATCTTGTATCATTATAATTCATTGCCCCCAACACACACACACACACTCACACACACAAGCACCTTTGTGTTTTTTCTGTGCCAATTCAATACTCAATTGGAAATCTTTATAAATTTCATATAAATACCACCTACTTTTCTATTATTATGTGAAATGTTTAAAAATTATTTTTCTTCAAAATATGTCTGTATAATCAAAAATAAAATAATCAGCTGAGCTTCCTTGACTGTTATTTTTATGATCAAATGAGGTTTTTATTATTATGAAGGGCTGTGATACATGTGAACGCCCACTTAGTATGCCGGCTTGGTGTGCTCTTAATGTGCTCTGCTCATTTGTCTTCCTTTTTAAATAAAAAATGGTGATGAGACCTAACACAGCTGAGAGTAAGATAAATTTTCAATTAGCTTCTTTACTCTTACATGTTATTCTAAAAAGAGCATAATACTAAGATCACATTTTTCTGAAATGCACTCCTAAACCCTAAACCCTCCAACTTCTCCCAGACTCTTAACTCTCTGCAAAATAATTTACAGTGAGAATGGTGGCGGTAAATCCATAGCAGTAAAGGAATCTCTGCAGTGATTTGTGGAGTACCTTTGACTTTGTATGAAGAAATCCGAAGGATATTCCTGAAACTGGAATTTTGAAACTGAGAGCATTAAACACAGTTGAGAACCGAAGGAAAAAAAAAAAAAGTGACCTAGTCAATTCTTAGGGATTTTCATGTATAAATGTTAAATGGATTTGGTTGAGGGTAAAATATGGGGAGACAATAATACTGGCTTGATTTTAAGTGGTTCAAGATTTTGCTTTTCTTATATATATATTATATATTTTTATATATTTGTTTTGTTTATTACAGAAAGTTGAATCCCTGTTTACATTTTGGTTGTAGTTCTTCCTGAGAATTTCTTTCTACCCACCTTCCAGTTTTAAATATCCTGGTGCCCATGAACTGTAGGTGGGAATCAGTCACCTCCAGAATTTTACCCAATACAGCATAATCACACAAGCTTTGGTCAATGTAGAGTTAACTTATATTATGTGTGAACATTTCTAACAAGAGAATATTTACTAACTTCGATTGAACCCCATTATTCTTTAAATTCCTATGATTTAAGTTATTAAAATTTAAATGATGTGTAAATAATTGGACTGATGATCAGACAAAACTAAGGCTTGCTGAACAAACATATATGCTGGAGAATGGAAATAGAGGTGGATTAAAACAGAAAGAACACATAACAAAATAGATGATATTCATTCCAGTCAGATGATATGAAAAGGATTTGATGGATTATGTATTTCAAGTCAAAGAGTTGTATAAAGCAATCTAAGTCAGAGTTACAGGGTATGAGTAGATGGAGCCCTGAATAAACTGGATTTCTTTTGTTGAAACTCATGCAGTAAACTGCAGCTTTAAAGAACCATGAGACTTTAGAAAAATGCATTTTTATCTCATGATAGAGTCAAGCAAGTTTTGTTTTATTTTATCATGATCGAACATCCCTTTTTAAGGCGATTTTGTGTACTTTAACTGGAACTTTTATTAAACAGTTAAGAGTGTTTGCCTCTGAGATAAAAGTATCTCCCACCCATACTACCATTTTTTAAATAATCGCAAATTTACAAATTACTATATAAATTGTAAAAAAAAATCTAAACAAGATGATTATCTCATAAAAATGACAATATTCCTGATATGCCAGATTACAGATATATAAAGTTAGGTTGAGTCATCTTTACCTAGTGATAGAAAAATGGTAGGTAGTATTTTAAAAGAAAAAAAATGGAGTATCTACCTATTTGATTTAAAGGAAATTATAATTCATGAAGCTTTTTATAGATATTTTCTGATATGGTATTATTTTGAAACAGTTTGTTATTGCTTTTGGTGTGGGGGGGTATTGTTTTTTCACTTGTATTTGTTTTGCCCACGTGACATTTTCCAGAATAATGATAGGTTTGAATTCTCATCACAGCCATACTTTGTTTAAACACTTCTAAGTGTGAAGCACTTCCAGTGCTAAATAATAATGGGGTTGTTTAGTAAGCTTAACATTAGTTAGAGCTTTCTGTTTACATTGCCTAAGTTTTAAGAGTATTCAAATGAAAAAAAAATAAAGATAACCCTACCAGATGTCCTTATTATTCAGAACGTTATATACTATATGTAATTTGCTGGTAGTGTGCTTAACAAAAAAAAAAAAAAAGAAGGGGATTAGGCCATTAGCAGTAGTTTAGCCACTGATCTAAAGAAAGCCATTCTAATTTTGTAGTAAATCTCAGAGGCTTTACTAAACTGAGAATACTTCATGTAGCACTGATACCATAATTATAATAGAATATTGTCAGAAATTCACCAGATTCAACTGTTTCTTTTTTATATAAGAAAAAGAGCAATTTAATATATATTTAAATGGTAGAAACACTGACAATTCTACAAAATTTGAAACCAAAGAGGCTTTTTTTAAAAATTGTGGCATACGAAAGCAGATTATTTTTTTAAATCCAATCACATCTCAAAAGAACCTATTTGCTCTTTAGAAAAACAATGTAGGGCATTTCAAGAAAATATTTGCCATCATGGGAAATGAAGCAGAAACCAAAGGAAAAAACCCACTTTCTACATATCTTTCCCAGCTGATTTTTCTTTTCACTCTAACCTATTTAATAACATCATGCAAAATGTAAAAAAATATTTTCTATCAATTATTACTTAGTAGCCATAACTTTCATAAGTCAATTTTACTTTGTTGGGTTTTCTTCAAAACTCTAGCCTTGAAGCATTGATAACTGATGTTGCCTCTGTGGTTGCAACATATTAAGAGGCCCCTCACCATATTACTTGATATGTAATCCAAGCCTTCCCAAAGACCCCCTTCTGCCAACATCTCTAAACTTCTTTTCCACTGTGCCTAGTGGATCTTAGGGAGGAACTAGGAACCTCCATAATTTTACAGATGAGAATCATGGCATCCAGAGAATGACTTGAACAATGAAGCATGTTTAATTACTGGAAGAGCCTGAAAGTAGACCTTAAGTATTTTGGAGACAAGTCTAGTTCTTTATCAGTGCAAAACCCTGACTCATTTAAGTAAGAAAAAAAAGCGATGAAGACAATTACTCTTTTATTGCTGGGCTTAAAATCAAATATTTGGAAGAAAAAACCAAAATAAAATCTTAATTAGTTATCAGAAAATCTATTTGGATTGAGCTATCAAATTCTAACTGTTTTCTTTTAGAAGGTGATAATTTCTATGAAGTGTTACTTTTTATGATTCATAATCAACAGTTCAGTAGAAACACAGCTTACATTATTAAAGCTCGTGTATGGAGCAGTTGCCTACCTATGAATCATGAATCATGTTACTATAGCAGTCAATATTTTAGTTTACACCAGTACTATTATGAATTTTTTCTGACTTACTATAACTTCTGGAATTTCCATTAAAAAAATTTCTTCCACCTCTGGGGTGGCTCACTCCCCTTCCCCTCTAAAAATGATCCTTTTATCTGAAAGTACCAATGCATTGCATAGAGTTGCTAAGAATTTGCAATGTGTAGGGAATGTGAACACCTCCTTTGAGGTGTTTTTTATATACACATTGTTCTTACAGCTTGATAGCCTTTTATTGAGAGCTGTTTACATTACTTTTTCTTACTTTTAACTGCATGGCAAAATATATTTTTGCAAAACCTGAAAACTAACGGGATGAAATACAATTACAAGTTTACCATGCTAGATAGAGAGGCAGACTATGTAGATGAATGTCATTTAGCATTAAGTGACACTAAGTTTCAGTGTACTGTTCACAGAGAGATGGATGACAATTCAGATTGTTATACAGATGCTTAACTCAGTGGTGTGCATTATAATATTGATGATGCCATCTGATTTGCACAGATCAGTATGCCATACCAATAGAGATATTATGTGTAGAGGGTTGCAAGTCAAAGTTGGTTTCTTTTTCCTATTCTTCGCTACCTGACAATCTTGACTTCAAGAATCATTCATTATGGCAAACACATTTCTAGCAGTTTGAACCTTGGAATTTCACTTGAGTAGGAAAGTGCTTGAGTTTGTAGGGCTAATTTGAATAGCTTAAATCTTTTGGATGTTTAATAATTTTTAAAAATTAGGAAATAGTATTACGGTTTATAACCCAAATTGTACTTGACTATACAACCAAAGACTTACTAGTAGTAGTCTTTGCATACATTATAGTAGACTCAGCCTACATTGATTGCATCCTCCAGCCTTTCTCCACATGGGTCTTGGAAACACTGTACAGCAGTGCATATTCCCAAACAAAGTGGGAAAGAACATCTGCTGAAGGGTTTATGTAATTTTCCAGTCAATTTGTTCTGTCAAGAAGATAAAGCATTTCATTCCTTTGAAGAAGCCTGTATCATTGGGTAGAATGGAGGTGGAGCTTAAAAGACTGTACAAATTGATGACAACATCTCTAAATTTAAAATAATTTTTCTGTCACAGGAGGATGCTAATGCTGCTTTAATCTTTATTAAATTTCTCCTAATTCTACTCTGAGTATTTCTGATACAGAAGTACATTATTTTTCAAGAACATGTATGATTTCCTGACACTTCAAAAACTGCTTGGTAAGGCAGTTTAAAGAGATTAACTGAGTCTATGCAAAATTGTTACTGTAGACAATGTCTATTTTATTGATCAGACAACAAAAAATTTCTACTTTTGAGTCAACTTACAAGTATTTATGTTAGCATAAATGCTTTTCAGAAAGAAAACAATTATTATTAGATATTACTAAAACAATTATTATTAGGAAAGTTATTAAATTAGCAGAATGAAAAGATACATGATATTATTTTGATATCTTTAAGTCTTCACAAATAACATGAGAATATTTTACAATTATCATAAATAATAGTAAGGAAGAGAAATTATGTTCACTTCCATAATTTTTATCTGTTCTTTTTAACAAGCATGTTACTCTTATAGGGTAGAGGAGAGGGAAAGATGATAAAGGATGGTTGCTATTGGAATAAGTTTTTCCTCTTATTAGCATAAAGACTTTATGTAGAACATTAAGAGAAGATCAATTTCCACCTGGGAAAAAACTTTACTGCAGCCATTCCTCTTGTAGAAATTAACATTTTATTAAGAGACATCTAAAGAAGCATGCTATGTGTTACATTTTTTTAGTCAGCATAGACCTAGAACTTATGAGACATAACTTCCTATTTTCTTAAAGTTTTATGTTTATTCTAAGAACATATAGTTTTCCAATTATCTTGAAAGTTTCATGGGTGCCTTTTGGACAGGTGTTAATGCTACTTGATAAGTAATGAAGCTTGAAGTAGCAATAAATATTAGAACTATTAGAAATGTTTAATATTGTGACATTGGAATACCACAAACCTATTCTAGAAAATGCAACATTTCTGATTTTCAAACATGTCCACAATATTTGTATTAACTTCTCTAAGTTTTCATTATTCCCTTTACTTATATAAAACTCAGGGCTTTAGTTATGCATAAAATAATTTCCTGCTTCAAAAAATATGGTTTAGCATTGTCAAGAATAATAGAACAAGTAGTTACTGAAATTGACTAGAATTGGGAAGAACTCTAATTCCCTGTGTGAGTCTTGCTCTACAATGACAGATATATGCATTAAGAGCTGCCCTTCCTATGACAATTAAAATTTCTAGGAAAGGGAGCATATTTATCAGTCCGTGGAGTGTTAATCAGATGAGCTGAGTGGCAGGAAGTTGTGCCCTCCTGAGTGACTGATGCAAGCTGTGGTGGAACCCCTAACGTCCTTGCCAGTCATCTGGAAAAATATCACCAATCAAAAACTGGTCTTCACTGTGACACATGCACAATAAAACACGTCAAAGGCAAGGAACAAAATAGGTATTTTCAGTAAATTAGGGAAGTGAAGTTACGGGGAGAAGAACAAAGCTATTTAATCCCTCCATCAAAATATTCAGGACATAGTATTATTCATCACTTTCATGCTCTCGTTCCTCTAATATGTCAAAGCCACTCTCTTAATGCAGTGCTTCACAAACTTCAGTTAGTCATATATCAGCTTCATGATTTATGTCACATTTAAGCATTACATATAGTTGTAAGTCATATTTTTGCTTAAATAATAAAATAAATTTTATATCATTATTATAGATGAAATTTCAGTATCACTTTACATTATAGCAAAGCAAATAGTTTACTTTTTTCTAATATATTTATACATCATGAATTTCAAAATAGACATGTTCAACATGTAGATTCTGAAGTAAACTCACAGGCCATAACGTGGAAGTCATTACCCTTAGGCTCCATAATAAGGCAGGAAGCCTTTTTTTTTTGGCAGTCAGTATTAAAACACGTTTCCTCAAATCCATTAACCTTATAATCTTAGGCTAGTTAAACCTACACTTATTTACAGGTACAAGAATCCCACATGATAATGACAATCATTAAAGGGAAGCATTACCCAACTCTTTATTTAAATTGGATGTTCCCTACATCACACACACACACACACACATACACACAAAACCACACTTATGTGCACACACATACATACTTGAACACAAATGGCACAAATATGATCCAGACACCCAAGACGACTCTGTAGCCACTACCAGTCCTCAACCACTTGCCGTGACTCATTTGTGGCACCACATCTTGTCTTACTTTGAACCTCTCCACCTAAATTTTCCCATCTACAGTTAGAACTGTTCCTAGCTAAATTCCTGGCTCAGTCTCAGATCTTTATTCAATTTCTTTCTTGCTTTATTATCATAGAAAACCCTTTGCTAAAATAGTCTTGTTTCAGTGTTGCTTCTAGAATATACAGTTTCAGTAGAGTCCATTGTATGATACCTGTGCTATATTTCCCTCACATTCTGTAAGCAAGATCAGAGTTCTGGAGAATGGGGAAGGGAAGGAAAAAGGGAAGAAATTGGGAAAAGCATTTAAATATAGGCCATAGAAGAGTAACATGAATGTCTCTGCTTTAATAACATTTCTAATAATGTTTAGCATTACAAAGTAGTTCATTTCATGAAGCATAAAGAAAGAATTAGAAATAAGTAAGCATCCTAATAATCATTGCTAACATTTATTGAAGTCTATGCTACTCATAATTAACAATTAACAAGGCTCTTAAGGGAATCTTTGCCCTGATTGGAATCAACATTATCTCCTATATGTCAGTGACAGACAGGGGTGCATTGTCTGCTCCCTTTGTTGGGGAAAGCAATTTCTCATCTCATTT
This sequence comes from Grampus griseus, assembly GCF_964374135.1. Lineage (NCBI taxonomy): Eukaryota > Metazoa > Chordata > Mammalia > Artiodactyla > Delphinidae > Grampus > Grampus griseus. The sequence goes on along the minus strand of NC_139007.1, from coordinate 26,030,204 downwards.
CCAAGAAAGTTGACCCTCGATTGGGAAGTGACTTGGTACTTCCGGTATCACATCATTAAACATCTTCCTGGCAGCAAAAGTTTATGAATAATTGCATCTATCTAGTACAAACTAAATTTTATCCAGACTTCACTTATCCTAAATGGCATGATTAAACTTGATATATACAAATTAACAAACATAATAGCCAAATCCATATAGGTACTTCAGGTTTTATCTCAGTTTTCAAGTACTAATATCTAGCTTCATTCTCTTTGACTTAAAATTTGCTCTATGACCTGTGACTTTTTAAAAAAGCAGTTACCTGAATTAACACTGTCCATTGAAACCATGCCTTTGCTCTTTTATTTTACTAAGATACCATGTAATCATGGCTGCATTTTGCATAGTACAAAAAAGCAATTAAATATTATCTTTACAAATTCAAATGCCAAAAGATTAAATTATAAAACAGGAAGGATGGTATTACTTATTGTTCTCAACTCCACCCACATTTTGAGCTTCTTTTAATGATTGCCTAACATAATTGCCACCAGATTCATATTTTATTTTTTGCCCTTCTGAAGTTAAGTGAGGCTACTGTAATTGACTTCTGCATACCTGGGAAAGATGCTTGTCCTCAAGATATCACTTTTTTTTTTTTTCTATTTTTAGTCAGCAATTTTTCTACCAGAAATCTTTTAAAAGAATAAGCAAATAGACAGACTTGTCAAATTATTTCTTAGAAATAATTATTTCTTATTATTTCCTCTTTTCTCCATCCAAAGAGGATGGAGACCTAAACGAGGTGTCATTTTCAAGTATGTATTCCAAAGTCTTTATCAACTAATTCTTCACTTATTCCCAGATTCAATTAATGGAAGGAATACAAGCTAATATTTAAATTCCAGGTTCTATAGACAGAATCTCTCTGGTTCATTCTAATATAATCACATTGTGTGAAAAGCAATTGCCTATTATTGTATTTTTATTTATGTGAAAAATTAATTAAGCAACTTATGCAAATAAAAAGGAACATAAATATAAAACGTATTTAAATGAATTTAATTAATTCTCATATGTAAGTAATTTTAGTTCTAGGAATTAACAAATAGTACTCCTAACAATGCCTGTATGTATCTGATCACTAAAAAAGGAGATCTTTATGCTCAATTTGTCCTTTTCTGTTTGGCTTATTAACCATATCAAGTTAACTTTAACTGCTGTTTCCAGAAGGTCACTTGTCACTTTGTAATCAAATATCTTATTAATTCACTACCAATGCAACATGGATCTATCTCCCAGGAAATGTGACTAAGTTCCAAGTACTTTTTCTGGAATTAAAATATGCTATATTGTAAAACCTACCTCAAGAAAAATGAAAAAATTAATTAGTATTAAGAAATTTAGCTGTGAGAGAAAAAACGTTAATATACAAATAATTATTGTAATTATTTAAAACTAATAAAGTGGCATTTTCTGTTATTGAAAGTCAGTTGCAAATAAATAAATATAATCAATAAAATTTAAAACAAATACTATTTAAATGAGTTAAAACAGTACTAATTTTTAAATTTGTCAACAAAATGTAGGTACTTTATTACTCTTTTGTACTAGGGACTAAACTCTATTGATTTGTTTATTATTAATGCTGGTGTCTATAAATAAGAGTATGAAGTGATTTGTCAAAAATTATAAGTTCTAAAAAGACAGTGTGGCATCCATATACCAGGACATATGCTAAAGTGGTTAAAAGGGAGTTAGCATTACATAGTAAAAATTACAAAAACATTAGAGAAGAGACTCTAACTTCAAATCCCTTTTTACCCCTAACCAGCTCTTGATCATTATCATTCATGTAACCTTGCTGAAAGTCAGTTTCTTCAATAGCAAAATGGATATAATAATTGTTATCTTGAAGGATTGATAGAAGGATAAAATATAGAAGGCATATAAAGTGCTTAGCACCATGTTTGACTCATGTCTGGGAGTCAATTCAGGATAATAATAATAATAGTAATTATTAGTAGTAATGATGAAAAAGAATACATATAATAGAGAAATATAGGTTGAGATGGCAGATAGTTAACTGAGCCTGGGGTCTGCTCCTATTCAAATACAAATAAAAATATACAAAAAGTAAGAGTCTCAATGAAACAGGAATAAAGGATGAGAGATAACCATATTACTAGAAGCAATGAGGAACTTTATGCAATAGAGAAAAAGTGAACTAATAAAGTCATGGCTAACATAAAGTTTGTAAAACAATGTCACCAAAAAAAAAAAAAAAAAAAAACGAAAGTGGAAAGTGGAAAATCAAGATCAAACTTACTTCTACTTTCAGATCCAGTATTGAGCTGTATAAGATATACCAACCAGTGTGTTCAAACACCCTTCCATCACAGACATGTTTTCCAAGGTAACCACGGTTGTGATCCTTCTCTCACTTCTCTTCCCAGTGACAACTTTGCTATATCAATGTAAAGAATATGTAGATTGCCTATTTAATTCCTTCTTTGAAAGAGAGGAGTAAAGCTATTCAACAGCCAAGTTTAGAAGCAAAAGCTATTAATATTCTTGGTATTGTTGCTCTTATAATTTTCCTAAGAAGTGATGTGGGAAATAATCTCACAGATGGTCTGGGCAGAGATACTTTCTATGATTAACTTTGCTTGAATCATGTGCTTGTTCTTTGCCCAGTCATTGAGCAACACTGAGGAAGTATTCTGATTTTGTAGGCTGGCTGATAATTAGGATTTTTGAAGATAACATCAACTCCAACTAAATCTGTTTGCCAAAATCTTTATCGTAAATAGAGGTTCTTTTGCCAGAAGTAACTAAAAGTGCTGAGCAGGTAAAAAGAAGATTTCAGTACAAGAATTAAATAAATGTCCACTGTGTTTAGCAATGTGGAGGTTATTGGTGACCTTGGAGTTAATAGATTTGAGGAAATGAAAGCACAAGGGACAGTAGGGAAATAAAGACAGGTTGAATAAGAGGTAAAGAGACCAGGTGGTAGCTATGAGAAAAGAGGGATGAGCAGTTTTTCTAATGAAAAAAGGCTTAAGCTAGTTTAAAAGTTAATGGAAAGGATCTATTTGAGAGCAAGTGGCTGAAGGGTAAGAGCCAGAGGAGAGATTGGTCCTCAGTAGGGGAAGAGAGAGTTCCTCTATTTTAGTAGGAAAGAACAGGATGGGTGCCAATGTGGGTAAGTTTGCATGTTGATAGATCTGATGGCTACTGTTGTCATTGAGAAGTATAAGGCAAGATGAAGGGAAATGCAGTGGGTTGTTCAGATGCTTGAGGGAATTGGAGCTGGTTTGAAATGGTTATGATTGATGGTAAATATATGAATTATGCAGAAAATCATAACAATTGCTAGGGATGAGCTGAGGTTGATCATTGAGACTTTAAAGGGTTACAGTGTATGCATCCTTGTTGTGTGACTTTCTTCAGTAGGGTCGACTTCCCTTGATACAAGCAAAAATAAATACTGAAACAAAAGAATTGCATTCACCTAGGGTTAGACTTGCTGTTGAGGCAACAAAAGGAGAGGGTCAGTGAAGTCTGTGTGTTGTGAGAATGTTGGAATAATAAAAGTAGGATGTTAAGGTGGAGGAGAAAGGATCAGTAGCTAGGGATGCAAGGGGAGTGTGCATATCTTTTATTATTAATGGGAGAAAACAAGGTGGAGAGATCCTAGTCCAATCTGGCATAAGACCAGAAATGAAATAATGAAATAAGTAAGTATAAAATCAAATTGAAAATAAAATGAGATGCACTGATTATTTCAGTTAAGGCTATTTTAGTTATGATAATAAGGAGATAAATTGGATAAAAAAAACTAGAAGAAATTGAAAAAGGAAAAGTTGAAATGTTCATGAAGTGTATTCAAAAATAGTTTAATTTTTGCATATATTCAGATTAAATCAATGAAATGCTGTTTTATGACCCATAAGTTGGTAAAAGAATGAAATATAATATCCAGTGTTGGCAAATGAGGTCTTTAAACGAGCCCTTTCATATATTTGAAGTGGGAATAAATGGCTACATTTCAAGAGAACAATTTGCAATATGTATAAGAACTTAGATATGATCAGACCTTGACCAAAATACTGAATATCTAAAAATATGTGTTGAAGGATTTTGCAAGACTATATTAATAAAGATACCAATAAAATTTTACTTATAAAACCCAAACATTGCCACATGTTATAGAAGGTTATTTTATAAAATAGGAAAACATTGAAAATAAATTACCACAAATTGAATAGAAAAGAAGGTAATAGTTGTCACTGTCTTATAAGATTGTAAGTACTTCATTTTTCCTTCTGTATTTCAGTATTCTTTAATTTTTTATATTTTGATATAGTATTTTCATAAAGAGAAAGAATTGAAAGTGTCCTAGAATCATAAGAGAGGGTAGTTAATATTTAATTTTAATATATAGAGTAAAAGGACATTTGTTATAGCATGTATATTAAGATATGGGGGGAAAAGCATATTTTAAATGCCACAGAACAAAAAAATTCTGCTATATGCTGTTTAAGAAATACACAGTCACACAACAGTAGAAGAATACACATTATTCTCAAATGCACACAGGTCATAATCCAGTATAGAACAAATGTTAGGTCACAAAACAAGTCTCAGTAAATTTAAGAAGATCAGAATCATACCAAGGATCTTTTCTGACCACAATGGAATGAAACCAGAAATCAATAATACAAGAAAACAGGAAAATTCACAAATATGTGGAAACTACCTAACACACTCTTGAACAAAGCTCTGGCTCAAAGAGGAAATCAGAGGAACATTTTTAAAATATCTCAAGAAATGAAAGTGAAAGAACAACTTACCATCCTTATGGAATGCAGCAAAGGCAGAGAACCAAGTTTATAGTGATAAATGTTTACATTAAAAATAAAGATCTCCAATAAACAATCTAACTTTACACCTCAAGGAAAAAGAAGAAAAAACTAAAGCCAAAGTTAATAAAAGGAAGGAAATAGTATAGATTAGAGTAGAAATAAATACAGAATAGAAAAACAATTGAAAAAAATCAACAAAGCTAAGTTAGTTTTTTGAGGAAATAAATAAAATCAACAAATCCATAACTAGACTAAGAAAGAAAAAAGAGACTCAGTCAGAAATGGAAAAGGAGGTATTACAGCACATTTCTCAGAAATAAAAAGGATCATAAGGAGCAATTATAAACAATAATATGCAAATTGGCTAATCTAGAAGAAATTGATAAATTCCTAGAAATGTACAACCTACCAAGACTGAATCAAGAAGAAATAGAAAATCTGAATTGACCAATAATAAATAAGGAGATTAAAGTAGTTATCAAAACCTCCCAAGGAAGAAAAGCCCAGGACCAGATGGCTTCAAGGCTGAGTTCTACCATTCAAAGAAGAATTAATACCAATGTTCTTGAATTCTTTCAAAAAATAGAAGTAGAGGGATTAATCCAAATTCATGAGACCAGCATCACCCTGATACCAAAGCCAGACAAAAATACTGCAAGAAAGGAAAGTTAAGGCCAAATCCTTGTTGAACATTGATGCAAAAATTCTCAATAAAATATTTACAAACAAAATTCAACAACACATTAAAAAAATTACATACCAAGATGGGTTTAACATACACAAATCAATCAGTGAGATACAGTACATTAACAGAATGAAAGATAAAATCTACAGCATCATCTCAATAGATGCAGAAAAGGCATCCATTTGTTGTTGACAAAACAACATCCATTAATGATAAACTCTCTCAACAAAATAGATATAAAAGGAAATGTCCTCAACAAAATAAAGGCAACTTATGAAAAGCCCACAGCTGACATCATAATCAATGGGGAAGAACAGAAAATTTTTCCTTTAAGATCTGGTACAAGGTAAGAATCCCACTCTCACCACTTTTAATCAACATAGTACTAGAATGATTAGAAAGAGCAATCAAGCAAGAAAAAGAAATAAAAATAATCCAAAGCAGAAAGGAAGAAGTAAAATTGTGCCTGTTTACAGATGCCATGATCCTGTATGTAGACCACCCTAAACACACCACTAAAAATGTTAGAACTAATGAAAGAATTCCTTAAAGCTGCAGGATGCAAAGTCAACATAAAAAATAAGATGAATTTCTTTACACCAACAACAATCCATCCAAAAAGGAAATCAAGAAAACAATCCCATTTGTGATAGCATCAAAAAAGAATAAAATACTTAGGAATGAATTTAACCAAGGAGGTGAAATACCTATACACTGAAAACTATTAAGCATTGATGAAGGAAATCAAAGTCACAAATAATTGGAAAGATATCCCATGTTCATGAATTGGAAGAATTAATATTATTAAAGTGTCCATATATTCAAAGCAAGGTACAGATTCAATTCAATCTCTATCAAAAATTTAATGGCATTTTTCACAGAAATAGAAAAAACAATTCTAAAATTTGTCTGGAACCACAAAAAAACTGAATATTCAAAGCAATCTTGAGAAAGAAGAGACTTGGAAGCATCACACTTTTGTTTTAAAAATATATTTATTACAAAGCTATAGTAATCAAAACAGTATGATATGAAAACAAATAGAACATTGGAATAAAGCAGAGAGTAAGGAAGTAAACCTTTACAGTTAACTAATTTTTTTTTTTTTTTTTTTTTTTTTTTTTTTTGTGCGGTACACGGGCCTCTCACTGTTGTGGCCTCTCCCGTTGCGGAGCACAGGCTCCGGACGCGCAGGCTCAGCGGCCATGGCTCACGGGCCCAGCCGCTCCACGGCATGTGGGATCTTCCCGGACCTGGGCACGAACCCGTGTCCCCTGCATCGGCAGGCGGACTCTGAACCACTGCGCCACCAGGGAAGCCACCAGTTAACTAATTTTTGACAAGGGTGCCAAAAATACAAAATGGGGAAAGGATAATCTCTTCAATAAATGGTGGCAGAAAAACTGAATATCCACCTGCAAAAGAATGAAATTTGACCCTTAACTTACACCATACATAAAAATCAACTCAGTGGATTAAAGACTTAAAAGTAAGATCTGAAGCTCATAATACTCATAGAAGAAACACAGGGAAAAATTTCCTTAACGTTAATTTTTTTTAACGTTAAGAGGTTGACCTTTTTAATATACTCTGCAGATATATTAATTTTTCTCAACAAATAAAAAGCATCTACAATTTTCTTAGAAAAAGACAATATGATTTTTACCAAAGGAAAAGATAATGGATAGGAGACCCGCCTGTGAAAGTTGCTCAGATTCACTAATAATTAAGGATATACAAATTAAGCAATGATACGATTTTTTGTCTACTACATTGGCAAAAATTTCAAAGCATTATAACATCCAACTTAACTACCAGAATGTATAAGACAGTTGTTCATCAGTATGTATGTCTTCATCTTCACTACTTGGTTTCACATTGTTCTCCCAAAATATGTACTCCCACAGTCAGTGTACAAGAAAGCCCATTATCACCAACATATGACGTTATCAGGCTTCAAAAATTTTATCACGTGTATGACTAGTGGAATAATAATTTATTCATTTTTAATTTGTATGACTCTGATTACCAGCGAGTTTGAGCATATTTCATATGTGTATAAAATAACCTGCTTTTCTACATTTACATTGCCTGTTTATGTCCTTTTCTCACTTTGCAATTGTGTTGTTTGTAATTTCTTTATTAATTTGAAGGTGTATTCTTTTAAAACACCACTCATATCTCCAGCACTGGAGCTTTGCAACATTTCTGCTGTCTGCCTAAACAGTGGGTATGTGAAAAGCTAACTTCAAATTTAAGTCTTCACTCAGTTGGAAGGTTCTCAGAAAAGGCTTGCCCTGACCATTAGACCTAAAATTGCAATTCATCTTCCAGTCTCCATACTACCAATTCTCATTACTAGTTTGCTTTTCCCCCCACATATAATTTATTGTCTGTAGTCTCTCTTAGCTAAAATGTAAACTCTCAAAAGGTTGAGATCTCTTTTTCTTGTGTTCATCAATATGTCTCAAGAGCTTACAACAGTTCTTGACATAAAACAGGCACTTAATATTTAAGTTTTAAAATGATAAATGAAGTAAAGACTCACTTATGTATCTAGGTGCTATTCTTTTGCCTATTTCATGTGTTGTACACTCTCCTATGCACTCCTTAGCATGTTTTGTAACTTTGTATATGGTAGACTTTCTTGTATGAAGTTTTCTATCTTAATGTAAACAAATCAAACTTATTTCTAATGGTTTGTGTTTTCATATCCTGTTTCATGAATCTGTCACTGCTTGTGCTTTAAAATTTAGCTTTTTATGTCCATCCTTAACAGTTTAGATTTTTTTCAACTTTTAATTATTTCACATATATGTAATACATGGCCGTGGATCTATTTTCTCATATAGCCAAATTTTGCTAGGGCAGTTTTTGAAGAATCTATCCTTTCTCCACTGAGTTCTTTCCACCTCTGTCATATTTGTTTCCATATATATGAGGGTTTGTTTCTCAACTCTTTATTTTGTCCAATTTGTCTGTTTTTCTATACTTTTATACTCGTATTCTGCAAATATTGACATATATATTTTTCTCTTCCCATATGTTTGTATTGGCTTCTATTAAATCTTGAGCATTTTCGCATGTTATTTTGTGGATGCAGAGTATATATGTATATACACTTATATGCATATATGTGTATAATACCTAACTCTACTACTTGTAATACTAATATTGTAGATTATCAGCCTAATATTCTTAATTAGCACCTTACTTCATATTTAGAGGTAATGCTCTAACAATTTGAGAGGGCTTCAATCTGAAAATATTCTGCATGTATTTACTCTTTTAGATGTAAAATAAGAGAAGGTACAGCATGGCAAAATGAATGATACTTTTGTTTACAGCACATAACGAGTGGATATTCTGCATTTTTTATTGAAAATGTCCTAAAATATATGAGCAATTTAAATCACCCAGTGATTAGAAGAATAATTATTCCTACTATAAAGGAATGCTAAAATGAAGGAATATGAAATCTCTTAGGAGAAGAGATATGATCAAACAGGAATATTGCATTCATAATGGTAATTCTTCTGAAATCATTATTTGAGAAATGTTTTCACACCAGTTACTAAATGGATTATTGATTATAAAATGACTTAAATGGTTTTCAGAGTTGATCAATTGGTGATACAACCACATAACATTCAGACAAGGACCACTGTTTTCAGGCTTATGCTTTTCTAATTTAGAGAGAAATCAGGATCAAAGTTTCTGTTCAATATTTAGTTATAAACATAACATATATAAACTGCTACCATATTAATAGCACAGCCAGTCATTTAGTAAACAAATTAAAGCACCTATTTGATGCAGGAAGTGTACTAGACCCTGTGTTTCACAGTGGTAAACAAGAGAGCAGGCGCTTGGCTCTGACAGTTTAGAGAGAAATGTAGAAAATGAAGGGGGATTATATCAGTGAGATGGAGTGTAAGATCGTGAATAAGAACCGAACCTCAAGCACCAGACATTCTGTACTCTAATCCTGGCTCTACCACTAATTAACTGTGTGACCTCAGGCCATTTATTTAACCTCTCTGTGTCTCCATTTTCAGTCAGTAATCAAGAGAAAGTAATAGTGCTAACCAATTGAGTTGTGAGGTTCAAAGGACTTATGCAAATTATAGCATAGTATATAACATAGAGTATATAGTATGAGATAACGATTTTAACATTATTTTTCTCATCATTATCATTTTTATTGCAATGACCTAGATATGACCTTATTTGGAAATGTCTCTGCTGATACAGTTGAGTTAAAATGAGGTCATACTGAATTAAGGTGAGCAGGCCCTAAATCCAATGGCTAATGGCCTTATAAAGGAAGAAAGATTGGAAGCACAGAGAAATACAGGGGAGGAGGGCATCTGACAGTGGAGGCAAGGATTAAAGTGATACGTCTATAAGCCAAGGAATGCTCAGGATTGATGGCAAGGACCAAAAGTTAGGAGAGAGGCATGGAACAAATTCTCCCCCAGAGCCTGAAGAGGGAGCATAGCCCTGCAGGTTTGGGACTTTGAGCACCTACACCGTGAGAGAATTAAGATTTGTTTTAAGCCATCCAATGTGTGGTGATTAGTTACAGCTAATAGAGAAAAGTAATACAAGTTGCAGTTGTTATTATTCAATTTAAAGGCAAAGAAACCAAAGCACAGTGGAATTAATGACCTGCTCCAAGGTATACAATTAGAAAGTGATGAAGCTGGGCTTCTAGTCTTATGCTGTTTGATTTAAGAGCATTCATTTTAACCATTTTGCATTCTTCCTATACTGATACATAATCCTAATACCTGCTTTGTAGTCAATATTTATTGCAATGCTGTTACATGCCAAGTACCACTCTAAACGTTAGAAATCTAAAAGTAAACAAAACTGAGAAAAGCAACAGTTTGGTCTAGTGAAGAGAGTCAAATAATTATGAAAAATATTTATTATTTCAAATATTAATGTTGTTAAAGAGAAAATAAAATAAGTAATAGGGATAGGGAGTTCTTATTGGGCAGTGGTAGGGAATCTGGAGTTTTAAGTTGGGTAATTAGGAAAAATGTCTCTCTTCACATGACATTGGAGTGAAATACTGAGTAAAGGGGTGTAAGCATGTCCAAATCTGGAGTAACAGAGTCCCAGATCAAGTGAAAAACAAGTGTAAATGTCCTAAGGTACAGGTATGACTGAGTATTTAAAGAATTACAAGGAAGCCATTGTGGATGGAGTGGGAGATAATGAATAGTAGGCAGGGAACTCTATTCAATACTCTGTAATGACCTATATGGGAAAAGAATCTAAAAAAAGAGTGGATATAAATATATATGTATAACTGATTCACTTTGCTGTACAGCAGAAACTAACACAACATTGTAAATCAACTATGCTCCAATAAAAATTTTTTAAAAAAAGAACAACAACAAAAAAAATAATGAATAATAGGAGTTGTGGTTGGAGAGGAGTTAAAGGAAAAGGTTTAACCTGATAGATACATAGATAGATAGATAGATAGATAGATAGATAGATAGATAGACCTGTGGTGTGTTTTATAGATAGATATATAGATGATAGATAAATATATGTAAATACATGAGATAAGCATAAGTTTATGCGAATGACGATTAAGAGAAAATAAAAGAGATCCACAGGCTGCATTGATCTGGAAGAAACGTTTATTCTTCTACAAGCACGTCTTATATGTCAAGAGAAATGGCAACTCAACATATGTATGAATAATCTTTGTATAAAGTTTTATCTAGAATTATTACAAGGAGAAAAAGCTGCTTCTTGTAATACATACTACTTATGTTTTCAAAAACACTTGGTTCATAAATTTATTTCATCAACTTCTTAAAGGGTTCAAGACAAAAATTTAACATAGCTTTATAAAGATCACTATGAATGGTGAGAATCATAAGGCTGAAGAAATGAATAAATTATTGCCTTGTTTCTTCCTTTTAATGATTCAACCCATGTTTATAATTGTAGTTCTCCTACGTAGGATTGGGTGGCCTATTAGCCTAATTGCTGACATTGGTTGTCTACCTTTTGCCTTCATGTTTAGTCAGTATCTTGATACTGGTAGGTGCATCAACTTCTTATAATAGGCTATATCCTTTAAGTAATAATATAATATTTAATGTTCTTTGACATTCAATTTATCTTTCAAATGTTGAACCTGCATATCTTTGTGTCACTTGTGGGGAAGGTCAGAAGTAGGGTCTGTGATTATGAAGTATAGAAAAGCCAATGAGTTGGTGTAAGATTAGAGTTATAAGCTTGGCATTCTTCACCTAATCAGCTACTGCACAGATATGTTTCTAATTAACATTGTACTACTAATACCTACTATATAGAAGTAGTAAGGAGTATTTCATATGAATTGAGTACAGTTTTCTATATTTTATCGGTGACCTAGAAGAATAAATGAGTGGGTTGTCTAGCCCTTTAGAGAAGAAGATTATAATTCAAATTGACCTTGACAAGTTGGAAGAGTAGTCAGAAATAATGAAAATCCTGAGGTCAGATATAAAGCAGGAACTACAGTAAGGAGAAACATGATACATACAAGACAGGGAATGACTAGTTAGGCATGATTGTGTCAGGAAAGTACCTAGAGATCACAGGGGACATGAATTGAACATAATTCAGCTCAGTAGCATTATTTTAGAGGTTTCGACACATAATACTGAAATGTGCTATAAAAAACTGCTATTCTGAAGAAAAATTATTAAGATAAAACTTCATCTACATTTTACACTGATTAGTTTAAAACTCAAACAGTGTGTCAGCTTTTGCGCAACTGAAATCTGGAGAATTTGTAGATGGCCCAAAAGACAGAAGTAAGATTATGTGATTAGAAAACTGTAATTTCAAAGAAGTAGTAACATTATTTGAAATGTGTGATTATAAAGGAGATATAAGGAGTGATTTCACAACTGCCTTGAAGTATACAAGTGGAGATTTTCAGAAGTGTTGACCAACTACTCTTGAGCTTCTTTGCAGCCAAAATTCTTATTAAAATTTCAGGAGGGATGATATAAATTGATAGGGGAAAATCACAGTCTAAAAGAGAGAATATAACCTGACATGGACTAGAAAGATATTTTTAATATTTCACTTTCTGAGAATCAAAGTATGGATTCATGCTTTTAGATAATCGAGTCTGAATAGCAGATACTCCCACCCCATTTCCTTCCTCACTCCAATTCTAGTCATATATAGTTTAGATTCCAACTACACCAGTACATATTTTGTTTGCGTTTTTACAGTAGTAGTTGGTATAAGCATTACTATTAATTTACCAAAAAAATGCATGAAAAAGGTAGGTTGAAATTTATGTTCCAAATCCAATCTTTACTTTGTTGTATGAATTATCTAGTTAATACTTTTCATGTTCACTCTTCCACTGCTCAATATTGACATCATGGGAAGGTATAGTTTATGTGGATACAGATAAATTACTTCACTGATATGATTTAAGTGACACCAAAAATGTGCCTAAAAATATCTGCTCCATAGCATTCTGCTGGTTTGTGCTTATGTTAAAATTTTTCATGATAAACATCATACCTTCAGGCACTTATTGAAAAGATTTCATATTTTAAGTGGGCCAAAAAAAATATACTAACAGGTCTAATGTACTTAGCTAGCTTTGACTTTGACATACATAATTTTCTTCCAGATTAAATGTGTACTTTCCATTGTTCCCACTAGCTCCAACAGTCACAGGGTTTGAGGAATGGGTTGGTGAAGAGATAATAGCTGGTGGGTAGAGGAGGAGAGAGTAAGGTCTATCTTGAGAGTATTGGATCCTGCCCATGTTAAGGGCACAGAGCCCTGGAAGCACAGGCACATGGACAACAACAAGGCTGTAGGGATGGGACTTCCCCAAGCAGAGCTATAAAGTATCTGAAAATGTGAATTGGAGGAGTCATAATCTATCCCCGATTTCAATGTTTTGCTAAGCACCAGCCATTCCTAAAGGTTTGTTATAGACACACCATGGGTTACCAGTGCAACATTTTATTTTTCCAAAAAATGCTGGTAGAACATCAGTTTTATCTAATATTAACATTTTGAATGTTTTGGAGAGCTCATGTTTGTGACTTCCTCAATGAGTTCTAAGGGAAGAAATAAGTATAAAGCAAGGTGAAATATGTTCTTGAATATGCTACTTTGAAGCATATAAATTACTGATGTTTTCATAATAAATTGTAGTTAGATCAGTGTTGAGAACTGAAATCATCCCAGTCTTCTATTTCATTCTAAAGCAATTATACTTCCTTGCCTTAAAACTTTCTTAAAGGTAATCAAATAAAAATTACATTCAAAAAAGGGTTTTGCCTGAATTACAAAAAGCATATTATAATCATTTTGGGTCTTCTACATAATCCTCAGGAATATCAGCCTCATGATAACTGAATAATTCAAAAACACCATATACTCAATTTCTCCTCACAGATTATTAATCTTCCTAGCACTAGATTTATTGATCACCTATTCAGTCATTCTTCACATACTTCATAAATCAAAAGCATGAGTGAGGAAGAAATTAATTTAAATATTCATACCAGAGGCATTCAGTGTTTATGTGTGTATATTCATTTCTAACTTTTAGCCCATACTTTGTTGCCTTTAAGGAGCTTAATGTATATAGGGATAGCAGATCCATAAAGCAAAAATTATATTGGAGAATAGTAGAAGATGTTTGTGGTTAACAAAAGAAGTGGTGTAAAATCAAACCAAGTAATCATGGAAAACCTCGCAGAAGAAATGCTTTACACACCTGCAACAGCTAAGCTGCACAAACCATGCCCCAATCATTCCAGTCATGCCTTTGCTTCTACTGTCCCTTTTGCTTTTCCATTGTCACCCGAATGACTGCTCTTTTTCCGTTAAAATTGAGTTCAGGTGGGATTAAGAGACATTTAAGCTAATATTCTTATAAGCAGTTAGATAGGTGAGTCTGTACCTCAGTGGAGATGTTTGTGCTAGAGATAGGTGAGAGTCATTCATATCCTTATTACCCTTCTCCCGATAAGAGATTATGAAGTGACAAAATCCATCCCCACACCTTCCAGTCTCATTTCCGTGGGATGACCTCTTTAGGTTTCTATTTTTTGTTCTTCTGGTAGTTACCTCCATAATTCTAAATATTTTGGTATTTTGTCTTTTCTTGATTCATGTACTCAAGATAGGATCTATTGATTCTCTAATATGAAAGATGAGATTTTAAACTCACATTAACCCCTGTTACATAAATCACCTATTTCTAAATTCAAAATAGTATCTAAGGTCATTGTATAGATTTTTTAAAAATGGGAACTCACTTTCAAATTTAGAAGCATTTGTTTATTCCTTATTTCTTACTGAACTATGTAGAGACATGTGATTTTGAAATTCCAGGTCTTTTAATACCCAGGTCAATTGATTTAGCTAGAATTCACCACCACTCCACATTCAACACTTCTCCAAGGGTTATTTTGTTGCTGAACAAATGTTTCCACTGCTTTGCCTTTTCTCATAACACTCCCCTTCCATTGGCCTCCCCCTGTTGGGTTCTGACACATTCTTCCAGGTCTAGATCTCATGTTATTTCCTTTGGCAAACTTAGTATCTCCCACTGGAAGTCAATTCTCTTACTTTTTAGTCCTCATAGACTTTTTTGAACCTTATTGATAATCCTATTATCTGCTTTAGTTCCTAATTATTTTGGAATTTAATTTTTTTCTTAAGTAAGTTGTAAGCTCCTTGGAATCAAGAACCGGGTTGTCTATATAATTTTGTCACCTAGAGTGGCCTGGTGTAATACACCTCATATATTGGTTGATTAATTAATATTATTTTACTACTGAATAAATACATGTATGAATATTAGGGTCTTCCTAACATTCAAAGAAACTCTCAATTCTTACTTGACTACACGATGTAGGTTACCTACAAAAAGTATATTGTCCGAAAAATATATTACTAAAGGAGAAAGAGTACAGGTATTATTTGATAGACCAACTACTAGTTCATAATCACTATTTACATTTGATAGAGTTTCAAAAACTCAAGGATATTTATTAAATCTTGAATGTTTGGGGCTCTGATTATCAGAATAATTGCACCTTCCTCAGTGCCTTAAGGGAAAGATAAAAATTTTCAGAACAGTTTCATTTATGTCTCCCATGTTTGAGTTTCAGGGAGAGGCAAACGTAGGTCATTATTGGTGGAAAAATAAAATTTCTCATTTGAGTCAGGAGCCGTATTATTCAACTAGATTCCTTTCACTGGAAGAAAAGTAAAATTCAGTGTATACATTTAAGTTTTTTCTTTCTGATTAGAAAATATAGAAAGGCATCACACATACTCTATCTCTTAATTTTAGCAAATTATTATATAATGAGCATGTTACAAAAGACTAAATTTGGAAATCTTTGGAATTGGATAGAAATTCAAAAGAAACAGAATGATCATAAGGAAAGAGATAAAGGTTAAAGTGAGAGAAAAAGTGGAAGGGAGAAATAAAGGCAACATAAGGAGCATGGATTGCTCTAGTGTATGTCCTAGGTCTGATTTCCTCCCTCAGGTCTTTTGTCATTCAGAACACTTGGAAATTAAGCATTCAGGATGCCTACCAGAGGCTTTCGAAGCCATAGGGAGTGCTGCAGGAAGGCAGGAAGGAGGATGGTAATATTTTGCAAAGAATCATGATGTGTACGTTTCATTTTTCATCTGGAAAATACTTCATCAAAAATGATGGAGTGGGAAGTTACTATGAAAGAACACTGGACAGATATGCTAAGCCTCAGAGAAGCCTGCTACTCTCTTATAAAACTCAGAATTGACTAACTCCTTCAACCCAGACAGGGAGGAGTCTATCATATTCCCTGACTTATCCCTAAGTCTCCCCCTTGAAAGGCAAGATCCAGGGAAGCCCATTAGCTGAGGAAGCTGGGCAGTGAAGGTTCTGTTTCCTCACCTCACCACACGTTGTGCACTGAGTGAACTGACCTCAATCTCATATCCCTAATCATCCTATACAGAAAACCAAAAGGTATCATGGGAGATAATGCCGAAATTCCAAGTTTGATTTTTCTAGTTAGAGATACATGTCAATGGAACTAAGAGCAGATTTAGATGATGAGGCTTTGAAAAATCTAAAAAAACACTCTGTGACATATTATCTTTAATTGGCTTAAATTAAAACATGACTTTTTAATTTTACTCATAGGTTTTTAATTAAAAGCCAGCTATATCCAGTTTCTAAATAATGTGTGAGTATATTTTTAGATAATTTTAAAAATTAATAAATTGCTACCAAATATAATTTTGATATGCATGATGTGTGCCAATCAATAACCAAAGGCCACAGGAGTGTCACTCTAAGAATATGTAAAGGGAAAGATGATGTCACATCACAAACAAGTGATAACTATTTGGCTCAATTTGAATGAATAAATGAATCAATGAACACTCCTTGTTTTATGTAGCACTTTTCATCATTTCCTCCCAGAGGATATTCAGTCACCTCACCCTGAAACATGAGAGTTTTTCTGGATTCCTCCCTTTCCTTTGGCTTCCATACTAAACAGGCCTCTTCAGTGCTGTTGGTGTGTCCTAATGAATATCTCTGGAATTTGTATTTTTCCATTTCCATTGCTAGTGCTCACTCCAGTCCCTTAGTTTTTAAAATTAAATTATTATAATAGTATGCTTCCTGATCTTGCTATTTCTAATATTTGCCCATGTCCATCTTGGGCCAACAGTCAAATGGTAGTGTCTGTGCATGCGTGTATAGAAAAAAAGAAATAAAATTCTAAAAAGCACTGGAATGATATACATTGAAATGCTATGTGAATGATAGGATTTATATGACTTGTATTCTCTTCCTTGTACTTTTTTTATACACTGCAAGTTTTCAAAAATAATTACAAAATTTTCACAGAGAAAAATATTATTACAAGTGAATTATCTCTCTTATTAAATTTCATCAGACACTTACTCATTTGTGGTTATTCAGTGGCTCACAATTGTTTACACATGCAGTAAAAATTTCCTAATGTGAAGTACAAAATACTTTCAGATATGATTACTTCCTATATTTTGGCTACATTTTGGGAAGGTTAAACATGTAATTTATTGTCCAAACCAAGACAGTTTTAATAGTGAAAATGAATCCTGGCTAAATAGGTAAAAGATACCCCTAATTGTTTTGTTTTATTTCTTTTTTGTGTATGTGGAAGAAGGGGTGGAATTTTTGCTTTTAGTCTTTCTTCATCATATTTTACTATGGATGTATTATTGATAACTTGGGATAATCATCTTTCTCTTCATTAAATGTCTTTTTTCTTAAATTTTTTCTTCAAATCAGAAACATGTGATATGATACAGGTATGACCTTATTTAGAATTATAGGGTGTAATTCTAAACTATTTTAGTAGAATGTAAGCTCCATGAGGGCAGGGGTCTTTGCCTATTTTATTAGTAGTTTTATCTCTGGCGCTTTGAAAATACCTGGCATATGGTAAGCACTCAATAAGTATTTTTTTGAATGAAACAATTTGATTAAAGAGTGGGTTGACAAAAAAATTCAATGAGATTATTTCTTCTTATTATTTTTTTTTTTCTTTAGAGGCCTGTGGGAATAGAGGTCATTTCTAATCTATTTTTAAAAAGCAAGCAAAGCTTTATCTATTGTAATTGTAGTTAAAGTAGTATATTATTAAATGTCTATTGTATAATTTTGTTGTAACTAATATAATCAGATAATTCAGAGTGAGGAAACAGAGTTAATAGTATTCAACCTTACAATTTCATAGATGAGGAACTTGGGCCAGGAAGTGAATAAGGACACAAAACATATTAGTAACAGAATGCTAATCAAAGCTCAGGTTTGTAATACTACAGATTTCTTCACTCTCCATAAGTCTGTCAATTTTTCTCCACTAAAATTAGCATCTGTATCTGAATAAAGTATGCATTTTACTTAATAATATTATATCAATATTGGTTAGTTAATAGTAATACATGTACCATATTAATATAAGGTGTAAAATATAGGGGAAAGTAGGCATTGGGTATATGAGAACTATCTTTGCAAATTTTTGTAAAGCTAAAAGTGTTTGAAAAAGCAAAGATTTTTTTTTAAATAGTATTTATATTCAGCATAAAAATAGATGAAATAGATCACGAGCATGGTCTACAAATAATGTTTTGCTTAAGAGATGAAGCTGAAGATTAACAGAATCGGTTTTAATCCAAATATATTACTTCCAGTCAAGGAACTGAGATTCCTAAACAACTCTTGTGTGCCTTCCAACTGTAACATATTTTATATGTCTTTGCATATACATGTATTACAACTGTGGCATTGGCTTACCTTTTTTTAATTAATTAATTGATATCTTCAATTACAGAAGATGATGGTTTCAATATTATGAACCAATAGCCATGTAATAAGCATCAAATAATCATGGCTGCCTCTTTAGCTTTTATTCGTGCTAAAATCCACTTACTCAAGGGTACAGTTTGAAAAGCAAGAAGAGTATTCTTGACTGCGTATCTAGATGATATAGTACTATTCTTTATATTAAAGGTCTCCCAAAACAAAAAAATGTAGCACTGTCTTTCCCCTGTTATCATCTTCATGCCACAAAAGTAGGTAAAAAAAATATGTTTAAATATGTGTATTTTCATTTTAAGTTACTGACTAGAGTTTCCACTGACATTTGTGGAAACAACATCTTAAATGTTATAATAAAGAAATCGAATAAAGGCAACTTCTCACTCAGGTAATTAGCTTTCCCTTTGTAACTATTTTCATAGGATTTTACTGGGTAAAGTTTTAGAATGTGTCTCCATATTTCGTAGCCTGGCTCAACCAAATGTTTTTATAACTTTGTGTACATGTCAAAGGTCCTCTGCGGGAATTCTGTGGGAAATATGCAGACTGACCTGCACATAAGGAACAAGGAAAACATCACAGCATGGGATGGTATGGAAGTTAAAATGAAATATTTGCAGCTCTGTGCATGGCTTTTTTTTAAATCTTCCATAGGAGGTCTGCATTGTGCTGACAGAGGAGTCACATTTTTATGGTTAGGATGCTATTTAGAATTAGACACTGTCTGAATATGATTCTTTGCACAGATTTAGAATCCATTAAATGTTGCATGAGAAAAACAGTACTATTTGAGACTTTGTCACTTAAATCAATTTTGTTTTGCTGTAACACACCAAAGTAGGGAGGGGAGGGGTAAACTGTCCCTTCCTATCTTTGTTAGCGAATGTCTTTGTAATAAATGGAAGCTAAAATGTGCTGTCAGAGGTCGATGTCACATCTTCACTGTTATGCAATTAGCTGCCAGCATTATCCCCGATTGTTGCCTTTAACAACAAAAAGAATGGTGATGTGAAGTTATGGGGAGTTCTATTTGCTTAATTTCTCTGAGATCTACTCCTTAAAAAATTTCTACTTCTTAAAAATTTCTACTCCTTAAAAAGAATCCCAGTACAGTTTTTGAAAATGTACTTAATTTTTAAATAACTTAACCGTTATGTGTTCTGATGATTAGGAAGAAACAGTCATGATTTTATTGAGAATATTTTTGAAAGTCTTCATGAGAGATCAATGCCGTGGTATGTTGTTCGTTGTTTATCTCACATAATCACTTCTAATATTTTTCTTTCTGAGTTATCAATTTCACTAATGTCTTGAGAATATTTCAAAAGGAGAACAGGAGACAAAGGAAGCCAAATGAGGGGGCAAAAAACCCTCACTGCCATCTCAAGTTTAAAACGAAATGTTAAAAACAGAAAACTACTTGAAAAGGGATAGAATTAATAGGAATTGTTGCTTTTTTTTTCATTTTAGCAATACATGTATAAGGGTTTATTGTTAAAATTAGTCTGCAAAACAGACCACAGTTTAAAAATTCTTGTTGGAGTTTCAATAATAATGATGTGCATTAAGGATAAACATGGCTCATTTCTCAGCACAACATAGAATCTTGCAAACCCACCTTTAAGATTTATCGCAGTCTACCGAATAGACACAGAGAAGTGATAGTATCTGTTGCTAGATTTTGCAATTTGTTAAATGACTTAAGATGTCCATCCTTTAAGTTTTGTTATTCTTCTCTAAAATAGTCATGATTATGATTTCTCTTATTCTAAGGAGCTTAACTAAATGATTAATTCATGTAAAATCTGTTAATTGAAAGGTGCTTTTTAAATTAGGGCTAATGTTGGATTTTAGTTGATTTATTGGTTGGTTTGATAAACAGTTTCTGGCTATTAGGAATATTTCTTCAAAGTATTTGCAATGGGATAGTAAAATTTACTAATAAATTGATAATATGATTAACTTTCTGAATATGGGTGAATCATCAGAACCAGGAGAGATGGATTGACAAAGCAAAACAAAACAAACTCCTTCAGTGACACTAAAGGGATCAAAATTTTCAAAAACACCTCAACAAATATCTCTGTAACCTACACAAAGCCTGAAAAGTTATAAAACCCATAGCTCCTCCTGCAGTTCTCTTTTGCTTGAGGCTGGGGATGAACAATTTCTTTGATTCCGCAGTATACTTTCATCTGGGATACTTAAAGTGGAAATGTAATTAAGGCTTTGGTATGCTCTTCTCCCGTCCCCTTAAAATACAGACAGAAAGTTTTGCAGGAATTTTCAGGGGACCCAGAAACAACATGAAGCCATTCTGCGGATTTCTTCAGATTCCACGATCCGGAAGCTAATACGCCCAACTTTAAAAGATATTCCATATTCATAAGGTTTATATCTTTCAGAGGAAGTCGCATTTTTAGCATTAATCTAGAAAAAGCTTGATAAACCCCATGAACTAATGTGGTTTTGTCTGCTTGCTTCTTTTCTGGGTGTGTTCATTTTCAAATTTCTTTTGCAGTAGTATTCTGTGCTTGAGTTAAATGTTAAACAGAAATCATATCTGTAAAACATAAAATAGATTTTTTTTATTGGTGTATTTTAAGTTAAAATTTATGCCATTTATTTATAATTAAGTTCATCCATGAGAATGCTTTAATGAGAACAAAATTCTATAATCGAAGTTTTTGGATATTCAGTATATCAAATATTAGTATTTTATTTTTAAACATCTACCTTGTAATCTGAAGGCACACTTTCATTCATTTTCTAGTTTCTTTTTGTCTATTATTTAATCAGCTTATTTTTTGAAGAATACAGAGAAATTTTTCACTTGCATAGATAATTACCAATAGTAACAGTTTCCATTTTTAACCTACCATATAATTTGAAGATACTATTTAGTGTCACTGATTCAGAGTTTGAATAAACAATAATAGGATTTTTAAAAATTGAATATTGAATGCTATATTAAAGCCACTCTCATTCTTTAATGTAAAAGACAAAGAAAGTAAGGTAAAAAATAATCAGTAGTAAAATGTTTTCATGAGATATCATGATCCACATTCAATTATTACTGTTCAACTAATACACAGAAAACATTTTACACCAGGCATGTAACTTAACTCTCTTGACTACACATGTGATAGCATACACACACCTTTTTACATTTACTCAGGTTCAATTTATCTAAGAAAATTTTAAAAAGAATAAACATTGTATGAATACATAGTTGTATAGTTAAGATTAAAATCTTTGTATTCATTAAAAGCTATGTCTAGGGCTTCCCTTGTGGCGCAGTGGTTGAGAGTCCACCTGCCGATGCAGGGGACACGGGTTCGTGCCCCGGTCCAGGAAGATCCCACACGCCGCGGAGCGGCTAGGCCCGTGTGCCACGGCCACTGAGCCTGCGCGTCCGGAGCCTGTGCTCCGCAACAGGAGAGGCCGCAACAGTGAGAGGCCCGCGTACCACAAAAAGAACAAAAACAAAAACAAAAAACAAAATAAAAGCTATGTCTAAGAAAACGAAAACACAAATCACATAGTGGGAGGAGATATTTGGCACATATATAACTGAAAAAAGACTCATATCCAAAATATATAAAGAACTCCTAACACTAGGAAAAGAGAAAGAATCCAATAGGGAAGGTATGGACAAAATACTTGAACAAGCATTTCATAAAATAGGACAATTCCACATGGCCAAAAATATTTGAAAAGAGGTTCAGTGTTATTATCAGGGAAATGCCAATTAAAACTAAAATAAGATTTTTTTATACCCACCAAAATGGCTAAGATAAAAAGGTCAGTAAATTACAAGAATTGAAGAAGATGTAGAGTAATGAGAAATTTCAGACATCGCTGGTTGGAATGTAAATTAATATAATCCTTTGGAAAACTTTTTGGCATTGTCTAGTAAAGCTGAACATAATTTTACCCTATGATCTAGCAAATCCACACCTAGAAATATACCCAAAAGAATTATGTAATCGTACGCACGAAAGTACATTAATAGGAATGCTTAGTTAGAGCAGTGATTTTCATATTAGTCAATACTAGCAAACAATTTAAATGCCCAACAAACTAGGACGAGCCCTTAAAATGTAAAATATCCACCCATTGTACAAGTAATCAACAGACCCTACACGATGAGAATAAGTGACATGCAAAATATTTAGTGAAAGAAGCTCAATTTAAAAAACATATATTGTATGTTTCCTTTAAAATAAAATTTTAAAAACCTGGGAAACAATTCTAATACTTAACAGTGCATAATTAAGTAACAATAACATAAAGAATATCATACAAGGAATTATCATAAAAGCTGAGGTATTGGTTATCTTTGGGAAGAATGGCTGAGAGGGGTTGGGAGAGGACAGAAAGGGAACTTCAAAGGTGCTGGCTATATTCTATATCTTCATCTGAGTCAATGAATGTGTTCAGTATATGATAATTTTTAAGCTCACATTTTTTTGGAATACTTTTATGTATGCATGTTATACTTTCACGATAAAATGGGTTTTAAAATGCAACAGGATTTAGATCTCTCCTTGAGGGGGTCCACTCTATGTCCATCTGGGCCATTTACCAAGGGATTCGTAGCCCAGAGATCTGGCAGTGGTTACCCAGAAGGTCAAACTTTTAATCATATTGTAGCTTTTGTTTGTTTATAAGACTAAATGAATAAATGAAAGTTATGCCCTAGGGTGTGTATCAAAGATCAAAGCTAAGGAAGACAAATTCAGTCACTGAGACAAACAACATTAGAGAAGCTGACGATGGAAAGAAGCAGAAAGTGAAAATAAATGCTAGAAGTTAATTTACGTGTATTTTTACTAACCACTGATCAACCATGCCATTTGAGAACTGGCCAGCCTAGCTCAGAGACATAGAGTAAAAAATAACAAACAATAAATCAATGTTCTATCATATGGACTCTATTAAATATTTGACCATGGATTTTCATAAGTCATGTAAAAACATAGTCTTGTTCTATTACCATCAAGTCCTTTTGAGGTTCTCCAAAGAAATACATATGCAGAGCACAAGACCAAATCTGTACATTTTTCTAACATTTATTGCACTTTGCCACCAAAGCCCAATGTGATCCTTTTTTAAGCTAGATTGATGAGACATTCTTTTGTCTAGGTTAAAAACAAACCTAAAGACCCTATTTCCACTTTTTCCTGGACTACATCTATTATAAAATTTGGATGGTAAGAGAGTGTCAATCCAAAGAAAAGCATATCCTCATGTGTAAGAGCAGAAGAAGAGCTTTCCCTAAGGATTAGTGAAATGTTGGTCTGGTAGTTATCTTCCCAGTGAGCAGTTAGTTACCCAAGATTTAAAAGTGGAAGAGATATAAATATTATAAGAAGTGGATTTCCAGAAATAAAGAACACACATCTAGGATTATGGCCCTGGCTCTTGAACTATCTGTATCAGCATTTCTCCTTGGGAACAAAGTAGAAGATGGGCAGAAAGGTCAAAACACAATATTGTACACTCCTAGAGTCAGATAGTTGGGCAGCTATCCTTTGTCCTTAATCGGGTCTAATAATAGTGGTTGTTGTTTATTGAATTTCTATGCAACGTGACAGACACTGTTCTAAATACTATTCATATGCTATCTCATTTATGTATCGTAAAAATTCAGTGGGAAAGCTCTATTATATTTTATAAGTAGCAAAAGTAAGGGTCAAAGAGGCAAAATTAATTTCATGAGGTCATGCCTGGTAATGAGGGGAGTCAAGATTTTGATCAAGAACTTAATGACTCCTGAACAAATATTTTTTTACTAAACCACACTGACTGAGGCTCTTCCCATACTTCAGCCTCCAAATAGGAACACTTGAATAGAATTTTGGATTGTCATTTATTTTTAATTGTTTTAAACATCTTTATTGGAGTATAATTGCTTTACAATGGTGTGTTAGTTTCTGCTTTATAACAAAGTGAATCAGCTATACATATACATATATTGGATTACCATTTATTAAAGCACAAAACAAAATAAAAACAAAAACAGAAAGGAAAGGAATTTATAAGAACAAGAAAATTAATCAAGGGAATAAATTAAATTCCACTATTAGACAAATCATAGAAGATTTTTGTTTTGGAAATATGCAGATAGAATGAAAGATGGGTTCAGTTTCTAGAATTACAAAGGATATTGTTATGATTACATAGACATATATAAAAATACCAGAATTCTCTAACAGCTTTTTTCCTTATAAATCATGAAAAAGGCCATTTTAAAATAAGTCTATTGAAAGAATCTTTACACAGTAGGTGGGAAAGCTTATGGATTTCCACACCACCAAATATTACACAGAATAAAGGGTTAAGTTAAATTCCTAGTTGATAGACAAAAACAGATCATTAAGAATATATTTTTGGTACCATCCTAACTTTGCTATTATATAAAGTATTCTGGACAAAATTACCAAGAAATAGAATCATGGAAAGGATGGGCCATTGGCCTGACTAGTATGGCAAGTCTTCTGCACTAAAGTATCTATTATTATGACTAGTTGTCAGTGCCTAATTTACTTGGATTTTCTCTTTTCAATCTTTTACCTCATTGTATAAAAAATGTATAATTTCTACTACAAAGGTAGAGACTAACCATTTAAAGCTGCATTCCAAATTACTATGATGAATAAAAGTGTTTAATAATTGTAATAACTTTGTAACCCCTTGACAATCTTACAGATAATTATTATTTTAGACTATAAATACTACCTCCAAAAAGGCAAACTGTCATCTACTTTGAATCATGTAATTGTCAGTCTTCTGTTCAAAATTCTAAACCATAGCAACAGGAATTTACTTACCATTTTAAGGAATGCAGGTAAGAAACTAGGGAATAATTAGCTAAGAATCGAATAGGCAGAAATTTAAGGATGTTTTAAACATTTAATATGAATTCATTATGTAGTTTGCTTGCGTTTATATTTATATACATATACATTATATATATATGTATATAAATGTAAGTATTCCATATATAAAAATATGTTTTCCATATAGGCATAAACATATGTGTATTCTGTATATACTGTATTCCATATATTTGTATTGATTCTATACACACACATATATACATACATACAGATATATATGAAGATGGAGTGGAAATCCATAGCCATTGCCTTTAAAATTGTTAGAGATGAAGCGTGAAATCGTTCCTCTAACCATCTTGTTTTAGGGACTTACATCACATCAATATGCCTGTTTCCAGGGGAAAAGAAATGGAGATTTGATTTATTTTAGATCTATGTTCAGAACTTCAACAGTACCTCAGTATCACTTTGATCCATAAGACTTTTCATAATAACTTTATACAGTGACATCTGCCAACAGGAACATTCTTTATGTTATTAGCATTTTTGTTATTATTACTTATGAAGAACCCTAAATACAAGGGAAGTACAAAAATTATATTCAAGGAAAAATAATCTGAACCATTCTAAATTTGAACCTACTTTATGATATTGCGATAATGTTAGGATATCTTTTCAAGAAATCTAGTAATTTGGTCTCTTGCGAGCAACACTTTTGTGAAAGATTGAAGTTCAATTGTTTGATCTAAAGCTTGTCATAAATCAACATATGTATTTGGTAGAGTATTTCAGGGGCCAATTATGAAAGTGTCAGGGGAAAAACATATCGGTTATTTAGATATCATGTAGACACAGCCCCATTAATATAGTCTGCTCTGTTAAAATACAAAAAAAAACAGTAAAACTCATCAAATTCGTTATTAGTTTTACATGCAGAAGACTGGTAATTTGATTGAATGAGGAGAGGTAAAGACTTACATTCCCAAAGTGCGTTCTGAGAACCACTTGTCTAAATCTCTCACCTGAATCCTGGCTGCAAAATCTAAAATGTGAGCAATGAGCTGCGTGAATACTCTGATGGTGACCCACAGGAGAAGTTGTTGCTGCCTTGGATCTGGCCTGAACTCTAGAGTTTCTCAGAGCAAAGCATGTGTGTATGCTTCCCATTGGGATATGCAGGAAAGAGGGTTAGCACTTAGATTCTGTTCAAGAAAGTAGCTTGGTGAGAAAGATGGGAAGTGGACAGCTGGATTCCTAGGAAGATGTGGAAGGCATAAAGCCAGATGTGAAAATCTTAATCTAGTAAAAAGATTTTAATCGTCAAAAAAGACTAGCGATTTTGAATACAGCTGGTGGCTGTCACTTTAATTTAGGTCTTTGAGATGAAAATGAACGTAAGGGAAAAAAATGTGAAGCTCATTTTGTAAAAGCTTGAATCACAAGCAGCACTGCCTTGAGCCCCTCTAGTGGGCAGTGGCATTAAGGAGAAAAAGATTACTTCTCTTCCTTGTTACATCCCTTTTGATACAGTTGTCATACTGTTTTGGAACCATGAGTGCTTGGTGGTGGGACAAGGGAGAGACAGAAGCAGGGGCATGGAACACAGAAAGATATACCTGGAAGAGTAGTGAAAGCACCCCTGCCCCTGGTGAAGAAGTTACAGCTGTTTGGTGAAGAAGTTGAACTTTTGGCATCAGGGATTTCCAAATGGGTGTGAATGCCCTGGAGACCAGAAAGCAGCAGGTTTTCTCACGGTAACTTTGAGGACTCATAAAAGAGCAGTAGAAACTGCAGCATTCAATGGAGTAGAAGTGGGCTCAGGAGGAAAAAAGCAGCTATATCTAACACAGTGGGTAAAACCATGATCATCCCACTGGAGATGGCTAGGTTTGGTGATCTGTGCAACGACATACACAAATATCGACTCTTAAAAACAGAAAATGGCTCCAGTAGAGAAGAAGCTGCTGCCCCAATAGAAGTAGGCTTCGTCATAAGCACATGTAGAAGCCAGAAGACTCCCCAAAGTTCTTGAAATCTTGGCAGGCAATGGACTGTGTGCTGGGGTGGGCAGTGGAAACTGAATTCCTGTATTTACAGGTAGCAGCATAATCCAGGAGACTCTGAGTTATGCTAATG
This sequence comes from Grampus griseus, assembly GCF_964374135.1. Taxonomy (NCBI): domain Eukaryota; kingdom Metazoa; phylum Chordata; class Mammalia; order Artiodactyla; family Delphinidae; genus Grampus; species Grampus griseus. The sequence goes on along the minus strand of NC_139007.1, from coordinate 26,002,307 downwards.
AAAATAATTTACACCCATAGGCAAGCAGGAACTAGGGAAAATTAACATATTAGTATTTAAACAACTAAGAATCTAATTTCTCAAAGTTTTCTCTCAATTTCATTGAGTAAAAAGGGCAATTTTTCCTAGGAAAATCCTAAATTAAAGTGGGCCAAACTTATTTTGCATTGAACTAGGTTTCCTCAAAGTATAAAGAGAAATTGCATGAAAATATAGATGATACCTATTATTCTTTAAACATATCATTTTGATAGCTGGATAGTATTGAATGAACATTACACAGTTTATATACATTCCTAATTGTACATTAAAGTCATTTCTAAGTTTGAATATTGTGAATAATGCCTCATTAAATATATTTTTTGCCAAACGCTTTCCACCCCTCCACCGCCCCCAGATAATTTCCTTTTGTCAGAATCCAAGAAGTGGAACTGCTATGTCATTTAACATATATTGCAAAATTGTTTTTAAAATTGCTTATACAAATGACAAACAAAGTTTAAAAATACACATTTACTTCTCTTTTATCAACATAAAGTGTTCCTTAATATTTCCTAAATTGAAGGGGAAAATGTATGTTTCACTCATGGCTAAATTGGCTAAACTGGCATTTCTTTACTTTCTAATAAGTATTATGATTTTTCAAGTTAGTTATTTGTTAGTTATGATGACTTTATTGATATTTTTCACTATTAACATTTTGAAGTTTTAGTGTTGTGTGTAAATTTGAAGGAGTTAATTTTTAATTGTCTACTTTATATGTGCAGCAAATATTTTTCAAACATATTAATTTTACTTTATAATAAAAAGATGGATATTTTCTATTGCAGTTGTGCTTAAATTTATCAATCTTTTATTTGTGTTTTTCCGCATTGTTTCTCAACTTAGAACATTGCTTTCAATCAACTCCACCCAGATTAAAAGATATTCATTTTAATTTTCTTCTGTTTTTATAAATATGTAAATACTCAATTTACTTGAAGTTAGTTTTGATGTAGTATGTGAAATAATGACTGTACTGATATTTTTTACAATTTGCAAAGCAATCATTTAGATGTTATTTATTGAATAATATATTCCTTGCTCTCTGAACCGTTAATAGGTCTCCATACATTTATTTTTAACAGTTATTATTAATCAATAGCACAGATAGGAGTGAGGAGAATATAATCTTATTGAGAAATAAGAATACATACAGTAGTCAAGAAAAGAATACTTTGAACACAAACTACAAAGTAAGATTTGAGTAGAAAGTTCAGCTAAGTTTGAGACAGCTTTCCATTTAATTAAAATAAATAATAAATCCTTAAATTCCCAAGTTCTAATAGAAGCATCCTGCAATCTCTGCTAAATTCTCTAGTAAACTTCATTAAGATAAGCATAGGGAAGCACACTCATGCACACAATACTGAAAAATGACACAGTTATAGCAGAGTGGGGGCGGCAATTTCCACTAAAACTGAAGATCTACCATTCAGGAGGAAAATTACAGTGTAACTGAAAAAATGTTTAAATGATAATTTTGTATAAATTCCAAAACCCCTGAAATGCAGAACTGATCCTCTTGAAATGTGTCAAAGAGTCAGACTTTGGCATAGGCAGGAATACAATAACAGGTGACATCACAGACCAGAGCAGAAATGGAAGCACATTATAATAAATGGTTTTAGGCCAATTGTTCATCCTGATAACAAATATCAAACAAATCAATATAAATTTATTAATTTTATACAAAACTTAAAAAGCAGATGAAAATAGAAATAAATGTCTATAAAATATCTGGATGAATAAGGACATCCAAGCTTAAAACCTATGGAATGTAGCAAATTGAAAATGTTTTATAAATAGGACTATGTAGTAATAAGTCAAAAATAAAATGAGAGAAGTTTTCATAACAAATGTGTCAAAAATATTACTAGAGTCACTGTCCTCTCTCGTTTATTCAGGGTTATAACAACCATTTAATGAGTGCCCAGAAGTGTCAGATGTTGGGCTAATTACTGTGTTGTAGAAAACACACACTCCCTTGTACTGGTGGAGCTTAGAATTGTTTGCAGGACAGGCCAATAAATATTATACAAGGAGGTATTTAAGTAATTTTGGTCAGTGCTACTAAGCAGAAGTACAGGAAATGTTTCAAAAACACATAACAGGAAAGATTTTCATGAACAAGTGACATGTTTCAGGTGAGCCCTGGAGAGTGTTAAAAAAGTGAAAGGGGTAAAGGGAGATATTCCAGGCAGAAGGAGCAGACTCTAAGATGTCCCCAGAGTGTAAGGAGTTTCAAATAGTTTATTTCCTTCTGAAAGAAGACCAGAGTGGGAAATATGAGATTGAATAGATATGAAGACCAGATCACAAGGGCCTGCATTAAGTAGTTTACTAAGAGCAAGCCAAAGTCACTGAAATATTTTAAGCAGAGAGAAAGACCATATTTGAATTTTGAAAATCTCATTTGGACTCTTGCATGAAAATGATATTGTCTGGGGCAAGAGTGACTATAGAGCACAGTAGAGGGAGAAGTAGTGCTATGGATTGCTCCCAAGTGTCTCTCATCAGCAGCAGAGTGTTGGCTAGTAACGCTTACTGACATGGGGAATACCAGGAGGAGATAGGGTTTAAAAGAAAGAATACTCATACGAACTGAAAATGTCCAATTTGAGATACCTGAAAATCATAAGTGTATATTAAGTGAAAAACATACAAATAATTATATAGTATAATTTCAACTTAGTAAAAAAATGCACAGATAAAAAGTTATAAGAAATCATGCCAAAGTAGAAATATCGTTAATTCGAATTATGAGATTTGGGATACTTGTTAAAGTACCCCAGATACTTAAAACCTTATTATTTTGAAATTTAAAACAGTTTTAACAAAGAGTGTGCTTATTTTTAAATCCTTCATATTTAGTGTTTTAATTTTTTCAGACACATTACACATATTATCTAATTTAAAGACACTTCAGAGCCTTCTTTCTGCATAGGTTCACAAGGCAAATATGCTAATGCTGATTCTGTTGTGCACATTAGGTAGGAGATACTGAGTATCACCATCATAAACCAGATTTCATAGAAGTTAGTTCCCTCTTTGTGAATCACTATTCAACATCTTTTTAGTAACTGCATTAATCATGTCAGAAGCAACTGAACATGTATGTCATGATATTTGAAATAACCTGTACAGTGTTAAACAATTCCTAGTCTATTTTAAAAGTGAAGCCTCCTGAAATGATCCACTGCGTTTCCCAGTGGGCTTGGTAAAAATTTGTGAATGCTTTGTAACCAATTCTATTTGAACTTCTATTATACTTTCCTAATGTTCAACTTTTATTTTAAAGCTAGGCTTTATGTTTTTCCATTTTTAAAAAGAGCAATTCACCAACAAAACTCTCATCATAAACCAAGCTTTTTTTTCCCAAGAGAAACTCTTTAATAACTCAACTGGTGGGCAGTTTTTGAGTTATGGACCTTTCACAGTGATGATAAAAACTATAACATTCAGACTTATCCGGTGAGGTATATTAATGGTATATTCAACTTGACATTATGACCAGTATGGCCCTCAGGAGTTGGCCTGTAAATATCAGGAGCTGTCAAAGAGTTAAAGACTTTGTTTCTTACAGGCTATAGTCACCACATCTTATTCTTTATCCTCTTACTGGTTGATGTTTCAGATGTATTCCCTGGATACACCTTTATTGCATACATGTAGTTTAAAGGCAAAGTGCTGGATATTATCCTCGTTCCTGCCTTCAGGGATCTTATATTTTAATTGCCAAAATAAGACGTTCAGAAAAGTGACTGTAATATGTAATTAAATGTGTTATACAAGCTAAAGAAAGTAATATGGAAAGTTTGAGAAGGTATTTCCAAAGTAGCATATGATTTCATACAAGTAAAATAAAACAATACAGTTTGTTACTATACTAATACAAAAATTTAAAACATGAATCATGAGAGTCTAGAATCCTGAAAGAATTAATCAGGGATTGCCTAAACAAAATCCTTGAAGGAAGTTTCTATACTATAGAATTAAGCCCAGAAGTCTGTGTCTGCCCAGGAAGAGAATTAATTTAATGTCTTTGGTCCTTGTTGTTTTCCCACTGCGGCTTCCCTGGGTGAAGGTAAAGACAGTGAGAGATTCTCGGAACTAACTGTCACAATTCCTGTCCAAAAGTTAGCTCACACAAGCGACCAGAAAAAACATCAGCATTTTCCAAGTCTTGGTTCCCTGGTATTTTCTTCTTGACATTTCCTTCTTGATGTTTTGCTTGTCAAGAAGCAAAGCACATGAAACTACTTAAATATGTAACTGTATTAACTTGACCAGATTCAGTAAGACAAACCCAAGTTCTATGTGTAGTCCCCAAAAGCACCTTCAATTTGCAAACTAAATTTAACCCTATTATGCATAAACTCAGATTCTCTACTTTTTAATTTTATGCTTTGACTGTCTCACAAGGTCATATTCTTTCTCACTCTTTCCTTCAGAGTAGAGCTAGCTGGACCAGCTATGACTTAGCATCCAGTTTCTGGTTACTTTATTTGTATGTGATGTTTCTCATTATAAAGTGAGAATCTCATTCTCAGAGCCTTTGCCATGTTATTAAATTCTACTTAGCTAAACTCCTATTGTGTTTTTGTCGTTTCTTAAGTTACTTGGTAAATATTTAGAGTTTACCCTCTTATTATTGTTTATATTTGATCACCAGCTTTACTGCCAAAAATGATATCCTTAATTTTAAGCATACTACTTTAATTTATTTCTAAAATTACATCAACCCCCTGCTCCATAAAATAAATTTTCTCCATTTAAATCCCCCATTGTTAATATAGCCCAGTTAATAGTCTCCCAATTTTATATGTTTTCCTAAATTTTCATCTCGCCATAAAAAGAGCCATGTCCTTTTTAAAATTTCTGTCCTTTATGCAATTATTTTCTTACATTTTGTTCCCTCCACAAGATAATTCTTAAAAAAATTATGCATACCATTATTAAATTACAAACACTAGTATGTTTTTCTTACTAAGGGTATCGTTCAGTCAGTTGCAAATCTGGAAGCATATTTTGAACATTGTTGGTAACTTTCACCTCTTCCTTGTTCCACTGTGTAAGGGTGACCATATTCTTCCACCATCTCTTCAGTTTGTAGTTTATCAACAACTGTACTATAACTTTATGCTTTTTTTTATATTATGCACCAACAAACTAGCTAGTTAGCAACTTGCTATAACCCTTGTGCTTTTCCCATCTAATTTCTCTAACTGATTCTCAAATGAGGAACCCATCTATCCCAAGGGAACCTTTCTGTGCACTCCACTAGACCAAGAGCATCCATATTGCTGTTATATGTGTGTACGTCATGACTCTCTCTATTTATCAGAATCACTATTCCCAAGATGGATAAAGACCTAGCTACAATCTGACAACTCTGATAATTGCACCTGAAACTAGGTTGCAACTAGTACAGATCCACTCTAAGCTTATGTATCTATATAACATGGAATTGTAGCTGACAACCTGATATGTGAGTCATGTTTCTATTTCTATTCTAGATGGGATTTCCCAAAATCAGTTACTTAGGTAACTGACAAATAAGTTGTAAAAGTAATTCACTGTGTGGAACTACCAGAAGATCGTAGTGTAGCTACAGAAAATATGACAAAGGCCAAGCACACTACTTAACAACTTCACCGTGTACTCCTACTTCAAAGCTATCAAGTACTGAAAGCTTTATAAGTTGAAGATGTACTCTTTGTTTGCATTACCATTATCATTACAAAAACTGGCAATATACATTTACCAAGTGCTCTAATGGGAAGAAAATGAGATTTCACTAAATCCACATTGTTGATACTAAGGGATCGCAATTATCAAGGGAGAAAGAACTGTTCGGTTACCTACTTGTAAGATAGCAAGACTGAGTACAGAATTGTAATTCATTCCACAAGCAGGCTTCCTACTAGAGCATATGTATCAGGTTTATCTGAAAACCAAGTGTATGATGGACAGAAAAATAGAAAAAGAAATTGAGTACAGCTCAACAGTAATTATACAAAGTATTGTGTAAAATTCTGTGTAATATAATTCTGGTGAGGTGATAAAAGAGCAAAAAAGATGACTTTTAAAACTTAAGGTATTAAAAATGCAGCAGAATTAAAGGCACTTGATAAAATGTGCATACACACACAAATATATATATTCGCTGGTTGGGTTCCCTTGAAAGAAGACTGGGCAAAAGTTAGCATGTAAGAAAGACATTTATTAATGAGTGCCATTGGGGCCAGAATGTGTGGAAGGGAAGGGAGGAAGGATTGGTCAGGAGGAAGTGGATGTTGTGATGCCCTGCCTAAATTCCTGCTTCAGGACCAGGAATTCATTTCCACAGCTGATTAGAGTGCTGGATGCTGACAAGATACAGCACTTTTCTTTTCTGTTATTGCCCTTGCCCTAAGGGAGCTCCCTCACCCCTTAGCCAAACCCACCAGTAACTCTGAAGCTGGCATAGCCTTTCAGAGCTGCGTTTTACTCCACCATAATCTGTCATTGGATGCAGGCTGCCACAGAAAGAGACATGGCCTTAGATGAGACAGTTTTCTTCATCTGAGGAAATCCTCAAAGATGATCAAAAACTAAAAATAATACTGTGACAACTCTTCCAGCAGCTTGGAAAATAGTCCCTACATTCCTATAACGGGATCTAGAAAGTGCACTGGATCTAGGATCACCCACAAAATGTTTAAAACAGGGTAGTGAGTCCTTTAAATAATTGCAAACATCACCATCCCCAACTGATGTTTCAAAAATTCTTATTTGATATGTGTAACATACTCCCCAAAGTAACTTTTATATAATATATGTTTTTCAATAAGAAATTGAGAATTGACACTTGAAATGAAGATTTTCCCAGAGGAGATTTATTGGACAATGCTCTGGGGAACCCCATAGAAGGGAGTGAGGGAAGTGGAATTGGGTATAAAGAGAATTCCAACTCTGATCACCTACTAGAGTCATCAACTCACCCCAGGGGAGATATGGAGCTGAAATGGCCCTTCAGAGTTATCCCCAGTTTAAGTAGAGGACCAAGCCTTTGTATCCTGCATCAGTTAATCATTGTATGTGGACTGCTCCTTGGGAAGGGAAACACCTCAGGTGAGGTAGTTCCTTGAATCAAAGGAATTCTCACCAAGCGATGATGTGTATTCTGGCAGCAGGAAGCATTACAGGCAGCCTGTGGGAATGAGTTCCTTAGTCCTAGAAGGAGACTGTGCATCACCCACAACAGTAAATTTGATTAACTGTATTATTTGAAAATATCATCAAAAACTTACACCAGCTTTTCTTTAATGAAAACTAGTAATATCCTATCTTACATATAGCACTGTTATTTTCCTTAAACTTATCACTTTTGTAGACTATTTATTTCTTTTTATACATCATAATCTTTATATATAAAGGAAGGAATAAGGAAAACAAACTATTAATAATGCTCTTCAGAAACATATCTCAGCAAGTGTCCTTCAACGAGAAGTGTCATATAATGAGAATATTTAATGTACAATATGTGTCCATTTCATCTTTCAGATACGTGAAAGTAGGGTTGAGTAAAATAGACAAGATGGTGGATAAAAATCTTAACTTCTTATATTCTAAGACTGCTGGGATTGAAATTCTTGTGAAAATCTCTTTTTACAAAGTGACACAGTAATCCATGCTTTACATTTCTCTTCTGTGTCCAATAATGAAAACAGTATTTTTAATTAAGTATGCAATGCATAGAACTTTACAGTTTTCATGACATATAATTTATTCAATTATAAATGAATAATTTATATATTGTGCTTCTGTGTTAGCTTGGGCTACCGGAACAAAATACCACAGACTGCGTGGCTTAAACAACAGAAGTTTATTTTTTCAGAGTTATGGGGCTGGAAGCCTGAGATCAGGGTGCCAGCAGGGTCAGGCTCTGGTGAGGACTTTCTTCCTGGCTTGCAGATGGCCATCTTCTTGCCCTGTGCTTACATGGCCTTTCCTCTGCCTGTGCATGGAGAGAGAGATCTCTCTTTATTCCTCTTCTTATAGGGCCATCAACCTTATTGGATTTGGACTTATTTATACATAATTACCTTAATTAACCTCATTTAACCTTAATTACCTCCTAAAAACCCTATCTGCAAAATATGGCCATATTGGGGGTTAGGGATTCAACCTATGAATTTGGGGGGCACAAGTTCAGTCCCTGACAGCTTCTAAAAGGAGGTTACCTCTCCCCTCTTTTTGATGTTTACCTTCAGGCATTTAATTACCTCCAGTGCTCTAAGTCTAGTATTTCTAGTACAGCCCTTCCCCTAAAAATCTGTAAGGCATAATTCTCAAGTAATATCAAACTATTAGAAAACATGTGGGAATTTTCGCTTTTGCACAGCAAAGGAAACCATAAATAAGATGAAAAGACAACCTTCAGAATGGGAGAAAATATTTGCAAATGAAGCAACTGACAAAGGATTAATCTCTAAAATATACAAACAGCTAATGCAGCTCAATGTCAAAAAAACAAACAACCCAACCAAAAAATGGGTGGAAGACCTCAATAGACATTTCTCCAAAGAACACATACAGATGGACAACAAATACCTGAAAAGATGCTCAACATCACTAATTATTAGAGAAATGCAAATTAAAACTACAATGAGGTATCACCTCATACCAGTTAGAATGGGCATCATCAGAAAATCTACAAACAATAAATGCTGGAGAGGGTGTAGAGAAAAGGGAACCCTCTTGCACTGTTGGTGGGAATGTAAATTGATACAGCTACTATGGAGAACAATATGGAGGTTCCATGAAAAACTAAAAATAGAACTACCATATGACCCAGCAATCCCACTACTGGACATATACCCAGAGAAAACCATAATTCAAAAAGACACATGCACCACAGTGTTCATTGCAGCACTATTACAATAGCCAGGTCATGGAAGCAACCTAAATGCCCATCGACAGATGAATGGATAAAGAAGATGTGGTACTATTTATATAATGGAATATTACTCAGCCATATAAAGGAACGAATCTGGGTCATTTGCAGAGACGTGGATGGACCTGGAAACTGTCATACAGAGTGAAGTAAGTCAGGAAGAGAAAAACAAATATTGTATATTAATGCATATATGTGGAGTCTAGAAAAATGGTATAGATGATCTTATTTGTAAAGCAGAAATAGAGACAGACATAGCGAACAAACGTATGGATACCAAGGAGGAAGGAGGAGTGATGAATTGGGAGATTGGGATTGACATATATACACTACTATGTATAAAATAGATAACTAATGAGAACCTACTATATAGCACAGGGAACTCTACTTGGTGCCCTGTGGTGACCTAAATGGGAAGGTAATCCAAAAAAGAGGGGATATATGTACATGTATGGCTGATTCACTTTGCTGTACAACAGAAACTGACACAGCAGTATAAAGCAACTATACTCCAGTAAAAAATATAAATAAAATAAAATATTTATGATGCTAAAAAAGGAAAGAATGTAGGAATTTTAAATGCCATATATAGTAAGTTAAAATAGAATTTACATCTATAGCAAGTCATATGGAACTTTGGACCAAAAGAGGAAAATGATGACTTATTTATGGTTCATGATTTCTGACAAAACATATTGAATGTTTATATTTTTTTAGATACAGTTTTATAAGGTGTATTTTTTCTGTTTAATTTTAGTTAAGTTTATCTCTTTCTGATGTCTGGTTTTGTTGCTATGATTATTTTCTTTTTAGCTATAATGATGTTTTATAGTTTAACTACCTTGACCACTATTTGCTGCTAACATTCCAAACATACAATTTTGTACTTAAAAACACTTCAAACATAGTTTGTCTTGTGGTTATGTCATAATTCAGACATTAGAGATACTAAATTTTCCAACTAACTAAGCAAAAGCCATAATGTAAAATCACAGTGTGAACTTTCTTCTTATCATTTAGGAATGTTAAATCTATCACTATTTCTAGTACTAACAAATATGTAGGAACATGCATTTGAAAGGTATAAAGATTAATAAAAGTTCATCTTTTTTATTCCAGGTATCCTAAAATTTAGTCATAAAAATTGTAAATTATGACTCTGAAATGGAAGAAATCACGGCGTATGTTAAGGTAATTACCACCTGTAACTCAGGGTAGTGTTTCCTGAATGCACTGTGCATGTCTTTTACTGCTCCTGCGCATAACTAAGTCATTTTTAACATAAAAGTTAATAAATCACATCATTGAGAATGTACTAAAAACTCTGTAACATGGAAACAATTACACATGATTAATGGGTGAAGTAAATCTTCCAAGTAGAAAGAAGGTTGTACTACTTGAAAAGGCATCAGGGTAAGAGGGAAAGTCTAAAGGTTGTCTGGTAGCTAGAGCTTAGGGAGGTTTCTGGAAGTGGTATATAGTTCCTCTGGTAAGATTTGTAAGAGAGCTGTGGAGTTTCCAGGTCATTCACTAAGAAACAAATTAAATGCAATAATCCTGTGAAGAATTTGGTAAACTAGAGGTAGGGTAAGGTTATAAAGTTATAGTTAGTGGATTCCATTATCAGTCAGACTTCCCCACAATAGGGTAGTCATGGTGACAACTGACCATGGTTTCACACCGCATAGATCAGGACACTGCCCTCTTTCACTGAGAATTTTGAATATCTCCTAACAATAAAGGAAACTGTACATAGTATGGTGCTGGTGGCTAAATACAAGCATCCTTTCTACACAATATTTGTCAGATTAACGTAGTTCCAATTTAGCTGTCACTAAAATTTCCTATCTTTCCTGTGGTTATGGGCCAGCCTCTGTTTTATGCTAATCACTTGGCTGTAGTCACTGCATCTCAAATGTACACAAACATTTTCCTCATACCTCTCTTTCTTTTGTTGGATGGCAGACTGCTGCAGTGACCTACTGTCTTCTCATATAGTTTAGCAGGGAAAGGAGTCACTTTGCTGTCTGGAGTTAGTGGTTACACAAAGGATGGATACACTAGACTAACAAACACATTGCAGCTCGGGGCTCCACCAGAAGCTAAATGAGACCTTTATTTTTTTTTCAAGACAAAACGAAGCTCAGGACCCACAGCTGCTCCATAAAATATAGTTTAAAAAAAATCACTAGAATGTGAATAAATACTATATGAAACAAACAGTCATTTATGGTCCATTTCGGGGATGTGTTATGTGGCTTGGGTTAAGAGTAACTTGAGAGCAATTAATTCACCCCCAAATTATCAAAAAGTATTTTTTTTATATAAAGTGTATATACAGTTTTTGCTATACTGAATGTACCTTGTGTCTGTGGTAATTGTATTGTATATAATGGTACCACAGTGGGTGTTGATTGTATAGCTTTTCTAAGGGCTGCATATAAATACCTTGCATGCATAAGAGGTTTAAAGAAATATCCCCGGTAACTGGGTGCACCCATCAACATTTATTTTTAATAAAGGCAATACTTCTAAATGTAGAGGAAAATGTCAATAATTGAAGTCTAACTTAGATTCTTGTCTGGAATTTACCTTCTTATACATATAGTAAATGTACAATAATGTAATTTTTGCCACTGCAAAACTTTAAAAATTTAAGTCTCCGGAATTGCCCTGAACTTTAGAATCATTTCCATCACCCCCACAAAGCTTTTTGTATCGTTTGATTCAAGCAATTGTAGCTGTACAAACTTTGGTAAAACTTTAGCACCAAAATATTCTAAACACATCATTTTTTTCAGTTTAAGGAGCACAGGAAATAAGCTTAAACAAAGAAAGAGGGACTTATGAACACTTAAAATGGTTCTGCTAAAATGTTAGAACACCAAATGCCTCAAAAATATCAGATTATTATTTCTGACACATAGGAGCTAGGCACAGAGAGAGAGAGCCTAGGTCACAGTATTCGTACGTTCCTCAAATAAAATGTCTAAATGACTAGATGGACATTGCAACACAAATCACAGATATTATCCCCTTAGTTTCTATCAGCATTTTGCAACTCTGCATTAGCCAAGACAAAGAGTAGTTCTTTGTCAGTGAAAGGACTTATAGCACATTCCTGAGTTCCTAACACCAGCAATAACAAATATAACACGATACTACAATCATAAGGCAACATTAAATAAATACGAACTTATTTATCCAAGTTCTGTCTTTATAATTAACCCCATATGGGTGTTACACAAATTCCCATATGTTTCCATTAGTTAAAATGTTTGAAAACTTTTTAACTGAAAATATCTATATAACCATTGGATATGAGAGAAGAAAATTAGTTTCATTTGCTAAAATTTGAGAAAAATAGTACTATGGAGTTTGATGATTCCCTTTATTTACACAAAGATGGCTCTAAAAATGTTGTTTTTTTCTAAAATTTATCTGCCATCAAAATACAACGGGTTGTTACCATTTAGTCATTCAAAGCCTCACCCTAGACTGAAATCTAAAATCACACTGGTTCCTCATTCTCTCTCACCCCCTTCCACATTCAATTCATCAAATCTTGCAGATAGTAATTCCTAAATATCTCAGGATCTGTTGTCTCCTCCTCAACTGTTGTGGCCTTGATTCCAGTCTCCCATCACCAAACTCCCCTCTCCAGATATCCTTCCTTCAGAAGGTACTCTACTTCTTGAGATAGCTTGGAAAAAATTATGGATGTTTTTTCATCATACCTGTACCAAACTGTCTAGAGTTCTCTGGACACACAAAATTATTTTGCATTGCCCTACCTCATAAACTGTTATTTAGCAGTTAAAACCCAGTGAAGACCTTATCCATTCTTAGGAATAGGAAGCTTTGACAGTTTCTACCATCACTTTCACTTTTTATGTATATTTATTACTGTTTATATTCTGTGAACGATCAATTATTGAATTCTTACTTGGGAGTCAGTCTCAATTCTGATCACTGGGCAACCTCTGCTATGAATACATTTCAGTCCCATGAAAATCAAAAATGTACATAAATTCTCAATTATGACTCAATGTCAAAAATTCCATACTAAAATACCTAGAGGATGTTGTGTTGTGGGCTTATTTGTATATTCTTTCTCTCCCACTGGACTAAGTCTTTTGAGGGCAAGAATTATGTCTTACTCATTTTTCATCCCCAGAACCAAGAATAATATCTGCATATAGTATGTGACAGTTATTCAATGCAAGCTGAATATTTTTGTTCTACAAGCCTTGAAAGCTGTTTCAAAGAAAGACTTACAAATAGATTTTGAGCTATGATGGCATCAGTGAAACTAAGAAAAAGGCTACCAAAGCTACTAGAGATATCCCTCGTTTTTTAACACTTTGAGTTTTTAAAAACATACGAATGATAATTATGAGCTAACATTTGTTGGGAGCACACAATATTTCAGGCATTGCTATAAATATTTTACACATATTAACTTATCAACTTTTTGTTAATGCTCACAATTACTCTACAAGTTGAGTACCATTATTATCATTATCCTAGTTTTCCAGGAAACTGGAAACTGAGGCACAGAGAGTTCAATAATTTACCCAGATTCCCAAAGCTAGTTAGTAGCAGAGCCAGGTGTAGCCATGTTCTGATGTCTTTCTCACCTCTTTTGATGGTTTCTGCCTTGGGGCCACTGACACTGGTGCCAGATTTTTCTGATGAATTATTATCAATAGGCACTTTTCTCAGTGTGTAGGCCAAAATTTACATACAGCACATTTAAGATTATATGAACTTTCCATCAAAATATTTTGTCACAACTGTACCTTTATGTTTATATTAGCAAACTTCAGTGTTTAACAAAATTTTCAATGTGTTTTCTTTAATTTCCCTCTTGAAAAAGCATTATTAAACAAGTTTTACTACATTAACTGAATTAATAAGAGTTTAGACAGGTGGCTGATACATTAAATGTTACAAATCTTTAAAACTTCACTGTTAATAAATTGAGTTTGTTTTATAAAAATGAGTATATTTGATTTGTTACCTTAGAGAAATTTTCTATATTTTAATCCAGTGTTGTATTTTCAAATGTTTTAAATTGATTCTCTTTTCATCTCAGTGTCATGACTTTTTTAAAGCTCAAAATAATTTTTGGGTCCTATGAGTATAAGGATCTAAGCTTGGGAGTTGTGCAGAGCTTAGCCTAGTAAGCAGTTGGTTGCAAAGCTTGTCTTTTTAGTTCTTTTATCTCAGTATAAAAACCACAGTGGGATTATTGAATGGTTGAAAATTGGTGGCAATAAAAAATTAAGCATGAAAATACAGTTGCAGTATAACCTTGTTTCAGATATGCAATAATATTTAAATGAATACTTTTTAGGTTAGTCATAATACATAACAAATAACTGAGCCAAATTTAGAAGGAAAAAAAACAGGAAGAGAACTTTGTCTATTGAAGAACCATGGTTTTAATAAGCTCAGATTCTGATGGTACAGTATAATTCATTAGGCCATGGAGGCAAAATTAAAATGATATGGGTCATATGCTCAGATTTCCTGCCAAAAATGCTTTAAGTGCTGTAAAAATTAGGAGTGATGCTTGGATAGTAGCTTCTTTCCTAGCCTCTATTTTTTTTCTATTATCTTTCTTTCCCCATTATTGAATTTAAACCTCCCTTTTAATTTTTAAAGGAACTAAATATATATGTAATTTCTTAAGGAAAATATAATAATTGTTATATTCAAGGGAAATAAACTAGTAAATAAGCACTGCAACCAGTTCAAGGCTGCTCTCAGCAAAAGTGAGAGCCCGGCAGTGTAATAAGTCCCATTTGCTCTTTGTTCCCCTAGGCACCCAGCACCTTTGCACTGGCTCCTCATGCCCAAGAGAGCCCTTCTACCCCATAGCCAATACACACACACATAAAGATAGAACCCATCAAGAATTCTATTTTTAAGTAACATGAAATGCTTAGATATTTCTTGGCAGGCTCTCTTCCAAGCACTGTATGTGTCCCTTGTCACAGTCTTTCTCTTTATTAAGGGCTATTTAGAAAATCTAACAAAATCCTGTTCTGTATTATCTGGTGCCATATTTTCATCCCTACTGTACCACAATGTAATGTGGAATTTAATTGAGTGCTTTAAGGAATAAAATATTAATGAAAGAATAGACCTTTTGGGGATCCTACAAGGTACATCTTTCTGCTACTTCTGCTATTTTCCTTCTCTGTGTGGGAGTTTCCCTAAATTCACCATTATTAACAAATATTTAATTTATTCTGTGGAAGTCATTGTGTTAAAAATCATGAAGGGTGTAAGATGCTGACCACATGGAAAGTTCTTAATGCCTAAAAACTGAAGATGGGTATATATTTGCGATATTGAGGAAGGGTGGTCTATACTAAAATATAAAAGCAGGAACTGAGTGTGACAGGAAGAGCTGTTAGATAATTTCAAGATTTCACAATGTCGCTATTGATTCTTCACCATGTACATAACAATAACATATCAAATAGGAAAACAGGACAAAATAAAAGGGCCTTAAAGGTAGAGAAAATCTTACCGAACACGAAGAGAATGTAGAGCTGAAGCAGCTCTACCATACCGATGCAGGGTTCTGGCTGCTGGTAACCAGGAGTTTGACTGCTGTGGGTAAAGGGACTAAATATGCTCAGGGCAAAACAACAGGCTCCAATCCTGGCTCACTGCTAAATTCAAGTTTTATGAGTGTATTCTCCCTGTTCATGAGGGGAAGTACAAAAAAAGAATAGTGCTACTGGTCATATAACTGATACTACAGCTGCTGATCCATTGTGGTTCTACCTAGTCGGGAAGACATATCTGTAACCATGATACAAGGACAAAGTCAAGCCTCTCATTGGCCTGAAGACTGGCTATGCACTCTCACTGCAGAGAATAAGCCATATACTGTATGTATGACTGTCTGGGAGGGCATAGATAAAGGTAACTGTGATGGAGACAGCTGCTAAACAGGAAAAGAAGAATGCAGAAGGAGGGAGAGAAAGAATCACCCACAAAATAAATAGCAAACAAAATTCTAAAGTACATAAAGGATTCTAATGCTAAAAAGACCATTAAGAAATGGAAGATTAGAATATGAATTTTATTTCATAGGAAATAATTTTATAGACTATTCCAACAAAGATATTTCTTAAAGTATGTATGTCAGATTACCCAGGAAGCGGGCTATGAGGTGAAGATTTGCATGCAGGAATTATACTGGAGGGTGCTTTTGGGAATAACACTTCTGGGGGAGTTAAAAACATAGGTCCGGGCAAAGGGTAAGGTGAACTGTGATGCAGTTGCAAAAGAGGACTTGGTTAAACCCAAGGGGTGATATGGAGCTGAGATGGCAGGGTTTAGGTAAGATAAGAGAGGGAATGTCTCAGCATTAAAGGAGGAAGCAACATACACTACAGTCCTCCACTTAACGTGGATAGCCCTTTCAGGACCATGGTTGTTCTCATTTCCTGGGAAAACTAAGAGGAAGGCTAGAGGAGTGACCTACAGCCCTGGCTTCCACAGCTAACCTTAGAGAGAGTTACACTGACAATCATCATCTCCTTCCTCTATCACTCCTCCTAGATTCTCACCTTCAGCTACCATCCCTGTTGATCTAAGTCCCTTACTTGGTGCTATACTCGACTAAGACCCTGAGGGTTCTAAGCTCTCATCATTGTATTCTTTTGCTATAGTTACTACATCTGCACATTTACCAAAATTGATCAAGGGCACACCAAGAAGGATCCAGTTGAATCACTTAAGTCGCATTTATATTCTTTCAGCTCTGTTCTGAATCAGCAACACTATCTCCCTCAGAGGATCAATGACCTCTGTCAGAATTGTGAGATTTTTTTTTCCTACTGATTTCTGGCATGAGGAGTCCATAGAGACTAGGTAGTAGTCATTACTTAAAGTGTAGTTAGTTACTTTCTGTTTCCCCTGGTGGAAGCATTCACCTCTGGAAACAGAGACACCGACACTTAGACCTGCAGAACCCAGGGTTTGGGGGAGGAGAAGCACAAATTCTCCAAGTAGCTTACTGAGAGTCATTATACTACTTATATTCTTTGGTTCTTGAACCTGTGTGTTCAGTTTATGAAGGGTACAACACCATGTAATTGCTTTTTATTTATGGTATATCCAGTGTTTTATAGGGTGGTGCTCTTTCTTAACAGGGTATCATCTCCAAGCTGGTGCCTCTGCTGTGCCTCTGTCATTCTATCAGTCTCACAACTTTTGGGAGGTGAGGTATGTGATAGGACAAATAGATAACCTTGGTCCTATGCTCACTGGAGCATTTCTTTTGTAGTAAAGGGGGTTCTTTGGTTCAGAATGCCCTTGAATAATCCTCTGGCTCAGACCCTGAAGACAGAAGTCAAACCTCTACTTAAAATATGTGTTTATGTTGATTCCAGTCAAGATAAAGCATTGTTCCTTCCAAGGTGGAAGAAGTCCAAAGAAATAAATTACCACCAAAAAGCTGGTTGGTCTCTTTGAGGATAATGCCATATTGGGTCCTTGAAGTGGTTAATTTTGCCTGTCATCTTGACTTGGGTGCCAAGACTTTCGGTCAGACATTATTCTGAGTGTGTCTGTGAGGCTGTTTCTAGATAAGCTCAACGTTTGAATTGGTAGACTGCATAAAGCACATGGCCTTCCCTAATGTGGGTGGGCCTCATCCAGTCAATTGTAGACTTGAACAAAAAAGCTGAGTAAGAGAGAACTCCTGCTCTCTGACTGTTGAGCTGGGATATTAGTCTTTTCAGGCCTTCAGACTCAGATAGAAACATCAGCTCTTCTTGGGTCTCAAGCCTGCCAGCTTTCAGACTGGACCTTTACATTGACTCTCCTAGATATTCAGCTTACTCCCTGCGGACTGTGGGACTTGTCAGCCTCCATAATTGTATGAGCCAATTCCTTATAATAAATCACTTTCTCTGTCTCTCTCTCTCTCTCATCTATCTATCTATCTACATACACACATATACACACACGCTTCTTATATACTTCCTATTGGTTCTGTTGTTACTCTGGAGAACCCTGACTAATACAGGTCCTTAACATTGGTCATTGGCAGATAGACCATTCAGCAGTAGTGCCTTAGTGAATGGGAGCCCATGCTCTTGGGCCTATCCATAGCTTTCCTTCATGTCATCATTGCTACTTCATATCATTTTCCTTCATATCATCCCTGGCCCATTGTGCCAAACTTGAAACAGCTGAAGACAAAGTCTGACTGACGTCAACTAATCAAGACATTCTGTCTACTTGGTTTTTAGCGCCTCTTCTACAGGAAATGCTCTATATTAACATGAGATTAACATATACTATGAACACGAGATACGGTAATCTTCAGACTTTGTGATTACCCCCATAGGTCTATCCATACCTCATCCTCAACCCTTTTTTTTTTTTCATTTTCTAGAATTTTATTTGAGTGGAATCATACAGTAAGTACTCTCTTTTGTCTATCTTCTTTCACTCATCATAATTATTTTGAGATTCAGCTGTGTTGCTACATATATAAATAGCTTATTCTTTTTTTTTTTTCCAACGCTTTTTCTTCATTGTTTTCTTCTTTTTTTGTGAGAGGTCATCTGTTTTATTTCATCAATTACAAGGTTTTATAAAATCCCTTTACTTTGAAAATTCCCAATGGGGAATTTGAAGAATTCTCAAGAATGGCAGCAAACTATGAGCCAAGACTGAGCAGAATGCTTAAAGATAGAATCAACTGAAATAGGTTATTTACTAGACATTATTAATGCAACTGCTATTTATAACGTCTGGTCTCTCTGATGCAAATTTAATTCCCACCCACATCTTCATGATAAGGGCATGAAATTCTGGTCCAGTTCTTCCAATCATTTTTTTAATTGTGGTAAAAAAAAACACATAACATAGAATTTACCATCTTAACAATTTTTAAGTGTATAGCTCAATAATGATTAGTATATTCCCATGGTTGTACAACAGAACTCTAGAACTTTTTCATCTTGCAAAACTTAAACTTTATACCCATTAAACAACAATGCCCCACTTCCATTTCCACCTCCCCCCAAGCCCCTGGCAAGCACTATTCTGTTACACTTTCCTGTTTCTGTGAATATGACTATTTTAAATACCTCATATAGGTGAAATCATACATTATTTGTCTTTCTGTGGCTGGCTTATTTTACTCAGAATAATGTCTTAAAGTTCATCTATATTGTAGCATGTGACAATAATATTAATTATTAATAATTAATAATATTCCATTGTGTGTATATACCACATTTTCTTTATTCATCCATCAATGGACACTTGAGTTGCTTCCACCTCTTGGCTATTGTGAATAAAGCTGCTGCAAACATGGGTGTACAACTATCTCCTAGAGATTCTGATTTTAATTCTTTTGAATATATACCCAGAAGTGGGATTTCTAGATCATATGGTAGTTCTATTTTTAATTTTGGGGAGAACTGCCATTACTGTTTTCCATAGTAGTTGCACAACTTTACAATCCTACCAAGAGTTCAAAAGGATTCTAATTTCTCCACATCCTTGCCAATACGCATTACTTTCTGGGTTTTTTGTTTGCTTGTTTTGTTTGTTTTGATAGTAGCTGTTATGGACTAAATTGTGTCTCCCAAATTTATAAGTGGAAGATCTAACTCCCGGTACCTCAGAGTATGACTTTATTTGGAGACAGAGCCTTTAAAGAGGTGATTTACTAAAAATGAAGCTGTTAGGGGTGGGCCCTAATTCAATCTGACTGGAATCCTTATAAAATGAAGAAATTTAGAAGCAAAGAGAGACGCCTGGGTGGGGGGTGCATGTGCACAGGAGGAAAGGCCGTGGGAGGACACAGCAAGAAGGCAGTTATCTGCAAGCCAAAGAAAGAAGCCTCACGAGAAATCAAACCTGTCAATTCCATGTTCTTAGACGTCTAGCCTCCAGAATTGTGAGAAAATAAATTACTTTTGTTTAAGCCACCAACTCTGTGATATTTGCTATGGATGCCCTAACAAATTCATACAGCAGCCAGCCTAAAGGGCATGATGTGATATCTTATTATAGTTTTGATTTGCATTCCACTAATGATTAGCAATGTTGAGCATCATTTCATATACTTGTTGGCCATTTATATATCATCTTTGAAGAAATGTCTATTCAGGTCCATTGCCCATATTTTTATCAGATTACATGTTTTGTTATTGCTGTTGAGTTGTAAGAGTTTTTATATAACCTGGATAACTCTTTTTCAGATATACTATTTGCAAATATTTTTCCTGTCCTGCAGTCCATGATCTTTTATATTTTCTCCTTCCAATCCTCTGCCTGAATCACCAAGTCATGTGCCACTGTCCATGAGTTTATATGTAAATTTAACCTTGGGCCAAGTTTTACTTTTCACCCAAAGTGCGTGATCAATGTTTGGGGCTGTAGAATACCAGCAACCCATTTCCATCTTGTACTCACATACCAGCGTGACTCATTCATGATCCAAGCTTGGCTTTTTTCCTTCAGTCAGCTGGGTGTAAGAAACCCCTTCATGTGGTCTTAGATGTGAGCTGAGGGAGATGCATTTGCCTACCTGCCCTTAAAGCCTATTTGTGCCCTCTGGATCTGCTCAAGCCTAATCCTAGAATTATAACTTCTATCATATGATAAATTGTTCCTTGCTCTGCTTAGACTTTTGACTTTTTAATATCTGGATTCAGTCATTTATGTTCCACGATAAGAGCCTCAGTCTCTACCAGGGGTCATTAGCACGGTGGTGACTGTTTTTCAAATAGTGTATAATTTTCTGCTTTAGTTAGCTTCGCTTTGCTCCAGAAACCTAGATGTCTACACTGAGATTCTCCCACTAGGACTTGCCATAAACTCTTCATGGTATCTTATTCCACACACATTCCTCCATAGGGTTGTTCAAGATTTTTGACCCACAAGGCAGTACTGCATCCAGTGAGGCCTGGATCTGCTGCAGAGCTCTTTCTTGCTGTTAACCCCGTGCAAACATGACAGCCATGCAAGTTACTCAATGAAAGATTGGAAAAGTATTCCAAGTATGTATAATATGCTGCCCCAGATCACAGAGACCTACCTCTTACTCAAGTTGTAAGTAAGACACTTGTAAGACAAAATAATTTATTCCTTACTTTGTATGGGATATACTGCCATTTCGCAGAACACTAGATCCTTAAAAACTTTACTGATATAACCGGTCTCTGAATATCCATAGGGATTATCAAAGTTGAGTTACGAGTATAAAACAACCACTCTGAGTTCCAAGTAGAACAAAATATTAATATATTTTTAAAACTAGGCACATAGCATCACAATTACAAACATCAAAGATAAAGAAATAATACTAAATGCTCGCAGAGAAAAAAAATGTATTGCTTATGGATGAGTGATTTATAGGAACAAAACAATCTTTAAAGAGAAGAACAAAATTAGAGGACTTAACTATCTGATTTCAAGACTTATTATAAAGTTATAGAAATCAAGAGAGTGTGATGTGGTATAAGAATAGTGCATTGATTAATGGAAGAGAATACAGTCCAGAAATAGACCCACACATATATATGTGTTTCATAGAAAATATAGTACCTATGTTTGTTTTAATTATTGTAGTGACATCATGAGAAGAGTATTTTTGCCATCTGAGCTACATGTGCAGGAAGGACACTGAGTGAAAATTACCTTGCTAATCCTAGACAACACAAACAGCTGTGAGATATAATCATAAATGTTGTCTTAAGTCACTAAATTTTGCATTGACTTGTTCTACAGCAAAATGGTAACTGAAGCAATGTTTAACATTCATAACAGAAAATGAAAACAAACAAACAAACAAAAAACCCACATCCCTGGTCAATCTTGTTGCATGTAGTAAACTATTCCCTCATTTATTCTTAAGTTTTAGGAGACTTTCCTGCTTTCAGATTTTCCTTTCTTGAGGGTCTTTCAAGCTCATAATTTCCACATTGCCATTTTCTTGAAGATTTCTTGTTCTTCTTTCCTCTACCAAAAACTCTATTACTTACGCCTTTTTCCCA
This sequence comes from Grampus griseus, assembly GCF_964374135.1. Taxonomy (NCBI): domain Eukaryota; kingdom Metazoa; phylum Chordata; class Mammalia; order Artiodactyla; family Delphinidae; genus Grampus; species Grampus griseus. The sequence continues at coordinate 25,980,278 of NC_139007.1, read as the reverse complement.
AGCAGTACAGTGACCTTTCTACAAAGATAATGTCCTATAAATAAGATGAAATTAAATAATTACAAGGAAATAAAAGTGTACACCAGGTTGTTGTGTTACCATGGAAAACTTTGGGGAGAAAAATGTATGTCAAAATTAAATATGATATACATATTCATTTATATAATGTTGTATATTAAGCTCTGATTAGGAACATAAATCCTATTATATCATTATTCCTATAGGAAAATACATTTAAACATAAAGAACTTAAGACCACTTAAATCATTAAAATGAAAGCATTTTATAGCTCTAAAAAACTACATGAAAATAAGATTTTTAAAATTTCATTAACGTTCTGTGCCCATAACATGATCTCTTAGTTTTAGGGCTTTTTAAACATTAGTTCTCATCTTTGACTGCCTTGTAAATATTTTTTAGTTAATACCATTGAATGCTTTTAAAATATTTTAAATATTGAATATCACTAAAGATTACTTTAAGATATCATTCTAAGTAATATAAGGGAGATACAACTTTGAGAAAAGATCTTAATTTACTTTCATAACTTTAGAAAGTCCTTTTTTTTTTCTCGGTATCACTAAAGTATGCTTACATTTATATAATGATAAGATTGCGATCAGCTTTTTTTTTTTTAATACCCCTTTAATTTTGGCAGTTTTCTTTGGAGAGTGCCGCCTCCTGGTATAGCAGTTTCTTTGTGAGTTCCGTAATAGGCTCTCTGTTTGAATTCTACAGTGTTATTCCAAACACTTGCCTTCTCTTTGAAGTGTGTACATCCTACACAGATCCTGTAGGATGATTTCCTTGTATAGTGGGAAGTTTTAGACATGCGGGTTTACTGGAGTCCCTTGGCTTTAAACTTGGCTCAGAGCAGATGGTACTGCTAGAGAGAGCGACAACACAGCTTTGAGCTTGAAAATGTTAGTGCGCACATGATGCTTTCCCCCCTTAAGTCTAGTATGATTGATGGGACTTTGGAACTAAAACCTGAGAAAAATAGATCCTTCACAATTGGCGATTTGCTGGCCAAAAAAATTAAAAAGTTCTCAAAGAAGAATGGGACACAGTTCATTGTTTCAGTGCCAAATAATAGTCCCCTGCCATCTAGAGTGACTTGCCTCTAAAAATAAAGCTTTAAAACTGCTGAGTTTAAGGGAGCCTATAATAATAAATGTAAGGAAAATGAAATAGTTGTTTTAGCTCTAAAATGCCTTTTCGCATTTCTATTATAAGAGAATGGAAGCTAAACGGCACTTAAACCTCTGCTCCAAAAAGAAAAAGAAAAGGAAAAATGAAACGTAAGGCTTAAGTACTGTGTTTTGATATAACATCTAAGGGAGGTGTTAAAATAAGCAATTGATGTTAAGTAATTAGAAGCAATATGATTATTGAGAGGATGAGGTGTATAGGAGAGATGGAAGTGTGAGAAAGAGTGAGAGAGAGGGATTCAGGTAACTTCATTATAGTTTATAATATCTTCCTATAAACCATAGAAAGCAATGTATTTAAAGAGGACAAATAAAGGCTGTGTAGGCAATTATATGAAACCAGAAAATGGAGATAACAAAATCATAGTAAATCACTTTCTATTCAATATTGTATCTACTAAGACACAAAAATATAAATGTATACATATGTGTGTGTGTGTGTGTGTGTGTATATATATATATATATATATATATAAAATTTACCCTTTAACTAAAAAAATGGCTAAATATTTATTATAGATTGGGTCAGAAAATTACCTTGAAGTCTGTCATCTTAACTCTATTGGAAATCTTGTGAGAGATCCACAGTTATGTAAAATTAGGATCAGATAACACTGTAGAGCAGACTCCCCTCATTTTTTAAAATATAGATTCGTTGGGATCTGAAGGCACCAAGTACTGGGGTTAAGTTGACAGACCAAGGAGACTCCATTGAAAGTCCAGAGGCAGGGAAGTAGTAGTAAAGATTCATGACCAGGGGACCTGAGTATAGTTGTGGCAGATACTGGAAGCTCTTTTGGACCCAGTATTTCTTTGAACACCTTTTTTTTAGCATTTATTCAATACTAAGTGCTCTATGGTGCTTAGTCCTAGGAATTCTCAGAGCAAACATGTGAAGTTTGTGTTATTATTCATATTTTATAGATGAGAAAACTGAGACTTAGTGATGTGAAGTATCTTGTCCAAGTAAGAAAGTTATTAAGTAAAAGTACAACTCAGGAAGTCAGATTAAAAAGCCTTGATTCCTAATACATACAAAAATTTCATGCAATAGTAATCAGTGAAGGTAGGAACTTTTGCCTTATTCACTACTATACTCCCAGTGTCTAGAATAGTGCTGATAAATACAACATAAATATTTGTTGAATAGAGAGTGTAATAAATGTAAAAAAAAGAGCTACATTTTCAATAATAGAATAAGGATTTAGAAATTATTATATTAATTTAATATAGTGTGCATTAATTAAAATGGGATGTGGTGTAAAAAAATTACAACATATAAAATGCACATTTTTGTAGCAAGAAAAGCTGCCAGTGATTTCATGATACATAAAATATAAGGATACAAAGGAATTTTGCACATTAGAAAAAATTAAAACTTCTTCCCATGGCAAATTTTTAGTCACCTAAGTCACCAAACATAGGCTCAGATATATCCCTCCCCAGGAAGTATTTCAGAGTCCCTTCCCTGAAAATAAAGTTCTTTTCTAGGTAACTGGAAATACCCCAAAAAGAAAAATTCCACATTTGTTAAGCAATAATTACTTATTTTTCAGTGTTGAAATCATTTCACATTTTGGCAAATTTTTTTCATAATAGCAATTTACCAAGAACTAGTTACAACCATATATTTGCTGAATCCAGATTAGTCCAGACCACTGTGAGAAGATAGGGAGTGTGTGACTTATATCTTAGGGTAATTAAAGGTTAGGTTTATATGAAAATACTTGCACTCATGAAGAAAAGAAAGAGCAATTGTTATAAATATGTAAAGAGGAGGGGTTTTAATTCAAAAATAATTCAGAAAAGAGAAAGCTCAGAGAATTTCCAGTGAAGCCTTGGCCTTGACATAAAGGTAAGATGTAGAAAGACAAGACTGGCAACACCAGATACAGGCTGGAAAGTTGTCTAGGGGTACAGAATTATTTTAAAAGAATTGTAAATAAAAATATTTTATGAGAGAGATACTAAAAAGTGGACTGGGATAGATACAAAGACATCAAAATTTTAGAATTGATAATAAACCAACGTAGTTACCTAAATTTAAACAGTCCATCGATATACAGGCAATAAAGACCGTCTTGTTCTGCAGTATTTATTTTTTCTTTATTTCTGACTAATTATTTCTTCTAAAGTAAATAATTAACTCTTGGTCTGTTCTGTCCTTCTCTTAGCCAATTAGTTCATTATGGCTTCACTTTTTTTTTTTTTTTTGAAATAAGGGAATTTTAGGAATGAGATTTTCGTGGCATTGTTAATTTTGAGATTCAGTTTTTAAGTTACAGAGAAATGTTAGAGCTACTGAGTTTTGGAAAAGGGCATTATGAGAGTGGATTTAACCTGTCAACATAAGTAGAGGATTTGGTATGTTCCTTTCTCTAAAGGTACTCTGACTGATATGAGAATGCCATGGAAGAGTAACAAAAAGAGAAACAGCATCTGCCGAATTTTCAAGCTATTTAGACATTGGATGTGTTCCATCATTTTGCCCATGATGTCTTCTGATAAAAATATTTTGTCACAGAATAAAAGTTTAATATCTAAAGTATTCTTTGGTCTCAAAATGTTAATAATATAATCAAGTATTACTGATTATGTGTTTGCTTGGCATAGCAGAGATCTACTGATATAAGCATTTCCATATATTAAGAATTATCTTTTTTTCTGCAAACTTTTCAAATGTCTTTATTTTTCTTGATTAAGCTTTTAAACTTTGACTTTTTTATTCTATTTTGTGAGTACTGATTTTCTAGATGGCTATTTCTTTTTTTAAAAAATTGGAGTAGAATTGATCTACAATGTTGTGTTACTTTCTGCTGTACAGCAAAGTGAATCAGATATACATATACATGTATCCACTCTTTTTTAGATTCTTTTCCCATATAAGTCATTACAGAGTATTGAGTAGGTCCTTATTAGTTGTCTGTTTTATACATAGTAGTAGATGGCTATTTCACACTTTGGTCTACTCACTGCATCTCTGTGGTGTATGAGGAAAGCTCTTTTCCTTGTCAGTGTTTTGCGGATCCTATAAACATGTTTGAACTGCAACACAATGCATTCATGAGTTTTGATAAATTGGTACATTTGTATAACCACTACTATAATCAAAATGCTACCAAGTCCAAGCTCCCACTGCTCCCTACAGGACAGGACAGTGAATCGAGAGATTAGGTGTTGGGGCAAGGAATAGTAGATTTATGTGGAAAGTCAGCAGACTAAGAAGATGGCAGACTAGTGTCCCAAAAACCATATTACCCTAGTTAGAATTCAGACTTCTTTTATACTAAAAGGAGAGGGGGTGTGGCTGATCGTGAGGCAGGAAAGACAGGGCTGGGCCCAAGGACAGCCTCCTCATGCGTAGGCATTAGGCAGAAGGCAAACCACCCTCCTTGTTTAGCACTTAATGAGGCCATGACACATGGAGCAATGGCAACTAAAACAGAAACTTTGTATCATCTGAGCAAGAAACTCCGACTTTGAAAACCATGAAACATGTGCAAATAAAAATGCACAGGTTGCTTGCTGATGACTGGCTGAAGGACAAAAGCAACCCACCGCAGTCTCCACATTCTTGTGATCAAGGAGATTTCCCAGCCTGACACATGTACAGAGGGGGTCTCAAATTGTCCTCTAGTAACCTTAGACACATTGTAATATCATTATAATATCATTAGCATTGTGGTTTTGGCCTCCTCACCCCCCTGGGTTTCACTTGGTTGCTCATGGGAAAGATTCAAAATAGAGGCTGGTGGAAGTCCAAATAAGGAATTGAAAATGACAGGATCATAGGGGAGGGAAAAAGGAATCACCCTCATCTAAACCCCAGAAGATTAACCCCATATTAACAACCTAAGCCCCTATTGCGTGCTTCTCACTCGTGAGGATGCCCACCCTCTTCTCTGAGTGTGTAACTTTCACTTCTGCCCTAAATAAACTGCTTCTTTTTGTGCTCTCCCACAGGCACTGTGCTTCTAATAAACCCTATGCCTGCTTTACAATCTTGGTCTCTTTGTGGAATTCGTTCTTCAGAGAAGACAAAAGACTGAGGTCTTCTTGGCACTGAAATCAGTTGTTACAGACCTTTTGGTCCTGGCCAGACCCTAGAGGGTATGTAATAATCCTTTGTTCTTGCAGCTGTTCACGTAGGGATGGTCAAGTAAACCTCCAACAAGACAAACATTCTCTGTTATGCAACTTTTTACCTCTGTATGAATGAAAAGTGCTATGACTTTAAAGGTCAAGCCTCAGAAGCAGAGCCTTGAGAATGCGCTATCATGTGTACTTCAGGCTATAGGCAATATCCTTTTTACAAAGGTACAGAGTCAGCATGACTAAGCATAGGCAACAGAGCACAAAGGTTAGAGCTAAAGGAATATGGAGTCAGGTTTTTTCTTCGCTGTTACAAAAATACAAAAGATTGACATCATCCCAAAGAGTTTCCTTTTTAATCCTTCCCATTCCAGTCAACTCCCACCCATAGCAACTACTGAACTTCCATTTGTCACAGTAACTTTATCTGTCCTTGCTAGATTTTCAAATAAATGGAATCATAGAGTATGCATTTATTTTTGTCTGGCTTCTTTCGCTCAGGATAATTTTGCTAAGATTCATCCATACTGTTGTGTCATCAATAGTTCATTCTTTTTATTGCTTGAACACTGTTTCATTGATGAATACACCATTATTTGTTTATCCATTTAACAGTTATATTTATGTTGTTTCCAGCTTGGACTTCTTATGAGTAAGCTGCTGTAAGCATTCATGCTCAGATGTTTCTATGGACAAGTGTTTTCATTTCAAAGAGGAGTGGAGTGGCGGAGTCTCATGGTAAATATATGTTTAACTTTATAACACATTGCCAAACATTTTTTCTAGAATGTTTGTATAATTTTACAATATCACAAGCCACGTAAAAGAATTCCACTTGCTCCAAAATCTTGCCAGGTTATGGGTTTTGCCAGTTATTTTATTTTAGACATTCTAAAGTACCTGTAAATGCTTTTCATTTTCATGTTAAATTGCATCTTACTTGATGACTGACATTGAATATCTTTTTTGTGTGCTTTCTGGCCTTTCTTATCTCATTTTGTGAAGTGTTTGTTAAAATATTTTGTTCATTTTTACTGGGTCGTTTCCTAATAATTGAGTTTTAAATGATACTAACATGCTCTGTATATAGTCATTAATCAGGTATACTTATTGCAAATATTTTCTCCCAGCCAGTGGCTTGCCTTCTGATTTTCTAAACAGTGTCTCTTGAAGAGCAGAATTATCATTTAATTTTCATGAAGGCTAATTTATCATTTTATTCTTTTCATAATCTAAGAAATTTTTGCCTATCCAAAAGAAATAAAGATATCCTCCTATGTTCCCCTATTTTTTCTATAATGTTTTATATTGTATCTCTTGTGTTTAAGACTATGATCTATTTGCAGTTAATATTTGCATTTAGTGTAATATGAGTCAACGTATCTATTTATTTATTTATTTAATTTTTGCTGATGGATATCCACTTCTGTAAACATTGTTTTAAACTATCCTTTCTATGTTAAATTCCCTTGGAATCATTAGTGAAAATCAATCATCTGTACATGGACAGGTCTCTTACTGAGTCTAAGCTCATACTGCTCCCCACACCACAGACCAATAAATTGAGAGACTAGGTGCTGGAGCGGGAATAGCAACTTTATTCAGAAAGCCAGCAGACTGAGAACATGGCAGACTAGTCTCCCAAAGAACCATATTACCTGCGTTAGAATTCAGTCTTCTTTTATACTAAAAGGGGACTCTTCCTTGTGTGGCTGGTTGTTGCACACTTTTTGGTACATGAATTCTCTGTTCTTGTAAATGTCCGGGTAGGGCTGGTCACGATGTTACTGTAAACCTCCAACAACACAGTTATTTTCTTTTAGGCAACTTTTTATCGCTGTATGAATAGAAAAGTGTTATCACTTTAAAGGTCACAGCCTTGAGAATGGGCTCTCCAGTATATTTTAGGCCATAGGCAACATTCTTTTGTAAAAGGTGCAGAGCCAGCATGACTAAGAACAGGCAACAGAGCACAAGGGGTAGAGCTAAAGGAATAGATCTAATATGTTGTCAGGTTTGTTCTCCGTTACACGTATACTTCTGGACTCTCCCTCTTCTGTTGAACTGATCTAGTTGTTTGTCTTTAAGCCAAAACTACACTGTCTTGCTAACTGTACCTTTATAGTAAGCCTTAAAACCAGATAGTATAAGTTATCTAACTTTGTTCTTATATTTGCATTAAATTTTATCTAGCATTGTTCTGGGATACAGTTAGGTGAATTTGAATCATCTTGATCTTCCATGACTTGTTTTAAGCTTGGTAGAATGTGCCCAGGGCAGCCTTTAGTCTAAGCTGTAGTCTCTAATTAGTTATCCCCATAACTAAGGTAATCCCATTTTGAGGAGTCTACATGATGCCAGTATTAAAGGGACATTTACTTTTGACTAGGAAGAACAAAAACTATTTCCAGCACTCTATGAGCTTCAGAGATTGTTCTGTCTACTCTTCTTAAGTGATGCTTCTATCACCACCCTCACTGGGTACTTTTCTTACATATTCAGTTAAGGATTCTATCGAAGACTTGAGGTAACCCCTTCACAGATCACTGGAATGCTCTATCTTTCTGCAGCTTCCTCCACTCTAGTATGTTACTCTGCAAATTATAGCTTCCTTGGCCTCCCCGAGTGCCAAACTGCATATTCTCTGTGAGACTGCTGGGCTTTGCTTGGTGACCCCTTCCTGTACTACAGCTTGGAAAATCTCTCTAGGCAATAAGGAAAGGCTCTCATAGGGCTCATATTATTTCTTCCCCATTTCTTAGGGATCACTGCCTGTTAACTAGTTATACAAAGCCATTGTTTCATGTAGTTTTCTAAGTTTTCAGTTATTTAAAACATAGGGTAAATCTCATCCTCGTTGCTCCTTCACAGCCAGAAACAGAGATTAACAATTAAGTATTGCATTAGCTGTAGGTTTTTCATTGATGTATTTTATTAGATTAAGAAGTTTTCTCCATGTCCTAGTTTATTGAAAGCTTTTTTCAGGAATGGATATTGAATTTTATTAAATATTTTTCTTCATATATTGAGAATATCATGCTTCCCCCCCACACTATCTGAACATAATGAATCACATTGATTACTTTTGTATGGTAAAACAAACTTGCATTCCAAGAATAAGACCTACTTGGTTATGGTACATTACCATTTTTTAATATATATTGCTACATTTAATTTGTTAAAATGTTTAAAAGATTATAGCTTCTGTGTGCATGAGGTATATTGTTTCATTTTGTTCTTGTATTTTTGTAGTGTGGTACCCTTTGTTTGATTTTGGTATCAGGGTAATATTGGACTCTAATTAATGAGTTGAGATATAGTCACTATATTTCCATTTCTGAAAGTGTCTGCATGAGATTACAATTTTTCCTACATTAAGTGTTTGATAAAACTAACCAGTGAAGCTATCTGAGCTTGGAGGTTTCTTTTTAGAGAGGTATTCAACTAAAAATTCTATTCCCCAGATAAGTACTCAGAACTCCACACTTACTGGACGCAGTTCAAATATCTCACCACTCTGTATGAGCTTGAGAATTATTCACTTTGCAAATCCATGCTCGGTCTTTGCCCCTTTTTGTAGCCTTTCATTGGATAGTGTATGGCCTTGAAATCAGCAAAGATTAAAGGGGATGCCTATGCAGCTTTTTGGAGGTCTTTTCTGTGTATAACCTCCTTTATGGAATTCTTTCCTGCAATTTCCAGCTGCTTCAGATTCCCCAAAATCTGATCTTACTTTTCATCCTTTGAGGCTACTGGACTCTCTTTGGGTTACCATTCCTTTTGTCAACTATTAAGAAATTGTCTCAAGGCAGGAGCTGATGTGGTCATAAGGCTCCCCTCATTTGTTTCCCTTCTCTCAGGAATCATGGATCCGTGCTACCCATTGTCTGATGTCTTAAACAGTAATTTCATGTATTTTGTCCTGTTTTCTGGTTATTTACAGTGAAAGTTCTTGCTATTCCATTACGGCCAAAAGGAAAAATCTCAAATTGTTATTTAAATACATTATAACTATAGAAGCAATCACTTCTAGCTAGCCAAGAATTAGTCTCATTATTTTCCTATGCAAATAATGTCTCAATACAGACTATTTTTAAATACATTTTCATTTTCTCTCAGGGTATCTAGAAAATTGAAAATTCAATACTAATAAAATATTTATTATTTCATTGATAATAATGGTTATAATAGCAAAATTAAATGAGTTATTACTATACTAAGTTGTCATATCTAGCAATAATTTTTAGCCTCTCTGGAGTTTAAATTGAAATTTTAGGGTCAAAAAGATATGAAATATCATTCTTACTTTCAGTGAGTTTATAATATAGAAACCATTTTGTTCATTTTTCAGCGTCAATGGATTTCAGTTATTATCAAAAAATATATATAAAATGTCTCCATCTAAACAGTAAAAATGGTTACCTGTAACATAAACACAATGTAAGAATGTGCATCAGGTTATTGGTTAGGTTTCTCTTTTCTCATTGGCTTCTAGAAAACGCATAGCCAAACTGTGGCCTTGGTTTGGCATATATATAGATAACTGTGTTTCACTTTTAGCTCACTAATGGAACAATTTTTATGTCTAAAATATTTTTCTTTATTCTCTCACAAATACATCTCATTTATAGTTATGTCTTAATATTTTCCGATCTTTGAAGCTGCCTAAATTTATTTCTCTATGAGACAGGGTACAAATATATGCATAAATATGTACATAAACATGCATAAAAATGTAAACAGATCATTTAGAAAGAAAATATTTTCAAAGAGATGTTAAATACATAGAGATAAATGAAAAAAGTTGACCAAATGTTTACATTAAAATTTTATCATGACTGAGATACTTTTGATCAGAATCAAAATAAAAAGTTTCATTAATTGCAATTAACAGTATTAAAAAGTAGCAATTAAAATGTGAAGTCTTAAAATAGACGAGTGGTTTAATAGAAAATTGCAGTTGAAAAAGGACACACAACACATACATTTATCAAATGTGCCATTTGGGGAGATAAGATATTATAATTATCTTTTGGGACTTCCCTGGTGGTCCAGTGGTTGAGACTCTGTGCTTCCCCTGCAGGGGATGCGGGTTTGATCCCTGATGCATCAGGAGACTAAGAGCCCACATGCCTTGAGGTATGGCCAAAGAAAAAAGATATTATAATTATCTCAATCCACATTACACAAAAGAAATTTAGATTGATTGACTAAAAGTAAAGAATAATAATTTAATATTTATATTATACTTATAAACACATGCAGAATCTTTTTACATGCATAATTTTAGGATGGGAAGGTTTTCCTAAGGTTTCAAAAACTCAGAAACCAAAGAGAAAATCTGACAGATTTGATTAAGAAGATTGAAAAATGTCTGCATGGTGTTATAAATCATCCATCAATGAATTTCCAAACAAGCAATGGACTGAAAAAACCTATTTAAGATAAATGTAACAGAAATAGCTTAATTACTCACAGTACAAAGGGGCACTATATATCTACAAAAAATTTCTGATAGAGAAGTATGTAAAGTATGTAACTAGACAATTTGAAGAAGAAATGAACAGATTGTCAACCTCACATGGAGATTCAGGTGCATATATGAAAAATGCAACTTAAAACAACATGACATACTTTTTCATCCAAACTACTTTGCAAAATTAAGCCATATCAAATGAAACCACTTAATTTAAATTATTTAGTCTTTGAAATGTATGAGGAAACCATTGTAGCCTGACTTGAAATTTATTTGGCTGTATTAGTAAAAACATAACTTATGAAAATTCTTTGATACAATAATTCTGCTTCTAATAATATACACTATAAGAACTAATATAAACACATAAGTATAAATTATATTAAAACACTTATTGCATAATAACAAAAGCTATAAATAATTTAAGGATCCATTAAAAGGAGGTATATAATTTTAAAAGAGCATATACTACTAAGAATTAACATTTGGACATTAAAAATTTAGAAACAGGTTTATTAAAAGATGGCTACAATAAATTATCAAGGGAAAAAAGAATTTGCATATGTGTGTGTATATATTTGTGTTTATACATGCACACATACATATATATGTGTACAAGTATATGTATATATATGTGTGGATAGATAGAGATAGGTAGATAGGTCTAGCTGATAATGTTTAAGTTTGCATGTTGGTTTTTCCAGCTGTATAAGCTAGAGAAATTCATTGACATTATTACACCTCAATTGTGTTCCGTGTCTTTTTAAAACTTTAATATATTTGAGTTGAATTAAATTTTTAGTATAAATGAACTGAATTTTTACCAAGTACATAATCATTAAACTTTCTATATAAAATATATGATTTGAAAAATAAAATATTCCTATTTCAAAATATATTTTGCAATACCATGTTTTTCTCCTAAGCTTTTTATCAATATAACTTTTTTCTAACTATTCAACTCAAAGAAAGTTGCAGAAAAGAAATTTAAATCACAATTATTAAGCCTCAAGGAATTTTCTAAAATATATGTATAATTTTTTGTTTCCAAATCAAGCTATGTAGATGTTATGTTTGTATCTTTATTTGTAACAGTTGCAATGTTTCTTCAAAATATTTGTAACACTTTATGACAGAAGAAAAACATAAAAATTTTCAACTACTCAGAACATGCCAAAGCGATATTAAAAGTGAATAAGAGGAAGAGTCCCAATACTGGTAGTGGTGAAGTAACTTGTACAAAACTGAGCCTCCTGCTAATAACAACTGTAAACTCAGAACACAACAACACAACATTAAAAAAAAAAAAAACACAGACACACAAGTATTTGAAGATAACTGGAAAGCAGCAAAATGCAGGTGGAAACTGGAGGCTCATGACCCTTGAAAGAATGGAATTAAACTTACCAACATCTACGTGAATATAACTTTCCTCATGAGAGCACATTTCACATTACACTGCATATTGGCTGGAATTTAAGGAAAAAGCTTGTTTTACAGAGTTGAGGTGATAAAGATTAGGATATGAGCATATTAGTGCAGTTGGAAATTGAAGGGGGAAATCATAAGAGAAGCCAAAAGAGAGAGAACCCAAAATCTATGTATAAACTGCCATTAAATCCTTGACTTACTGCAGAATTGAATATGCATGGAAGAGACTTAAAGTGACCCAGTGAAGAGCTGTAAGTTTGAAAAGTCTGAGCAAAGATTTTCAGTTTGTGCCTACCACAAAGGAGACAGAGTTTAGAATTTGAGGCCCATCAACTTGGAGAATTTTGCTAAATATCTTGCACTTTGCAATTAAATCTCCATAAAGTTCTTGTCTTAGGAGTAAAACTATATTTAGAGTCAAAAAACTTAGAACTGGGAGTGAAATTGAAACTTAAAGACTGCCATATAAAGAGCATTAACACAAGCCTACACAAATTCAGAGTGATCAGCCAGAACTAACCAACTGTTACAACAAAAATCAACACTACTCAGAGGAAGAAAACTAAATCCAGAATTTTTACAACACAATATTCAAAATGTCTAGTACAGAGCAAGGTTCCAGGCAATTCTTATTTTCCTTTTATTCATTTATTTCCTTCCTCTTCTTTATTTCTCTTCCTTTGCCTCCCTAAGGGGGGTGGAAAATTAGTCTGAAGTCATTAGGTACAGCCAAGCACAACATACATAAACGTATTTAGGAGAATGGAGAAGGGGGGATTCACAGTTATATAAAGAGTTAGAACATGAGCAGGATGAAGGGCTTCTCAGTATGAGATATCAGAGTTTAGCATGAAAGGCATCTACGTGGCAGGGGTGTTTCATACAAGTTGTCCAAGCCTGAACATAGTGAGAATGATATCCATGTGGGAGGGTGACCTGATGTCCCTACTGGTGTATGGTGTGGGGGTCCAAATGAGGTGAGAACAGCATCCACCCATAGATGTGAAAATGAGGTATCAGCGTATAAGGATTAGAAAAGTCTACTATGATGTAAGAAGAAGAAGCCTTCTATGGGGAAAGACAGCTACAATGGAGAGGTTGGAACACAAATAGTGTGAGTAGGGCTTCCACATGGGGGTGCAACCTGGAAGGGTATGAAGGGAGCCAGTAGAGTGAGTTGGCCTGGTAGCAGTTGTTGAAGCCTGACATGAGGGATTGAGAAGTTCTCCATGGTAGGATGGGGTGCTGGAATTTGAGCAGTGTAAGGAAGTGACTGTATCAGTCTACTAAGGCTACCATAACAAACTACCATAGCCCAGGTGGCTTAAACTAGAAATTTATCTCATTATAGCTCTGGAGACCTAAATTTCAAGATCACCATTTTAGAGGTTTGGTTTCTACTGAGGCCTCTCTCCTTGGTTTGTGGATGCCACCTTCTCACTAAGTCCCTACATGGGCTTTTTACTATGTATGCACATCCTTGGAGTCTCTTCTTATAAGCATGCCAGTCATGTTGGATTATGGCCTCACCCTTATGACCTCATCTAATCTTAATTACCTCCTTAGGAGCCCTTATCTCCAAATACAGTCACATTGGGGGTTATGGCTTCAAGTTATGAAATTTGGGGGGACATAGTTCAATTCATAACAGCACCCTACATGAGATGGGAGAAACAAGAAGTTGGAACCTTGGTAAGAAAAGGAGGGTGTCTAATTAAGGGTACAGATGTGATGGCACAGTGCAGGGTATTAGACCTTGAGTAGGATTCAGAGGACATCTGATGGGTGGGGGTGAAGAAGAGAGTTGGCAGTAACAAGAGGTTACTTACTTATTAAGTGGTTGATTAAACAAGTTAAGTACATTAGAAATAATAAGTTTCAGGTTTATTGCTGCCAGATAATTAAGTTACAAATATGAAAAGGTAGAAAATTAGAATAAACCCTGTAATGTTGAATTAGGGTAAGAAGTATTAGTATAAACATGATTCTATACATAAGTGTAGATTCTGTACATATGTATGAATATATACACACATACATACATAAATGCTTATGTAATATACACACATGCATATATAAGATATTTGTCTCTCTGTATGTAAAATCACTGAGAGCCTAGAAAGCAGTGACACCACAATAGGTATTATCTACTAAATATCACTCATTACTAAAAAAAAAAAAAAAAAGTCCCTAGGTAAACTGATAATTCTAGGACTGGGACAGGAAATGTGTAAGATGAGCCAGGAAACAAACAAGTGCTCCAAGATTGATGGAGATATGTCACAAGGAGCAGAAGTCAGCTTTAAGAGGCTCCCAAATCTGGGACAATTTGAGCATTAAAACAAATAATGATGGTAATGGATTATAATCAATTGGATAAAATAATATATAAATGACTCCATCATCTATACTAGTAAACTGATAATTATTTATTAGGGAGAGATAATTGTTCTGTGTTTGTGTTATAGAAACCATTATCCAAACCTTAAATACTAGTACACCTCAACATCACATTTCTGCCCTTTTCTTTTTCACTAAGACTCCTTATCTACTGCCATGACCTCAGGTGCTAAATATATCCCCAGAGTCACACACTGATGTCTCCCATCCAGACTGTTCCTCTGAACTCCAAATGTCTATTTAATATTTCTACATAGATGAATACATATAATGTTAGATGTGAATATTTATACATCTCAAACTCAATTCCAAAATTTTCCCTTTCCCCAAAACTGTTTATCTTCAGCATTCCCCATTTGGTAAATGACACCTTTATTCAGCGAAGTAGTTTATGCCTAGAATCTGCAATAACAATTTCCTCTCCTTTATACTTCCAATCCAATCTGTCTCCAACTCCTGAAAATCTTGCCTCAAAAATATCCCTTTCAGCTTTATAAATTATCCAGCTTCTTCATGTTAATTTAGTCTTAACTTGTAGGTAGTGTATTATGATATGTAGGAACATAGACTCCATAGCCTAACTGCCTGTGTTTTAAATTCTTTCTCTTCCATCTAATAGCTGTATGACCCTGGAAAAATAGTTTACCCTGTTGGTGACTCTGTTTCCTTATCTGCAACATAGTATACTAATAATAGTATCTATTTTATAGGATATTGTGAATGTATACATAAATCAGCACTGAAACAGTAATCAAAACATTTCAGTTACTTTTTGCTCTTACTATTTTCTAAGCCAGAATCATCTCTGGCCTGTTTTATAGCAGGTCTTTTCTAATCGGATACTAAGTATTTATCTTACCATACTCACTTAATTCTCCACACAGTAGCCTGAGTGATCTTTCTAGTAACATCTAATCATGTTACTTCTTTATTACCTTTCATTTGTTGCTTATATATCTTTGTTGTAATGTGAAAAATCATTTTTGTGATAAAATAATGTATAAATGAGTCCATCATCTATACTACTAAACTGATCATTTTTATTAGGGAGAGCTAATTGTTCTGTATTTGTGTTATAGAAACCATTATCCAAACCTTATCCTTCCATTTATTTTATACTCCAATTATAATAATCTTCCATATGTTTCTCTTAGGCACTAAGCCGTTTCTTGCCTCACGGATTTTGCATATGCTACATGAAATGCAGACTTTATAGAATTAGACCAGGAAAGTCACTAACCAAATAACAATAACAACAAAAAAAACTTGGGAGGGAGGAATCTGATTTCCATAGTTGCCATATTATATTACCTAAAGTGTCCAGTTTTCAGCAAAAAATAAAATTAAATGACCTCAAAGAAACAGAAAAGTATAAACCATACACAGGAATAAAAGCAATCAATAGAAAATGTCACTGTGGAGACCAGATTTTGTACCTGCAAGACAAAGATATTAAATCAGTTATTGTAGTTATATTCAGGAAACTAAAATAATCCATATATTTTTAAAAATCAAGAGAAAGGGCTTCCCTGGTGGCGCAGTGGTTGGGAGTCCGCCTGCCGATGCAAGGGACGCGGGCTCGTGCCCCGGTCTGGGAAGATCCCACGTGCCGCGGAGTGGCTAGGCCCGTGAGCCATGGCCGCTGAGCCTGCGCGTCCGGAGCCTGTGCTCCACAACGGGAGAGGCCACAACAGTGAGAGGCCCGCGTACCGAAAAAAAAAAAAAAATCAAGAGAAAATATGACATTAATGTTTTACCAAATTGAGAATATCAGTAGAGCCAGAAATTATAATAAAGAACCAAACAAATTTTGAAGTTGAAAAATAAAATAAATGAAACATTCACTAGAGAGGCTCAACATTAAATTGAAACTTGCAGAAAAAAGAATTAGTAAATTTGAAGATAGGTCAATAGAGATAATTCAGCCTAAGAAATAGAAGCAAAAATAAGTGAAGACAAATGAACAGACCCTCACAAACCTGTGGTTTACCATAAAATGTATCAACATGTGTATAGTTGGAGTCCCAGAAGGAGAGGAAAAAGAGAAAGGGACACAAGGTATATTTGAAGAAATAATGCTAGAAACTTCCCATATTTGATGAAACACATTAATCTACACATCCTAGAAGCTCAATGAACTCCTAGTAAAATAATTTCAAAGAAATCCGTAGCAAGACATATCAAAACTTCAAAAGCCAAAGAGAAGGACAGTATTGAAAGCAGCAAGAGTAAAATGATAACATCACATAAAAGGTATCCTCAACAATATTAACAGCAGTTCTCATCAGAGGGTTTTCTGACCTCCTTACCCTCACATGCTGGCTAAATTTAGTCTACTTACCATATACTCCCTGCATTTTTCCTTCACTGATTTTATGTTAAACTGTGATTTTTTTTGTTTAATTCCTGCCTCTCCACTTCCTTGACAAATTGGCAGGAATGACCCCTGACACATAGTAAATCCTAAGTAAATGAATGAATTGGTGAATTAATTAATATACACATATCATTCATCTATATATCTGACTTCCTCAGTTTTGTTTCCAGAGTTTTTTTGTTTTTTTTGACTACACTAAGGAACTGTTTCAAATTCTCCAAAAATTTAAGGGAAAAGACATATAACATATTTTTAAAATATTAATAGTGATTAATTCATATTTATCTTTGAGAGAGGGGATGAAAAATGATAGTGTTTTCTTTTTATTATCCTACACATTCCAAATTTTCCATAATGACCTGCTGTGGACTGAATTGTGTCCCCCCAAAATTCATATGTTAAAGCCATAGCCCCCAATGTGACTGTATTCGGTGATAAGGCTCCTAATTAAGGTTAAATGAGATCATAGGATTATGGTCCTAATTCAGTAAGATTGGTGGCCTTATAAGGAGAGGAAGAGAGAGAGATCTCTCTCCATACACAGGCACTGAAGAAAGGCCATAAAAGCACACAGTCAAAAGGTGGCCATTTGCAAGCCAGGAACAGAGCTCTCACCAGAACCTGACTATGCTGGCACCTTAATCTTAGACTTCCAGTCTCCATAACTGTGAGAAAATAAATATCTGTTGTTCAAGCCACCCAGTCTATGGTATTTTATTATGACAGCGTAAGCTGACTAACACAACCCTATATTTATTTTACAACATTACAGAATCAGTTTTGTATCAGGCATAATGGTGCTGTATCACTAAATGTTTACATACTTCTGCACTATTTTTTTCAATGCTTTGATCCAATAGAAAAAAAGAGTCTTAAATTAAGAATTAAGGATAATGCAGTGATTGTTAGAACAAGCAGTCAAAACAGAAGTAAAACTCAGCATCTCTTCTTCCTCCTCAACTTTTCCATCCCTCACCCCAAGCTTACACTAATGTAATTTTTCTGAGATACAGACTTGGTTACTATATTCACCTCTTTTTCCCTCAGATAAGTTATTGTGTTTTATATCTATGTCCTGACTCTCTCAATAGAATGTGAGCAGGAGAGTGGAGACCAGGAATAAACTGAGCCTTCCTGTTACCCAGTGTAGTATCCTAATCCTCCAATGTATCATGACATCTGTGGATTGTATTATGGGAGTTTCTTATGTTATAGGGATATCTTTGTGTCTCTAACTTAAGAATTTTTTTTGCCTGCTTGTGCAGTTAAATATTAAGGCCAGGAAATATTTCTTGTTCATTTAGAATCCCTATTCATTTTATCAGTGGCAATAATATTGTTCAGGCTAATTTGTTATTTCTCAAACAGTAGAACAGTAGGCTGAACAGGGCTAACACCGACCAGCTTTTTCTCTGGACCTTAATTTCCTCATATGTGGAGTAAGAGTATGTACATCTGAGGTCTTATTCAATGTTACAACTTCGCTTGGATCCAGTCATGACTCTCCATTACTAAGAACCCTTCAGTAGTTTCTCCATTCCTCTCAAAATAATAAGCAAACAACTTAGCACTGCCCAATGCTAAGTTTGGCTCTAACGGCATAAACTAACTTTAAAGCTGCATTTCCCACTTCAGCCTTCTACAAACCGTGATCCCTGACCACAGAAAGCTGTTGTCATTACCTGGACACATAATATGCTTCCAGACACCTGCACGTAATTCCTCAGCCTGCAGTGTCCTCCCCAGATCAACCACCTCTCAAGCATATCTCAGCTACACCTTCTTCTTTAAAGCCCTCTCGCCTTCAGATTAAATCAGTTGTGCCTTTGTAGCCTCAAAGCATATTGCTTGTTTTTCTGCTTTCCCCTCATTAAAAGGGGATGTTTATATGTGTGTCTACCACCATGAAAGGAAATGTCTTGCATCTTTTCATTACAAGTATCCCTAGTAACGTGTACACACTCACACAAGTTACTTAACTCATTGTTAAACAGTAAGTTAAAACTACAAGCAATGTACCTTAGTAACTTAGTTACTTAATAAAGTAACCTGTTGGTTGAAAAAACATTACTCGTTCTGATTACAAGAAGACTCACAAAAATTCAAGCATAACATTCCACCCAAGCTTTAATCTTTAACTAAGCACATTCCCTGGAATCTCATGAGAGACAGTCTGAGATATATTTTATGTTAGTTTATCACCCCTAAGCCCCTTATTAGCATGAGGTCTCACAGAGTTGCTAGAGGAGAAAGTCATTTTAAACATTCCTCAGAGTTATTGCCTGGTTATGGTAAAAAAAATAAATTGAAAAGAGGGGATGGAAAGGTAATCTAGGGGACGTTCGCTCTGAATCCCAGTAATCTTTATTTCAGTTATGTGTACAGTCTCAGAATACTGCTGATTGCAGCAGGAGGCAGTCAGGAAGACACTGATTCTTACCCTGGCTCTGCCTGTAAGATACAGTGTACTCATGGCAAGGTACTTGGACAATTTCTCAGGTAATAATATTCCTTTGTTTCCCAGATACATGGTGGGGATTTAGAGAGAGAATTGTAAAATGATCATATGGCTCTAAACCTCTCTTCTTTAAACAGCAAGATCGGAGCATACCTGTTTGGGGATTCTAATCATGACTTAGAATGTGCTGTGCAGCCTGGATTTGCAGTTGGTTTCAGGGTGAAGAGAGCTTGAAGTTCACTAAAGATATCACAAATGATATCTAATGACTGGAAGTTGGCTATGAATGATTTAGGCTCGAGTTAAATATTGCAGGAAGAGACTGAAATCCATGGCATATCCTATTTCATTCAGTTTGAGACACTATTCACTGTAATATGCACCAATACTTTATATACAAGCAAGAAAGCAAGCCCATTGGCGATTATAACTGTAAGACACTTTTGCTTGTGCTATTCATTTGGATTTTAGAAATATTTTTTTGACATTTTTATTGGAGTATAATTGTTTTACAATGTTGTGTTATTTTCTGCTCTATAACAAAATGAATCAGCTACATGTATACATATATCCCCATATCCCCTCCCCCTTGCGTCTCCCTCCCACCCTCCCTATCCCATCCCTCTAGGTGGTCACAAAGGACCTGATCTCCCTGTGCTATGTGGCTGCTTCCCACTAGCTATCTATTTTACATTTGGTAGTGTATATATGTCAATGCCACTCTCTCACTTCATCCCAGCTTATCCTTCTCCCTCCCTGGGTCCTCAAGTCCATTCTCTACATCTGCATCTTTATTAAAATGTGAAAAATATGCTTAGAAGTCATAAACTAAAATAAATATTTTTTCTACTGATCATCCCATAGTCACCAAAAACTCACTGTGTCCAAAACCAAAGTAAATAAACCTACTCAAATTTGTTCTTTTCTCTCCCTTCTTTTTTTACACTGAATGGCACTACTATTTTCCCAGTTGGTTGAATCCCTTCTCTCTGTCACTCCCACATCTCATTAGTCATCAAGTTCTTTGACTTCTTCTATTCGCTCTGCCCTGTATATTATTTTTCCTTTCCTCATTATTTGACTAATTTTGCTCCACTTGTCAGAATTCACTTTTGATACTGAAAAAAAAATTCTGAATGTGCCAAGTCCAGGTTAGTTGATTCTTCTCATTCCCAGCAACCATAGATTCCATATATTTCTATTGACCATCTTTATCCCATGTCGTACTGAACCACTTCCTTGTCTGTATCCACCAGTAAAACACAAGTTCCTCGGGGACAAGAAATGTCTGTCTGTTTCACAGTTGTATTCCTAGAACCTAGCACAGTGTCTCACATTCACTAATTGTTATATAAAACTCAATGATTGAGTAAATGAAAATATTAATTTAGATATTAAAAAATAAGTGACCTTTGGCTTTTATGAAGAATAATACATACAAACCAAAATATTCTCAAATTGAAAGAGATCCAAAAAAGACAGCATAGTGTTGTACAAAAGAAAAATCATTTGAGTCAAATATAGTCTAAAATGTACTAGATTTCTAATACATGTAAAGTGTCATTTTTTTTCAATTTTGCTTTCATGCCAGACACATACTGTGTATCACAGTGAAGGAAGTTTTATTTTAGCAGTTAATTGTGTTCCCTAACTCTGAACTACCCTTTTAATCTTTTGGGAGAGTGACCAGTAACCTACATTGACTGCATTTCTGCTTCTGTAAGACAAGAGGCTTTTATTGGAGCCTGCAGTCACTGTGGGTCAGAGAATTAAGAACACAAGCTCATTTCTTTCCAAGATATTGTTTTATGAAATGTAAAAAGTTAACTATCTTTCTTGAAGAGCTTGTCTAAAAATGAAGTTGAAGTCATTACCAACTGACTACATATTTTTACTCTGCAGACATTCTCATATATGTGACAAATAGAAAGTTCACATAGTGGCAATAGCATGGTCTCTAAGGTTCAGATTTCTTTCATTCTAATAAACTAACTGAGTAATATTGAATAAATCAGTTAATCTGTGAGGATCAATTTCCTAATCTATAAAATGGAGGTGATAATTTATCGGTTTTTGGAAATACTGGAAGTAAAATTAATTGAGATTTATTTAACTTAAAAAATTTTAGGGCTTCCCTGGTGGCACAGTGGTTGAGAGTCCGCCTGCCGATGCAGGGAACATGGGTTTGTGCCCCGGTTCGGGAAGATCCCACATGCCGCGGAGCAGCTGGGCCCATGAGCCATGGCCGCTGAGCCTGCGCGCCCAGAGCCTGTGCTCCGCAACGGGAGAGGCCACAACAGTGAGAGGCCCGCGTACCGCAAAAAAAAAAAAAATTAATTTGTCAGGTGAAGTTCCTAACACTTAAAAATGTAAAACAAAATAAACAAAACAAAGCCTAATGTTATATCAGGAAAACAATAAAACTCTTCATTTTACTTAGAAAAAAATTCAAATCACTAGTTACAATTTGTAATAATACAGCTGGCTCATTTTCCACCATCAAGTGGAATTTCTACCAGTAGTTGATACTGATTTTTCCCCCAAACCAATTAAGAGCCATTGAATAACAAATATCTCTCATGAACATCCCTTATTTAATTCAAGATGCTGAAAAATCTTAGAACAAAATAGTGATTGGCTACAGAAGGTATGTCAGAATAGGATAATCCTTACATTTAGGATCAGAATGGGATAAATCCTTACATTTCTTTTTTTTAATAAAAGAAATATTTTTACGTAGATAATCAGTTGGTATTACTTCATAGCTGCTTTTTTGTGTGGTTGCTTTAATTTCTTTATACTACAGGGGTTACCCTCAATGTTCTATTAGTATTATAGGGTTAGAGTGGCATGAAATAGTTAAAGTCCTCCTTTTTAGAAAACTTGTTTCCTTCCTGATTCATCATGTCGCTTTTTTCTTTCTCATTTGTAACATGATAGATGTTTCTGTCCTTTGGGTAAAGTATTTGATTGAACATTTAAGTTACTTTTTTAGATCTTCAGTTTTCACTGATTCCTCTCAATAATGCCTTGGCTTTTTCACCTCTCACTGCACCTAGTTTTAATAGATCCCAACATTATAGGAAATAAATTCACAAAAATCACCCGCAAAAAAATCACTTTTTTGTGATTTTTGTGTACTCCATTATTGAGAACTATAAATAACTTTAGAGATTTATTTTGCTGACGATCACATTTTTTCAATATTAAATCATGAGTATTTGCCATGGTTTAATTGATACTTCAGTGCTTTGCACATGCCAAATGTTTAACAAATGTCGCTGGTTTACATATTTATGTGACATCAATTTTTAAACTGTTTTAAGATTAAGGTCACAAATAAATTTGACTAGCTTCTTCTTTTATGAGAAATCCAAGTTCCTCATCTGTAACATAAAATCATTGGATCATGTAAACTCTTAATTTCCTTAAACCCTGAAAGTTGTATTAGTCGATGATTCTAATAGCTGGATACCAGGACACTGGATTCATGAGTCACTGAGTGGAGATCCGGATTTGCAGCCAATCTCATTTGCACTTGTAAGTCTTGTACACTGACTTGAGGAGGGAGTTGTGTTGAAAGTTGTAGGTTCTGAATCTGCTGCACTGGATATAGCCCTCAGTATACTGAAAAATCATATTGGCTTTGCCTAAGGAAATAAAAACTTGGGTTTGTCCATACCATGCTAAAAGAAGCAGATTAAGAGTAGAAAATTCAACTATCTAAATACTCTCAAAAGCAAACAACCACTTGTATACTTCTGATAAGTAAATTATTTCATAGTTTTGTATCTTTATACTTTCTTGAAGTTTGAATCCTCTGATAATAAGTTTTGAATGCTTTTTTTGTTGTTAGCATAGAGACTTAGAAACAAGAGGGGTGAAATTAGGATGAATATAAATATTAAGCCATGATGTTGAAAATTATATAGAAATAGAAAAATAAGGAGACATTATGATTTATAGACATTAACCTTGGTATCGTATGTTTTGATCAACAAATCCCATTCTACATTTAGAAGATATATTAGAACCTGTGTTCCTTTTATGGTGAATTCTGAAAATATCGAATTGATAATAGGGAATAGGTGATAATTTGTGAAAAGAAAAAACATGTTTTATTTATGTCATTTGAACACAGGATAATTATACCTTTATTCCATGTGTGTCCCTAAAAGCAGGCTTTGTTTTCATACTGCCAACATTAAAATCTGATTATATATTTGCATATTATTAAGTAAAAATTTCAACAAAAGATTGATGACATTTTTTTCAAAAAACAGTAAAATCATTTAGAGAAAAATATCCAAAATACAGTAAATGAGTGAATCAATGCTAATGCAAATAAGAATACCGTGAGTAGTAATAAAACCACAATAAAAAAGAAGGAGATCTGAAATATATGATTTAGGAAATGAAATCACAAAATTGTTGCTTGGCCACATTTAAAATAAAATCCCTGCACAATGAGCTAATTATAGCTAGAGGACAATTAAATCCAGTCCCTTGTGAAACAGAAGAATACAGAAGAGAGCTGGTGAAAAAGTAATTTATTTTCTGCAACAAGTACACTGAATGCCTTTTATGGAAAGGATATAATGATAGAGAGCTCAAAAGAGCCCAACTGAGAAGTAAAAGGAAGTAAACGGCTCATCTGGAAATCAAAAGGACATGACAAGTAGGTTTTGGAAGGGAGCAAAGTGATACATGCATTTAACATTAAACAAAAAGAAATCATGTTAAGGTAATGGATAACATCTCTGTCACTTAATAAGGGTGTGATCCTGGACAAGTTACTTTACCTATTAGAGCCTCAGTTTTCTCATCTGTATAATGCATATAGAAATGGCATTATCCACATAGGGCTTTCATGGCAAATAAATGAGAGAATGTTTTTTAGTGATCAGTGCAATGCTCGACACACAGTCAGTATTAAATAAATATCTACAATGCTATGTTTACTTTTTTGTCACAGGACAATATTTTTTCTGTTGGTAAGCCTAACATTTTTTTTTATCTAAATACATTTACAGTGGCATTTACTGAGTGTTTCTCTGCAGGCAAGACCCTACATCACCTGTATCCCTCTCTAATGTCTGTGAGTTATCTTCTGCTCTCTTCCATGCCACACTGCTTCCTCTTCTTCTAATACAAGGCACTTCCTCTGTGGAGTCTTTGCACTGGCTGTACTCTTTCCTCTGGGAGATCCACATAGCCATCTTTCTTACTTTCTTCAATTCTGTCACCCTCCCAGTGATACCTACCTAACATTGCACATTAAAAATTGTAGTATGTCCCACACCCAGCACTCCTAAATCTTTTATTCTGCTCTACTTCTTTCTCCAAATAACTTTCTAACATAAGAATAACTTATTTATTAATGTCAGTTATTCACTTTCTTTTTCTTCTCTTTAAAATATAAATTCTAGGGCTTCCCTTGTGGCGCAGTGGTTGAGAGTCCACCTGCCGATGCAGGGGACACGAGTTCGTGCCCCGGTCCGGGAAGATCCCACATGCCGCGGAGCGGCTGGGACCGTGAGCTATGGCCACTGAGCCTGCGCGTCCGGAGCCTGTGCTCTGCAACGGGAGAGTCCACAACAGTGAGAGGCCCACCTACCGCAAAAAAATAAAAAAATAAATAAAATAAAATATAAATTCTACAAGTAGTGAGTTAATTGTCTATTTTGTTGGTAGAAAAGTACCTGACCTATAGTAAGCACTCAATACATTTTTTTTTTTTTTTTTGCGGTACTCGGGCTCCCACTGTTGTGGCCTCTCCCGTTGCGGAGCACAGGCTCCGGACGCGCAGGCTCAGCGGCCATGGCTCACGGGCCCAGCCGCTCCGCGGCATGTGGGATCTTCCCGGACTGGGGCACGAACCTGTGTCTCCTGCATCGGTAGGTGGACTCTAAACCACTGCGCCACCAGGGAAGCCCTCAATACATTTTTAAAAGTTTAATTAAATATGTAAATTATCTTCAATGCATAAAAAATAAACATTGGTATCATTAGCCCCAGTGCACATTTGGACTGAGAACACAAGAATTATTTGTTCTAATGTTTATACCCAGTAGGTAGTTGAGCTATAATTTAAATCCCAATCTGTGTGAACCCATAGTCTACTTTTACTACTATATAATACTTCTATCTAGTAAGGAAGAGTAAGACGAATCCTTTAATTGCTCAAAACGAAGTCATCCAAGCAAACAAAGTCTTTTACTTCGGAATCAAATTTTCATATACTCTAATCTTTGTTCCTCTGCTTCAATTGTTTACACTATGATAACATTAGTAGTAAATAAATTAAAGAAGGGAGATAGTGACAAAACAAGAAAAGGGATAGATCAATTTATTTTTTAAAAGGGAGGATGGAACACAATGAAAAAATATTTATAATAGAAGAAAAATGAAGAAAGGGCCATATGTCTATGAAAGGAAGTATTTCCCAAAACTGCATATGTTCTAATCCTTCTAAGATTTAGGAATAGTTCCTACTCATGAAGCGTTGATGCATTATTTTTCTTATTACTTGTAAGCGATTATTCAGTCTTCCATTTTGTCATGTACCAGAAAATATAAGGATATAATTAAATAGAAGTCAATTGGTATTCTCCCCCTAAAAATCAGAGGAAAAACTGTTGGCTTATGGATGAGAACTAACATAAACTGTACCTGGTATGTATGTTTTACTGATATTAAAAAGTATTGTGCATAGGTGATTTTCATAATTAATAAATAAAATCCATTTAATCACAAAATGTTGTCATTCCATACCATTTCATTATCTAGGCTTGCTTTCTACCAGCCCCTACAAAAAGACCATTTTCATAGTGATTTAGGGCATAAGTTTTTCAGAAAACAGACCAGGGTTTGAGAACCAGCTCTATCATGTCCTAGATATGTGACCTCAGAATGGTTTTCTATGCTCTAGGTTCTGTTTTCTCCATTATAAAATGGGGTTAATTTGTGCATCTATCTCAAAGAGATACTGTGAAAATCAAAAGGAGATAATATTTCAAAAGTTGTTAGTAAACAATAAATGTTAGTTTTCATTTTTCTTTTTATAGTTGATGTATCTTCATATATTCCTTTTTCTCTCCTATAAATAACATAGCATAAGCTTGGGTTCTTATAAATATAAATTTAATATTATTGTTGATGATGGTGGTCCTGTCATTAGGTATTTTTCCCAGATGGTCATAAAGCATTTGATAAAGTTAAAGGACTTTACAAAAAGAAGCATAAAAGGGCTTCCCTGGTGGCGCAGTGGTTGAGAGTCTGCCTGCCAATGCAGGGGACGTGGGTTCGTGCCCCGGTCCGGGAAGA
The DNA here is from genome assembly GCF_964374135.1 of Grampus griseus. NCBI lineage: Eukaryota > Metazoa > Chordata > Mammalia > Artiodactyla > Delphinidae > Grampus > Grampus griseus. The sequence goes on along the minus strand of NC_139007.1, from coordinate 25,953,507 downwards.
TCCCACATGCCGCAGAGCGGCTGGGCCCGTGAGCCATGGCCGCTGAGGCTGCGTGTCTGGAGCCTGTGCTCTGCAACGGGAGAGGCCACAACAGTGAGAGGCCCGCGTACCACAAAAAAAAAAAACATAAAAATAACTAGTGGACAAATATTGCTAAGGAATTTTTTAAAAGAAAGAGATCATTTTTATTACTCTCATGAGTCATCCTAAATGGATTACATCCAGGCCAACATTAATTTGTATAATTCCTCTGCTGAAAAGGGAATATAGCAGATGGACTATTATTTTTCACATCCTTTATAAACAATACCTGATAAATGCCATTAGCATTACAAGTTCTTTGGGGTACATAAGTTTATATAGTGTAAACTCACATAAACCACTAGGGTTTCTAAGTATCCAAAATATTACTGAGAATTGGTCCATATTTCTCCTTAATATGGTAAAAGAAAAAACAGATGAATGGCATTGAGATACAAATTCTCCCCACTCTAACTTTGAATAAAATGCTCATCATTGAAATTTTTCATTGTTTTCTTACTAATTAATTTTTTTTAAATTTTATAACAAGACCACCACTGACATTCATATAGATCTCTATTTCTCCATTTAATTCTCCACAATTAATACTTTTCTTTATTTCATATAAGTTTAGGCTCTCTATAAATACAAAGGAAAGGTTTTCAAGTTATTCTGACATATATAATTAACTGCTATATTAATATAAACTGATTTTTGTTTAATTGAGATTGTCTCCATTGGTGAGTTCTCATTATCCCCTTGTAATTAACAGTATTTCAATAAACCTTTGAGATAAGAACTTAAATCTTCTTTACAGACACAGCTACAGGGGAGAATTACACTCCGATTTCAGGGAGGCAAAAGGAGAGCATCAACCAGTCTACACTATGTCCAAAAGTTAGCACTATTCAGAGGTACCAAACAGTGGAAGGATGTAAACAAATCCAGTGAAGGATAATGAACATATCCTTCAGTTATGAAGGGTTAGTTATAATAAATTAATTATAAAGGATTATCTATGAAGAGTTAGTTATGAAAAAGTAAGATTTAAGAAGCTTAAGTGGAGGCATGAAGTTTAGCTATCAAGAGGTGGTTTTTCAGATAAGAACTGCATTGAAAAAATAATATATCATTTTAATTCTCTCTTCAGAACTTAAGATTTTAACTATCAGTTTAGCCTATGTAAAATTAAGTGTGTTTTCTTTTCCCTGATTACTTAAATAAGCTGATATTATGTGCAACAGAATCAAGGATGCGGCCCCATTCTTCTAAACTCTTTTGCCTCCAGTGAAATCAGTAGGGGGTGCCGTGTACTAATTCTTGCTTATGATGTCTTCAGTGATTAATTTCAAGTTTCATAGTAAAAAAATTTGTTTACTTGTGAACAACGTTATATGTAGAATCTGTCACTTATTTGACTGTCTCAAATTTTTATTATTAATTAAATTATGAAGTAGAATTACTAATAACAACATAAATTGCACATTATTAGTTATTGGAAGTTGTATGCCTTGTGTTTTAATTCAGGCATTATCATTTATGTATATTCTTGAGTGATACTAAAAATGTATTTAAAGAAAATAAATAACAGGATCCAAAAGAACTGTATCCATCTTGTTTCCCTAAACTTGCCATAGAGTTGCTTGCTAACAAATGTATTTTTTTAAGTAAACGAATGACAGTTAAATCAATGTGGAGTCCATTTTAGTATGGAAAAATGTTTAAAAATGCTTTTGGAAAGATTCTACAAATTACCTGTGATTAAGCCAAAAATAGATTCTAGGGCTTTGGATTTCTACCTCTGTAATCAGAGGCTCCCAATTAATTTTTCTCACATGTCACAGTATGTTTAAATCCCTTGTGCTATTCAGAGAGAAAGAGAGACAACTTGAGTTTTAATTCAGCTTTATTCCTGAATCAGCTATTTTCTCAGCACATCGTCGAGTACATCGTTGTGTACATCGTTTAAGTGGTTTTTATCCCTCATGTGTAATTTCTGATCATTGAGTCCATGGATGAGGCAATAAGTCAAAAAATGATATAACTTTTCATTTTGGAGGAAAAAAATCAGCAAATATTTAGTGGAAACTTTAAATACTTTAAGTGTTAAAAATTTATAAAATTAGGCCTTGCTTTGGTAAGAAATAATTTTGGGTCATTTACCTTTGGAAGAATAGTGAGGACATTCCAATCCCATAGATGTAGTCACTACTGCTTTGAAGAGGAGCTATTTAATGGAGCTATTTAATCATGGTTGGTTCTCCAGGAGTAGTTAGTCTCACGCCATTGCTGTTTAACATGGTAGCTCGTGTTCCAACAGCATCACAGTGAAGGTTATTCTCAGAAGGCAGCCTTAAAATAGGTTTGTGGGTTGAGGAGTGGGAGGAAGGTTCTCACTGTTGTTACCATGTAGTTGAAGTCTGTGCTCCAAGGACATGAGGTTGTTCTAAACCTGTGGTGGAAAAACCTGTGTGTTTTCCACAACAGATGGGGAGTGGGAGGGGAAAACGGTTTCTTTCCTTTGCTCCCTGTAACTAATATTGCTTGGATATGCGTAACAAACAAAAGGGAGAGGGAGGTGCCCACGAGAACAACTGAGGGTGAGGGTCGGTACCAACTTGCTTTCCGTGCTGCAATTTGAGTTGAGTGAGAAAGTGTAGTCTTCAGCAATTACAGGGCAGTAAGCTTCAGGTGAGTTCTCTGCTTAAACTGAGATGAAGCCTGATTTGAAAAGAGATTACAAACAAAGGTAAGGAGTTCCTTACCCCAGAGCTTATAGCAACCCCTCAAAAATAAGACAGTAGTCTGTATCCATGCAACCAGAAAGTAAGAAATGTATTTTAAAGAAGTTACTAGGACTCTTCATATGTCTTGATATTTGTAGTAATATTTGGGATGCAAGCTCTTGCTGCCTAGTTCACTGCACTCTGTAATTAGAGCTTCTCATTGTTAGAGCAATAACTCAAGCATTCAAATAAACAACTCAGGATTTTGACATTGGTGGAAAATAGTACTGAAAAATCATTACAAGGAAAAGAATATTAAATACCTATAAGTGAAATATGATCAACTTAGTGACCTACTGAAGAAAATGAATAATTGCATTTGTAAAAGTAAATTACGAAGGGGCAAAAACAGCTAGTTAAAATACAGATGAATCACTTTTTATCCCATTGTTCTGGCACTCAGCTTCAGGCCTTCCTCATTTCAGAAATTAGAGTCTCCCAAGAAGAATTTCTTGCCAAGAGAGGGTTAGCATGTTAAAGCAGTGTTTTGGATTACTCTACATACCTCTACTATAAATAGGATATTTTCAAAATGCAGTTTTGAGCTATTCAAGTGAGCTAGTGATCAGATGTGGCAGACTTTATGATAATGATGGTCTGACATACGAAGAGGGGAAAGCCTCGTCATCTTAGATGGACAAACCTTGATGAATTCAAACTGTAACCTGTAATCTTTAAACTAGCCACTTAGCTGGTAAAGGTAATGATTTGTCATGCGGCTTATCCATTTACTGCTAATCAAAAGGATTCACATATTTGAAATCCCTAGCATTCAGAAACCTGTAAGAGGATTCACGCACGTGTTCTACTTTATGCTACTGATTTGCAAAACAATGAGGCTGGTAATGATGTGAAAGATTTAACTGGCTCTCCTTGTGTCTCCTCTATCTGAACTGATTGTTATTTGTAAAAAGGAATCTTCGGAATCCTGTGGTTCCCACAGGATGCGGAGCAGCCAGGCACTAGGTTGAGGATGACATCCTGCGTCAGGGATGAGAAATCAGCCAGTTAATAGCTTTGCACTTAGAACTGACTCATATTTTTTCTCTTTAAAGGCCAATTTTCTAACATATAAAGTCATTTTCACATCCTTGATATACTGTAGACTGGAAGAGTCTTTTAAAGTAGCACTAGTTTAAATGATTTCTTTCTAAAGCACAATAACTTGCTAAATATTTTATGCATCAAATCATTTTATAGAGATTCAAATTTTGCTCTGTTATTTTACAAATGGTCTGTTGTAACAAGATTTTCCTTTAGTAAAATAAGGGTGAACCATTTTTTCTCCCATTGTCAAAAGGCTAAATTTGTGCTGTTTCCACTGAACAAAGTTATTTTAATTATTCTAAGAAAGAGTTGATGTAGTCATCATTTTCTCTTTTTTTCTACTTACATATAAAAATATTTAAAAATCTCAATTAGTAAGACATGAAAAACTATGATAAGTAGACATGTTCCTATAAGTTTTGAAAATTTAAATTATTTTGCTTAGGTAAAGAATTACATAGATTTATGGCAAAATTAAAAACCTTCAGGAGAAGGATGGATTTAAAATTGGCAAAGACAGTTCAGAAAATTTTACTTTAACTGTGCCCCTCCCACACACACACACACACCACAATGAAACATTCTCTTCCTTTCAAAAAGATTTAGCCAAAAGTTGCTTAAGTGATTATGATTATATACTTTGAAGAAGGAGGATGGAAGGACAGAAATTGGGGAGGGGGGAATGGGGAGGGAGAGAGAGAGGAAAAAAAGAGAAAAAGAAAAGAAAGATGAAAATAATTACATTTTCCTTATTCCAGAATTCAACATAGCATCTCTTCACCTTCCAGCCAGAGATGGGCCTTTAAAGCTGGGATGAAGTGAGAGAGTGGCATGGACATATATACACTACCAAATGTAAAATATATAGCTAGTGGGAAGCAGCCGCATAGCACAGGGAGATCAGCTGGGTGCTTTGTGACCTCCTAGAGGGATGGGATAGGGAGGGTGGGAGGGAGACGCAAGAGGGAAGGGATAGGGGATATATGTATACGTATAGCTGACTCACTTTGTTATACAGCAGAAACTAACACACCATTGTAAAGCAATTATACTCCAATGAAGATGTTAAAAAAAAATTTGTCTTTTTAAAAAGGATGGCTAAATCATTCCAATCATTAGTGCTTTATCAATACCCAGTACCAATCATAAAAAATAATTACATCTGCCACTTTCTTCCTTCTTCTACTCATTTCCTCTCCCTCATCCTCCTACACAGCTTCTGTGCTCCTGTTTCAGTTTCGAAATCTGTCCGTTGTGAATTAAGAACATTTTGTTGGCAGTTCTGTTTACGTACAGGGTGCATGATACATTGGCCTCTGCGACACTGAGTCAGACCCTGCTCGGATTCCTACAACTGCCAGCAAATACCATAGCTCCTAAGGCAACAGGGAGCGTGCAACCAGAAGCAACAGCAAGTGCTGCATCTGTTGGAAGGGAACAGAGTTAGGAAATGTCGATGACTCAGTGACAGTTCTATTGATCTGTTTGGGGTTTGATTTTTTTCCTTTTGGTGAGGATATGATGCAAAATAAATGCCTTGGCACTGGGGGCCTCATGGCAATGAGATTTACACATTGCTATTATTTTTAGCTTGTTTTGTGAAATGTGATGCTACAATTACTAATAATGTTACGGAATTCATTGGGCTGAAAGCCCAATATCTGCCACCTGATTAAATGTGGAAGCCAGGCCTTGCAATTATTTTCCAGTTTAGTTTGTAGTTAGTTTCTCAAGTGAATGAGCAAAGGTTTTTTTCAAATATACTCATATTCATTCCAACAAAGCATGTTTTGTTCTCTAAAGCTGTTAGCCCATTTTATCCAGGTAAATGCCTTTAATTATGCCCAGTAAATGCCTAAAAAGAGTAACAATATTTTTTACCTTGGGGTGATCAGAATATTAAATTGTACTGACTCTCAATTAAAGAAACATAAATTTACAAGTTTACAGTTGTCTGCTTTGATCTGACATGTTTCTGTCTGTTATGTAATTAACAGAAAAGCCAGGAAACAAATCTCTTTTCCCTCCATTCAGGGATGTTTTGTTTGTTCCCTTACTTGCCTGCTTGCTTGCCTTAAAGAAATACCTGAACATAACCAAAAAAAAAAAAAAAAAAAGTTTCCCCAACAACACCTCAGCTTGCCCAAGAAAGCAATTTTTAGCCAATTAGCAAAGCTGACACACTCATTTCATCAATAAGAAAAACTCTCTTTTAAGGAAACTCATTTCTTAAAAAGTAAGCTATTTTCATAATTTGGGTAAACTGTATATGCTTATTAAAATATCACTGACTTCTGTGATATTTTAATGAGCTTGTTCCTTTCTCACCTGTGGTTCTTACCATTGGCCTGACCAGTTGAGTAGGTGACCAACTACAAAATCAATAATGTCCACTTTGCTGAGATAACTGTTTTGTGTTTCCCACAGCATTAGCAAACATTTTTTTCTGTTATCTTAGAGAGATAAAGACATTGGGAAAGAGAAAAGAATATATATTTTTGGAAATACCCTATTTTAGGTATGTCTCCCAAGAGGATATTTAAAAGTTGTTTTAAAATTCCACTGTGGTGAATTTCTAGTCACACTGTCAACAAATATTTTTTGAACAACTGCTAAATACATGGTGCTGCATCACACTACTAGGGGAAAAAAGATTCAGGTTAATTCACCGTTTCACACTCTTCAGTGCAGTTAGGGAACCATCATACACACAGACTGGAGGAAGAACTCATGTGCCTAGAGCCCTTTAACCATGTTAGTATTCTAGGTGCTCTAAACACATTATCTATTCAACAACCCTGTGAATTAGTACTTAGTGGCCCCATTTTGAACATGAAGAGTCTGAGGTTCAGGGAGCAGAATTTGGCTACTTCAAACTGGTGCAGATAAGGGTTGGGGTAGAGTAACACAGTAACCTCTGTGTTACTGATGCAGACATCAGGATTCTCCAATGGTCAAAGTGACTTGAGAAGAATGAAATCATGTCTAGCCTGAAAGATCAAGGATGGCTTTAACAGCACCTTGATAGATAAATCATAGTCGGTAAGTAATCATAGAGGAGGCAAATGAGCAGCATTCTTGAAACAAGAAAGAGCAATATTTGTTTAGGGACAAGTGCTTCTTAACTGGAGCCAACAGATAGATGATACATAGATAGATAGATAGGTAAAGTTAGAGAGAATGTTAGAAATGCAGATTCAATTCCAAGTGAGGAAATAATTGAATACCATGAAAAAGTCATACTGCACCATTATGAAAAAATTCAGAAAAAAGCAAACCTAGAAATGTATATAGTTTTAATATCTGGATTATATAATAATTCATTTCTATAACTTGTTTTTTCTGCAATAAATGTAGGAAGAGCACTTTTTCCAAAGTTAATGTTATTTACACATTTTATGGATGAGTTTATTTAACCTGTTGGCTGTTGTTTGTTCATTCAGTTTGTTCCATTTTCAGTCTTTCATCATTAAAAACAATACTAAAATGAGTCTCTCCAATCACACACTCTTTAATATATCCAATTATCTCCTTAAAATAAATTTATAAATTTGGATTGTCAGGCAGATACTAACACTCAGATGAAAGGGTTTTGATATGTTTTATCAAATCATTTAACAGAAAATTTCTACTAATTTATACTCTTATTCTACCAAATTAATCTTTCCTGAATATCACTTTTAATATATCATTTACATATATTTTTTAAAAAATGCTCCCCTGTTTTCCTAACTTCAGTTGCTGAAGATGACTTCCTTACTCTCAACTCCACATGGCAATATAGCACCCTCCTCTTTAATCTATTTTTGATTTCTTTCATTCAAGTCCCAGATACAGTTTCTCATAAAATCCAGATAACAACAACCATTCCTGAACTATTTCACCATCTATTTATTATTTATTTATTTATTCACTCTTTAATTTATTCAACAATATTTTTGAGACCCTAGTATGTGTTGGAATTACACGTACTCATTGGGAATAACATTTAAACTACTCTGATTCTCCTTGTTAGTAAGATTATGTAAAAGTCATCCAGAGGAATTTGTAAAGACCCAGAGTTCCAATGTCTTTCATAACCTTTATTCTTTTACCTCTCACACTTTATTTATGTGCATATTTGACTGCAATATTGAATTCACATTACAAAAACTTCATGTGTTCGGGATTTTTTAATTTAATATTTTAATTTGACACTGGGTTACCACTCCATATTGTAATTTATCTTTTACTACATGTTAAATCTTTACTTTCCAGTTTGAAACTCTTGATGTTGAATAGAATGAAATAGATATGAATGAAATGTGAAAAGACAGAGTGAAATGAATAGATGTGTTAAGTCTCTGTTCTTTTTCTGTCTCTTTCAAACTGAAACATATATCTGGACATATGATAGAAATTACGCTATTCATAACCTAGTAATCTTGGGAATAACATGAGTCCAAATTTGAAGAGTAGAAAGTTGTATATTTTCAGAGACAGAATGATGCAGGATTAAGTAAGAAATAATATATGTATTTCTTTTGGATGTTTTGCCCGGCTTGTATGCTAAGAATGATTCACTTATGGTATATTTTAGAAAAGCAATATTTGCATTCTAAATAGCTGACTTTGGGATTTGCATTTCTAAGAGCAATGTGGAAGGGTTGCCCCCGATTGACAATCCTACCTACTAGAGATGGCATGAGAAATTAAAAGACTATGAACCTAGGTCAGAATGTAAGATAAGAGTCTCAGAGGTAGCAGCAATGTAAAGACATTCAGTTGGTGAAAATTATTCCAGAAGGCTTCTGTTTAATGATTTCATGGGACCACACAGCCTCACACAATATCAGCCGAAGAGGTGTTTTCATATCTTTGAGGGAGAAACCAACTCAGTCTCTCGCTGAATTCCCACAACACTACTTGTCCAGTTTAGAATCATGATTTTTCTGGCCCCCCTCCACTACTAGGCTCACCTCCAATCTGAAGAGGTCTTTTGCAGATGGCATTGCTCTTGACCAAAGGCTCTTGAAAAACTGCATTGCTCCTTTGGAACTGAGTCTGGGTTTAGACTCGGTCTAGAAGTGAAACAGTCCCTATAGTACATCATAAACAAAGTATATTTATATGGCAGCCCTGTTTTGACATGAGAACCTGTAGAGGTCCATCCTGATGTCACTAAGAACAGCATCCGATGAGGAGGTGCAATTCACAGTTAACTCTGCACAGCCAGCTCCTCACTTGTGAGGATGTGGGTAATTCCTGATAAGTGTCCGATTGTCATCTTGAAATAGGGGACATTTGGAGCAGTACAGGCTCCTATAGTAAAAGATTAACGCGTATTTTTCTGCTCTTGACAGATTCCAAAAGAAGAGCAGATTGCTACCCATAAAACTAAGCAGCATCAACGTGAAATTACTGGAAGAATCCGAAAGTCTTTGCAGAAATGGTATGTTTACTCCAATGTTTCTCAAAAACCAGCTATTTTAAAGGGACCAGGGTCAATATAAATGAAATAAATGGAGGCTAAGATAAAATATGTCAGAAAATTTGCAGAAAGGTTATTTTAAGGTGACATGTTAAAAACAATAATGGGCCATTAGGCTGTCTTTTTAAAGGCATTAAAGTCACAGGTACAATGTATGAGTCACATGGGCAAGATTTTCCTCTTTATATATAAAAACTTCAATATTGAATTTCTGGTAAAAGTAAAATGCTAGAATTTCTCTGTATATTATTATAAATATTAAGTTAAATTGTTGGCAGAGGAGTAAGCAAAGTATTAATACTCTAGAAATGTGCTATCAAAATGCTACACATTATAATTCATATTACAATAACAGACTTTAATATAGTTTTTCTTTATAATTGTGTATTTTTAAAAAATCTTTTGGCTGATCATTTTACATGCAGGCGTACTGCTTTTTACATGCAAGCATCTCCTTGTCAAAGGCATTAGTAATTAATTTATTTTTAAACCAAAATTGGGAGCACCTCCAATGACAAAGTAAGGTACGAGACAATTTAATGATGTATAAGAAATGATTACCTCACCTTCTAATTTAGAATTAGAGACAGATGCCTGATGTGTCAGTCGTATGACCCAAGAGCACAGCTTCCTCTATTTTGTGCACTGCTGAATCTCCAGGACCCATATCAAAGTCTAACACATAGAAGATACTCAAAAAATATTTGTTAAAAGAAAAAAATTATTAGTAAATTCTTATTGTTTTGAAAATTACTTGAATAATAAACTCTTGCAGCCTTTTTCTAACTGCTATCCATGATTTTGGAGACTGTACCTTAACTTTTTAACTCACTTGTCTTACTTAATTTTGCAGTAACTAACATTGAAGAAACATTGCTCCTATTAGCTCTTTTAGGGATGTTGATGATAAAAAAAAATAATAATTTTATGGGACATGGAACACTTTGTGGTGAATTTATTTGGCTAGAAAACCTGCCTTTGTTTTTCTGAATGTATTTATTTATTTGCTTTATTGTTTGTCTGTTTACTTATTTCTTTTTTTAGTTTAAGACTATTAGTGGCATAACATCAACAATAAAAAAGACTATATATAGATACAGGTACAGATACAGATATCTGACGCCCATTTATGTACAATGTTTCATGATGCCTAAAGTACCCGCTTCTTCCTGATGGAATCTCAGGATCTTTAACTGGTTTTGGCTTTTTAAATTAAATATCTTATATCAGATACACCATATGGGAATTTTTTTTTATTGAAGTATAGTTTATTTACAAAGTTGCGTAAGGGGAATTTTTTTTTGTTCCTTTTTTCGCTTACAATATATATATAGTGTCAGACATTGCCTATTTAATTACTTTCTGAATGCCTTGCATTGTCATATTTTTTAATCTTTAAAATTAATTGGGAAAAGAACCCTTTATTTTCCATCCAGCAGTGCTCAGGAGTTTAGAAAGGAGCTGATTCGTGAGCTCTGTGCTGGGACACTGCTGAGTCCCAGGAGGCAAGCTGTACCGTGTATACTTTGGAGCCCCATAACATAAACTCTTGTCTTGAATGGGGTGGGGATGGGGGGGGGGTTATACAGTAAAAGGGAAGGAACAAGAGTATGGCAGAAGACTCCAGATGCTAGCCCTTACAGATACTTTGATTAAAGAAAACTCATATAAATAAATGATGATGGTACATGGAACTAAATGCAGAAGGGAGAAAAAGATACTGGATCACAAGATATACATCTGTACTCAGAAAATCATGAGTAAGATTACTAAAAACAACTGTTGGGAATTCTGTGATTTAATCCCACTGACTGGATCACTGCACAGGACATTTTTCACTTCCAGGTTTCATGGTTTGGCTGGCCTAGGAAATCTCATGGTTCTGCTTTGTGACACATGCTTTTAGGAAAATCTGTTATTTCTGCTGCTCTGCACTGCCCTGTCTCCACTGAACAGGCTTCAGTGGAATTTGGAGTTTCAGTGCAGCAAGCAAAAGCAGGGAAATAATATGTTATATAGATGGAGCACCCGTGATGACCATTCCTGTGTTGGTGGCTGGAAGGGAGAGGAACTGCCACCCAGTGTTTTCACAGTGCCTATTTCAGGCAGCTTCTAAATGGACAATGAAAAGGGAGGGTGGGGGGAGAAACAAGAAAAAAAAAAGATTCCCTTTCCTTGAGGGGGAAAAATAATTCAAAAGTATCTGAGAAAACTTAGCTATAGTAATCCCCTATTCCAAACATACGTAAGTCACAGGCAACCTTATTCTTTGGTTTCTAGGCACATTTTTGAGTTTAGCACAATAGGGAGAAGAAAATTGGAGGTTAGTGAATCTAGTGGGGCAAGAGGTGAAGAGGACTAAATTTCAGTCAAGACAACAAGGAAAGTACAAAGAATACAGTTTCTCTTTCATGTGCTTTGATCGTCTTTCCTGTTTTACCCTTAATGAATACTTTCTCAAAACTAAAAATAAAACACTGCATTCTATTAAGTTAGGCTTTTCCTCCTAGGGAATTCTAAATGGGTAAGTGTGTGTTTCTCATCTATGAATATGACTATATATTTTCATATGTATAGTTTATACACATAGGCATGCATATGTGTATTTTTCTTTTGCTGGGAATCAGGCAATGGACAGGAAAAAGAGGAAAAAGTAGTCCATACTAGAGACCCCAAAGCAAATGTTAGTTTCTTTAAATTGCTTTTGTAATTCTAGTGACTGGCACTGGCCAAACTCAGTTTGCCATACCAGAAGATTTGCAGTGGTGGCATTAAATCACACACATGCCAGGAAAAACAGAGGAGAGTAAGGCAGGTTAAGTGTTCATAATCCCCCACCTGGTACTATAGAGAAAGCTTCCTCCCCAACCCTGCATTGTAGCCTCTCGGAGTGCAAGAACACACATCACTCAGAGCTGTGTTATCACTCCTTGGTGCTAGTTACAGCTTGCTTACTTGCAGATGGGACCTTTGCCACGGTGGAAAGATGCTAATATACACATGGTCAGCAACTATACTCATTACAAATAAGCTCTTGCCAACTAAATGATTTAAATAATCATATTAATAAATACATGATAGTCGTACGTACAAGTCACCTTTTCTCCCCCACTGATGGCTTTGATTACTTTGACAGACTAAGATACGCTAATGATACAAATTAGGAGCAAGAAGAATTAAAAGGGTGTTTAACTCTGATGCCAGGCTGTCAATTTCCTATAATGCTACCAACTTACAGGTAGATGATTAAAATTGTTTCGTTTAGGAATTTTGAATATTTTAAAAATTGAATGGGTTTCTGGGGGAGGAAAAAAGAAAGAAAAATCTGTGCTTAGCTAATTAGACGTCCCTATTTGATTTAACAATAGAACAGGATTATTCTTTGAGCATTGAGATCATCCTGCATTACGATAAGAGCCCCCATTTTGCTATTACAAAATGAATTTGCAAATTTGGCCCAGTGTGTTTGTCAAATTCTTTACATTTGATATTATTCATCCATTTTCTTAAATTACAATTAAAGAGAATTACAATTTTTTTAAATGACCTTTACAATTAAAGGTCATTTACTCCTTAATTTGTTTCTAAAGCAGTTATTCCCAAAACATGATGCTAGATAGTGTAGATAAGTCCCAAATGTATGAAATATGGTTCCTTTCTCTGAGCAGCTAAGAATCTAGTAGAAAAATGGCACATGTACACAAATAACAACATATATTATAGAATCCTGTGAGAGATACAATACTAAACACAAACACTTCGATTGCACGGAGGTAATATGGAACTTCGATTTTTTCAGACAGCTTAGGAGTTTTAAGCCCTGATTTGGTAACTATATAACTATTGAGAAATTTACTGAATCTATTTGGGTTTCTATTGTATAACCTGTAAGATGGGGAAAATGATAATACCAGTCTCTCAGACACATGTGAATATTAATTGAGCTAATACATATGAACTACTTAGAATAGAGACTGGTGCCTTGAAAGTGCTTTCATGGTACCCGATGCTTACCCCAAAGATCAAATGTATCTCTGTGGTTTTATCAGTTTGCTTCATTGTACTAGCCACTAGACTATAAACCATTTGAGGTCAGAGATTATATCTCATTCATTGTTGTATCCCCAGTGATTCAGTAGGAGTTGAATAAATGAATAAACAAGGGGATGAATGAATGCTTGATAATCAGTTGGTTAAATAATATTTAGTTGTTTAGAGGCTCTAGCAAAATCTGCCTCCTCATATCTATGGGATGGTCATCATCTTCTTTGTCTGATTTAATATTAGAAAGCATGCAATGGAGCACAGAAGAAAGCAGAACCTCATCTAGACTGTCATATAAGCTGAACCAGTTCTGGGTGCCAATGTAGTGACATACCACTCTCCTAATATTTATATTAGAATAAAAGTCAAGAAAATAAAAACACTGAAAAAAAGAAATCAGTAATAACAAGCTCCAATTTCTAAAGATAATCAGAGGGAATTCCCTGGCAGTCCAGTGGTTAGGACACCACACTCTCATTGCCAAGGGTGTGGGTTCGATCCCTTGTCAGGGAACTAAGATCCTGCAAGCCAGTGGTGGGACCTAAAAATTAAAAAAAAAAAAAAAAATATATATATATATATATATATATATATATATATATATGAAAACTTAAAAAAAAATAAAAACAATCAGAGGATGCCTAAGTAACTGAGCAGTCTTCAGTGGGTGTAGCTGAATGAAGATGGACCAATGGAAAGAGTCCCATGCAGGAAGTCAGAGCCTTCACCCTCAGTCCCCTCTGGTAGTTCCATGACCTTGGACAAGTCACTTTACCTTTCTGAGCTTCACTTCCATCACTGTAGATAGAAAATGGAGGACTTAATGATCTTTGGTTTCTTCGAAGTATAAAATTCATTTCATTTTGTTTTCTTATTTATCTGAATTTGCTTGTAGGATTGTTAAAGTAGGTGGGGAGGACTTGAAGACAGAAAAAGCTGAATGTATTTGCAACCCAAATGCAATTTTTGTTTTTTTATGTGATTTTTAGAATTATTTGTAAGCCTAATTAGGTCAGCAGTTTTTTAAAAAAAATTAGATATTTTGAACCACCATATTTCCTGGAAAATATAATAGAACTAGAACTAAAATTTTGTTCTTTAACTGGACAAGTTGCAGATCTGTATTTTTTATACAAAGCATTGCACTCTGATTCAATCAATTATCAATTTTTTAAGCTTTCAAATAATATGAAATAATGAATACTTTTATGCACTTCAGTTTATAGTTTACCAGGCACATTTACATGTATAATCTCATTGTTTCACACAACTATACAGAAAGATTTATGTGTTCAGTATCTTCATTGAGCCTCCAGGTCTACTCTCCACCCTTCTCCATCCATTTTTCTGTCCCAGTAGACTGATCTCTATGGACCATATTAATAACCTGGTTTTCCCTGGCAAAAGATTGGCAGAAGAAAGAAAGGAGAGTGAAGTCATATGTCTTATTTCCCTCTTATGAGGTTCCTTTAGGTGGCTAGGGTCTGCTCTGCAGACTTTTTTCTCCTTCCAAGTTCTACATGCTTACGGATGGAGAAAATTCCCAGATTCCTACACTATTCCTTACAGTTCCCCTGTACTACACTCACACTTTAATGATTACTGTGATTTTAAATAAACCCTGATCCAGTCAGACCAAATTTGAGTGTGTCATTTTCCATGTTTGGTAAACTAAGAAACTAAATTTCAGCCTTTTCTAAAGCTACTTTTTAAGTGTCCACAGAAGGTAGGACTAGATCTTTCCAACATGCAACCTCTGTACCTGTTTCTGGGCTTCCTTTTTCATCAGTTAAGCTTATTTTTTTAATACTCAATATGTATATTCTGAGAAATACAGTGAATATTCTGAGAAGTATAAAGAAATCAAGAAGAAAATACCTGCTTTCATATGTCTCCCAATCTAGTGCAACAGTGTACACAGGCAATAGTGATATCTATGTTAGAAAAGAAGCCAAAATACCAGACTTGAGTGTAAAGACCTACCTGAATTGAAATCTGGGATCTGCCACTTACTATATGAGTGACCTTGAATAACTTACTTAATGGTCTGAAATTTAGATTGTTCTCCGTTGTAAAATAAAATTACTTGCTCTATGTCATATAAGGTTGATATTTAAAAAGCATTCTTAAGTACTCTGGGTGTGTATGTAAGTGTGTGTGTGTGTGTGTGTGTATACACCCATTAATTAATTATATTTTACCCTTTTAGGATTGGAAGGTGCTATCACTATTGAGAATAGGTAGTGACAAAAAACTTAGAAAAACAAGTCCAAGATCCATTAAACGACAACTAATACTGTCAGATTATATGTGACAAACAGCTATGAATGTCAGGTATGTGCAGTAATATTTCAGTGTATGAGGAGTGATTAAAAACAGGTTTCTAAAGTACAGGTGTATTTAAGATCAGTCATACAGAGTAGGAATAAAAGTTTATTAAATCATCAGAATCAAATGTATTTTAGAGAATTCTTAAAGTCTACCTTTCCAGAAACTGAAAAATTAGGTAATTTATTTCAGCTACCTGGGTCTACTAAGTTAGAATTCAAAATATTCTGTTTGGATATCAAAGGCATCCTTTAAGTTCTTTGCGTTGCTTCTGTCAAAGGCTACATTAGATAGTATTTTTTTTTTTTTTTTTTTTGCGGTACGCAAGCATGTGGGATCTTCCTGGACCGGGGCACGAACCCGTGTCCCCTGCATCGGCAGGCAGACTCTCAGTCACTGCGCCGCCAGGGGAGCCCTAGATAGTATTTTAAATGACTTGTGATGAGAACAGTCCCTAGGGAGTAACTGATTTAGGACAAATAAGCCCAAATATTCTTCTTGGGCATGCTTATCTAATTCATACAGATTATTGATGCTATCAAGGACCATTTTACACTTAAAAACATATGTTAAAAATGGCATCCTTCAAGATATATATAAATGAGCCACTTTGACCTGATGGTGGTGATGATGATGATAAGGGTAATGATGAAGTAGGAGGAGGGTAATAACAATAAGATACAACATTTAATATTCAGTAGGTGGGTGTTTACACTCAGCAGATGATAGCATGATAACTGACTTATATGTGTTACCTTATTATCTCAGTAACTCACGATAATACAATGAGATATGTACTATAAATTACCATAATTTTTTAAAGGAGGAAACAGAGGACCAGAAAGTCATATTTTAAGTACATAGCTGACAAAAGTGCATGCCAAATTTCAAATCTAGAATTTTCTTTCAAAGATTGTAGTAGACATTGTAATTATTTTATTTTTCCTATGGTAAATTCTATCCCTCCCCTCCTATATAGCAACCAATACCAGGATTGCCCTAAACCAGTTATTAAATGTCATTTTTCTGGCCAAAGGGATGTAATCCTTTATTCGACAATGTTTAAGTATTAAGTAAGCATCTACTATAAGCCAGGCTCTATTCTAGGCACTGAAGATATGGTAGTGAATGAAGCAGGAAAGTCTCTGCCCTTAGGGTATTCACAATAATAAGTGACTTACCTGCAAACCAAAAAAATGTGAGTACAATAATAATATAGTAGTCATAACCATGAACTTTGAAATTAGAAAATATGAATTCAAATTATCCTCCATCACTTTCTACCAATGATCTTGGAATAGTTACTTAATCTCTCTGAAATCCAGTTTCCTCATCTGCTATATAAAGATAATAATATCTAATTCTAAATAGCATTGTTGTACAATATGAAATAATATTTATAAAGAGTTTAGCATAGGGGTTAGAATAAGTGCTTGATAGGGTAGCTATTTTTAAGTGCATCACAGATGCATGCACAAAGGTATTGGAATAGGAAGTGATTACCTGTACACACACCTCCAATTTCCCCCTCCTAGTTTATCACATTTCTTCTTTCTTCTGTTTCAAGTATCTATTAAGAATATAACTTCCTCCAAGAAGAATTTTAATACTAATTAATTCAATTTCCACAAAAATTTCTTCACCAAGCTTATTAAAACACCAGTTGACTTATGAGTCTTAAAAATACCATAAATTAAACTTGTCCTGTGTTTGGTATTTGGTGATTGTCAACCATGCTCTTTATATTGGCTCAAGAAAGAACATCTGACTCAATTAGAACAGTTCAAGTTTCTGACAGATTCTGAGAAAAAAGCTAGGTTTGTGTCTAATTCTTGACAGTGGGTGAGTATATATAAAGTGTAAATCCAAGCAGTCATTTTGCCCCTCTGAGAGAAAGCGGTCTAGAGATTGTGGCTGACCCTGCACAAGGCACACAGAGTGACAGCTAAAGCAAGTCAATCCTGATTTCCACCCAACTCTGGATAGTCCGGTTGTAAAAGCAAAAAGCAAAACACATTCCTTTTTTGTGTATCATTTAAGCCAGTTTTAGTTGCTTTTTTTTTTCCACCTAAAACATAAAGAGCTCTAACACACACAAAGAATGCTCCATTATAATAAGGGAGAGAAATCAAACGGCAAATGTATTTTTCATGCATTTTATTCAGTCAGGAAGCACAATGAAAGACCAAGTTGAAGCCAATATGGATATGGACGCTCCAACCTACGCCCTGAGCCACCCTTGGGCTTAAGGCATTAACCTGTGCGAACCTGCAATAGCTCATGAAATGAGGATGCTGAATCATTGATCATGAGGCCACTGTAGGTTCTAAACACAGCTAACTAATATTTAGAGAATCAAATTCTACATAATCTCAATCTTGAGGTCCTTTGCCTTTTGCAAATAAAAATTGCAATGGGGAAAGAGCAAAATGACTTAATACCAAAACAATAGAAACAATTTCAGAAAGTTTTTAGCCAAGTCTGATTTATTTATATTTTTAGTATTAGATTCTTTGTTCCTCCTTTCTTCAACAACACTATATGAATGATGTTATGGAACTGACATTATCTTCCTTATATCACCATAGAAGCTGTTGTGTTTGTGCACCTGTTTGTTTTTGCTGCCGTTTCTTAAACACATTGAAATGGAATTCTGGAGTGGGTTGGCTCACATAATTGTAGAAGTTCTTTTGTGAATTTTTTTCAGTTAAACATGTCAGGGAAGAAATATGCAACAAATAATAAAATGGATTCAACGCTCATCAATCAAGAGCTGCCTGCCACTTCAGTGCTACTAGAACGGTCCTCAGAGTGACAGCACAAATGCATGTTGGCAGGCCAATCAAAGCTTTAGAAATAAAACAAAATGTTTTGTACAGGCCCCTCAACTCTCTAAGGCTGTGACAGCCAGTTTGCAATTTCATTTTTTACATTAGTTTTCAATTTATTAAATAATTTTCATTCTGACCCTTTGGCTGTCACATACATGCCGATACTGTTGATGGCTATAAAAAGTAGTGCATCTGTAATCTTTGGAGAATGGTGTTCTGTAGACATATTCATGATTTATTTTAAAGCTTAATTACAATATCGGCATTTTTTTATTCTTTCAGACACTAAGTTATGTAATCACAACATTAAAAAAGTACTTTAAAACCAAAGAAAGAGACAAGGGGAAAAAAGGAATTTGTTCTAATCATTTCACCACTATTCTTATGTCTATAAGCTGTAGTTCTTTTTTAAAGTTCTATAAATGTAAACAGATATAACTCAGAAATGCTAAGATTAACACTGCTCTTAATTTGCTTTAGTTTTGACTTGAGAAGCCCAAATGTTCATGCCAAATTTATTTGCAGTGGGGTTACTTTCTTTCATTGGCTCAGTCATAGATTGTCATTTTAATAACAAAGGCCCCAGCATGATTTTTAAAGTTTTAGATCTGCTGTTGCTCTCGTTTAAGACTTATGAAGCATGGCAGCGAAAGGAAGGGATCTTGTTAATGCATAAGGATGAATAGAAATTTCCATTTCGATTTTCATTTCAAGCTGTGAAAGCAGATGTATTCTAAGAGACAGCACAACTGAACTAAATTCTTCTTGCATCCAGCATTTCTCTCTTGAAGCAAATATCCTTTTCCTTTTTTCCTAAATAATTCACAAATTGCTTCTGCACAGAGGCCAAAGAGGGTCAGAACAAAATTCAATTACTTCATATCACAATATTCTCTTCTTACAAGGGAATACTGTGGTATGAGGTTTGCTATCTTAATCATATATGAAGGTTAAATGCCAAACAGATGATTATACAATTTGAGGGTCGGGGGAGTCCACCTAATATTCTATATGTTTTATTTTTTTAAAGATATGCCCTCATTCTTATCTCTTATTTATCTATCATAGTAATTCTTCATTAAATCCTTCCCCAACTGCCCTTTTCCAGGATTTTCCTAATTATCTATGCCCACACGCAGACCACAAACCATGCCCTGTGTCACGTTGGGTCTCATCAACATGTCACATCGTGTCCTGTCACTTTATAGAGCACAGTGTAACAGATGAGATTCCAGAGCAAAGGCTGCATTATCTCTTGGCATAATAAAACATGAAAAGAAATAGATTTCTCATCTTCTTTTTCTATTTGCACTTGCACACACCATATGGATTTTTCCATAAGATTCTCAAAGTTCATTAGAGTTAAATAATTCTAAATATACATTCTTCTAAACATTGACTGTTCTTCCTTTTTTTTTCAGCCAAGAGCAGTGATTCTAATCACAGTCTAATCTCAATGATGAGAAATAAAGGATAGGCACTAAATTCTAGAAATACTGTGTTTACCACTATTATTTCTAGTGATGCTTAAATCAGTTCAGCAAGTTACGCATGGTAAAATGTATTATTCCCATTTTACGATAAAAATTCAGAAGCACTGAAAGATTAAATGATGGATTCCAAGTCATACACTGTCCAAGCAAACACTAGAAGGCTTTCTGTTTCTCTAAGTGGCCAGATAACATGATCAAAGCGCATTTATTGTGCATGAATGTTGAAAATTTAGACTATAACTATTCTATATGTTCATCTGTGTCATTTTTTTAAATGTTCATGTTGTATAAACACATGTGTTAGGCAGAATTTTGGCCCCTGTGGCCTTTGTGCCAGTGTGTTACACTTGTGAATTTGTTACGTTACATGGCTAAAGGGACTTTACAAATATAATTAAGGTAACACGTCTGTTAACCTCAAGATAGTGAGATTATTCTGGATTATCTGATGGCCTTAGTGTAATCACATGAGCTCTTCAAAACACAAGCAGACATCAGAGAAGACTGACAGAAGAAATGAGATTCAAAGGACAAGAACAATTTGAAACGCCATTACTGGCTTAAAGACGGAGGAGGCAACATGTCGAAGAAATGGGAACCTCAGTTCTACAACCTCAAAGAACCAAATTATGCCAAAAATCTGAATGAGATTGTAAATGGATCCTTCCTCAGAGCTTTTAGCTAAGAACTAGCCTACATTTTGACTTAAGCCCTGTCTACCTCAGCAGAATACCTAACTAAGCCCACCTGGATTTCTGACCCATAGAAACTCTAAGATAATAAATAGTTATTATTTTAAGACACTAAACTTATGGTTATTTGTAACTGCAGTAATAGAAAATTATACAACATGACACTTGCCTATCATAGCCATAATGTCAATGAGTTCTGTATGTAAAAATCTGAGCTTAGTTTTCTTCCATGTAAAATGGGACAAATATTATCATCTGTTGATTCTTCTGCTGACACTGCTTAACTCAATGTAGTTAATAAGCCTGTAGTCCTAATTCCTCGTGGGCTAACCTATTCTACCCCCTAGTCATTTTTACTGTAGAAGGAAACCACAGATTTGGAAAATGCTAAGGTCCATCCCCTCTATGAGTTGACCAAGGACTTCACCCTTTTGCTTCACTTTAATCTCGCACTGGCAATGACCCAGGAAGGAGTCTGCCCCACAAGAAAGAGCAGAACAAGACCATCAACAAAGTGACAAAATGACCTTTTGATATATTCGGCTATGTATTCTTTATTTACTATAATTCCATTATTAGTCTGTGGACAGCTCTCCTTCTTCAGTTAGATGTGAGACCAATTCATCTGTTGCTGCAGGGAAGGGTTGTCACAGTAGAAATGAAAACAACGGAGAAATTACTATATAAAGCATATGCCTCCGCTCTTGCATCCCATACTCATGGAAGGCAACATAAATTCATCGCTCTACTTCCTGCTGAGCCAGAGCACAACTTTACAGGTCCATCTCAGCACAGCACTCTTGGAAACTACTGCCAATTAATACAAATTTCCATATATCAGAAGAACATGAAATTTAAAGTCAGACATATACCTTTGTGTGAATACTGGTTTTACCACTCACTGTGTGTCCACTCACTGAGGTCTCTCTGGACCTCAGTTAACTCATATATTTGATAAAGATTATAACTATTCCATTAAATTCTTACAGAGATAAAATGAGTTCATTTATCCTTCTAGAACAAGGGTCAGCAACTACAACTTTGTGTCTGTTTTTATACAGCCTGAGAGCTTAGGAATGGTTTTCACTTTTTAAAATGCATGAAAGAAGTCAAAATAATAATACTTTGTGGCTACTGAAAATGTGCCCATAAGAATATCTAGGAACATGATACCCACTCACAGACAAATATGATTACTTTCTTTATCAGCGTGCTCCATTTTTTACCTCTTAAACCAGGGGTCCCCAAGCAGGGAACCGGGCCGCACAGCAGGAGGTGAGAGGCAGGCGAGCGAAGCTTCATCTGCGACTCCCCATCGCTCCCCATCACTCGCGTTACCGCCTGAACCATCCCCTGACCCCCGTCCGTGGAAAAATTGTCTTCCACGAAACCGGTCCCTGGAGCCAGAAAGTTGGGGACCGCTGTCTTAAACTAGCTCCATCCGCTGGAGCCTGCCATGACCACTTGGCAGCGCCCTGCACCCCCCATCCACAGCTTAGCATCACAGTGCCTCATGTTGGAATCCACTTTAACCCGTGTCGGACTACACTTTAACCCATGTCACTTATGCTGGATACAGCCATCGCTTCTTGGCCTTCCTCTAACACTTGGCATTGCCGTCTATACGGATGTGTAGGTATTCCTTCCAGAGATCGCGGCTTCCCTCAGGCATCTCTCTGTCCCTTAGTCACTGCAGCCACCTGCTATGCTAGAATCACTGTGATCCTCATAAATATTGTTACTGAGTGGAGAAGAATACCTGTCTCCTATTTTTGTTTTATATTTAACTAAAGGGAACTGCTAGGGTTCCAGTAAGTTAATTGAGCAGGTATGACTGTGAACTACTTACAAACCATTTCTCATTTATAAATCATGCCTTCCCTCTATACTCTTAAGATTCTAATAGTTGGAAGGGATTAGTTTGGATTGAGAAACAAATCATGCTTCAGAACAGTGCTAGGCTCTGAGTCACCACTCCTTCCCAATACAAAGGCTTTGTTTTAAGGCTAAGCTTCTCACACCTGAATCTTTCTCCCTAAGGATGGTATTCACTTTTCAGGAGGCTTCAGAATGCCTGATGTAAAATGATTTCTGGTGGGTCAGCTTCATAGTTTTTCCAGGTTTGTTTAACCATGTATGAAGCACAGTCATTGTCAGCTGAGTAAATTCTAGATGCCTATTGTGTAGGATTACCTTTGAAGAAGTAATACCAGTGTTTCAGTAGGGAAATATATCACTAGGTGCACCAATTATGGGAGCAATTTTATAAACCTCTTTTTCTTTCTGTAATACACAAAGTTCAAGATGATAGAGCATATGTTTATTGATATCTAAAATTATGATTGTACTTATTTATGTTTCCTAATTCCTAAAATCACTCATACATGTTAAAAGTCCTCTTTCATATCTACCATGAGTAGAGATTATGATGTTATTCTGGATTTCCATGGTACTGAATTTAGTGAGGAAATACTCTGTGAATTGCCTTCCTAGTATCTATTTGTCTCTTATCCTTAACCAACAGAATCATGATTTTGTTCAGGATGGCAATGTACCTACTTGCCACTCCAGCTTTGCAGACAAATGTGACCACAACACTGTTTTGGCCAGTGAGTTATAAGCAGAAGGCTACTGTGGGTTTCTGAAAAATATTTTCTTTTCTGATAAAAAAGGCATAGACAGAGCTGGAACCATGGTCCCTTTACCCTGCCTCCTGTCTTTTTTCTCATCATACAAACATAATGTCTAGAGTTTTAGCCACAACTTTGTGATTATGAGGTAGCACACATAAAAATGAAAGCCAACACACAATATATAGTAGAGTTGAAAGAAAGGAAAAAAAGTCTATACCCTGTGGCTCTACAGGCACTGTTCTGCTGAACCAGCATGTGCAACCACTTCCAGAATTCTTGCTGTGTGAGAAAAAAACATTAGCTTCTATTTGCCTTAAGTTACTATTGCTCAGTATTCCTTATTTGCAGATTAAAAAAAAAGTTTCTAACTGATATATTAGGCTTAACCACATAGAATTTCTGATATCCATGAATTTTTAACTTGTAAAAATGGTGATTTCGTATAGTCAATCTACTATATTTTGTTTCATCTGTTTTAAATACAGTTCATTAAATAAGACTTTCATCTGGCAACTTGCGTACTTTTTAAGGCTTATTCTATCACGCAGCTGCATATAAATATAGATTTCAGCATGTGGTAAATATTTGTTTTCAATTCGTATAAAGCCAGTGTTCATTTTACTGATGTCCAATGTACAAACAGTATGATACATTGGGTAAAACACTCTCCTGAAAAAAAATAGAGACAGTCAACATGAACACTCAAATAAAAGTTTAAAATATAATGCCCAATGCTAAGATGTAAAATTTTACACATTACTTACTATATATTCCCTAGTGATTTTTTTAGAAAATATATTCTAAGTAAATCCTATAAAAAATGACAAATATTATGCAAAAAACATTCATTACCACATTAATTTTAATAGTGGAAAATTAGAACAATGTTCTGTCTAGTAACAGGATAAAGGGTGAGCAAATTCTGGGACATCCACTACAATGCTCATTATATAGTCATTAAAGAACATATTCACAAGAAGCTTAAATTAGCAATTAAAATTCTTTATGCTCTATAATACATATATTGCTGTGCCTTTCAGGCACTTTTCCTTTCTTCTAGAAAGGATGTCTATTTTCTTCTGGGAAGTGATCCATCAGAATTCTTACTTGTGTTATTTTTTTTTAATGTGACACCAGAGAGATCATAAATCAGCTCTTTTTGCTGGAAGAAGCCACAATATGGGATATTTGGTATATTTGGTGTGCATACTTCCTGCCATCTGGGGGAATGCAATGGGCAGAGAGAAAAGTTGATATGCAGAGAGAAAGTCAGTAAAAATGGCAGAAAGATTCTTGGGATGGTTTGAGTGCCTAGCGCTCTTTGTGGCTAAGCAAGAACACGCCTGCTTTCAGAATTTGAAGGTTAAAATTTCCTTCAGGGCTTCCCTGGTGGCGCAGTGGTTGAGAGTCCTCCTGCCGATGCAGGGGACATGGGTTCGTGCCCAGGTCCGGGAATATCCCACATGCCGCGGAGCGGCTGGGCCCGTGAGCCATGACCGCTGAGCCTGCGCGTCTGGAGCCTGTGCTCCGCAACGGGAGAGGCCACAACAGTGAGAGGCCTGCGTACCGCAAAAAACAAAAGAAAAAAAAAAATTTTCTTCAGTTGTTTGATATCTTTCCAACAATTGCTTCTTTTCCCTTAAATCAGATTAATTTGCTTCTCTGTCACTTTTATACAAATTTGTTTTGATTTAATTACATTAGAATGTTAGGTAAAAAAATAAAAGTTAGACATAAAACTGTATTTACATATATAAGGATAGCAACTACATCAAATATGCAAAGTAAAACATATTTTTTAAATTCTATAAAAATTCAGAACTCATTCACTTAAATATTATTGAGCATATACTCTCTACTAGACATGTTTTTTAAACTTTGGGGTTATAAGGGCTTTTTTTTTTTTTGTCTTTTGGTGTTGAGATTTCTGTTAATTTTATATTTCTTGTTTTTTTAAAATGTTTTAAAACAGATTGGTATTTTTAAGGAAATATACAAAGTATAGAGTGGAAAAATATAACTTTTGTTACAATATAAGCAAATAGATATAAAGATTTTAACTGTAACAAGTATACTAAGATATTATAGTGTTAAAATTATCAAAAATAGAGATAGCAACACATTCATCTTAGTTATCGGAGTTTTCTAAGCTGTGTGCCAAGGAACACAGTATGCTTACAAATAGGCTAAAGGGATGCTGATCTTCTCAGCCTTCCTTGGAGGTGGGTGGAGCCTGGGGTGGCCAGGTGCCTAGGTTGGTTGCCACAAACTAAAAGAAGTCTTATACAGTCTACTTCAGTGATCTGTACATTTATTATTTCTGAGTGGGTCATAATAGAGGTTTGGAGACATCGTTTTAGGTGATCACCTAGGTTCCTCTTCTAGTTGTGATGTCTACAAATTTTGAGCATAACGTTCATTTCTATCAAGGTGACAGATGGACAAAATATAAAACCCTTCTGCCTCAGCAGCTAGAAATCTTTGAAATAAAATAATTAATCATATAATTTGAATGCATGTCTGAGTTCTTAAATATATAAATAAAAAGTGTACAGCTTAGGAAGGAAGAAATAAAATAGTTTTTGTTTGCTGAGGATATAATCATCTATGGCAAATACAGAAAGAACACACAAAAACTCCTGAAACTAATAAGTGATTATAGCAAGATCACATGATACAAAGCATAAAAGATTAATACATAAAAGCCAATCATTTTCCTATATACTAGCAATAAATAAGTGGAATTTGAAATTAAAACACAAGACCATTTATATTTGCACTCCAAAAAATTAAAATACTTAGATATAAATCTAACAAAATATATATAAGATCTATATGAGGGAAACTGCAAAACCCTGAAGAGTGAAATCAGAGAACTAAATATACTGAGAGATATTCCATGTTCATAAACAGGAAGGCTCAATATTGTCAAGATGTCAGTTATTCTCAATTTGACCTATAAATTCAATACAGTCCCAATCAAAATCCCAGAATACTGGCAAACTGATTCTAAAGTATGTATGGAGAGGCCAAACATCCAGAATAGCCAACTCAATATTGAAAAAGAACAAAGTTAGAGGACTGACACTACCCAATTCAAGCCTTACTAAAAGCTATGGTAATCAAGACATTGTGGTATTGGTGAAAGAATAGACAATAGCTCAATGGAACAGAATACGGAGCCCAGAAATAGTTCACCCTCATAAATATAGTGAACTAATCTTTGACAGAGTAACAAAGGCAATACAATGGAGACGATATAGCCTTTTCAACAAACAAATGGTACAAAAACAACTGGACATCAACATGCAAAAAATTAATCTAGACATAGACTTTACATTATTCACAAAAATTAACTCAACTATGAATCATAGTTTTGCTTTTTACCTAAATGTAAAAAGCAAAACTATAAAACTCCTAGAAGATAACACAGGAGAAAATATAGATGATCTTGCACATGGTGATGCCTTTTTATATTCAACACCAAAGTCATGATCCATGGAAGAAATAATTGATAAGTTGGACTTATTAAAATTAAAAACTTCTGCTCTTCAAGACACTTTCAAAAGAATGAGAAGATAAGCCACACACTGGGAGAAAATATTCACAAGAGACCCATTTGATAAAGAACTGTTTAAAATATACAGAGAGTTCTTAAAACACAACAATAGGAAAATAAACAACCTGATTTGAAAAATGGGCCAAAGATCTTAACAGACATCTCACCAAGTAATATGAACAGATGGCAAATAACCATGTAAAAAGATGCTCAACATCGTATATCATTAGGGAATTACAAATTAAGACAAAAATGAGCTACCACTACACACCTATTAAAATGTCCAAAATCCAAAACACTGAAACATCAAATGCTGGTGAGAATGTGGAACAGCAATAAGAGCTCTCATTTATTGATGATAGGAATGCAAAAATGGTACATCTACTTTGGAAGGCAGTTTGTCAGCTTTTACAAGACTAAAAGTACTCTTACCATTTAATCCGGCAGTCATGCTCTGTGGTATTTACCCAAATGAATTGAAAACTTATATCCACACAGAAATCTGCAGATTTATTCATAATTGAAAACCAAGATGTCCTTCAATGGGCGAATGGATAAATAAATTGGGTACATCCAGATAACAGACTCGTCACTGCTAATGATGATTGAAATATCAAGCCGTAAAAAGAAATGGGGAGAACTTAAATGTGTATTTCTAAGAGAAAATTCGATCTGAAAAAGCTACATGCTATATAATTCCAACTATATGGCATTCTGGAAAGGGCAAAACTATGGAGATGGTAAAAATACCAGTGGTTGCCAGTGGTTATGGTGGATGGAGGGATGATAGGAGCACAGAGGATTTCTAGGATAGTGAAACTATTCTGTATGATACTATAATGGTGAACACCTGTTATTATACATTTATCCAAACCCATAGAATGTGCAAAAACCAATAATGAACACTAAAGCTATAGACTGAATGTTTATGTCCCCTCGAAATTCATATATTGAAGCCTAGTTCCTAATGTAATGGTGTGGAGGTGGAACCTTTGGGAGTTGATTAAATCATAAGGATTGTGCCCTCATGAATGAGTTTAGTATCCTTACAAAAGAGATCCCAGAGAGATTCCTCACCCCTTCTACCCTATGAATACACAGAGAGAAGACGATCATCTATGAGCCAGGAAGCTGGCTCTCACTAGACATCGAATCTGCTAGAGCCTTTATCTTGGACTTCTCAGCTTCCAGAACTGTGAAAAATAAATTTCTGCTGTTTATAAACCTTCTATAACAGTCTATAACATTCTGTTGCAGGAGCCCAAAGGGACTAAGTCAACTAATGTAAACCGTGGACTTTGAGTGAATATGCGGTGTCAGTGCAGGTTCATCAGTTGTAACAAATGTACCACTGTGGTGAGGAATGTTGACAGTGAGGGAGGTTGTGCATGTGTGGGAAGAGGGGCTACATTTTCCACTCAGTTTTGCTATGAACCTAAAACTTCTCTAAAAAATAAAGTTTACTAAATAAAAAAGTAAGAGGAAAGGAAATAAAAGTATGGCAAATATAAAGTACAAAATATGACAGCAGAAATGAATTTAAATAAACCAGTGATCACAATAAATAGAAATAAGCCAATCTCATCAGTTGACAGAAACTCTCAAAATGAATTTAAAAAATAAACCTGTTTTATAAAGTAGCACACATGAAACAAAATGACAGAGAAATATTGCATGTGAAAGGATGATATAGGCAAATACTAAAGAGAGGAAAGTTGATATAATATTATTAATCAGACAATTTTGAATTTGAGAGAGAATGATTATTAGAGATAAAGTCACTACTCTACACAGTGATTAAGGAAAAATTTGACAAGATGTTATAATTCAGAACAGGAATGAGTTTAAAACAATCTCAAAATAGATAATTCAAAATTCGCCTGTATTGTGAGGAAAATTGGACATATCTTCAATTAGTGTGGGAGATGATGATATTTCAGGAACTAGTAGATCAAGCAGAACAAAAGTACAACTAAAAATGAATTAAGTAAAATAAATAACAAGCTTAATCTCTATATATTGACATGTAACTTGAACTCTTAACCCTTACAGTTAGTAAGTATATTCTCTTTAAGAAAAATTAACCATGCATTAAACTACAATACAAAACAATATCAAAGGTCATTGTATATAGACCATACCTGACATAACCAATATTTTAGAGAGTAAACTCATGACACAGCCATACCAGACAATGATAATAATTACAACAGCAATAATAATAGCAGTAAATGCTATATAACATTCTTTTTAACATAAACTATGAAAAATTGGAATTTATTTGAAATTTTCTTTTCTGTCTTCTAATATAGCAACTTATTTTTTAATTTTTATTTAATGTTAAATTTTACAATATATGTATTGCATGTCTTTAAGATTAATAAATATAAGATTTTAAAAATGAAACCATAATACAATAGGACTAAGTAAACAAATATTACTTATATTAAATAATAATAATATTTCCTTCTACACCATAATACAGTAGGATACTTATACCCTTTCTGTTTCCTTTTCTAAATAATCCTCCCCTGAATGGCTTTCAGCCTTTAGGAAATCATCCTTTTATTGAGAGGTAAGGCAATACAGTCAACCATAGGATTCATTTTGATTTCCATCTCTGTTTTTATCAAGTCCCGTTCCTTTGATTTCTGGTGTCAGCTAATTGATAACTGCACTAAATAGTCTTCCAAAAAAAGCATTTGAGCATGGTAAAAAACAACTACTGTTTTACTTACCTACAACAGAAATATTTTAAACTTGTCAGAATTACATTCTGGCTTTACAAAAAATGCCTGTATATTTTGTATCTATAGTCTTGTTTCAGTAGACCAGCTTTTGCAATCAGGTTCTTTGCATCTATAAATTCATCGTATAGGATATCCATCTCTAAAACATCCATCATTTTTAAAGACTGAATCAATTTAACATAATCAGAATTTAAACCTTCATTTTTCCGAAAAGGCTATTTTGTAGCATAGAGATAATTAGAACTTGTGAAATTGAATTATACTCCAATTAAGTTACATTTTTAGTAAAGAAAGTGAGAAAGTCCTGCTTACCTTCACTGCCCTTTTCTCACGACATTTTTTGGGTTCTGAAGCAGTCTTATTTCTTTAAAAAAATAAAACTGGTCAATTCTTCACAGTATGAGTTTCTATCACAACCCACACCTCAAGCTAGCAATTCAGATTACAGTTAGTTCATGCGTTTCTAGACTCATGGCTTCTTCAAAAGACCACCATCAAAGAGTTTTGGAGAAACAGCATACAGATTTCTGTTTTACTGTAATCATTTTCTCTGTACTCATTGTCAATGTATTTCCAAACTGGAGAAAGACATTCTTCTTCCCTATACTTTGAAAATATGATTTTACAGCATATTTTAAAATCTCTTCTATGGGAGGCAACAATGATATATATCTTATAAGAACTTCTATAAATCAAAAACTTCATTATGTGCTTCTGCACTTTCTGAAGAAATGAAAAATGGCCAAAAAAAGAAAAGCTTTTGTTATAAAAGCCTCAATATGATAGGTAAGCAAATTACACCTCGTTTTAGCAATACATACAAGGTATTCAGGACATTTAGCAAATCAGAGCTGTTTTTCTTTAGTAAGAAGTTTGTTTATGAATGTAATTTGCCAAAGTTTATATTTATACTTGCTGCTGAAAATGCAGATAGATGAGCATGGGCTTGTTTGTATTTGGACCAGATATCAACAATCTATTGTTTTATAGTTTCTATGTTTTCATCAAAACTTTCATAGAAATTAAGCAGACTACTCGAACCTTCATTTTACAAATCAAAGTACCTCAGATCTAAGGGGAACAGTTGTTCTTGTTTTTTCTTGCTGTGATTGACGTGTCATTGGATGTACTCTAAGAAAGCATGGTCATTAGTAAGATGGGACAGAAGCAGCTCTACACTGTAAGGAGCAAACGTCAGATACTTTATTATTACTATTTTAAACACAAGACATTTCAGTTGCCACCACTTTATCAGAAAGTGTAACTTTACTCATTTTCATTGAGCAACAAAGGGATAGATATGATGATATGCATTCATGCATGTGGTATGCCCAAGCTAATTCAGCAGTCACAATTTCTGACTGAGCATTGGTGTCTTTAGGAGATGAAAAATATTGTGATTGATTTAGAAGTACTTGCTGGTCTTGTGAGATTCAGTCTTCATGTGTGCTTTCTCCATTATGCCTAACCCCAAATTATTTTCGGCATATTTTATAGCATGCTCTGTTTGGTTATATAGCTCCTGAATCCCCATGTGTCCTTCCATCTGACATTAAAATTATACAGTTGTTTAGCCTTCTTTCTCATTGAGGTCTAGGTAATGTTGATGTTGGTATTATTTTGTTCTCATTTTTATCATCTAAACCCTTAGAAGAACTGGTAACAGTATTCACAATGTTAAAAACTAAATTAATGGTATCTTGATACAAGGCACAACAGTTAATCCATAGGTAAAATCAAAGGCAAACTGTTAATGATCACAAATACAACATACATAAGTTACATAATTACCTTGTATCAGTCTGGTGATGTAACATTGGGTGACCCATTACCAGAAACTACATACCATGATTGCCAACGTCAGTGGTCAGGGAATACTAGCAACATAGACTATGGAAGTCAAATGATTCCGGCTGTATCCATTTAATACTAAAAACAATGTTGCTTTCAGTACCTATCTTTTAGTTGCTGTATGACTTTTATACTTTCCTCCCAAACTACCATACCTATCACCAAAAAATTGGGACTTTTTTAGTTCCAGAGAGGAGTTTCCCAAGATGTAGGACTTTCTGTGCTAAAAATCAAGATAGTCCCAGGAAAACTGGAATCGTTGGTCAGCCTAGCTGTCCATGATGCAGTAAGACGCAAAATTAATACAAAAATAGAAAAAATACACTCCTGATCCCCATGCATTTGGAAAACTTATTTCCACACTTTTGGATTTATATACTGAATTCAGGTAGTGAATATTAGCTAATCTATTAGTCACCAAATTAACAGATTAAAGTAGAAAACCATAAAATAATGTCACTAAATACAGGAAAGGTATACCACCCATTTACAATAAAAACTTATAGCAAAATACAAGAGTAAACTTCTTTAACCTGGTAATGCATAATAAACAATAAATAAATAAACAATAAAACATAGAAAATAAACTTACTGTTGAATTTCTGAAGGCATTATTTTAAAAATCTGAAGCAAGAGAGTCATGGTCTTTGTATATATACACATTGTATGGGAGATCCTATTCAGTGCAACACAAGAATAAAAGACTGAAAGTGAAGTGAAAAATAAAGCTGTAATTGTACATAATCGATAGACAATACAGTTAATCAAGTTTGATGAATCCAAGAACAATTTCCAAAATGAATAGCATTACTGTCCCTTGATAAAATAACTAGGCAATGCAAATTAATAAAGGTAACATTCACAAAATCAACTCCAATCATAAGATTTCTGGGAATTAATCCAACCAAAGAAATGCAAATTCTTTATGGAAAAAATTATAAAACTTTATTGGAGGGCATAAATGAGGGCAAGTAAATGGAGAGATTATAACATATTCATGTATCAGAAGACTGAAAATCATAAAGATGTCATTTTGCCCATGTTAAATAAGAAATTAAATGTAATGCGATTTCACTTAAAATCCCCAACATGATATTTTATGAGCTTGCAAAGTTATGCTAAAATGTATATGTGAAACTTAAGGTCCAAGAACACTCAGCCAACTTTAAAGACTTATCCAACAATATATCAAAACACAAAATAAAATAAGCCTAATTTTAAGAATACTACAGAAAAATGGAGCAAATGAGAAAATGTAACAAATGAGAGAATCTAGAAACAGAAACACATTAATATATGGGAGGTGGAATTAAAAACATTGGAGAAAGAATGGAATATCTGGCAATCTATATGGAAAATTTGTATATTGGATCCTAACTCACACAAATACATTAAATTCCAATGGACAAAAGACTTAATGTGAATATTATTACAATATAATATAGAAGATATCTTTATGAAATCAGATAACATTAAATTTGATAACTCTAACATTTAAATTTTTATAATAATAAACGGTCATACAAATAAAAACAACAATCAACCAAATTAAAAATAAGGGAAAGCCTGGGAGAAAATACAATAAGTAAAATAAATGTCCAAAATTTGGAGAATATTAAACTCCCACAAATCTGTCAAGTGAAAAAGGAACATCATAGCCTATCCAAAAAAAAAATGAGCAATGGTATGAAAAGGTAATTTACGGAAAAAGAAAATCAAATTGATGACATGTTCAATATGTTCAGTTTCATTAGTAACCAGAAAATTCAAACTAAAACTACAAGAGGCATTAAAACCATATTATCAGAAATAGGAAATTTAAAGACACTAAGTCGATGAAACTGTGGGAAAACAGAATCTCTTTTGCATCGCTATAGGTAAGACAATGAGATACAGTTCATTTTTAACCATAGAAAACAAAACACAATGTTTATGAATACATATATCTACCAACTGACCAAAACGTAAATCAGATTGAAAGATGCCGATTTCCCTGTAGGGATTAAGGAAGGGGGTAAGGATGGTACAGATGAACTTTAATATACATGTCAAATTGAATTTTTTTGCTTGAAGAAATATGACAAATGTTAATGCTATTTTACTGTGTCTTGAGGTATATTGGCCGACCATTTGAAAAATATATTTTGTAATCAAAAAGTTGTGTATGTATTCCAGATAGTGGGAAGTATGAATTAATGTTGTGCTAATAAGTCCACATATGACTTATCGTGCCTAGCTATAATTCACCAGCAATATTTTAAGCAAGATGTTGACTATTGACAAAAGAGACTATTTCTACATGTGCATGGATAGGAAGGTGATGGTTAATTGAGAAATGTTAGTAATTGTATTTTAGAACCTAAAGTATGCCAGATTTCCTATGAGTGTGTCATTAATTCGTGCATTTGTATGAATCAAAGGAGTCACTATCTATAAAGTCAAATACTAAAAATGGTTGAAGCCAGTAATGAGCCTATTTATCTTCATTAAAATATCATGGTCTTTATTATCTTTGTGGGGCTGTTATTCAGCCTATCATAGGTAAAAAGAGACATTTGGGTACATACTTTTGTTTGTTTGTTTTTTAATTGATTTTTAAAATTTTATCAGAGTATAGTTGATGTACAATGTTGTGTTAGTTTCAGGTGTACAGCAAAGTGATTCAGTTATATATATACATATAGTCATTCTTTTTCAGATTCTTTTCCCATATAGGTTATTATAGAATATTGAGTAGAGTTCCCTGTGCTATATAGTAAGTCCTAGTTGGTTATCTATTATATAGCAGTGTGTATGTGTTAATCCCAAGCTCCTCATTTATCTCTGCCCCCCACATTTCCTCTTCGGTAACCATAAATTTGTTTTCAAAATCTGTGAGTCTGTTTTCGTTTTGTAAATAGGTTAATTTATATCATTTTTTAAAAATTCGATTCTATATATGAGTGATATCATATGATATTTTTCTTTCTGTCTGACTTACTTCACTTAGTATGGTAATTTCTAGGTCCATCCATGTTGCTGCAAATGGCATTATTCTTTTTTACGGCTGAGTAATATTCCATTGTGTGTGTGTGTGTGTGTGTGTGTGTGTGTGTGTGTGTGTGTGTGTATACCACATCTTCTTTATCCATTCCTCTGTTGATGGACATTTAGGTTGTTTCCATGTCCTGACTATTGTAAGTAGTGCAACAATGAACATGGGTGTGCATGTATCTTTTTGAATTATGGTTTTCTCCAGATATATGCCCAGGAGTGGGATTGCTGGATCATATGGTTGTTCTATTTTTAGGTTTTTAAGGAACCTCCATACTAGTTGTACCAGGGTACCTACTGTCTCTATTTGCCCATCATCTCTTCATGCTTTATTCTTGTTATGGAAACCCCCATTTCACAAAATATTTCTTCTCCACCTTTCCATATAGATTTGGTGGGGGGAGTCCAATCACAGCTCTCCACTTCTCCTTGGACACAGGATTACACACATGACTTTGGCTTATATAACATTTATATCATAGGTCAAGTTTTATGAGTCCAGATTGTGCACTCATGACTCATGTCTGACTATTTGGGCTCCACTGCATGGTGTTTTATGTGTGGAGACAGAGAGGAAGACCCTCATTTCCTGGAATCTGGAGCTAACCTGATTCTGTCTTAAAGCTGACATTAGCCAGGTTCACCATCAAAGAGAGGAAGCATATTACGAGGAGAAAAGAATGAAACAAAGACTTAGAGACTCTGAATGGAAAGACGTTCCTGACTGAGTTCTGTGAACTGATTAAAAGCCCTTTGCTGGCTTCAGCTTCAGCATGAACTGGGTTTCTGACCAACATCTATCATGGACAGAGTTGTCCATCCTGCTGTAGAAGGAATTCCCAATGAACATACAGTTGAATGGGAAGATCTCAGTGTTACCTACAAACAAATCTCCAATCTCTTCCAATGCACTAAAAAAGAAACCCTGAAAATATAAAAAATAGATCATTAAACATTGGCAACAGCAATTCTGACACCGTACCTTAAATGCATATAAATTTTCTGAAACAGCTTAGATATAGCACAATTATCTTTTCCAGTCACTACTGAAGAAATGGATACGACGTTAAATGCAGAGGAATCTAAGCTTATTTTTGCTATAGAAAATATTGCAGTGATCAACAGAAACTATCCAACACCCATGAGCCAGCTTCCAAATAAACAAAGATTCAAACAAAAATGACTGCTGGCAGGCATCCTTGGGATTCCTAAAAATGCCTTAAAACTTCCTGCTAAAATTGCTTCACAGTATCTGTTTAAATTCTATATCCTTAATTAATGTTTTCTTTACACCTCTAATTTCTTAAAGTAAAAAGAAAGTTATTCTAGAAAACTATACCAGAATTCCTAAAATTTTGTGTACATGGATACCATGTTACCTGATTCAATAAACACACTGAAAAAATCATACTATTTGTCTTACCAGTATATTTTTAAATTTAAGAGCAGATAAAATAGTGTTTTTGTAGACATTTCTAAAATAGAACAAAACTTAAAATGCATTAGGCCCTTGGTTTGCAACATAACTTTCTGTTATAAAGTTGTTTCTACGGGAACATCAGATCTGATAGTCATCATTGCAGCTTACACTGACTTTTCCAGGAATACAAACATCAGAATATTTGAGGAATTAGTATAAAATATTACTTTTAAAACACAGGTTTAGTGAATATAAGTAAGATATCACATTCTGATTGAAATGATTAGAAACACCACTGTGAATAAATTAGATAAACAATCAATAGATCTTAATAACCTAAATGTTGTCCTTAATCATCGAATGGATCACTCGAGATAATTAGCCCAAGAGTTTAAGTAGGATGCTAAGGATCATGATATTTAACTAAATATGTACTTGTAAGATTTGTAGAGGGAAAAAATTGTTCACACTAACACACAGCAGCTCTTTCAACTTTGCAAAATATGTAATAAAACTGCTTTTGACCATGAAGAAATGACACTGGGCAAAAGATGATGTTTCAAAAGAGGATCATTGTAGTGGGCAAGTTGATCACTTATGCAGCTCCTTCCTCGTTACTAATAAAAATCCTAATCCGGTTAAGATATCCAAGTTTTAGCACATAGCCAAGCTTTGGGTATAACTGACCATACCCCTCAATTCCTAAGATGGGCAATGTTTTGCTTAATCAGTATTCTATTCCCAGGACTAGCATCAGGGTACATATGATCTAAACATTGAAATCATAGTGAATCTCAGAGTTTTCCTGGCAATGTTAGGACAAAAGTACTCATCTGTTTTCTTTGCGTGCTGAATTATGCTAATGTGAAAACTTGAGACACCTTGAAGAATGCTGCCTGAAGTTTAAGCCAACATACACAATTAAGATATCACACATAACGTACACACCCAAAAAATGGAACCACGACATTGAAACAACTAGCTGTGAAATGTATCCTATCACTGGACAGCCATTGATGAGCCCAAGAATTTCTTGATTATTAGAGCCATACTGAGTCAGATTTTTCTCATGACATGTAGTTGAAGTCATTTTATCAGATACAAACAATCATGAATAGTAAATTAAGTATATATATGTTTTTTAATTGAAGTATAGTTGATTTACAAAGTTGTGTTAGTTTCTGGTGTATAGCAAAATGATTCAGTTACATATATATACACATATATATGTATATATATTATTTTTCATGTTCTTTTCTATTATGGTTTATCACAGGATATTGAATATAGTTCCCTGTGCTAGACAATAGGACCTTGTTGTTTAACCATTCTATATATGATGGTTTTATATATTCTATATATAATATAACCAATCTATATATAATAGATTAGCAGATGCTAAACTCAAACCCTCCCCTGCCCCCCTCTTGGCAACAAGAAGTCTGTTCTCTATGTCTGTGAGTCTGTTTCTGTTTCAGAGATCAGTTCATTTGTGTTATATTTAGATTCCACATATGTGACATCATATGGTGTTTGTCTCGCTCTGACTTACTTCACTTAGTGTGATAATCTCTAGGTCCATCAATGTAGCTGCAAATGGCATTATTTTATTCCTTTTTATGGCTGAGTAATATTCTATTGTATGTATATGTGTATACATGTATACCACATCTTCTTTATCCATCATCTGTTGATGGACATTTAGGTTGTTTCTATGTCTTCACTATTGTAAATAGTGCTGCTATAAACATAGGGGTGCATGTATCTTTTCAAATTATAGTTTTATCTGGATATATGCCAGTAGTGGGATTGCTGGATCATATGGTAACTATTTTTAGTTTTTTAAGGAACCTCCATACTGTTCTCCACAGTGGTTGTACCAATTTACATTCCCACCGACAGTGTAGGAGGGTTCCCTTTTAGCCATGCCCTCTCCAGCATTTGTTATTTTGTAGGCTTTTTAATAATGACCATTTAGACCAGTGTGAGGTGGTACCTCATGGTAGTTTTGATTTGCATTTCTCTTATACTTAACAGTGTTAAGCATCTTTTCATGTGCCTATTGGCCATCTATGTGTCTTCTTTGGAGAAATGTCTATTTAGATCTTCTGCCCATTTTTTGATTGTGTTGTTTCTTTGTTATTGAGTTGTGTGAGCTGTTTATATAATTTGGAAATTAAGCCCTTGTCAGTCGCATCATTTGCAAATAAATTAAGTATATAATGTTGTTGGTAGATTTATCTTCAGTATATAAAAAAATAAAACCTAAATGGATGATGAATTATTGATATCTAAACAATATTAAAATATATCAAGAACAGAAAGAGTTAAGTCTTATTAACTAGAAAGTCAAGTAGGAAAGTGGGTGGGGTACAGAGGGAATTTATTTTGTGAAATTTTAACCTTGTTAATGTATTCACAAAGGTTCCAAATAATATGGACCCATTTCTTAATAAAATTTCTATGCTAAATCTCCAGGAAAAGCCCAGAATTTAAATAAATAAAATGAACAGCTTTAACTGATTATAAAGGTCTTCTAACTGAAGAACTATTCATAAACTCTAAGGGCATTCAAAACGGGGTTGCTTAATGGGACTCCTTAAGCTATTCTCAAAGAAAGTTTGTCAGACCTTAGAATAAAAGAAGAAATTCATAGATTCACTTTATTTTTTTAAATTTTTATTGGAGTATAGTTGATTTATAAATTTGTGTTAGTTTCAGGTATACAGAAAAGTGAATCAGTTATACATATATCCACTCTTCCTTAGATTCTTTTCCCATATAGGCCATTACAGAGTATTGAGTAGAGTTCCCTGTGTATACAGTAGGCTCTTATTAGTTATCTATTTTATATATAGTAATGTGTATATGTCAATCCCAATCTCCCAATTTATCCCTCCCCTCTCCCTTACCCCCTGGGTAGATTCACTTTAAGCAGTAGTCTTTTAGAGTTTCAGGAAAAGTCATCTATTAAAACAAAGACTGAAATTTTGCTGAAAACATTAGAATTAGGATGAGACAAACGATCACAGAAGAATTATCACAGGCATGTAAGAAGAATCATGTATTTTCAAACCTCAGAGGAACACTTGTTAATATCCTTTTTGGTATAAATGTTTTCTTGATCACTAAAAATCTGCATATATATCTTATCTCCCAACTCCAAACAGGTAGCATGATGTTGGAGGTCATGTTCTTTGTATTTTCTGTATTCTTTCCTTGGTCCATATAAAAAATTTTTCTCCCAGTAGTCTCTGCTGTCCCAGGGTACTATGGATAAAAAATGTCCACCTTTCCTCCAGCTCTTATAAACTCTACCCACCTCCCCATGGTAGTAGTAGTGACTTATTCTCCAATCCGTAAAGTAAGCTAATATTTTAGACCATTTCTGAACCTATATTTATTTCTCAATTGGTTCAAAATACTTAGAGACCAATTCCCATCTTCAAGTCACAACAAAGAACTTAGATATACTTTGGATCACAGAAAATATGGCATTTAAATGCTCACATTCTAAATGTTGAATGAATATTTGTTGACAAATAATAATTGGGCTGGAGAGAAAAGAGATATTATCTTTGAGATGTTATTTTTGGCATAGTATTAATAGTGTTGAAATTGCTTTCTGTGTACTTTGTTGTTAGATTATTATTTGGATTATTATAGCAATTCCAATGTATTAACTGTTTTACTAATTTAAATCCAAATATTTCAATTCATATGACACTATAAAAAAGATATCACTACATTTGATAGATTAAAGATGTATAGGATGGTTTAAAAACTGTGTAAGTTCTAAAGAGCTAGAGGAAGAGAAATTAACAACTATCTTCTAATGCATGAGCTATAACTGTAAATTAAACATTTTACTACTTAACATGAAATTTTAATAACCCATGAAAAGGAATTTTCAGGGTTTTGAAAGATTCCTAGAAAAAATAGTCAAAAGTACCCTTAGTACTTTAAATTAAAAGACTTCTACAAAATGTGGTACTTTTAATGAAGAAAATATTATTTAATAGGGTTTTTGTCAGGCTTTAATTGCAATACTTGAAAAACAATGAACATATAATTTAGTAAAACCATTTACTGTACTATTGCCAAGGGGCAGCAAACAATCCATGGTTTGTCTTTGTGTTTATTTCAGTATTTGTATGGTATTTGTGAAAATAGATAACACTGAGTCACAAAAATGACACACATCTTGCCCAAGTCATTAAATATTCAGTTAGATTAGCAAAGAAAGGAAACATCTTTTTCAAATTCATCGGACTTGTTCAGCATAATTTTCCAGTCCTGATTCCAGAAAGCACAACAACATGCTCCATAAAAATCATCGTGGAGAGTATACGTTTTCCTTATCCTTCTGTGAAGATTTCTTGTAAAATTATAAAACAGTTCTAGCCTATTGTCTTTAGTACCCTAATCTTCAATTAATTACAATTTGTGAAATTCCCCCATCTTGCTTGTGCCTCCCTTTTCCCCTCCATTTATCCAAAACGTATCCATTTGTCATGTCGTGAAAAGTTCATTGCTCAGAACTACTCTTTCACGTAGTTTATATCACACACATTAACACTTTATCATACATTAAGGGCATTGTTCACAGATTAATTTTATTTTATAATCATAAATAAGCTCATGAGAGTATTGTCTCTTTAAAAAAAATCTCATCATCAAACTTAATATTCTTAAGCTGTCATAGATATATGTTCGTTAAATCGAATTAAATACCTCTATGAGATAGGGGAGTCTAACTAGAGTGCATCCATTGGAACTCTTCAAAAAGCAGAAATTTCCTTTCATTCACATTTCTGTAGAAAAGTACACATAAATGTAAATCTAGTTTCCCTTTCATTACATAGATTCAAGGAGCTTCCTGTGGCAGTCTGGTGGATCTGATAACAGGACAGATTGTATTACTATTTTAACTACAAGTTGGCTATTTTATGTAAACATTTTGTTTTACCTTGATGAAAATCTGAGTCATTTCTTCATATTAATAAAGTAATTTATTCAGGGCAGCCTCTTTTTCCAGAAAGCTGATCATGACACATATAAGATAATATAAAAATAAATTCCTAATTATTTATTATAAAATATTAGCTGAATTCATTCACATACATAATAGTCTTTTTGCTTTTCCAAATGAGCATTGTTGAAAACTGGCTCCATTTGCTAATGGCCTTGACAGTGCTTGAGTTGACAATTTGTTTTGAAGATGGTGATCACTATTTCCAGCACACAATCTCTTCTAAAAGAACCTTCTGACCAACATCAGTGATTTACACATTTATAATAAAGAACATATGTCCTCCCTCCAACCTAAGTACATCTGATTGAATGGGGAAGACTCTTTCTCCAAATAGGAACATCAATTGGACTGATTCAGTCAGATAGTCTCTTCTGATAAATCTGAGATGAAGATGCTGAGGAAATAAGAAGAGGACAAAGTTAAGACAGAAAAGAAGCTTAAAACCAATCTCATTAGGTTATGACAGCCCAAATTTCCTCTCTTTCTGAGGCTTTGATAATACAGAGATACATGGATTAGATGATTACTCTGTCATATATTAGGCAAGATTTTAAAGAAAAGATTAACTTAAAGCACTGGAGTGCTGATATAAACACACAAAAAGAAACTCACACCCATCCTGATGAGTGTCTCTAGTCAGCATGATGAGACCTCTAAAAAGCAAGCTCAGAAAGGAATTTAGAAAATTCCTGAATTTTCCCCAACATTTTAATTAAGAGAATTTCAAACATAGAAATAATGAAAGAATTATACTGTGATACCCATATACCTAATATCTAGATTTAGTAGTCATTAATTTTGCTATAAAATTATACACATGTATGGAAAACAAAATTTATTTCCTAAAACATTTGATAATAGGTTTCAGGTGTCAAGTGTCTTTTTCCCTAATTGATTCATCATGCATCTTCTAAGGATAAGAATATTCTCCTATGTTAACAGGCCATTATCATGCTTGAGAAAATTAGTAATAATTTGCTAATATCCAGTTCTTATTCAAAATTATTTATGCCTAATAATTTAAAATAAAACAGATGGAACTGAAAAAGAGAAGTAAGAAATCTACAAGCATGGTGAAAATTGCAACATACATGTTTCAAGATGAATAACAGCAGAAAAAATCTGTATGAGTATAGAACATTACAACATAATGATCAACAAACTTGACTTAATGATATACATAGAAAACTGCATCCAACAATGATTGACTTCATATAATTTTCAAGTACTCATGAAAAAAGAAAAAATTGATTATATGTTGGGAAAAAAAATCCCAACAAATTCCAAAGGATTGAAAATGTGTAAAGATCACAGTTGATAAGAATAGAATTATATACAAATAAATAATAAATATTTATTGATATTTTCCAAATATTTGGAAATACAAAGACACATAAATGGCTTATTTGTCAACTAAGAGATCACTTCGCAAAATAGAAAATATTTTGAAATTCATATATAAAGGAAAAAAGGACATTTAAAATTTACTTGAGAATTTCTGTAAAGTGTTGGAATAGATAATTAATGCCCCCAAAAAGTGGAAAGAAGAAAATAATAAATTAAATAGAAAATAAAAATAGAAAAACACTCAGCAAAACCAAATTCAGCTTTCTTAAAAAGATTAAGAACTGAAAAACCCATAAAAACTTGACCAAGAAACAAACAAAAAAAAGGCAAAATCTATAAACAAAAATTTTTAAAAAGTGAAAACATTAAACTTATAAAGGCAATGAAAAGAAAATAAGAGTATGATAGATTAAATGCAAAATGGCTTCTATCCCCATTTTTCCCTCTATCACTGCTTTTTGCAAAGTGTCTTTGCAGTTCCTCCTTTAGAAATGTTGAGTCTATTTCAGCATCCCTTCAATTAGGTCTTGTCTTGTAATGTTCTTAACTAATAAAATATGGTGGGAGATGATGGGATGAAAGTTCTAAGCCTAGGTCTAAGAGACCTTCCAAGAGTCCTCTCTCTCTCTCTCTGTTGTACTCCTGTGGTAGAAAATTTAATTTGTCTTCTTTTAGTTTGGTTTGTTTATTCTCAGTTTCTTGTTTCAAAGATCATGGCTTTTCCTTTCTTTCCCCTTTTCTTCCTGTCTCCCTCTCTCCCTCCATCCTCTTTTTTCTCCCTTCCTTCCTTCTTTCCTTCTTTTTTTAATCTCTTTATACTTGGATTGTTACATAGTTGACCATGGGGAACCCCTTCTAGCTAGCTCTTATGTTCCTTTAAAATGCCTCCACTCATTTTTGAATATATCCTTGCTACCTGGCACTATAAAATATCTTATAAGCTCATCTTGTACTTTATTTGCCCCAGACCTGGAATCAGCCACTTTCCCAAGGAGTCCTGATTCTTTGTTAGTAGTATAATATTTAGAAACCAAGTTTTCTGAGCAATAGTTATGTTCATTGGTGTGCCAAATTTTTAGGCCCTTTCTATAGTCAGAAATATAAAGTACATTTTATAAATATCATGAGTTCATATTAAAATATCCAACTCAGATTTTCAAATTATTCAAATTACAGGCCTATACTTAATGTTTGTTTTATATTTGTCTTTTTCTTGAATTACATTTAGAAATTGGTTCCTAATAAGATTAATAAAATTACTTGCTTTATTCTACAATATTCATAATATGGTTTCAAAATTACATCATCAATATTACTATTGACTGTAAACTGCTAAGTAAAGTGTGAGATTATTTTGCAGATTATTTATGGTACTGTGTTATTAATGCTAGAATTATAGTGATATAAATCTACCTTATGTAACTGAAGCAGAAAAAACCATCTGCAGAGAATAAATAAAAAGCAGAGTTAGAGACAGAAGTGAAGATGTGAGACAACGCATCCCTAGATATCACAGAGCATTTCCCTGGTTCATCATTAATGTCTTTCTAAGTTCTTGTTTCTAGAACTCCTGAGACCTATTGCTTGATTCATCCGTGACTATTACAAAATATCCATTTTATTATCCCAGTACCACCATGCTTTATTGGGTTTTGGTCATTGCAAAATCACATTATCCTTGCTATATTTAGTTCCTTGCTAAATTAATAAATTCATTTTAATGTTGAGAAAATTAAGAATTTAGAGCTGTTATGAAACTAGCACAAGTCTCAAATGTATGTAAATTAGCAGCTAAGAACTAAGTGGAGGTTTGTTTAACTATAATGCCCATCTCCTTTAGAACTATACTTTACTGATATAATTCTTTA
Organism: Grampus griseus; assembly: GCF_964374135.1. Lineage (NCBI taxonomy): Eukaryota > Metazoa > Chordata > Mammalia > Artiodactyla > Delphinidae > Grampus > Grampus griseus. The sequence continues at coordinate 25,909,299 of NC_139007.1, read as the reverse complement.
ACAAAGCAGGTATTTCCAAATATTGTCCACATGATCACAATAACTTATTTCCACAGCTTTATCATCTTGACTCTGGGTTTGAGCTAAGGTCAGTACTAGGATTTCTTCCTACAAGACATTACTTGACTGGTTGAGAATATGTCATATAAGCAGCTGTGAATATGTTGGAAATTGTGAGAAACCATAGCTCAAATACATTTGGTTTCAAATGGTTGATTAATCCAAATAATTTCAGAAATAAATATGCAAGAATCACTGCAGGCATGACCATTAAATTAGCTCTGTTCCTAAGAATACCAACCTAGCAGCAGGAGTTACTGGAAAATGTTCCAATAGTTTCCTAATAGTTCTACACTCTCAGCATCAAGTTTGTCACATCAGACAGAGTGACAAGGGGTGAGAAACAAAGCTATCCTGTATTTGCTTGACTTTATCCTGATCTCATATGGAAAATTTAGCAAAAATTTGACTCTGGATTGTAAAAACAGGAATCTGGCCATGGTGGTTAAGTAAGAATCTACATAAGAATATGTATAATTATAACAAACTTTAGTTTCTGATTTAAATCTAATTCTAAGACATATAGTTTCTCTAAAACTTTTATAATTATGACATTAATTAATATTTGGTGAGTCAAATGTTCCACATGAAATAAATATATTTTCAGTATCTTCCAGTATATTAAATGCCAACATCTAATTTTTAATTTTACCTTAGTGCCCTACTAGGTCAATTTATTCATTTTGTAAAGTTAATGGACTATTGCAGCATTTGTAGAAATATTCTTCTAATATCTTAAAAACTGCATTTGCCTTAGCCAAAAAGCAGTTCAAAAGTACATGCCCACAAGTGATACCTTTAAAATAAGTTTTAACTTTTTATAGAAGTAAGTAGTTACTGGGAAGAAAAAAAAAACCAAATTGGTCTTTCTAAGGTAATTCCAAAATTGTATGTAAAGCCATTGCCAGCAAATGTAGCTGTTACTTGCACAAAACATGTGTCTTATTTTCCAAGTCCATCATTCACCTTTTTATGCATCAATTTCTAACTCCATTCAATAGATTTTTTCTTACTTTTAAACTGCCTACCCCACTTTATCTCTAGCAAATCATGAAAATGTTCAATCTCAAGGCAGATAGATTTAGAATTAGAATATACTCATAATTTTTACTATTAGCATATAATGACAGATGTAAAAATATTGACTTAAATATTTGGAAACGTGAATGTTTTAATACATTGTAACTATAAAGAGGGTATAAAATACAATCTTATAATTGATATGCTATTGGTTACTTTAGAAAGGTAACGACTACTTCATTTGTAATGAGAACCAAATTTTGTGGAGTCATTTCAGCATTAAACACCTGCAGCATATTCTGATATCCAAGAACAGAACTAGGCTGAAGCTAAAATGGAGTCTTATGTGATCATTTTCAGCATTATAATTTCCTGCAAAATTTGAGTGATTTGCAGAACTGTGGTAGACTTCCCATGAATAGGATGGTAGCAAAGGCTTTGTATATTCAAAAATAGTTTTGCTGAGGCAATGAGAAGTAATGTACTATCAGATTAGAAGCTGTTCATATTTTACCAAGCTATTCATATTTTAGAAGCTCAAAAAGAATTTGCCTCTAAACATTGCAAAATTCTGCTTTCCTTATTTTATTTTTTTGAATTTTTCTTGCATTCTCTTTTAATTATCTTAGTATCTCTCCTCTGACAAAAAAAAATCATTGTATTCACAGTTTAATAATTAAGTATTATCTATTCTATGGCAATGATTTTATAAGTGTAATTATCAAAATTTGTGAATTTTCACTTCTAGGATGGTATTTAAAAAATCCCCATCCTAAAATATAAAGGAATCAGGAAGAGAAATGTATAAAGCCCTACAGAAGTATCAAGCCCTAGCAGGATACCTAAACTGACTGAGCAATGAAGGTCATCTTGCTTAAGGACTATGGAAGGCTTTTTAAGTATGTTTCATAATCTTACTCTAACAGGGCCATTGGCTGAAATGCCACATTAATTGATATCACACAGTATTATTTATATTCCTGAATCCTGATTTATATCAATATCACATTAAGACACCATCTTTCTGGGATACCAGACTCAGAGTGGTTTATGTCACTTAATCAGTAGCAAAATGCTGACACAGAAATACTTACTGATACACAAATGCTTACATAATGAAATTACTGAACTGTGATAAAAGTGTTAAAGCAAAAGCTGAAGAATATTCTTAATACAAGGACACAATTACACAAAGTAATTGTATTTCTTATGATATCAGCCAGAGTATCCACTTGCTCATTATTCATAATAATATAGCATGCTTACACAATAAATTGAACATGGCAAAATACTCAAACATGTGAATGAACACTAGACTTTAAAATGTGTCTTCTTTAATTTTTTTAAAATTGTAGATGCTGGACTTTTGAATATTTAACACAAGGCTACACTTTATAAGTATGTTTTGCTCCTATGTTAGATCTTCACAAGCATTGCTTACTGCAGTTCTTGATATAATGGGTTTCGCTCTATCATTTTGCTTTCTATTTGTACCAGTGGTATTTTCGTTCCTTTATTCCTCCATCACTTACTTCTTTTGTGTCAATGAAGAATGACACATTAACCACTTTATCTCTTCTATAAGCTTTTTCATGACCCATTTTAGTTTTATTCTTATACTGCTTACACTAAAATTACAACATATATTCTTAACTTATTAGTGTATACTATATATTGTTATTTTTGCGATATCCCAAACAATGCAAAAGCCCCTGGAAGAGTTTAATTCCATCTATCATGCCCACCATTATTCTATTGTTGTCATATATTTTATTTCTTCATATGTTATAAACCCCATAAGGCATTGAAATTCAGTTTGCTTTCAATAGTCAGTATCCTCTAATATTTTCACATACATTCATTCTATGCTGTTAATTCATTCTTGTACTTCCATGATTCCACATGAGATCAATTTTCTAGGCTAAACATCTTTCTGTATTTGTTGTAGTGTAAACCTGTTAGTGACAGATACTCTTGGATTTTTTTTTAAGTTGTATCATCTCATTTTTTAAAATATATTTTAAATAAATGTAGAGTTCTAGGTGAGCTAGTTTTTTTTTCCCCCTTTAACATTTTAAAGATGTCAATCCACTGTCTCTTGGCTTCCATAGAATCTGTTGAAAAGTCTATCATACTTCTCTTGATTCATTCAAGGTATTGTATCTTTTTTTCTTCTTGATGTTTTAAAGATTTTATTTTTGGGTTTTAGCAATTTGACCATAATATAGACTAATTGTTTCTCTTTACATTTTTTCTGGCTAGAGTTCACTGTGATACATAAAATTGTGGATTAATGTCTTTAGTCTGTTTTAGAAAACCTCAACTTTTGTTTCCCCAAATATCACTTGTTCTCTCTCAGCTGTCCTGTTGGGACTCCAATTAAGAATACGTAAGATCATCTAACAGTGTCCCACGTGTCTCTCACTTTGTTTTTCCATTCTTTTTATTTTCTCTCTGTGCTTACTTATATTGGATATTTTTAATTCACCTGCATTTGAATTCACAAATCAGATTTTTTTTTGCAGCTTCTAAGCAACCGTTAAAGCTATACAATGGTTTTAAAAATTGATATATAATTGACATACATTGAAATGTACAAATCTTAAGTATACAGGTTAATGAATCTTGTATATGAATATATACTAATGTAAACACACTTCAGGATGGTAATATTTCCCTTACCCTAAAACAGTCCTTTGTGTCAATTACCTCCCTTCCCTTTGCCCTTCAGAGAGGTAATCATTTCTATGATTTCTATCTCATAAATCAACTTTGCCTTCCTTATTTCTTAACCTTAAAAAAATTAAATCACTAAATATTCCTGTTTCCTGGCTAATTTCAAAACACATAAGTCTTTTTGTGGCTTATCCATGCTGTTATATGTATCAATATTTCAATATCTTTATTTCTGAGTAGTATTCCATTGAATGACTGTATCACAGTTTATCCATTCTGCTGTTTTTGAGTTTTAGCATGGTTGTTTCCAGCAATGGCCTGTTGTGAATAAACTGGCTGTGAATTGGACAAATATACTTATTTTTCTTGGGTATATACCTAGTAATGGAATTGCTGTGTCAACTTATAAAACACTATCAAACAAATTGCAAATTGCTTATAATTTTCAAGCTCCTACCAGTTATATAGGAGAGTTTTGGAGTCTCTACATCATTGTCAACCTTTGATTTTGGCAGTTCAGTTAGTTGACCTGATCTGGAAAGCATGTTTTAGTTGTAAATTAACTCTAATTTATAAATTTATTTCCATTTCCCTGGTGATAAATTACATTGAGGAAAAATCTGATTGACCATCCAGATATTCTTTTTTACTTTTGATTTTTTTCAAGTCTGTTTAAGTCTCCTGTCCATTAAAAAAAGAAAAAAAAAGTTATATGTCTTTTTCAGATTGATTGGTAGGAGTTATTTATGAACTCTGGATAAAATTCTTTGTCAGATATATGTATTGCAAATATCTTCTACCAGTTTCTGCCTTAAATTTACAACTTTTGGATGAGCAGAACTTCAAATTTTGATAAAGTTAAATTTATATGTTTTCCTTTTATTATTAGTAGCTTTGTATATTACTAATATATTTTTTACATTCTCCAAAGTATGAAGATATTTTCATATGTTTGATTACAGAAGTTCATTGTTTTAACTTTCACATTTAGGGCTTTGTATCCATTTCAAATTAATTTTTATTTATGGAGTGAAATAAGAGTCAAGGTTCATGATTTGCCATATAGATATCAACTTGCTATAGTTCCATTTATTTAAAGTATTTTCCTTACCCCATTGAATTATAGTGACCCCTTTGATGAAAATCAAGAGCTATCAAATGAGTTCTTAATTTCAGGTACTGTATTTAGAGTCCTAAAGTGTCCTTCAATTCTTTTTAGTGAGTCTCATACCCTGTTTAATTACTCCATCTGTTAGTCCATTGTGTTCACATTTTCTCTATTTTCTTTAATATTTAATTTAGCATTTAATTATATTTGAAATTTTGTCTGTTAACATTGATATCAGCCTCCTCTCTGGGTCTGTAATTACAGACTATTTTATCTCTTGAATATATATTAGCTGTTTCTTTCTTATTCACATGCCTAGTGGATCTGTATCTGTATTGGACGCTGGCCATTGCTGAGGCTCTAGATTTTGTTATATTCCTCTAATGAAGGTTATTTTATTTTCCAATATGCAGTTAAATCACCTCAAGACATGGTTTCAAGCTTCTTCTGGGATAGGTCTATTTTAACTTGGTACTTCTTAGGTGTAGCCCTGACTCCAAGAGCTTGCCCTTTTGGAAGTCTCAACCCAATGCCTGAATTTGTCGTCAAGGTCATGCCACTCTGGTTGGGCTGGAACTCTAGTATCTCCATAGCAGTTTACAACTTTTGAAGTTCTCTTCAGCTCTATATGCCTCCCAGAGTCTTGCATTGTGTATGTGTGATTTATCAGTTAGCCAAGGATCTGTTGGAAGTTTTTGTGCAGAATTTTGAGATTTTGTCTTTGTGGCTCCCATCTTTTCTATATCCTGCCCTGCAACTCAGCCCCCTTTGGCAAACTGGTATAGCAATCTCTGCTTCCCCATTAAGTAAGACGGTTCCCCCTCAGCTTAAGCTCTGTTTCCCTTGTAAAACTTGGAAAATAATTTCTGAGAGAAAGTCAAGGTAAATGTGTGGCTTACTTCATGTGCTGTTTTTTTTCTCAAGAGTTGTAGCTCTCTATTGCTTACTAACACTTGTAAAATTTGTTTTATATACATTACCAGTATTTATAGTTGTTTATTATAGGAAAATGAGGCTCCTATAATAAAAATAATGCCAGCTACTTCATTGTGGTCAGAGCCAGAAGTCCCGAGTATTTTTTTTTAATATAGGTAAAACATAGTTTTCTTTAAAGTTTAATAGCTTAATCAATTTCTAACTTTTTAAAAATATATATTAATGAAAAATTTTGAGTTAAAATACCTTATTTGTTTCTACAGTTATTGGAAAATATAGAAAGAGCCAAGCTTCCCAAACGAACTAGAACTTCCACACACAACTAAGATTCACAGTTGTGTGAATTTTTTTAAATAATTAATTAAATAATTAATCCATTGGCTGCGTTGGGTCTTTGTTGCTGTGTGTGCGGGCTTCCTCTAGTTGTGGCGAGCGGAGGCTACTCTTCGTTGCGGTGCACGGACTTCTCATTGTGGTGGCTTCTCTTGTTGCGGAGCACAGGCTCTAGGCACGTGAGCTTCAGTAGCTGTGGCTCGCGGGCACTAGAGCACAGGCTTAGTAGTTGTGGTGCACGGGCTTAGTTGCACCACAGCATGAGGGATCGTCCTGGGCCAGGGCTTGAACCCGTGTCCCTTGCATTGGCAGGTGGATTCACAACCACTGTGCCACCAGGGAAGCCTGTAGCTTATTTTTTGGTCCATTTTATTGTAGACCCAGCTGAGACTATCAGCCAGACATGGTTCTAGTTTGGAGTAATGAAAACAGCATGTTCACTAGAAATTAAACTGAGGCAACTAAATCTTTTGTAGCAGTTCTAGAATGGTCATGAGATGCAATAATACCTGATTACTGACAATGTACACTGGATTTAAATGTAAAACTTACAGGTGAAAGACTACATATCCCATTATATGTTCCCTCAGCCACAAAATAGAGACTTTCTAGGAACTGAAATATAGAGACTTCAAGCTTATTAAAAAAGGCCAAAGTGTAATGGTCCAATGAAATGTGGCCAGTTTGGAGGAAAAAGTCACCCTTTACAAATGGTGAAGGATTTAAACATGTCTTTAAAATTTACTAATATAGGGAATGTTAGTGAAGATCCTACAATACTATTCAGTAGGTTAAACAACTGCTTATGCTTGAGTGCCCATAAAGGATTAGTTTTGATGTGCCATAAGCTGTTGTTGTAAACTATGTGCTGGACAAAGAAAATGTCACAAAAGTATAATTATTTTTCCAGCTTAAGAGGCCATAGGTCTTTCTTGCTTGCATGAGCAATGCTAGGATCCAGTAATTTGGCTGTGGTGGGTTCTTCATTTCCTGACAAACTTCATGTTGTTTAGAAAAGGTAAACATACATCTATTTTGACTGTAATTAAGCCAAGCATTTTCTTTAACATCTTTATTGGAGTATAATTAGTTTACAATGGTGTGTTAGTTTCCATTGTATCACAAAGTGAATCAGCTATACGTATACATATATCCCCATATCCCCTCCCTCTTGCATCTCCCTCCCACCCTCCTTATCCCATCCCTCTAGGTGGTCACAAAGCACCGAGCTGATCTCCCTGTGCTATGCGGCTGCTTCCCACTAGCTATCTATTTTACATTTGATAGTGTATATATTCCATGCCACTCTCTCACTTCATCCCAGCTTACCCTTCCCCCTCCCCATGTCCTCAAGTCCATTCTCTACATCTGTGTCTTTATTCCTGTCCTGCCCCTAGGTTCTTCAGAACCATTTTTTTTTTCAGATTCCATATATATGTGTTAGCATGCGGTATTTGTTTTTCTCTTTCTGACTTACTTCACTCTGTATGACAGACTCTAGGTCCATACACCTCACTACAAAAACTCAATTTCGTTTCTTTTTATGGCTGAGTAATATTCCATTGTATATATGTGCTACATCTTCTTTATCCATTCATCTGTTGATGGACACTTAGGTTGCTTCCATGTCCTTGCTATTGTAAATAGTGCTGCAATGGACATTGTGGTACATGACTCTTTTTGAATTATGGTTTTCTCAGGGTATATGCCCAGTAGTGGGATTGCTGGGTCATATGGTAGTTCTATTTTTAGTTTTTTAAGGAACCTCCATACAGTTCTCCATAGTGGCTGTATCAATTTACATTCCCACCAACAGTGCAAGAGGGTTCCGTTTTCTCCACACCTTCTCCAGCATTTATTGTTTGTAGACTTTTTGATGATGGCCATTCTGACCAGTGTGAGGTGATACTTCATTGTAGTTTTGAGTTGCATTTCTCTAATGATTAGTGATGTTGAGCATCCTTTCATGTGTTTGTTGGCAATCTGTATATCTTCCTTGGAGAAATGTCTATTTAGGTCTTCTGCCCATTTTTGGATTGGGTTGTTTGTTTTTTTGATATTGAGGTGCATGAGCTGCTTGCATATTTTGGAGATTAATCCTTTTATGCCAAGCATTTTTTAACAGCCTATACATGAAACATAAAGAAAAAGTGAACGAGAGATGCTTACTTAATTCAGTTAAAGACTTAATTAGGAGCTCAATTCTATCAGACATTTTATATTGCATTTTATTCTCATTTACTCTTTTATTTCTAATAGAAAATAATGGCATGCCAATTGTATATGATTATGGATAGCTATTTATGGAACTAGGTCTTGCCTCTACACTTAATTACATTTTGTTTGTAGGTTAATATTATATTACAACTGTAGCTTTTATTTGAATCTATTCTTATAGTTTTCCTCTCTCATTAGGACTTAGATTGCTGGTTCATAGATTCTCTTGTCTGAGATTTTCTCTATTTCTTTTTTCTATTTCTAGGCCTATCCTCTAGTGCTGCATTATTCTTTTTAATGGCTTTAAAGCATTTAGGAGTAGAAGGAAAGAAATAATTCATTTTGCCATATGCTGAAGGCTTTGACAAACAATGTATTTACAAGCTAAATAAAAACATGCCATATATTTTGTGACTCCTAATGAACACATTTGATTTTTATTTAATTTGTCTCTCCATCCTTTATTCTCTACCCTGCTACAGGGTAATTGTGATTACTATAACCTATTCATTTCAAATCATGCAAATATGCATTGAAACTAATCATGGATATCCACCATCTTCATTGTTCAATATGTTTCATCACTTCATGTTTCTTCCTATTCTGCAAAAGAATTTAGAATTATTCACTTGTTAAAAATATCATAGAACTAATTCATTTTATGTAACCAGTAATAAAACTCAAGAAAAATGTGACTAGATTCATGTTTCCATTAACACTCTTACTTGTTAGCAGCGTGATTTCTTTAAAGTCTAACCCTATACTTGGCCCATTGTTTTCATTATTTAGTGATCATTTACTGAGTATTTTACAAAATTACTTTAAATTCTATTGGATAAGTCAATTCAAATTAATTAATCACATAGTTGCACTTTCATTATTATTCCATATTACCTAGGAATAAAGTCAATATGATACTTCATAAATTGAAACCATGCCTTCCTAACATGTTCTGATATGCCAACCAACAAATAGATTCTTATTTTTATTCATGGGATTCTGTAACCAATAACTGGCTGGTAAAGAATGTGTTGAAATCAATCAAGTTTTAGATACATGCTCAATAGATGGATAGGGAGAATCACTAGGTCTGCTCATAAAATTGCATTTTCGATCTAACAAGAGAAGCTATTTTTTCATTAGAGTTCCAAATATCTCAGTGTTTGGTGAAGTTTCCAGGTAATATATGCAGTGAAGAACATTACTAGGCACTAGGCAACAATAGGCTTCTATCAATCAACATGTATTTGAATATGAACAGCTTTTAGGAAAGCTTTGGGTATTTTTTTCTTTCACTGACATTGATGTTAATTAAGTATCATAATTTAATGAACCCAAAAAAGACTGACATTTGTACAATTAATCTTCACATGGCACGCAAATCTGATCCTCTAAATCTGAATTTCAGACAACTAGTACTGCCATTGTGCACATAGAAAAGAAGTCTGACACCGGCTTCCAAGTCTCCCATTATACTCCTAAGCATAGCAGCATAAAATAAATGAAATGAGACAAGACTTCAGCCACAATCTTGCTTTACTCAATTGAGAAGAGTATAAAGAATGAATAGAGGCACCATCAACTCTGGCATGGCTTACTGAAAATTTAGGGCAGCCATAGTAGGATAACAAAATATTAATTTGTAATGTGTCTTTCATTATATTTGCAAATATTTTTACATGCGTTCTCATGTATTCCAGATTCTGGCTGATTTCTTTGCTTTTATAAACCTCAATTTCCCTACTAATTATCCCACTGAAGGACTCATTCCCTTTGAATTTTTAGTTTGCTTTTGTTTTAAGAGGTGAAATACTTAGCTCTCTTACAATAGGCACTGGCAAGGGAATGGAATCACAGTGATTGGCCTAATCCAGTGTTTTTCCACTTCCTATGGTAACATTAATGGGTTTGTGATATTAATTTGTTGAATTGCAACTAGCATTTCATTGTGGAATGACATAGACTATACTAGACAAGAATCGAACAGAATAGAATAGAATAGAGTGAATTACATATAGTAACCCTAGATGTTTTCATTTATATGTGTGTATATGTGTATCTGAATTAGATCGTCACCTAACATGTTTATGCATTTATCATTGTCGGTGAAGTTAAAAATACTTATAAGGCACTTGCTGATTCTAATTAGAACTCACTCCAGGAGACAACATATTGTCCCAAAACTGTATGACTGCTATATAAAAGAAAGAAGTAAAATAGGTAATGAAAAGACAATCACAGTGTCAACTATGATGAAATTGTAACATGACCCCATTCTGTAATTCCTCCCCTGAAGTCACAGGTGAAGACCTATAAATATGAGCTCACTCTTGTGATTAGGTTACTATATATGGAAAAGAAAAGGGGAATTTCCAGATATAATCAAGGTTTCTATTTAATTGAGTTTGTGCTAATCAAAAAGAAGTTTACCTTGATGGGCCTGACCTAGTCAGGTGAGGCATTTAAAAGAGGATCTGAAGGTAAAAGATAAGAGGCAGCAGTAGATGTTCTTATGTTAGCCTTGAAAAAATCAAATTGCTATGTTGTGGAGAGAGGGTCATGTGGCAGAGACCAATGGATGACCTCTAGAAGCCAAAGGTCTTTAACCTACATCTCTAAGGAAATGAATTGTGCCAACAGCCAGAGAGCTTGAAAGATGACTGTGAGCTTCAGATGAGATTAGAGCCCCAGCTGACGTCTTGATATCATCCTTGTGAGACCCGAGGCAAAGGACCCAGCTAAGACATGGCCAAACTTCTGACTTAAAGAAACTGTGAGAGTGTTGTTTTCTCTCACTAAATATGTAAAAATGTGTTACATAGCAGTAGAAAGCAAATACAGTTGTCTATCTAGATTCAAGTGCATAAAACCACTTTTCTTTGTCATGGAGCTCTCATTGATACTATTGGGAGAGACAAGATAGGCATTGTACCATCTGACTGAGTTTTTGCAGCAAAAACCCATCATTAATATAGTTCTCTTTCCCATCTGCACATAATGTCAAATGAGTGTCTTTCCCCTTTGGCTTTTCATTATGCTACAATCTTTTTTAAAAAATACACCCAGGTAAGAAAGGTCTCTTGGTATATAATTCTCACACATTTATAAAGTAGATGATATTAACCCGCTTTACAGAAGAGAAAGCTAGAAGATGGAGAGGTTTAAGGACTTTTTTTTTAAGAAACACTTAGCTTCTGTAGCTAAGTCTTCCACCGCAGAATTCAGGAGTCTCTCTAATTGTCTTTTTCTCACTAAATTTCTCAAAGCAAGAAGAAATCCAATTTGTTTACCATAAAGCAGATTTTGAAGTGAAATTAGTTGTATGGGGTTAGCAAAGTTAAACTATTTGAACCTCCATCTCTACATTTCCTCACTTGTGTGTGTGTGTGTGTGTGTGTGTGTGTGTGTGTGTGTGTGTGTGTGTGTCTGTGAGAGAGAGAGAGAGATAGGGATTATACCTATACTCCAGAGTTGTGGGAATTCTGAGATAACTACTGCATACATATTTATTTTAAACTTACTTAATTACTATCCTAATTCTGTTAACTCCCTTTATCGTGTACTTTAACAGAAGTTTATAGTTTAATTTCAAAATTAAAATGGACCAGTACCCCAGAAATTCAGTAAAATCTTTGTAATATAATTTTTCACTAATAGAGAATTTATGATAATTTAAATAGAATGAGACCTTAAATTAAAGGGAGAAAAAAATGAATAAATTATGAATACTAATAGAGCAAAGGAGATATCTGGAGGAAATTTAATATATTTTAAAATATATTTTGTTATAATAATGCATGATTTACCATATATTAATCTTATATAGATTAACAGATCTCTACCTAGCAGCTTTTCATTGAGTATTATCATGAATATTTGTGCACCTACCCTTGTATTATTTTTATAAATCTAATTGAACTTTCCTCCCTATAATTTATTTGCCACATTAATGAGTTTTTAATCCAAAGTTAAATAAATCAACAGTATTTGAACATATTTAGATATCAAAATGTCTATTTGTAAAAATAAAATCTATCTCTTATCTCTAAATATCTTTTTCCAAATTAAAAAAAAATTCAGAAAAGTTGAACTCACAAAAACAAAGAATAGGGTAGCAGGAGTTAGAGGTGGAGGAGATGGGGAGATATTGATCAAAGGGAGCAAATTTTCAGTTATAAAATGAGTTAGTTCCAGGAATCTCCTGTAGAGCATGGTGACTGTAGCTAACAATACTGTATTATATGATTGAAAGTTGCTATGAGGATAAAGCTTTAATGTTTTATTCACATACACACAAAAAAGATAACTATGTGAGGTCATGGATTTGTTAACGTATCAAATTGTCACATTGCATATCTTAAACTTACACAATATTTTGTCAATTATATCTCAATAAAGCTGGAAAAAATCTGTTTTCATGGCTTAAAATGGTATGCAAAAAGCATCTTCTGATAAACAGATTGAATTTAAACCTAGAAACAATCTATGATTATGTGTCTCAGTAGAAGTTAATTCTGCACTTCCAGCACACATCTGCACCAGTTGAAATCTAACACTTACATTAGTACAGTAGAACAGGAAGCTGCCTGCTTCTGCAAATCTGAATCAATACCACTGTGTACGTATCATCATGCTTTATATATTATGTTTTTATTTTTCAGGGGTCATTATGATAATGACTACATGACTAATATTCCCTATCACATCTATGAGAATATTACCTGGCCAAAATTTATGATAGTACCTGTTATATGGCAAAAGATTTTTCTTTATAGACCCTGCTTTTAAGCACTAAATGACAGACATTTTTTAAATACAGATCTTCCTCAACTTACACGGGGTTATGTCTCAATACACCCATCATAAATTGAAAGTATCTTTAAGTCAAAAAATGCATCTAATACACCTAAACTACAAACATGGTAGCTTAGCCTAGCCTACCTTAAACATGCTCAGAACACTTGCGTTAGCCTACAATTGGGCAAAATCATCTCACACAAAGCCTATTTTATAATAAAGTGTTGAATATGTCATATAACTTATTGAACAATGTACTCAGAATGGTTGTATGGGTACAGGCTGGTGATCACGTGGTTGACTGGGAGCAGTATCTTGCTGCCTCTGCCCAACATCACAAGAGTATGTAATCTCATAGTTTTAGCCCTGGAAAAGAACAAAATTCAAAATTCCAAGTACAGTTTCTACCAAATGCTATCACTTTTGCACCATTGTGAAGTCAATAAATCTTAAGGCAAACCATTGTAAATCAGGACTAGTCTGTAACTTGTTAATCTACTATTGATATCTACATTACATTATGGCAACATCTACATCCATGGGGTTTTTTTACCCAGAAGTTTCTGCCTTACTTTGGATCTGTTTCCTTTCCTTTTGACTAATTCTTCAAAAACTGTCCTTTGATAGAATGAATAAAGTAGATGTTTAACCAAAGAAAAGGAACAATTTTAAGATATTTAAGAGTAGACCTGGAGGAAAAAACTTGGATTTCTCCACACCTAATTTTAGGCCAAGACATGGAAATCTACATTAAAACAACATTAAATGGAAAAACAATTTGGCCTGAATAAGAAGAGAACTATGTTACAATTGAATTCCAACCATAAGAGCTCTCAAGATTATAATCAATTTTGTGATTTTTGAAAACGTCTTGCTTCTTTTAAAAATTATTAAATAAATGTAAAAAATAAACCATGTACTGTGGTGTCTTCCATGGTCTCTGCTGCCTTCTCACTGGAACTTTCCTGGCTACAGACTAGAGATGAATTTTGAGAGAGGCAGCTGAAGATGATTTGAGGGTGGGCACAGTGCTGCCAATAGCCCCTGATGGAGCCCTTGCCTGAGGGCTCTTATGATTGGAACAAATGGCTCTCTACAGAATGGGACCTAGAAAATACAGGGGGTAATACTATGTGATGAAAAGAGGAGAAGTAAGAGAAATGTAAAGGGCATTAAGGAGAAAGGAGTGAGAATCAGTATTTAGCTGGATCCCTAGAACACCTTCTGCCCATAATGGTGTTAAAGCTCTATTATTAGATCTTACATGTCCTCATGTTGAAATCTCTTCCTCTTAAGATGTCTTAAATGAGTTTCAGACTTCACCAAAAGTAATACATAGGTTCAGAGAATTCCGTGGCATACAAATGAATTTTGGATGCCTCCTTTCTTACACTGTAAAATACCTGCTATTTTCAACTATGGAACATTGAAAAAAAAAAAAAAGAAAATAGGAGAGAGAAACAAAATGCTCTGTTGTATTGGATCCGTTTCTATATTGACTTGTCTACATTCAGTAAGTAAATTTGAGTTGGCCTAACTGTGGACAAATTGCTGACAGTCAGAGTATCTTACTTCTTTTCTATAACTTTGGCTATTTTTTTTTCAGAATAGAACCTCTGAAATATGATTACTACATAACCAGATGGTAACATATTTTTTCCAAATGAACGGCATTTTTGTAAAAGAGTGTTAATTACCATTTGCCACAAACTCCAGATAATCTCTACAACAGTGGTTCTGAAACATTTTGGTCACAGGACCGTTTTTCCTCTTAAAATCTAATGAGAACCCTAAAAAACTTTGTTTCTATGAGAAAATTTTAAAATACTCTTTTAAAAATAATGAAAGTATATTATATGTTAAAATAAATTAGATCTTTTATGAAGAATAGATATATTTTTTAAAAAAATTATGAGGGGCATTGTTTTGCATTTTTGCAAATCAGTTTAGCACCTGGATGATAGAAAAATCACTGGATTCTCATACCTGCTTCTGTAGTCTGTCTGTTGCAATACACTGTTTGGTTGGAGTATATGAAGAAAGTCTGACCCTAAACACATATGGAGTGGGACAAAGGAGGACCTCACAGACCCCTGAAAAGGTCTCAGGGTTCTCCAGGTATCCTCAGATCACACTTTGAGAACAACAGCTCTGTAGGTAGCCTTCTACTTGCACTTTTCTCTCTTCCTTAACCTCCTCACACTAAATATCTCTGCTCTTTCTTTTTTTCATTCATGTCATACATGTTTTTATTTCTTTCCCCTTCCCTTATCTATTTTTTCTCTACCCTATTTTCTCTTTACTCCTTTTTTCCTGACCTGTACCTCCTTCTTCACTTTTACTTACTCCCCTTGAACACTCTCTACTCTGTTTTCTCCAAGTTATATATGAAAATGAAGTCTTTCTAAAAAAGAAGTTATATTGGGGGATCTTGGAAAGATGTATAATATTTCTTGTTTATTCCTCCCTAAATTGCCTCTATAAATGGCAGTGTCTAGCCATACATACAGAAAAACCTCACATACCCTCATTTCATACATCTAGTCTCAATACTCTCCTTCCGAAATACATCTTAAATCTCTCTACTTTCCTTCAACTTCACTTTTCTAAGTCCGATGCAGATTAATCCACTTTCTCCCCTCGTTTGTAGTATTAAAACAGTCTACTAACTGGTTTTTCTTTTTCTCCACTTGCCAAACCTCACCAAAGCCACAATCAGTTCAGTGGCCAATGTGATTGTAGTAAAAGTTCTTGGTGACCTAGGTTGATCTCCTTTTCCAGATGTTGTAAGGATTGGCTAATAATAATACACAGATGGCTGTGGTCCCCTCTGCAGATCAAATTACACAAAATAGGAGCTGCCTCCTCCTGAGGCTGCACCCTCTTACAGGCCCACAATAGAAAATGGTCAGTGACTGATAGGTAGGGTAAAAGAGTCTGGACCCCTGCCTCCAGGACTAACTCTGTGGTGCAGTTTGCGTCCAGAGCTTCCCATAGGATAAGATGAAGTCAGTCTCCACTGAGACTGCATTCTTACTTCTCTCACTCCCATTCTTCTGAGACTGCTGGTTGTCTCATGTGCTGCTTCTAGGGAAGTCAACCTAAGACAGTAAAAGTCCAATATTCTATCAAATTATTTAGTTTTCTGCTTAAAACTCTCCAATGAATTCCAACCTCTTCTTTTCATCCTACAAAATGCTGCTGTAACTGGCAACTGCCTATCCTTCTGACATTTCCCATCAATCAGCTAAGAAGGAAAAATCTTTCCCCAGGGCATTTGCACTTGCTATTTCTTCAGTCTGGAATTCTGTTCCCTGGATTTTTGTCATGTTCAGACTTCACTTCTAACATTACCTTCTGCTAGAGACCTTTCTGACCACTGTATCTAAATTTGCTCCCCACCTTCCTTCCTCATTCATTCTGTTAAATTAATATTTTATATTTTTCAGAGCATTCATTGCTATTAGAAATTATTCTATTTACTTATTTATTTTTAATTATCTCTCTACTCACTAGAATGTAAGGAATAGGTTTTATCTGTTTTGATCACTGCTGCATCCCTAAACATAGAACTAAGTATGTCACATAGTAGATGCTCAATAAATATTTGTTGGCTTGAATTAATATTGAATTATAACATTTATGCAGTTAGTTTTAAAATAATGTTGTATTCCATGATAATTTATTGATTTACTCATTCATTCATTTAACAACTACTTTAGAGACTTATTTTGCTGAACTTTAAATTAAATATTATAAAGGTTAGAAACCTGTGGTAGACACTACTAGTTTTATTCAATATCTTGTTATTTTCCTCCTGGGAACACAAGAAAACTGCACTTTCTTGCCTCCTGTTTGAATAGGTAGGTTGTGTGAAAAATCCCATAACAGTAGTATAAGCAAAGCCCTCTAAGAATTCATCATTATGGGAGAGCAGGTGATAAGCAAAGGTTTCAATGAAAATGTGGTAATTGATGCTTTTATAAATGAATATTGGAGTAAATAATTTCAGTCGAAAGAACCAGGATGAAAGAGAAGAAAATGCAAAATCCAGTCAAAGGACGGAAAATAGTTTGGCCAGGACAAAATTATATGTAGGGGAGGAGTATTTGGATTGATGACCTGGTGCTGAAGGGAGAAAGCCACCCATTCCTGTTCTTCTATGACTTACAGATGGCCAGAAAAGTTTTTTAAAAAGAAGAAGGAAAAAAAAAAAAAAACTCTTCAAATACTCATGGCTTAATCAGCATAGTTCTACTCTTACAGAAAGTGAAGCAGCAGCTGTGTGAGATGTGATTCAGGAATTCATCCAGCTGTCTGCTTCTCAGCATCCTTACAATGTGGATAGTGCTGGATGTAGATTTATCTTTCCCACAAGCAGGGAAAGAGCTCTACTTTCCCTTTGGAGCTTGCCCCCCATCTAAGACTGCACCCAGTTACATTTCAATGAATAACGATTTTATAGACTAATACGTATCAAAACTATAAGTACTTTTATGGTCTCTTCTGTTGAACAAGTGCTTTATCAAAGTGCAAATATATTTGGTTAAAGCTTCTTCATCTGAGACTATGCTAATACATAAAACCAGGCTAATAGGTAACTCAGATAAACAGCTCAATCAGAGGCAGGGATTGGGGAAGGGGAGGTGGAAGCAAACAAATTAATTGACAGTTTTCAAACTGATCAATCAATGAAGTCAAAAACCTAAACCAGTCTATCCACCAGATTGAAGTTTTGTTTAAATGTTATTAATTGCAAACTTGGAGAACAAAAGAAGATGACTGATTACCGAAGTTTGGAATTCTTGAAGTGAATTTAAATTATTCCTTTTATCTTGGGAGGGAAAAAAAAAAGATGTGACTTTCATCAAAATTTGTACAATGTGTAACCCTAATGGTGAAGTTAAGCTCTGGAGACCCTTTATAGAATATAAATCTCTAGTATTCTGAATGCTGTCACAATAGATGCCTCACCATAGGCAAACATGTTGTAAGATGCAATTGATGCACTTGCCAAACAGAAGCCAGAAAACTACCATGTCTTTTAATGGCTAAACAGAGAACATATCAGATTGCTTACCTGTTTATGTTATACACAATCAGGATATATGTTCTGACAGTTTCAAAAACAATATAATTATTTTTGAAAATTGAGGATGACATAGCTGTTTTATGATTCTTTAAATGTAATAAAATATAGAATCTATCTAGAGGGAGATTCCACCTTGATTTTCAATTAGCTTAATGAAACAGAGTAAACACAATTAGCCACAGTAATTTTTACAACCTCAATCATTATCTGTCAAACTATTTGGGTGATCATTTCTGCTTGCATAGTTGGGATAAATAAACAGGGCATAAAACACAGCAGGTCTTTTTGTCCCTGTGCTAGCTAAACTTGTATATCTCCTATGCGTAGTTTATTATTTTTAAGCTGTAAAATCTTTTGTGTCTTCTGTGTAATTTTTAAAGATGGAGGACAAATGTTTAACAAGTAAGGGAAGATGGGGGAGGCAAAGGAGAAAGCATATGCTTACATTTAATCAAAATTTAGCAAAGTGTTCAATTAGAAAATATCTTCTTTGTAGTGCAAATCAAGAAGGTGTTACAGCATACTCCTTATCAGTGTCTAAAGCTGACTGGACATAGTCCCTAAAGGTTATCAATCCATGATAATAAATAGTTACATTCTAGGGAGATGGTATTTTCTTACACTTGTAAGACAAATTACTATTGAGTTTATTTGTGTTCCTTTTCCTCACTCACTCACAAGTTTTAGCCAGTCATTCTCATCATTAACTTCTGTGAAGTAATAATTAACCCAATGCTCTAACACCATCACAAGGGCCTCTTAATATGTCGTGTCTCTCTTCCCAATTTCACACTGTATGTGTGTGTGTGAGTGTGTGTTTTCTTGGTTTTTTTCTTTAATGAATTACCCATCAGTTTTGACAGTACTGCTTATGAAACCAGTCAACTCAGTTTAAGTGGTTAGAGAAATTGAATACAAAAAATACATTGTAAAATCTCATAGAATCTATTTTAAAGAGAGGAAATATAACATTTGAGGAAGAACAATATCCAACAAGGAATGTAGAAAGGTTAATAAGATAGTAAGTGGTAGAAAGTTTCAAATATAGTTCCCGAAAATTCCTTCTTACACACTAACTCTTCTTTTCTCGAAGTTGTTCTTTCCTCTAATCTATTTGTCACTCTCATAACTGCTTTAAAAACTTAGTTAATATATCATATCAATCTCTAAAATGAAATCATCTTAATGATATTTTACCTTTAATGTTCCATTATTGTTTTGATACAACATATTCCTTATCTCATTTAGAAATATACAGCAACCCTGTGGAAAGTTCTCCAGATACCCCCATTATACTCCGGAAGAAAGTCAAAGTTGAAGACAT
Source organism: Grampus griseus (assembly GCF_964374135.1). Lineage (NCBI taxonomy): Eukaryota > Metazoa > Chordata > Mammalia > Artiodactyla > Delphinidae > Grampus > Grampus griseus. Next base: position 25,889,736 of record NC_139007.1, on the reverse strand, counting down.
TTCCTAACTCATGCCAAGTCATGCAAGCATTCAGCCCTATGATTGGAACTCAGCCCCAGGTCTCTTTACTCTCAGTTCAGCATTCTTATGACAATACCCTCTGAAATCTGAACATTTCTCCACAATCTGGGAAAGTAATTTTTCTGCTCATCTCAAAATGTTTTTGCATGAATAGTGCTATCGATTGAATTGTGTCCCCTCAGAATGTATATATTAAAGCCCTTACCTTTAATGTAATAGCATTCGGAGATAAGACCTTTGGGGAACTAATTAGGGTTAAATGAGGTCATGGGGTGGGGCCCTCATGAAGAGGTCAGTAGCTTTATAAGAAGAGGAAGAGAGATCACCACTCTCTTTGCCTTGTGCAGACACAAAGAAAAAACCATCTGCAAGCCAGGAATAGGGCCCTCACCAGGAATCAAACCAGTTGGCACTTGGATCTTGGACTTCCCAGCCTCCAGAACTATAAGAAATTAATGTCTGTTGTTTAAGCCACACAATGGTACTTTGCTATAGCAGCCAAAGCTGACTATAGTTATACAGTTCATACCATGTTTATTGTATTCACAAATTCACATATTCACAGATGCATTAATTTAGAAATATGCCCCTTTTTTCCCCAAATTTTCATAATACATGAATTTTCAAATAATTTTATGAGATTAATTAAGGCCAGTTTTATTAATCACTCTCTCTTTTTGTTTGATTCCTTTTTTGTGTGTGTGTGTGTGTGTGTGTGTTTTTTTTTTTTTTTTTTTGCAGTATGTGGGCCTCTCACTGTTGTGGCCTCTCCCGTTGCGGAGCACAGGCTCCAGACGCACAGGCTCAGCGGCCATGGCTCACGGGCCCAGCCGCTCCGCGGCACGCGGGATCCTCCCGGACCGGGGCACGAACCCGCGTCCCCTGCATCAGCAGGCGGACTCTCAACCACTGTGCCACCAGGGAAGCCCTTGATTCCTTTTTGTTGATGGAGTATTCACTTTTTCTTGTCATTCTAGTGGTTTCTCAGGAGGGCTTCAATATAAATGTGAGAAAGAAGTCAGATTGAGATGCAGACCTGACAAAGTCTGGACCCATCTTGCCCATCAGAGTATCAGAGTTGACCTGCCTTGGGCCAAAATGGCCTGGCCTTTTTACCCACACCTCATTCAGCCACTGGATGGAGGCTGTTGGGGGAAGCATAGTGGCTCACTGGAGTTGAGACACATCCTGAAAGTGCTGACTGCTGAAAATCTCTGTTGACTGCCTTCCTTACAGCCAAGCAGGATCAGGTTGGCCCATCTTAGTTTTCACAACAGCTGGATATTTAGGATTACCCATTACCATTACAGTGTGGGTAAAGGCAAATTCTGAACATCCTGAACGATGCCCTGTGTCAGAATATCCTGAAAAAATACAATACATAGACCCTGTTGAAGTCAGTGGGATGACGTTGGCTATTTTCTGCCATGTCTACACCCGATCACCTGCCTACTATGGTCACCACCTGGCTACTTTTGAAGAAACCGGTTCACTGTGGAAGACCACACTAGCCATCTGCTCATCCTCTGGTCACAACTGTTGCTCCATGAGACCCACAGTATAATTAACTTTTACCACACACTTTACCTGGGTGAATAGCAAAGGGAGGGAATCTTAATAGCCAAGTGTTTATCCCCTCTTTTAGTAACCATATTTTGGATCAATTAATTAGCACTAGACATATAAGAAGAAATGTTAAGAATATTTTAATCCTAAAATATTCAAAGAATCATTTAATCTGAACACAGCTGTTAGCAAATATAAAATATTGTTTTTCTTTGTTTCTTTTTAGCAGAACTAAAACGTTTATCCCCAACTCTCCTTGAAAAGGAGCTCAATTAGTGTATCGATAACTGGTTTCTCTCTCTTTGCTCCTTCTGTCCTTGGGAAGTGGAGTGATCTAAGGAATTTGTAAATTTGGCAAATAGCTGGGCATATGTGACTCCACTCTGCCCTTCTTCCTCTTCTGGGAAAGCTGCTGAAAGAGAGCACGAGTTATACCCTGTTCTCCCAGGACAGGTCTCCACACGAGGCTGCCTATGAATGGAAGGTAAGGACCAGTCTAATTTTGAAACTATAATGCATGTCCTAAACCTGACTTTTATTCATAATAAAAGAGACACTTGGTATCCATGTTTATTCTTTGCGTAATTTCTTCCTATTTCAGTATCCAAACATGAAAGAAAATACTGTGAGGGTCTTCCTCAGAAACTCTCAATAATTATAACAAGGTAGACAAAATAAATAAAATCCTAATCTGTCTTATAATGATGTGTTTGAATTACTTTTCATACAAGTAAAAGAGAAAGGAAAGCTAACAAGTAAATATGACGGGAGAAATGTATATTTTAAGCTCCTTTAAAAGTCTGCTTTGACTTCAAGATAATCAAAATTCTTATAAATATCTGATAATAATGCAACACAATAAATAATGTAAACACCTCAAGTTTTCATCTGCTATGCCAAATGTAATTCCTCTGGTTTCTTTTTGTTGATTGGTTCATTCAAGAAAGTCTTTTTTAAAACATGGATTGACCAGATGGGCTTCCTATACTGCCATCATATAAGAACAGCTAGAAATGTTGAATAAATAAATCAGTATGATAGAGCTGTATATTAGAAACAACAAACAGGGATTGTCCTAAATGTTTGCCCCATAGGCAGGTTACTTTGAGCCAGCATATGAAAGATTTTGTGATTAGGCCTCAAAGCACAAAAATACCAATTAATTATGATGATTAGATATGTCTTCATTAGTACTCTATAAATAAATCATGCTCAGCATTATGCAGTCAGCTATCCTGGAAAAATATTCTTCTAGAGGGTTGTGAAAACAGCTTTATTAATTATAAATGCTCTGCAACTTACCACATATTATATTTTGAAATGTTAAACATAAATATATACACGTTATATATGCGTGGAGGTATTTATCAAACTGTTTCAGTGTTTCTTTATGCTACTTACCACTAAAATGCTTTCCAGAATCAAGATGGGAGTTTGTTAAAAATCTGTATTTATTGTTAAAAATAAAAATGTTAGAACACTTATATTTCCAACTCCTTTCATGTTTTCAGATGACAGTTTTTCTCTTTGATATTTAACTTCTGTGTTTCCAGAGATGTTTTGTGAATGTGTTCCTCTCCGCTTCCCACCCCAGCCTCTTGCTGCCCTCAGTATATTTTCTTCATTTATTCAAAAGAATTTCTTCCTGAATATGTCGCTGTTATTAAAAACATTTTCATTGCATTTGAAATTAACCCAGTTGTGCAAGATATCCCCCATTCCCTCCTTCAGATCCTCTGTTCCCTTTTCTCTACCCTGCTAGACCTCTAGGAGACTGACTTCTGTGGCCTGCATCGAGCAATTCCTTGCCCTCTAGTTTCCAGTTGATTTCTGCTAATGCGGACCCCTGGCGGGAGATCAGAAGTGGATAGGGGAGTTTATTCCCTAGCTCCTTCTCTGCAGGTTGACTGTGTACCTCAGCCAAAGGTCACAGCTCCTGGCATGTGATTCTTTTTTTTTTTTTTTTTTAAAGAAGATGTTGGGGGTAGGAGTTTATTAATTAATTAATTAATTTTTGGCTGTGTTGGGTCTTCGTTTTTGTGCGAGGGCTTTATCTAGTTGTGGCAAGCAGGGGCCTCTCACTATCGCGGCCTCTCTTGCTGCGGAGCACAAGCTCCAGACGCGCAGGCTCAGTAGTTGTGGCTCATGGGCCTAATTGCTCCGCGGCATGTGGGATTCTCCCACACCAGGGCTCAAACCCGTGTCTCCTGCATTGGCAGGCAGATTCTCAACCACTGCGCCACCAGGGAAGCCCCCTGGCATGTGATTCTTACCAACAGATCTCTCTATGGGTTTTAGTCCTTTCAGATCTAAGAGTGGTAACAGATCTCTCCGTGTAACTTGACTTGGGGAACTGCATTATCTCTCTGGTTTCCCTATACCCTAGGCTAGCTTTTGTAAATATTCCTTTAATTAAATTTCTCTAAAATTATCCAATTTGAATAAGTAGTCTGTTTTCTACAGGACCTTGATTGATACATGATTCTCTTGTAGATTATTCAAACAATACAAAAAGAAAAATAGTAAAATATGAACATCCTCATTACATCTTTTGATCGTGAATACTGGAAATACAATTCAAATTGGCTTTAGCACCTGGATTTTTCTAGTTTTCTGAGTCAATATATCACATACAGAAACATACGCAGAAAGATGCACTTTTCAGAGCCAGTTGGGGTTTAAATAGGCCACAACAGAAGTTCTAGGTCCCATCAAACATGATTTTCCATCTGTTAACCTGGGAAGGAGTTTGTATCAGTCAGGAGACAAAATAAAATTAGGTAACTTAACAGAAACAATATATGTAAAGAATTGTTAGTTAGGTATTGAAGAATGAAAAAAGGCAAAAAGAAAAATTAAGTTATTATAGAAGGACTGTCAACAGTCTGCAGCTACCATCCTAGGGCTTCGGGAAGGAGTGCAAATGTATAAACTTGGAGTAGGCGCCCTGCAGAGTTGAAACTCAGACCTCAGAGAAGGGACCACTGCTTGACCTAAACTGGTATCTCTTAGCTTGGAGGAGAAATGTCACCGGACTAGGACCCAGAACCCTGAAGAGGGATACTGAACAACATCAGAAGGTGCTGGAGTTTCTGCAGGCACACACCAAGGCTGGTGTTGAAAGTGTTGAAAGACTGCAAACTCCCTTCAACATTTTACTAAAGCAAACTAGTGCCTCCAAAGGGAAGAGGTGAGAAGAGGCCAAGGTGATGCTGATAGGGACAGGAAGCCAACAGCGAGCAAACAAAATGAAACAAGTCCCTCTTCCTCCTTCATCCTTACAGCTCCCTTTTGTGCTTCCTACTGGCCAACACAAACAGAGAGGCAACTGCAAAGCTGACAGATTTCCAACCCCAGCATCACAGAACACTCTAGAAGAGAGAGTTTGAGCTGAGAGGCAATGGCTGAGAGGCAATGACTTAATAACTGGCATAGGGTAACAACCAGAAAATCAATTACACTCCTTTAGTGAAAACACAGTTTCAGAGTTTTCACTGTACACCAGGCCCTGTGTGAGGCTAGTCTGCCTTAACTGCAGGTAAGTTTTAGTCATATTTCTAATAGGGCATTTAATATGACAAAGAAAGCAATTATAATATTATGTAAGAAGTGCCATGATAAAGGTAATAATATGGGACTTTTAGAGTGGCATTTAGGCAAGAAAAATAAAGTATCCAAATTGGAAAGGAAGAATTAAACTGTAACTATTTGTCAGGGGCATGATTTTATATATAGGAAAATTTAAAAACTCATCAAGAATCTGTTAGAACTAATAAACAAATTCAGTAAAGTTACAGAACACAAAATCAATATGCAAAAATCTGTTGCATTTCCATACACTAGTAACAAATTATCAGGAAGAGAAATTAAGAAAACAATCCCATTTACAACTGCATCTAAAAGAGTGTAATACCAAAAAATAAATTTAACCAAGGAGGTTAAAGATCTGTATACTGAGAACTACAAAACATTAATGAAAGAAATTGAAGAGGACACAAATAAATGAAAACGTATTCTGTGCTCATGAACTGGAAGAATTAATATTGTTATAAGGCCCATACTACCCAAAGCAATGTATAGATTCAGTGCAAACCCTATCAAAATCCCAATGGTATTTTTCACAGAAATAGAAGAAACAATTTTAAATTTGTATGGAACCAAATACAAATTTGTACAAATGCAAAACCAAGTACAAATAGCCAAAGCAATCTTGAGAAAGAAAAAAAAAAAGGACAATGCTGGAGGCATCATGGTCTCTGATTTCAATCTATATTACAAAGCTATAGTGATTAAAACAGTATGGTATTGGCATTAAAAGCAGACACATAGATCAAAGGAACAGAATAACAAGCCCAGAAATAAACCTATGTTTATATGGTCAATTAATTTATGACAAAGGGGCCAAAAATACAGTGGGGAAGGAACAAGCTCTTCAATAAATAGCATTGGAAAAATTAGACAGCCACATGCAAAAGAATTAAATTGGACCACAGCAAAAATTAACTCAAAATGGATTAAAGACTTGAATGTAATATCTGAAACCATAAAACTCCTGGAAGAAAACATAGGCAGTAAACCCCTTGACATAGGTCTTGGTAATGAGTTTTTGAATCTGACACTCAAAGTGAAAGCAACAGAAGCAGAAATAAACAAGTGAAACTACATCAAACTAAAAAGTTTCTGCACAGCAAAGGAAACCATCAACCAAATGAAAAGGCAACATATTGAATGAGAGAAAATATTTGCAAATTATTATATATTATGTACATATATATAACTATATATCTGATAATAAGCTAATATCCAAAACATATGAAGAACCCATACAACTGAATAGCAAAAAATAAAATGAAATGTTTCAGTTAAATAAGGGGCAGAAGATCTGAATAGATAATTTTCCAAAGAAGCATACAGATGGCAAACAGGTACATGAAAAGATGCTCAGCATCATTAATCATATGGAAATGCAAATCAAAGGCATAATGAGATATCACATCACACCTGTTAGAATGGCTGTTACCAAAAATACAAGAAATCAGAAGTGTTGATGAGTATGTGGAGAAAAGAACCCTTGAGCACTGTTGGTGGGATTAAATTGGTACAGCCGCTATGGAAAACAACATGAGGTTTCTTAAAAAATTAAAAATAGAACTACCATATGATCCAACAATTCCACTTCTGAGTATTTATCCAAATAAATCAAAAACACAAATTTGAAAATACATAGGTACCCCCATGTTCATTGCAACATTATTTACAGTATCCACTATATGGAAACAACCTAAGTGTCCATTGATGGATGAATAGATAAAGAAATTGTGGTATACATATACAATGGAATAGCATTCAGCCATAAAAAAGAAAGAAATCTGTGTTTGTGACATGATGGATGGACATTAAGAGCGTTATGCTAAGTGAAGGACATAGAGGGACAAATACCGGGACTTCCCTGGTGGTCCAGTGGTTAAGAATCTGCCTTCCAATGCAGGGGACGTGGGTTCGATCCCTGGTCAGGGAACTAAGATCCCACATGCCGCTGGGGAGTTAAGCCCGCACGCCACACCTAGAGAAGCCTGCACTCCCCAATGAAGACCCAGCGCAGCCAAAAAAAAACAAAGACAAACACCACATGACCTCTCATATATGAAAACTAAAAACAAACAAGCAAAACACAAGCTTCTAGATACAGAAAACAGATTGGTGGTTGCTAGAGGCAGGAAGTGGAAGTTGGGGGAAATGCGTAAACTTTTTTTCAGCTTAAATAAATTGAGAAAAGGGGATAAGGGGGCATGTGGTTGGTGAAATGTAGGTCCCTTGCCCTGCTCTACCTGTCAGAGGAAAAAAGTCTTTGACCCTTTTGTCTCTCCTTGAACCTTGGCTCCCTCCAAGATTTACATAATGGAGACTTTATTCCCAAATAAGTTAAACATTTGTATTTTGGCCCTGAAATATGCTCACTAAAAATTATCCCTTTGGCAATCCAACATTCATATAAAATGTTCTTCCTGTTTTGAAAGAAAAAACTCCTACCACAATGCAGTTTCCTCTCATAGCAAAAGTCCGTTTTACCAGTGTCTCAAAAAGAGAAAACTCTATGTCTCTTCCATCACGGCATCTAGCTCCAAGTCTAGGATCCTTCAGTAACATCCATCCTGACCCTAGTTCTCTTGAATCCAGTCTTGATATTCAACAAAATATGTCTGAAATTATAAAGTTAACCATCACTTATTCCTGTGGCAGTAGTGACTGAAAGAAAAGGAACTGAAAGGAGAAAGAGGTTACAATTATGTATATATATTTTAAATAAAAATGTTTGCAGAGAAAAAGATGTATACATTGGAGCCAATACTCATTTTTACAATGATCACAAAATAATATATACATATATGTATATATGAGTGTGTATATATATATGTGTGTGTGTGTATATATATATATGTGTATATATATATATACATATATATATATATATCATTTTTTTTTTTTTTTGTCTGCACCGCGAGGCATGTGGGATCTTAGTTCCCCAACCAGAGATCAAACCTGGGCCCCCTGCATTGGAAGCATGGAGTTGTAACCACTGGACCGCCAGAGAAGTCCCAATATCACTTTTATTTTTCTTTAAACTGTATATTTCCTTTGCCATCAGCTGTTGTGGAGTTCTTTAGCCAGTAAAGTGATCAACCCTTTATTCCTAGGAGTTCCAGGTTCTTGCTAGTCCAATCTATACAGAGTACCAGTATTTTTTTTTTTTTTTTTTTTTTTTTTGCGGTACGCGGGCCTCTCACTGTTGTGGCCTCTCCCGTTGCGGAGCACAGGCTCCGGACGCGCAGGCTCAGCGGCCATGGCTCACGGGTCCAGCCGCTCCGCGGCATGCGGGATCTTCCCGGACCGGGGCACGAACCCATGACCCTGCATCGGCAGGCGGACTCTCAAGCACTGCGCCACCAGGGAAGCCCAGAGTCCCAGTATTTTACCAGTAGATATGGTTGTATGAAAATTCCTCAGGGACCATTTAAGAACGCATCCTCCTTGACGCAACATTATTCTCTTTTCTCTTGATTTCCAGAATCTAATGACCCAATCCAATACAGTAATCCCTTTTTTTGCCTGCTGGCTCAGTTTCATGAGACTGAATTGTCTAGATGGTGTTGTTGACTTCCATGTAAGCATTGCTGAATCCCCTGGTAGAACATTTTTCCCATGGTTATTACTAATGTCTAAACTAGTAGTTCCCAATCTCAGAGATGAGAATTTTTCTAAAAATGAGAGTGGCTGATTAGGTTTAACTGTGAGAGGTGCTAATTACAATTTTATTCCTTTTTGGGGGAACTATATATACTTATTATGAAAGAAATAGCACCATATACTGGTCAATGTTTCAAATCATAGGTAGCATCCTATGATCTGGTGCCATAACTGATTCTTCAATAAGGTATATGATAAGACTAAAGTAACCTAAGAGCACTACCCCCATTGTCGTATTTCTTTCATGGGAAATTGAGTTCCTTGTTTGGAAGAAATTATGAGCGATATCATCATGTTGAATAAGGTATTCAGTTGATTACAACATTCATGAAAATGCTGCCTTGAGGCATGATGAATGGAGAAATCAAATCTAAATCCAAATACAGAATAAGTAACTAGTCCACATCACAGGAATTCTCCACGACAAAAGAAGTAAAAGAAAAATAAATAAATCATCAACTGTTGTGCAGAGGTATTATGGTACAATATTATAGGTTCATATTTACTACTTTTGGAAAAATGTCTTCATACGCTGGTAAAGGGACTTCTGTGTTGTTGCACTTGTGAATTGCATCCATCTTGTTCACCATAGCCACATAGTTCATTAGGCAAGTTCTGAAGATATTATAGAAGGGAGATGACTGACACTGAGAGATCATGTTCTCTTGTCTACCTAATTATTATGAGTGAAGATGTCCTTTGAGCATGTATATTCTTTATGTTCCAAGCCCATTTCAAAAAAATTCTTCCCTGCTTCTCCTTCCTCTCCAAATACTTATCCTTTGAGATTCCTTATTATCTACAAAAACTAGCGGCCACTTCCCATAAATTCTTATAGGTCCTTGCTTAAGGCAGTGTGAAACAATTGTCAAGGTCTACCTGATATACTAGCACCAGAGAAAACTGGACTTCCTGTGGCATTATTTTGTACCATGAGATTCACAAGTGGCCCTGTAGGTTGTAAAGAAAGAGTATCCTCCAATAGGTACAATGAGTTAATATATGCTTAAAGCCTGAATAAGCATTTCCCTTTCACCAGGGAACCTTTACCTTGGTAAGTGGCTATAGGTGTCTTTAGGGAGAGGAATGAGGATGCTTCTTTGCATGTTCTTCAGTGTCAATGGACTATGGGTGGGAATTGTTCAGGGTGCCAACATACTCTTCCTACCAGTTCTTTAATTTCCACATGAGAGAGAAGGAAAAGCTGTGAATTCAACTGATAGTCTTAATTTTACTATCTCTAAGACCACATTTTGTTTTTTACCCAGCTCAGTCCCTGCAGCAACAAAACATAAGAGATTCTTTTATCTTGATCCTAGAAACTCCCTGGATTTCAATCAATGCTATGAGCCTAGAATTCAAGGATTTTAACTTGTCATTCTCTTTCTTTAAGCTGCCCATTATGTTTGAAACAGCTGCTCCTTTCCTAAGTCCATAAATTCCTCATGTCATCCTACTGTTCTGTGGTAAGAGCAACTCAATTCCCATAAGTCATGCCTGCACTGTGCATTTGATGCCAGGTGACCACAGGCAATGATTTGATTAGGTTTTTCACTGCTGAAGAATTCCCATCTTGGCATTTGAGCAAGATTTTGAGTAGCTGACCCAGCTATGCCAGATAAACAATTGATGGTCCCCATATTCCCTTGCATGTATCTATCGATGCACCCCATTCCTTGGTAACAATTTCTCTCTCAGTTGGGATCTTCGTTGTGAGCAGCAAAAACAGCTCTTCTAGCTAATAAAAGGAGAAAATTAATTTATTTAAGGAATGTTGGATAGTTCATAGAATTAACTGGCAGGATGGAAGAACTGCTAGGAAAATGGGCAGAAGACAACAGAAGGTTTGTGGGAGGAACTGCAGCCGAGATGATGTTGAAGAAATGCACTTGTTTGGATGCTCCTTAGGTACCAATGGTGCCATGGTACAGATCCGCCACTACATACTACCACTGCTACACACACCAGAAAGTGATAGATGATAAATCCAAAGGACATAAATCCAAATATAGATCATGGGTAAGCATGAAAAAGAATGCAAAGCAAACAGAAGAGAAACTAAAGGTAATCTCTGTTGGTGATACACAGGAATGTAATAGAGGCATTCATTATTTGAGATTAAGGGGGAAGGGATATTAAGAGACATTTGATTAATATACCATCTTTATTTAATATCTTCCATATGCTCAATTATCAGTTGTATGACCTTGAGAAAGTCACTTATCCTTCCTGTAACTGGTTCATTATCTCTAAAATGAAGATAATAATATCTACCTCTGAGGATGTCATGAGGAAAAGATGAGTAACACACACAAAACAGGTACAGGTGGTACCCAGCATATAGTATGCACTTTTAGGTGTTAGTTAACTAGTAGTAGTAGTAGTAGTAGTAGTAGTAGTAGTAGTAGTAGAGAGGTAAGAGCCACTTTAAGTTTGAAAAAAAAATACAAATGTAAATACAAAGAAAAGAGCATTTAGACAATTGTTACTATAATTAATTTAAGAACTGCTGTTGGAACAAATTAGTCAATTAGATGTCTTTCACTTTTCATCTTATGTTAAACAATTAAGTCATAAAAATTGAATGAGTATTTTTCTCAGAGCTGATACTTGTCTTCAGATGGAAGTTTCTTTATAGAAATAGTTAATATCCTAGAATAGAAAGAAAATTTGGTTAAGCATATCTAGTAGGAACAGAGCCAACAATATACTTGATGCTAAAATGTTAGTGGCAGTGCCATTATAGTGAGAAACATGCCACTATTACTACCGAGTGAGTTCCTAGGTAATGTAATTATACAAAGCAATACGTATATGAGACATTACAATGGTAGGAAAAAATTACTCTTGCAAAAAACATGATCGTCTATCTCAAAAACACAAGGGAATTAATGGAACAAATTGTTTAAACTAGGCCTAATAAAATAGTTCTAAAAAGTAATTGAGTACACCAATAAAGAAAAATCAATGGCTTTCCCATTCATATACACAAGATTCAACTACTAGAAAACGCAGTGAAAATATATAATAGAAAATTATGATGTGAAATAAAGGACAAATTCCATTCACAGTGGTAGCAAAACCTGTAAGATTCCTATGGATTAATCTGATGAGGATGTGTAAAACCTAAGTGGGGGGGGGGGGAATATTTCCTGAAGACATGAAATATACCAAGATTTTTTTTTCCTGAATGAGGAGTTTCAATCCTAATTCTTAATTTTTCTTGTTAGTTCTCCTCCAAATCAGTTAATTTTTTAAAAAAATTCAAATTCACTTTTTAATTGTATTTGTCCAACTGATTCTAAACTTTTTCCATTTGATATTTTTTGTTTTTTGCTTTGTTTTATTTTTGCTTTTCCTTAAACAAGTTTTCTCGAATAGAGATATTGTTAACATTTTGGTTAAAATAATTCTTTGTTGGATGGGACTCTTTTACTTATTTGAATGTCTTAACATCTCTGGCTTTCACTGGGTAAATGCTAGTGGCACACCATCAGTCATTATGACACCATAAAATACCCCCACACCTTCCCAATATTCCCTAGTGATATGGAACAACTTAATATTGAGAATTAGTGGTCTGGAAAATGTCAAATCATACTATAAAGTCAAACAAGCAAAACATTGTAGTGTATACACAGAAATAGGCAAATATGTCAGTAAAATAGAATAGGAAGTATGAAATAACAATAGATTTATGTACATGTACAAATTTTGCTTATCATGAGCATGATCTTTAAAATCATTGAGGAAAAGATATATATTGATTAGTGTCAAAAAAAGATCAGGTTAGAGATCTAACACTCACATACACACACACACACATACACACAAACACACACACACACACACACACAAGTAGTTTCCGGATGGATTGAAGCATTAAATAAAAAGGAAAATAAATGAATTTCTGGGAGGTCTGTAGGGGAGTATTTCTACAACCTTGACATAAACAATACTTTCCCTAGGAAGGAAAAAACTAGAAAACAGTAACAGTTTTGCTTACAAGAATATTTAAAACTTCTGTAAAATGACAGATGCCATAAAACATTAAAAGGTAAATGACATGCAGAGAAGAAAAAATTAACAAACAAATAATACCAATAATATAAAGTGTTTCTGTACAATGATAAGTTGAAAATAAATTAATTGGTGTGAAATGATCTTTACAATATTGAAATTTCAGTCCAATGTATCATTTTAATGAAAAATGTTTTGTATACATTAAAAGCAACAAATTTACCCCAATTGAAGATCAATTCTGATGATTAAAAATGTCCCTTCAATACTGGACAAAAAATAAAAGTAGAAAGAAAGAAAGAGACAGAAAGGGAAGGAAGGAAGGAAGGAGGGAGGGGGGATCTAGTTAGTCATAATCTGGTGAAATGTGTGAATTTCAAGGATTAAAAAAATACTAATTTATAAGAAGTGGAAGATCCAGCAGGAAACAAATCAGTAAGGACACAGTTGAATTCAAGGACACCATCAATCAACTGGATATAATTGACATCTATAGACTGCTTCAACCAACAACAGCAGAATACACATTCACCAAGATGCCATGTTCTGGGCCATAAAACACACTTTAACAAATTTAAGAGAATAAATAGAGTTCACACATTATCTGCTCTCAGACTACAGTGGGGTTAAACTAGAAATAAGTAAGAGAAAGATAACTGGAAAATCCCCAAATAAGTGGAGATTAAAAGACACACTTCTAAACAACACCTAGGTCAATGAAAAAATTCTCAAGAGAAATTTTAAAATATTTTGAACTAAATGAAAACACAACTTATCAAAATTTGTGAGATACAGTGAAAGCAGTGCTTAGAGGAAAATATCATTGAATAAATATATTAGAAAAGAGGAAAGATCTAAATCAATAATCTGCATTTCTAGCTTGGGAAACTGGAAAAAGAAGAGCAAATTAAATCCAAAGTAAACTGAAGAAAATAAATCATTAGAATTAGAGCAGAAATCAACAAAATTGAAAACAGAAAATCAATGGAGAAAATTGATGAAACTAAAATCTTGTTCTTTGGAAAGATTAGTAAAAAATATGTATACAACTCTAGCAGGCTAAGAAAAAAGAGGATAAAAAGTACTGTATCAGAAATGAAAGCAAAGGCCTCACTAGAGATCCTTTGGACGTTAAAAGAAAGTTAAAGGAATACTGTAAACAACTCTATGCCCACAAATCTGAAAACCTAGATGGAATGGACAAATTCCTTGAATGACCCAATTTTTCACCCAAGAAGAAACAATCTGAGTCAGTCTAACCTATTACAGAAGTTGAATTAACAATTAATAACTTTCCAAAACATAAAGCACCAGACCAGTGAATTCTACCAAACATTTAAGGATTTGTACTAATTCTCTAAAATCTTTTAAAGATGATAGAAACAGGGGAGGTACAATCTAACTCATTCTTTAAGGCCAGAATTACCCTAATATCAAAACCAGACAAAGACATTACCAGAAAAGAAAACTAAGACCATTATCTCTCTTGAACATTGATGCAAAAATCCTCAACAAAATATTTGCAAATTGAATCCCACAATGTATAAAATGCATTATATACCATGACCAAGTGAGATTTTTCCCAGGTATGCCAGGTTAGCTCAACATTCAAAAATTAAATAATGTAATCAATTACATCAATAAACAAAAAAAAATCATATGATTATATCATTAGATGCAGAAAGGCGCTTGGCAAAATCCAACACCCATTCATGATAAAAACAGCAGACAAGGAACAGAGGATAATTTCCCCAATTTGATAAATATTCTCATCAAAAAACCTACAGCTAACGTAAAACCTTTCCTACAAGTACAAGGCAAGGATATCCTCCCTAACCAACTCTTTTTCACCATTGTACTGGAAGTACTAGCTAATGCAATAAGAAAAGAAAAGGAAATAAAAGATATACAGCTTGGGAAGGAAGAAATAAAACTGTGTTTGTTCATAGAAGACAACTGTTTAGAAAATCCAAATGAGTGGACAAAAAAAAAAAAAGATGGAGTTAATAAGTGATTATAACAAGGTTGCAAGATACAAGGCAACATATGAATCTCCTTCACATAAAGCCTGGGCACCTCTCGATTGGCTGCTTCTGCACAGGCCCCTGGGAGATTGGACTTCTTATGCTGAGAACAGGCCTCTGTTCTCTGGAAATTTAGAGGCAATTGATCAGTGCTTATGTCTCGGTATGTGTGGGTTACCTGTATCTCAGGGAGGGAGTCGGCAGCACAGAAGCATTTCCAGCCAAGAAATTTTGCACAGATATATATTTCGAGGTTGAAAAAAATTCTGGAAGAATTATTTCCACCAAGGGACCAAGCAAGTTTATAGTAGAGTCATGGATGAACGCTTCCTAGTCCAAGAACTCCTGGGAGACTTTGAGGGTTTACCTCAGAGACCATCTCGATTTGTTCATGAAGCTTGTGAGCATTCTAAACTGATCCCCACGTTCAAGGAAACCATTTTTCTCATTTTATACAGAGCTTTCTGACTGAGCTGTGTCCAAGTCTGGCCCCTTCTGTGATTATTTCCAACCCTCTAGTGAGCATCAGACCTGTCTATGCACAGATGGAGATTCCATGACCAAGCTGGAATACTGAAGAACAGCTAAGGGCTTTATTTCATAGTTATTTGTATGGTTTCTTCACACTGCAGGAAGGTGAGAATGAGGTTTGTTAGGATTACTGTGACCTTACAAACGAGGCCCAGACTAGTACTAGCAGTAATCTGGGAGCACAACCTGGGTCTTTTGTTTCCCTGCCCAGTCCATTATGTAGTTTTTTAACTCTTTCCATTTTGAAGCTAATATATTATTGATATCCATCCAGTATTCACAGAAGAGGGAGAATGAAGGGGTTGTTAAAAAATTGTAGTTTGAACTTTGTAGCCCTATAATGAATGGGCTATTTCCTTTCTGGGTTCAATTTCAAAATGTAAACAAAAATGACTTCTTCAGTTCTAAAGTACTACTAGTACAGTAAACACTGTGCTTAATTTTTTTTGCTGACTTTTTAGGAGAATAATTTAAACAGATAGTAAGTTTGTTGCTCTTTTCAAGTAAACAATGAGAAGTCAGGTAGAATTTATCTACCAAAACATAAAAACACAAAGAAAAAAAGCAAATATATTTTAGAGGAAAAAGAAAGATAATTTTTTGTTTGTTTTTTAAGGGAAATGGTATCAACATGCCACTTATTATTTTTGTCTTCCTGAGCTAAAACCACAGCTGAAAGTAAGTTTTCTAGGACAACCTTTAGCTTGGGAAACTTCAACTATCTGTACTCAGGGACTCAATCTATCCCCAGAGGATCGTCTATGGGAGGTAATGTTAATACCTAATTTCAGGTTACTTGCTGCTTTTAACTCAATGCAGAGTCTAGTCATAGTAAAGATACAAACAATGCTTTAAATTCTGTATAAGTTCATGGATTTCATCCAATATGAATTAAGAGTTTTTGTCTTCGTTTTTAAAAGTAATAATAGGGAAGATGTTAACTTGACACTTTCTGATTACAAAAAGTAATGCCCTTATAAAATCTTCTAACTAATTCAACCATCTAGGGTGGTCAGCTGCAGTAAACCTTTCATTTCTTCAAAATGCTGCTTCTGCCAACAGAATCTCATGTTTTCTTCTTTACAAACAGAAAGTCCTTTACATTTCAATTGTAATTTCACTTACTTTGGATGGGGCACAAAATTCAGTTCAACTTCTGGCCAGTTCCTACATCTCCACTCAATGATTATATTTTCATTTGTTAACAATTCCATATACTACGGTGATTTTCCCATCAAACATTTGTGATTTCCTTCCCTTTTCATCTTCTAATACAGCAGGAACCTTGTAAAACTTGTGCACCAAAGTTTCACATTGAAGACACTATACAGCTTCTCTACAAATGTATCAAATAGTTCCATCATGTGCAGTGCCACCACATTGGGAATCCTGATGCCCAATGCCATGGGAGATGAGGCCTGCAAGGTATTCTCACTCAGTCTCCTTTTAACAAGTGGCAATTCCTGAGTTGTCATAGCTTTGTTAGTAAATCATTCCCATCTTAAATTCCTTCCTACGTGCCTTCAGGCAATCTCAAAAAGCTTCCCTGCTCTTGACAGTACCTTCAGTTTTCATAATGTCCCCATCTTTATTTTTACTCACATTTGCCTCAATGTCATCTACTTCATTTTCTTCAGAAAGGTTGAATATTTCTATCAATCCCTTGTGCTTTGCTCTAGACTCTTTAATTATACCTTTATAACACAGTTTGATATTCAATCATAAAATGAAATAAGCTTTCCTTTCCAGTTGCTGCAGAAAACCTCACCTTCCACTTGCTTCTGCTTACTGATCTTGCAGCAGCCAGCCTATTCTCCACAACAGTGACCACCAGTAGCTCATGGAACTTCCCCTTGGACCAGCTGGTGACATCCTGCTCTGTCCATTGCCAGTCGTTCATGTTGGTCTGTCTTCCCACTCCTCCATGATCCAGGGCAGGTCCCCTGCCCCACTTGGCCATGTCTGCACAGGTGCTGCAGCCTCGTTCAGATTCAACACATGATATATCCTGGAGAATGTTCTATGTGCAATTGAGAAGAATGCCTATTCTGTGTTTTTGGATGGAATGTTTTGTATATGTCTGTTAGGTCCTTCTGGTCTAGTGTGTAGTTTAAGTCCAATGTTTCCTTATTGATTTTTTCATCTGGATGATCTATCAATTGTTGAAAGTAGGGTATCAAAGTCCTCTACTATTATTGTACTGCTGTCTATTTCTCTCTTCAGATCTGTTAATATTTGCCTTATATATTTAGGGGATCCAATATGGGTACATAAATACTTACAAATGTTATATCCTTTTGTTGGATTGCCTCCTTTAATATTATATAATAACCTCCTTTATCTCTTATTGCAGACTATTTTATGTGGTATAAGTATAGCTACCCCTACCCTCTTTGGGGCTTCATTTCATGGAATACCTTCTTCCATCCCTTCAGTTTCAGTCTGTATGTGTCCTTAAAGCTGAAGTCTCTTGTAGTTAGCATATATTTGAATGTTGTGTTTTTTAACCCATTCAGCTACTCTATGCCTTTTGATTGGAGAATTTAGTCCACTTACATTTAGAGTAATTGTTGAAAGGTAAAGACTTATTTCTCCATTTTATTTGTTGTTCTGTGACTGTTTTATAATTCCTTTGTTTCTTTCTTCTTCCCTTGCTCTCTTCTTTTTATATGATGATTTTCTGTAGTGGTATGCTTAGATTCCCTTCTCTTTATCTTTTGTGTATTTACGTAGGTTTTTGCTTTGTGATTACCATGAGGCTTACATAAAACATCTCATATTTGTAACAGTTTATTTTAAGCTTGTTAATAAATTAACTTTGAATGCATAATAAAGCTTTACATTTTTACTATCCCACTCATGCACACACACATTTTATAATTTTGATGTTAAAATTTACATCTTTTATCTTGTGTATCCATTAACAAATTATTGTAGTTCCAGTTATTTTTAATACTTTTTTATAACTTTCATATGAAGTGATGATTAATTTACTCCATTAAAATTTTAATCAGAGTTCATTTTACTTTCGAAGGAAAATAATTCAGATATTAGAGCACGATTAAATCATAATTGTTCAGCTTCAATCTGTATTTATTATAAACGTCATTTAAACATTTTATTAGGTAAGTCATTTTGCGAGATTAAAAAACTATTATTTCTGATCAATATGTATTGAATTCCTAAGTAAGACTGCTCTATACTCAATGGTTTGCCCTAAACACAGACTCTATATTTAACTTAAAACTTTTATAAGGTATTTCTTTAAATTAAGAAAATTTTATATAACAAGGTATTGTTGAGATACGCAGCTATAAAATTGAGATATTGACAGTACCATTGGAATTATAATAATGGACTGAATGTGAGATTCTGAAAAAGGTGATGTTTCATGCTGAATCACCTACAGCAGCTTGTATTTGCAGGGCACTTTGCCAGGTTGGATTTGCACTCCGTGACTCAGGATTCTTGATAAAGATAACTTCCCAGTGTGGGAGAGTATAACAAAACATTTTTAATAATATGTTCTAACAAATTGAGTTTGAATTGCATGACTCATCTTTCTTTCTCTAGTCAATTTTAGATTCATTTCTTTGCAGAATCCTAGATTGTACTTAAGTGTTTCTCAAGGTCATTCATAGATTTTGGATTCCAAGTTCATAGAGACCTTGGCCTAAGTCCTGATACTATCTTTTAACAGGTTTATGAGTTCGGGAAAGTTACATAACCTTCTAAGCCTGCTTTCTCTCATGTATATAATAGAGATAATAGATAATTGTACCTGCCTCATAGGACTGGGGTGAGAATTAAATAAGAAATTGCATATAAATGTTTATCTCGTGCCTGATAAGTAGAAAAAAATGAATAAATGTTAGCTATTATATTATTATTATTTATTTGACAATGCCCCTTCCTCTAGTGGTTTGCATAGGGACATTGCAAATATAATCAAACTGGACTCACATTCTTAGAATTCAAAGTCAGTTCCACTGTATGCTCATGTCTACACAAAGCTACTGATAGAACTGGATCCCAAAGTTGGAATTCAAACCAGAAGATCTGCTTTGTTGTGTATATGACAATGTACACAAATGTCTTTTCACAGACCTACCTTTCAGCTGTGTTTAGCTTCTGTAATACAGATACAAACTAATTTAGACTTTGTTGCAAGATAGATTGCATAGGCAACATGATTTGAAGCAATTGGAGTAGGTGGCTTTTGAGAAAGCTAAGCCGAAATGAAATGTATTTCATTACGGGTTTATTCTTGAGATGCAAAATATTTTAGGAAGACTAAGTCTTGATGTATTAACTTCTACATTTGCCCGTTTTAGTTTTCAGTTTCAAGGCAGGCCCAGATGGGAATATCAAAAAGGAAATGCCCATCTTATGTGTACACCCTGTGTGGTACCTTTGACTGTACAAAGATATTTGTTTTTGAGAGGATAATTAAACTGTCCTTATCCAATGTCTCTTGCACATTACATATGTGCATTTTTACAAAGGAAAAAACAAAACCTGACTGCAAAGCATAATTATAAATGGTAATAGTTACATTTTCATCATATGTATGCAATAAATAAGTCTGTCAAATCTAGAATTTGGAATTTGTAGTGTGCTTCCCTCCTGTACTGGTATATTTATTTTGCTCCTCTGCTAATGAGGCTAGCTTTAGATAGCCATGAGCATCAGTCTGAAATAAAAATTAAAAGTCAGTATATTACATTTCTCCTGTTCTTTCTGAATATTACATTGCTCCATAAGCTCATTGATGCTGGAATTCTCTCTCTCCTTTGGCACAATTTTCCTCTGTGGTATGATGCTATGAATATTTATGATACAATAAAACAATATAATAATAGGCATTTCCTAAACTTGTGCTGCATATATCTTCAGACAGGAGCTGGGAGGGCCAAATCTGTTAACTCCCACTAGAGAAGATCTTTATGTCCTGTGAAATAGATGGCTGTCCCAAAGACCTTCACTTCCACGTGAGTTAAATGGCTTCTGTACTGAAACATTCCAAGAAGAATTTTTTCTTCTTCCATGTATAGTTTGAACTCTCATCATCTCTGAAATATTGCCAGATTTTCCTTACATTGAGTAGGCATCAATTGATAACCTTATTCATCCTTCTTGTGTCAACCACTACAATTCATTCTTTTATAGCCACCTTAAATCTTTAGTCTCTAAAATTCCAGGGTCCAGAATACCCTGAGCGGATTATTATCTTGCTCAGTGAAGCGGTACTGCTTCATCCTCACTCATCCTCCATCACTTAACTGACTGGATTTCTTTTCGTTTATAAATTTAACTCAAATTGTTTTCTTTTTTCAAATATTTGCCAAACTTTCTCATTCCAGCCAATTTTCCCAGCTTGATACCTGCTTACCTACACATAATGCTCCTGATCTGTGACTTTGGATATTTCCCCATGTCAGTCCCTGCAGTCATTCTTCTTATCTATGTTATTAATATAGTTAGAATTCATTCCATTTCCCATTAATAATTACTGGAAAAACAGGTTTTTTTATTTTATCAACTATTAAAGAAATTCTGACGTTCATATTATATGAATATCCTGATATTTTTATTGTAAAACTTCTTGGAATTATTTTAAAGCTATAAGATACCTCAAAAACACTTCTTCAACGTTTTTTAGGGGGGGGGGAGTGTGTGTGTGTGTGTGTGTGTGTGTGTTTGTGTAAGAGAAAGAGACAGAAACAAAAACATAGACAGAAAATGCACTTTAATACATTTTTACAGGGGAACGTTTTTGGGAGACAGTTATCCACGAGTTTCTCACATTTCTGCATGCCTTATGAGCAGAGACACAGGCCTTTGTTCTGGACTATTATTTCAAGGATGTTAGTATAGCAAACAACCTCAGGAGATAGAGGTAGTTTCTGCCTCTGGAGCAAAAGGCAGTTTTATTTTTTGTTTTGTTTCTTTGTTTTTGTTGTTCTTGTTTGTTTATATCACTGCCCAGTATAATGAAAACATGTTTATCTTTGGTTAAAACGTAGGCATGTTTTCTACCTATTACAGAGGACTTGGTTTCTCTAACTCATGTTTTGTGTCTCGTACTGTAACCCACTACATGTTCAGATGTCAGCTGAACCTCTTCGTGCCACCCTATGGGAATTGGAGCCTGGGGAACCAGTGTAAACACTGACAGTCTGGCTATTACTGTCATTGGAAATAATAAAGTCCTTTGTCTCCTATCCCAGGGGTTTATTTTTTATTTATTTATTTTTTGCCTTCTCTGAGTATCTATGAAAGAAAGGCAGAATAACTTGCTAGTCAGGTAAAATCTCAAACCCCTCCATTGTCCTGAGAGATGGGATGCTGGTGGAGACATGCCTTTCTACAAGAATAAAGATAAGGGTCTCATGGCTGATTAACAGGAGAAGAGGGAAGTTTATGTGAGAAGATCAAGTGGGTATAAAAAGTCCTCCATTTTATTTTCTTTTACTTAAGAGGAATTGTGGAGATGATTTCAGGCCAAGCACTAGGAAGTAGATGTAAAGACAATTTCAAATGATGCCCTAGGTATTGCTAATTCTTTTGTAAGAGGGGAAACTGAAGGCTCTCATCCACTGATCATCCTCAGGCCTATTTCTTTGCATTAGCTGGTACTAGGACTTGTCCTGGAGTTCGGTGGCAGAAAGTTCTACCACCATTCATTAAAAAGAGATGTGCTGATGGGCTTTCCTGGTGGTGTAGTGGTTGAGAGTCCACCTGCCGATGCAGGGGACACAGGTTCGTGCCCCGGTCCGGGAAGATTCCACATGCCGCGGAGCAGCTGGGCCCGTGGGCCGTGGCCGCTGAGCCTGCGCGTTCGGAGCCTGTGCTCCGCAACGGGAGAGGCCACAACAGTGAGAGGCCCGCGTACCACAAAAAAAAAAAAAAAAAAAAAAAAGAGAGAGATGTGCTGAAGGAAGAGTAGAGGGAACTTCATGACCACTGAGAGTAGAAAGCAGGCAAGCCATTAGAATTTTGGTTAGTTGGCTGGGTAGATGAGACATGGGAAATAATGCCTGACTTGGGCATATAATACCTATTAAGGGAGAATGGCGATAGAAGGGTGGTCTTGTGACTTAGTGCCTTCTGCAGTCTAGCATGCCAACACTAGATGTTTTCAGAGACGACAATAAATGGTCTCAGGGCTTTGTGCAGGGGGTCCTAGCTACTATGAGGGAGCTTAGACCCTTTCAGGTAGATTTCCATGAGAAAGAAAACTCCTTTGGGAAAGCAGCATTGATAAGGATTTGTGCTCTTACTGCCCTGGGTGAGCTTTACAATGCTGATGGAAGTGACCCACTAATGAGTAAGAAATGGACCCAAAGAAGCCTAGTAAATTTGTTCAGTAAGCAATGTCACTTTGGAAAACTCCCCTAGGCCTTACATTGAAACTGAGAAAGAACTTAAGTTGTTATTTTGATAATGGAACTTCAGATGTCCTAGATTAAGGTGGAATAAAAGAAGTCTCCACTGCATATGTCACATCCAAACAATCCAAAGGGAATAAATCCACAGCCTCGACCAGAAAGCAATGTGACTATGGCAGTTGGATCAAAGGTTCCCCAAAGCTAAAATAGCTGGTGTCGGTGTGTGTAATCTTGGTGCTCATATATGGCTTTGGGTGGACTGAAAACATTGGAGGTTCATTTAGTTGAGCTGTATGTAGACACCACTCTGCTCACAATGGAAAGTAAACGTGACTTGCTTTCTGATTCCTCCAGGCTCTCTCATTCCGCCCTCTTCATTAACCTGTCTTCAGCCACTTTAAAGGGAAAGATGATTTTGAATGAGTTCTAGGTGTCCCTTGACTCCATGAAAAACCAAAGGCCATATGCTTCCCTCTAGATTTGCAGGGGAATTTGGAGGAAGGAAAAAATTCAAATGTGTATAATTCTGTTGGAGAAAGGTCCCAAGTCACAATCTCTCCTGATTCTGTAGTTCAAGGGATACCCAGATTTAGGTAATGAGATTTGGGCTGGGTACACATTAGGGAAGGGGAGTTAATATGTCTTGTGGATGGGGCCCTTTGGGTCAGTTCAATGTACTGTTGTGATTTCTGCTCCTGAATGTACAATTTTATTAATTTATATGTGTTTACTGAATCCAGAGTGGATTCTCCCAATTAGGAAGTGTCACATATAGAAAACTGTTAGTGGGACATGTAAACCAGACCCTCTGCCTGTCTCCTCCAAGGTGATCCATCAGAAGTGATGTATAATCCAAGGACGACAAGTGGAAATCACAGTCTCAAGGTCTTAAAGATAGCAAGGATAGGCTGCAATACCACCACAACAGCCCTGTGTGGCCAGTGAAAAATAATAATGGGAGATGGAGGCTTATAGTGGATTATCGGCAACTGAGTCTTGTTGTTGCTACTATAGCCCCACAGATGATTTCCATTACACCTACTGATGTCACTTGGTATGCTGTGTTAAACATTGGCAAAACTTTATTTTCTATCCCACTGGCACCTGAGGATCAAGACCAGTGTAGCTTCATGCAGCAGGGCCTCCAGTATGCATTTGTAGTACTCCCCTGGGGGTAACTACGCTCCCCTGACATTTGCCTTCAGGGGGGTGGCCTAGGTAACATTAATGTCTCTACTTTATGAAGTCTGAAGTCTTCACTAAATAGATGACAGCCTGCAGGTTTGCAACTTTGAAGCCTCAGTGTAAATGGTCTTGACTTCAGTGTTACTACATTTCTCCCAGCAGGAGTGGCTGATAAACCCCAACAAAATTTAGAGACGTGCTAGCCAAGGAGTATCTTGAGACTATGTGAGTGTATATCAAAGCTCTCAACCCCTCTGGCAATCAAGGAAAAACTGTCTCTTGGCCCCTCCTCAAAGAGAGATCCAACAATTTATAGAACTCTTTGAGTATTGAAGACTGTACATGTCTCGAGTGGGCATTCTACTTGGAACATGATATTGGCTAGTTCACAAATACGCATCCTTTGAATGGGACCCACACCAAAACTGTGGGTTGCAAGCTATCAAGTGAGCTTTGCATGATCTCTACACAAATGACCTCTGTGACTGATGATATTGCTGATTGGAATCTCTGGCAAAGGGAAGCACCATACATCCAGAGATGCCTCTTGCAACAGTGACATAGTTAAATCATAAAGATAACGACCACTTGGTTGAGAACATTGCTTGCCAAGATCCCCTACAGTAGCCCACACTGGCCAAAGTGAGGGAAATAAGGGAGCTCTGTAAGTTCTATTAAATTGCCTTTGTCACTTTTGCACTTCTGCACCTATCCCTTCTGAGTGTGAGCAGTGGATAACTGAAAAAGGTGAAGTTATAGCTACTGTAATGGAACACAGATATTTTATGGCAGTGGAGGAAGAGCATCACCCTGGAACTGGAGAGGGAACATCTTACACTCCGGGAGACATGGATGAGAAAGTAACATTAATACTTTTTTTTCTTTCAGACCATCCCTGGAGTCTTCCTCAAGATAAAGGCCCTCATGTATCTCTCTCAAACTAATGAGCACTTAAATTTAACTGATTTCAGGATCTGTTCTCCCCCACCAGGCAGCTCTGGTCACCATTGGATTGCCATTCCTCTTAAAATTACCAGAAGCCTATCAAAGGGGCAGATGATGGCCCTGGTCCCTACACTTCACAGTACAATTCCTGTCAACACCTTTAGTATCTGCTTCACCCTTATGCCAAGTACTGTAGTTCAGTGATGCTACAGAGTGGATAAAAGCCACCCAGCTGATGATGCAGAAAAGTAGGACAGAGCAGACTGACTGTCCTCAGACATTACCTTCAAAAACAATAACTAGATTCAATCGTTCAAACTAAACTGAGAAACATAAGATCTACTAGTTGGTTATGAGGCCACACTGGAGCGGAGTCAAAGTGTGCTACTGGATAATGTAGACCCCCCCCCTTCAGTGGCCCCAATAGCACTTTCTTTTTAGGGATACCACGTGTACAGTTAGGACTCTATGTCTTGTATGGAAACCAAGCATTAGCTTATTTCTCTCCCCCAAATAGTGATTATAACCTTAGGAGTGATCACAAGAGACGTCCAAGTTTTTAAGGAAATACTCCTAGAGAATAACATAGCCCTTAGATGACTGCGCCATCTTCCCAAAATGATTACTTGGGCAAGCTTTCCAGAAAGGGAACTGATTTGTACTTGCACCCACCTTGCAGTCAGTTTTCCCTACAATGTGAGTTGTCCAACTAGAAAAGGTGATACAAAATTTGTCTTTGATATTAGTTGAGGTGATCAAAGACACTGCCTCAGTCCTGTTATGTATTCAGGTTAGTAATAACTCAGTGATCAGGCTTGTGACAGATGATATTGCCCTCAAATTTTCTCCTTGAGTGCCAAGGTAGAGTCTTGTGTAATCTCTAAAACTCCTGCTGTATCAGACTAAGGCCATAGGCCAAGTTGAAAGGTCAATGTGGAAATTTAAGGAGAAAAACACCTAGATTTCTGAGGTAGATCCAGATGGTTTGTGAGATCTGCTCAGCTGGTTGGGTCTGGGACAGTTGATGTTAATACTGCAAATTTCCGCATACTGCAGCTGAGAGCCCTATTGATATCAGCCTTAATGAAATGTCGTGTGAGCCAAATGGAACATATTTAGCCCTAATCTCTATCAGCCAGATTAATCAATGTGGCTGACAGAGGGCTATGCTCAGAGGAGAAATTTTCCAGATGCCAAGACAGTGTTGGTTGGAAAGGTGGATATCATTAGAAGACACGTCTCCATAGGTCTTGCCTGTTTATTGCTCAGTATGACAAAGACAGTGTTTCTCTTGGAGGCAAAGATCAGGCAGGCTTGCTGCCCATTATAAAAGATTCAGTTTCCCTAAGGTTGGAATCCCACTCCTGGAATACAAACCATTGTGTGTGTGCAGGCACTTGGCTCATTTCACATTGTCCTATGGGGCACCAGCATAAATGCTGACAACTGCTATTGCTGTGACTAATAAAGTCCTTTATTTCTGCAGTCTCCTGTCTTCTGCCAGCACCCACAAAACTGCGGCAAGCTAACTTGCAACACAGGTAGAGTACGTCTCAGACCCTTCTAAATTTTTGACGTGTATAATATTGCTAATGTATACTAATTATAATTTTAGTTACACTAAGGAGAGTAGGAGAAAAAAAATCCTTAGTCTACAGATCTTGTAGCTAACATTTTCAAGGCATACTGGGCTTTAATTAAGTGAATAAATGAATGTGATTAAATAGAAGGAAATTCAGCACAGTCCTGAAGAGAACTTCTGATTTCCACTAAGAGGATTTATTTTAATATGTTGGAGAAATTGATGAAGGGTATAGAAAACGCCCGGTGACACAAATTCTGCTTTGACGTTTGTAGATGGTTCTAAGTCTGTGGATTGTTTACACGAGAACCTTGCTCTAAATGAATTTACTGCTTTTCTGGAGTGCGGGGTGAGTGTGCTGCTCCCAGGCCAACCTGCTGGCCCCTCCTAGGAACGACATAACAGGTTACAATACCCTCTAACTGAATTCTAGGCAATGAAACATATTGATAATCAGAACACTAGAACATCTGAAGATGATCCATTACTGAGTAGATGGGTATATGTTAATATAGTGTAAATCCAGAGTCATATGAATCAGGTACATTTCTAAATTAGTTTTGACTTCATACATTAGAAGTAGCGGGGGGGAGCTTATTGAAAACTTCAGAAGTATATACAATATCTAACTAATGGATTTGCTAATAGTTGTTCTCTGACCATGGACATGAATCTAGCATTTTACATGTCATTCACATGAAGTTCAAAATGCCAGGTAGCCAAGAAATAGAAAACCATTATCTGTTTGGAGTCAGTTATTTAGCCATGCCTCAAGCATGAGTTGTTTAGTGAAAAATAACTAAGAATGGTAGGTCAAATCTTAAGGAACCATCTTTTTCTATAATGCCTTATTCTTATAGCAAAATGGACTAACACTTGTAATTCTACAATTCCATTCAGAAATGTGTGAGGGAAAGTGTACTTGGGAAAAAATACTCAAAATTTTCTTCTTTGCTGGTATGAGAAAAAGGTGCTGAGGGTAGGGAAAAGTTATTAGTTTGCTATTACTCAATCCTTGCTGAGCACAGAACATAAAATAGGAATAAAGAAAGGAAGTCAGCTCTCCAATCCCAGCTGCAGGCTGATGAATCACTTAGTGATTAATTGTTGCTACTAGTAATTGAAATAATATTTCAGAGAAGGAAAAAAAAGTATTTGGTCTCTAAAATGTTTTTTCCTAAAACTATCATTGCTGACATATTAAGGACTTTTAAAAAGGAGATATAAAGATCTTAATGTAAAGCTAAAATGAATATAACTCCCAAGATTGACCCAACATCTGGCATCAGGTTTTGAAAAACTTTCCTCTGGCCGTCAAAATCAGTCGTCCCCTTTACAATAACCAGCCCTCTGCTTAAAGGAGCTCCAGAGACGGGCGCGAGCCGCGGCTATCAGCGCGGACCCCAGAGACGGGCCGGAGACGCTAAGGCTGCTGCCGCCGCCACCAAGAAGCCTGTGTGCGAGCACAGGTCACTATCCACACCTCCCCTCCCGGGAGCCTGTGCAGCCCACCACGGCCAGGGTCCCGTGATCCAGGGACAACTTCCCCGGGAGAACACACGGCACGCCTCAGGCTGGTGCAAAGTCACACCGGCCTCTGCCGCCGCAGCCTCACCCCACACTCCGGGCCCCTCCCTCCCCCGGGCCTGAGTGAGCCGGAGACCCCCGTATCAGCGGCTCCTTTAACCCCATCCTGTCTGAGCAAAGAACAGACGCCCTCAGGCAACCTACACGCAGAGGCGGGGCCAAATCCAAAACTGAACTCCAGGAGCTGTGCGAACAAAGAAAAGAAAGGGAAATCTCTCCCAACAGCCTCAGAAGCACCGGATTAAAGCTCCACAATCAACTTGATGTACCTGCATCTGTGGAATACATGAATAGACAACGAATCATCCCAAATTGAGGAGGTGGACTTTGAGAGCAAGATTTATGATTTTTTCCCCTTTCCTCTTTTTGTAAGTGTGTATGTGTATGCTTCTGTGTGAGATTTTGTCTGTATAGCTTTGCTTTCACCATTTGTCCTAGAGTTCTGTCCATCTGTTTTTTGGGTTTTTTTTACTTTTTAAAATTTTTTTCTTAATAATTAGTTTTATTTTTTATTTTAATAACTTTATTTTATCTTATTTTATTTTATTCTCTTTCTTTCTTCTTTCTTTCTTTCTTTCCATTTTTTCTCCCTTTTATTCTGAGCCGTGTGGAGGACAGTCTCTTTGTGCTCCAGCCGGGCATCAGGGCTGTGCCTCTGAGGTGGGAGAGCCAACTTCAGGACACTGGTCCACAAGAGACCTCCCAGTTCCATGTAATATCAAATGGTGAAAATCTCCCAGAGATCTCCATCTCAACACCAACACCCAGCTTCACTCAACGACCGGCAAGCTACAGTGCTGGACACCCTATGCCAAACAACTAGCAAGACAGGAACACAGCCCCATCCATTAGCAGAGAGGCTGCCTGAAATCATAATAAGGCCACAGACACCCCAAAACACACCACCAGACGTGGACCTGCCCACCAGAAAGACAAGATCCAGCCTCATCCACCAGAACACAGGCACTAGTCCCCTCCACCAGGAAACCTACACAACCCACTGAACCAACCTTAGCCACTGGGGACAGACACGAAAAACAACGGGAACTACGAACCTGCTGCCTGCAAAAAGGAGACCCCAAACACAGTAAGATAAGCAAAATGAAAAGACAGAAAGACACACAGCAGACGAAGGAGCAAGATAAAAAACCCACCAGACCTAACAAATGAAGAGGAAATAGGCAGGCTACCTGAAAAAGAATTCAGAATAATGATAGTAAAGATGATCCAAAATCTTGGAAATAGAATAGAGAAAATGCAAGAAACATTTAACAAGGACCTAGAAGAACTAAAGAGGAAACAAGCAATGATGAACAACCCAATAAATGAAATTAAAAATACTCTAGGGCTTCCCTGGTGGTGCAGTGGTTGAAATTCCGCCTGCTGATGAAGGGAACACGGGTTCGTGCCCCAGTCCGGGAAGATCCCACATGCCGCGGAGCAGCTGGGCCCGTGAACCATGGCTGCTGAGCCTGCACATCCGGAGCCTGTGCACCACAACGGGAGAGGCCACAACAGTGAGAGGCCCATGTACCACAAAAAAAAAAAAAAAAAATACTCTAGAAGGGATAACTAGCAGAATAACTGAGGCAGAAGAACGGATAAGTGACCTGGAAGATAAAATAGTGGAAATAACTACTGCAGAGCAGAATAAATAAAAAAGAATGAAAAGAACTGAGGACAGTCTCAGAGACCTCTGGGACAACATTAAATGCACCAACATTCAAATTATAGGGGTCCCAGAAGAAGAAGAGAAAAAGAAAGGGACTGAGAAAATATTTGAAGAGATTATAGTTGAAAACTTCCCTAATATGGGAAAGGAAATAGTTAATCAAGTCCAGGAAGCACAGAGAGTCCCATACAGGATAAATCCAAGGAGAAATACACCAAGACACATATTAATCAAACTATCAAAAATTAAATACAAAGAAAACATATTAAAAGCAGCAAGGGAAAAAACAAATAATATACAAGGGAATCCCCATAAGGTTAACAGCTGATCTTTCAGCAGAAACTCTGCAAGCCAGAAGGGAGTAGCAGGACATATTTAAAGTGATGAAGGAGAAAAACTTACAACCAAGATTACTCTACCCAGCAGAGATTTCATTCAGATTTGATGGAGAAATTTAAACCTTTACAGACAAGCAAAAGCTGAGAGAGTTCAACACCACCAAACCAGCTTTACAACAAATGCTAAAGGAACTTCTCTAGGCAAGAAACACAAGAGAAGGAAAAGACCTACAATAACAAACCCAAAACAATTAAGAAAATGGGAATCGGAACATACATATGTATAATTACTTTAAATGTAAATGGATTAAATGCTCCCACCAAAAGATACATTTACCAGCCCTCTTATTTTCCTGTATAGTTTTCTTTTCAGTAGAGTTTGCTGTATAGAGAACACAGCATAATGTAGAACACAAAACAACGAAAAACTATTTAATATATATTGCCTCTTTTTCCAAAAAGCCAGTGAATTCACATTTACTGCCCCCAAAATGGTGTTTAAACTTTTTAATTAATGTTAATGTGAGTCAATGGACAGACGTTATCACGTTCTGAGTTCTGGATGTGTGTGGTCGTATGTCAAGAATCTGGGGATGGGGCTTCCCTGGTGGCGCAGTGGTTGAGAGTCCACCTGCCGATGCAGGGGACACGGGTTCATGACTCGTTCCAGGAGGATCCCACATGCTGTGGAGCGGCTGGGCCCGTGAGCCATGGCCACTGAGCCTGCGCCTCCGGAGCCTGTGCTCCGCTATGGGAGAGGCCACAACAGTGAGAGGCCCGCGTACCGCAAAAAAAAAGAATCTGGGGAGTCACTGCCTTCAGGGAGTTTACTGTTTGTAATTGTGGAGGTGCAGTGCATACAGAAAATGTTAGCAATAAGTATGGGACGCATGAGCCCTAGAGAAAGACATCGTGAAGTTGGACATTCGCATTTGGTGTGTGCTTAACGTGTTCGGGCCTTTTTAAAGTTTTTTCAAAACTAATCTCCACAATGACCCTGAGATGAAAGTATCATATCAGTTTTAAGTGATGAATAAATAGGGTCAGAAAGGCTAAGTGATTTACTCACTTTCACACTGCCAGTAAAAGGTAGAGCCAGTTTCAAATGTGGTTCTCTTTCTATCTGATTGCAAAAGGAGGAGAAAGGTAACTCCACATTTTATATCCTTGGAGATAATAAAAGTCTGAGATAATAGCATTTATAGAATAGAATTATGAGAAAAAGCTGGCATGGGAGGAGAGATGGCTTTACTTGTGTATATTGTTTCTGAAGCAATACTAGGACATATAAGAAGAAATATTCCATTATCAGATAGAGATTAAAAATCCTAGTTAAAAAAAGAAATCAGCCTTGGAGATGTGGGTATGGTATTCAACACTGTCTCACTGTAGACATAATGAAAAATAATAATAAATGAGCAAGTGTATTCTTGATTCCACACAACTAAATGATGCCATCTGGAAATTCAAATTTTAGGAGGTGTGATGAATAGTCGGCAAGGAGGGCTGTAACAATTCCTCCTGTGCCTGTGCATGCATGCAACGCCTCACATTAAAAATTGGAGCCTATTTTTTCTCCCTTGGAATACGGGTTAGACTTACTTGATCAATCGAATGTGGGAAAAGTGATGCTGTACTAGTTCGGGTCCTAGGTTTTATGTGACATGGCAGCTGCTGCTTTTATTCTTTTGCTATCCTGAGCCACCTGGTAAAGAAGTCTAGGCTGTCCATCTGGAGAAAGAGGCCACGTGGAGAGAGAGGCCCCAGCCAACAACCCAGCACTAAGGCCCCCAGCATGGGAGTAAGGCCATCCTGATCCTCCAGCCCAGCTACCATCTGAATGAGTGAGCGCCACCGACACAAGGAACCCTGCTCAAATTTCTGAATCACAAAGTCATGATTAATAAGTGTGTTTCGGGCTTCTCTGGTGGCACAGTGGTTGAGAGTCCGCCTGCCGATGCAGGGGATACGGGTTCGTGCCCCGGTCCGGGAAGATCCCACATGCCGCGGAACGGCTGGGCGGGTGAGCCGTGGCCGCTGAGCCTGCGCGTCCGGAACCTGTGCTCCGCGACAGGAGAGGCCACAACAGTGAGAGGCCCGCGTACCGCAAAAAAATAAATAAATAATAAATGTGTTTTGTTTTAGTCCACTACGTGTAGGGTACTGTGTTACCCAGTACTGCTAAAAGAGAGAAGAGACTGACAGTACATAATTAAACAAATATTTGCTTTTTCTTCCTGACAGGAAATGAAGCATTCTATTAAGAAACATAAAACAGGACTTGATAGCGAGCTGCAAAGGAGGTGGTAGAGAAGGGTTTGCATTGGGTGGTCAGAGAAGGCTTGCTGAGGAGGTAACATTTGAACAGAAAAGGAAGTTAGAGCACTGAATAGGTCACAGTGAGGAACCATGAACATCAGGAAAAAAATAATTCCCCAGTGTTTCATAATAGGTTATAATTGGCATGTCCAAAATCAAATTCCCATCTCTATATTGGCATCAATATAGAAGGCTCTTCACCATCTTTTCTTTTGTCTGTATTACTATTTGTATTTTAAAATGAGTTCATACACCATCTTCCTCAGAAAGGCCTGAGTTCTAACGTGAGCCAGTATCCTCTTCTACATCATCATTGCCAACGCATCTTCTTCTGGGAGAGTTGGAACATTTTACACAGCTTATTTCTTTTTACCCCAAACTTAAAGCTCATTTTGACCTTTCTAATCTCACAATATATATATATATTGTAGGTGAAACGGCAGTACTTTCTTTCCTCTATTTACATTACATTCACTATCCTTTCTTTTATTTTTATTTTATTATTATTTTTTAATTGCCTGTTGGATCCCAGCTTAAGCACATCACCAAAATTTAGATTAAATCAAAAAAAGGTTTTTTTCTCCCCCCTTTGGCCAATGGCTGCTTAATCTGTCACTGAAAAGTAGCAACAAAACAAAGCTTTTATCAACCAGAAAATGTACTGTGCTTCCTTTGGGAAGGTAAACAAGACAGCAGATATAGAAGCCTCACTCAAAGGGGGAAAAAAGAAACTGAAGGATTTTAAGAGTAACACCTGTCAAATGGAGCAGTAATGTGTACTGCTTGACAAAATAGGCTGGTGACTGTCAAAATAAATAATAAACCTTCCAGCTCTGACTAATGATAGAACTACACCGAAGACTTGAGGGAAGCATCCAACAAAATGCAAAATTGAAAGGAAAATTGGAACAATCAGCACAGCCTCCCAGCAGCTACATTTCAAGTAATTTTGGAAAAACTCAGACCATTCACCAGGTTTCATGGCAGATGGAAAAGTTCCAAAAACTCTTCTGATTGAGCATTCCTGTTTTGTTAGGAAATCACATCTATTCTGAAGGAGTGCCAAGAAGCTGGTTTCTGCTTTTTCAATACAGAAACAATCCTGCCGTGACTGTGGCGTTCTCTGTGCAGACATTCAGCTGACTGCCAATAATATCATCAGGAGGAGTGGGCAGAGCTGTAGCCCTTTGTAGGCAGAGTGGGGCAAATGGCAGAAAAGGCAGAGATCCAGGGAAAGGCCGTTTCTGATTCCTTTCTACGTCCATTTCTTCCCAGTTGAGGTACCTAGTTTTCTTTTTCCGTAGCTGCTTAGAGGATCATCTTAATTTTCCTTTCCAGAAAGCCAGATTTTCTAACGCGATTACAAAGAAAACTGCCCAAGAGTCTGCAGATAATGTTATGACCCTTTCCAGGGGCAGTTTCATTTAAACAAATTGTTTTGTGGAGGCCCCAAAACCCTTGATACATTTCTGCTCTAAAATTTAATAATACATCAAAAGTGGAAGAATATATTGTTTGTGGAAGAATTTTAAGCATCTCAAAAACATAGTTCTGCAAAAGCCATCTTGCTTCAGAAATTATCCACTTATGCCTCAAGTTCTTAGTTGCAGAGGTGAGGACTGGTTTGTCCCTCCGCCTGACTCCTTTAATTGTATTTTTTTCCCAGGCAAAGCTATTTGCTGGGCTCCCAAAGTCAAAGTGAAAGAAAGAGAAGGAAAAACACTAAACAGAGTTATCATTTCCCAAGGAGGGGCCACTTCTAGATATTATTTAGCCTACAGTAACATGACTTGCTTTCTCATTTAATTTTATTTATTTATGTTCTTCCATTATTTATTCCTCCTTTATCTGTTTCATGCATTATATTTATTGACTCTAGTTCCAAATATGTTTTTCATAAGAATTTGATTCTAAGTAAACAGTTTTGAGATGTGAAACAAGCAAAACATCAAATCTAAAAGCATACATTTGTTCCTTTCCAGCCAAAATTATTTCCTAAAATCTGCAATTAAAAGAAAATCCTGACCATTTAATTTATTTTAAACATTATCTCGGAGAGTTATACTAGTCTAAAATCTGCATTCTATATTATTTTGATAGCCATATTTATCACAGCAAAAAATCAAGAATACTCAGATTACAGAATGAATATCTGAACTCAGGACCATACCAGATATATGAGTAGCAAGTAATTGTCAAGATGTGTCATAAGTGAAGTGAAAGGTTGGTTCCCTCCAATAACCATGACTCACAAATGGACAGGAATCAGGATGTTTTGGCTTTTTACCTAGTGATTTCAACATTCTAGGATGATTTTATTCACCAGTCCTTTTGCTTGATCCATCCTACTCTAATAGAGGGTGACCCAACCCAGTCACCATCATGTCCAAGGAATCCTGCACTTCCTGCAGCAGTTATTCTGCTTGGCAGGACTGTCTTCTCTAAAACCTTCTCTGCTCATTATTCTTGCTGCCTCTGCAGGGTCAGTAATGTGTCTGCCAGTAAAGTGTTGTCTCCTTCCATTTCCTATTCCCATAACCACAAAAAGTAGAAGCAGTTCCCCAGTTGAGGAAAGAGCATTTGTCCATTAATAACCACACTAGTCTAGCAGTGAAATCCCCTGCTGATGCTCTAGTCATTTTTAACTTGGACTACTATAACCACATTCTGTGCTGTCTCCAAGGCTTTATTCTTCTTTCCAGTTTAAAATGATCTGCATTCTGCAGATCTAATCATTTTCTAGATGGACTTAACTTATGCCCGTGGGGAGAAAGAGCCTGGGCTTGACAATGTTGCATACAGGGAGTGTGGTGTGGAATGGGGAGATGTGTGTCTAAAAGGGCTATTTAAATATACCATATGATGACAGGGACCCAGCTTCATAGTTTTTTTGCATTCCAGGAATCAGGAACTCTCAAGATCTTGTTACAATTTTAATGACTACATTTGACAAATTATGGGAATTTGCTCTGCCTGTGTCCCAGCTTATTACATAGTATTTAAAAATATTTTATGTACAGCAAAATGATTTGACTTACAGCAAAATGATTTGACTTACATACATCATGAAATGATTACCACAATTAGTTTAGTGAACATCCATCATCTCTTATAGATACAAAATTAAAGAAATAGAAAAAACTGTTTTCCTTGAGAGGAGAACTCTTAGGGTTTCCTCTCTACACAACTTTCATATAGAACATACAGTACAGTTGATTATATTCATCTTGTTGTATGTTACATTCCTAGGACTTATTTATCTTATAACGTGAAGTCTGTAACTTTTGACTACCTTCATCCAATTCCCCTTCCCCTTACCCCCACCTCTGGTAACAAATCTGATCTCTTTTTCTATGAGTTTGTTTGTTGTTTTTGAAGTATAATTGACGTACAGCACTCTGTTAGTTCCTGTTACACAACATAGTGATTTAACATTTCCATACATCTCAAAATAATCATTACAATAAGTCTAGTTACCATCAGTCACCATACAAAGATATTACATAATTATTGACTGTATTCCCCACATCTTACATTTCATACTGGTGACTCATTTATTTTGCAACTGGAAGTGTGTACCTCTTAATCTCCCTTACCTATTTCCCTCAACCTGTCACCCCCCTGTTTGTTCTCTGTATCTGTAATTCTGTTTTTGTTTTGTTATGTTTGTTCATTTGTTTTTTAGATTCCACATATAAGTGAAATCATATAGTATTTGTCTTTCTCTGTCTGACTTATTTCACATAGCATAGTACCCTCTAGGTTCATCTATGTTTTTGCATATGGCAAATTTCATTCTTTTTTATGACTGAATAATATTCCATTGTATATAATACCACATCTTTATCCATTCATCGACTGATGGGCCCTTAGGTTGCTTCCATGTCTTGGTGTTGTAAATAATGCTGCAATGAACATAGGGTACATATGTCTTTTCTAATTAGTGTTTTCCTTTTTTTGGATAAATACCCAGGAGTGGAATTGCTGGATCTTATGGTAGTTCTATTTTTAATTTTTTGAAGAATCTCCATACTGTTTTCCATAGTGGCTGCACCAATTTACATTCCCACTAAAAGTGCAGAAGGGTTCCCTTTTCTCCACACCCTCTCCAGCACTTGTTGTTTGTTGTCTTTTTAATAATAGCCATTCTGACAGGTGTGAAGGGATATCTCACTGTGGTTTGATTTGCATTTCTCTGATGATTAGTGATGTT
The DNA here is from genome assembly GCF_964374135.1 of Grampus griseus. Classification (NCBI taxonomy): domain Eukaryota; kingdom Metazoa; phylum Chordata; class Mammalia; order Artiodactyla; family Delphinidae; genus Grampus; species Grampus griseus. The sequence goes on along the minus strand of NC_139007.1, from coordinate 25,853,097 downwards.
GAACATCATTTCGTGTCCCTGTTGACCATGAATATGTCTAACTTAGAAAAATGTCTATTCAGATTCTCTGCCTATTTTTTAATCAGGTTGTTTTTTTATGTTGAATTTTATGAGTTATTCGGTGTATTTTTGATATTAACCCTTTATCTGATATATTGTTTGCAAGTATATTCTCCCATTTAGTAGGTGGAATTTTTGTTTTGTTTCTTTCACTAAAAAGCCTTTTAGTTTGATGTAGTTTCATTTGTTTATTTTTGCTTTTGTTTCCCTTGCCTGAGGAGACATCCAAAAAAATACTACTAAGACCTATGTTAAAGAGCGTACTACCTCTGTAGACCTTAAACTTATACAGTGCTGTATGTCAATTATAACTCAATAAAACTGGAAGAAAAAAATAATAAAATTTTTTAAATTTAATAAATAAATAATAAATTAATAATTGAGAAAACATGCATCATACAGGAAACATTGTAAGACCTGAATGTAAGGCAAAGCTCTTATATTAAAGGGTAATTTGGGGAGAAATCTGCCTTACATTTATTTATTATCAGATTAAACAAACACATAGGTTGTGTGTGACATGTAGCAGATGCTCAATAAATGTGTTTCCTTCCATAAGCCGTATATATATAGATAGATAGATAGATAGATAGATAGATAGATAGATAGATATATGGTGTTTGTGTGTGTGCGCGCAACTTTTGCAAGCTGAAAAGCCACCAAGGAGTACTGCCATTGTTTAATAACTTCCTCTTGGATGCAGCCAATCAGCAGAGTCAATTTTTAAGAAACTCCTTGAGCAATAGGTACGTTGTCCACCAAAATCTGCAGATAAGAAAAGAGTAAAAGCAAGAGCAGCATGAGACAGTGATAGAAAAAGAGCAATTGTTTGCTACCCCTGGACATTGTTTAATTTCCTGGCATCCCAGACATTTTTGTGGCTTATAGTTTAGAATTACTATAGCCCTCTAAGAAAGAGTTAATTCATTACCAAATGGTGAGCCATTTCCTGTCTACTCAATTGTAGAATCAGAGTCAGCTCTATTTTATCAAAGGAACATTGGCTGTCACCCAGCATTAATCACTTTCAGAACAATTATGATTTATTTTAGACATAAGGCTATGGATCTCTATTTCCAGATTCCATTTTGGCAACTTTGAGCCTTACCTCTTATGTAAGATTATTGCTGAAAACAGTGCTTCTCCAAATTGTCTTCCTTCACTTTTTTTGTCTCTAAAAAAAAATTAACTACATTCAAGCTAGTGAACTGATGTGAGACCAATGCTAGCTCAAATATTGTTTGCATATAATTCTACACAGATGTGGAGCCAATAGGGAGCTAGATCACTGTGTGCTTTTATACGTCTTTTAGTTAAGTTAAAAATCCAAAAGCTAAATCTTGTGTTCTGGGACATGTGAATTTGACATTTCCTGGAGGCTATTAGAACCATAAACCAATGAATAGACTATATTCATCCATTTAAGTGGTTTGTGACTGTGAAAGACTAAATATTTACTGTGTGTTTTATCCTTAGATACAATATAATGATATCATCATTTTAATAGCTCTTTACTCAAATGTGGCTGCATCTCACTTAGATTTTAGAGACATGCATTTAAAATAGTTTGGGTCTCATTAACCATTTGAGTAAGGCCCAAGAATGACAAAATATATAGCAAGAGTTCAAGGCGTTGAAATTATGATTTTAGTTTTGATTTGTCTTCCCTCCTGGGTCTTGCACTATTTACCAAACTTTGCTCTAAATGTTCAGATAAGAAGATATATTTGTTCACACACAGTTAGTCAGAAGAAGGTTACTAACAGATCCCAGGCATCTGCATACAAATACAGGGCTACGCACACAAATAGGAATTGGGCAATGGAATGTGAATGAACCAGGACAAAACTGTGGCAGCCACTATGGAAGCAATGAAGGCAATGTGGCCCACTGCAGGCTGCATGAATGACCTTGTTGTATATAGGAAAATATAGTATTATCTCATAAAACCTATTATCTTGTCATTTGCTTTTCCTTTTAGAGTCCTACAAGTGCCTGAATGTTCTTCCTCTCATTATTTTCCCTGTGTAGACTCTTACGGTTTCTGGAAAGAAAATTGAGTTGGTATATTTGGTTAATATTCTTCTTCCCCTCTCCCTCCCATGTAGGATGAAAACAAAATCTGGTTTATTTTCAACCAGAAATGTAAGGACAACACTGACTAGTTTCTTCTTTTTTCACTTATATTAATTCTCAGTCTTTTGCATAGAAGAGAAATAAAACATACTGACTGACATAGACATTATCAAAATAAATTTATGGTTACCTCCCCTAAGGTGTACAAAGGATATGATCTATTAGGACTTTTGTACTAAGACTTTTGGAAAGCTCCATTCATAGCAGTTGACCTCAATGATTATTTCATAAATCATTATCCTAAAGCACCTATCTAAAATGTTTTATAATACCTTGGTTAGATCATTAGTCAAGCCATAGTTTATGTCATGATGAGGTAGAATCAAAATGAAAGAAATGAAAGCTAAGGGATTTTTTGGTTTTTAATATACTGATCCTTAATGAATGCTCAAAGAAAATCATGTATATACAAAGGGATAATGTTTCTTTCTATCCCACAGCAGCGGGGAAGTACACACATGTATATATGAGATTAAATGTAATGTTAATAATAAAGACTATAAACAACAAGGTCCTACTGTATAGCACAGAGATCTATACTCAATATCCTATTATAAACCATAATGGAAAAGAATATTAAAAAAATGTATATATATGTATAACTGAATCATTTTGCTCTACAGCCAAAATTAACACAACATTGTGAATCAACTATACTTCAACTATATGTAAATCAACTATAAAAAAATAATAAAGACAGTGATATACTAGATAGACATTAAAATATAAGTAAAATAAAACAAAGCAAATATTTAAAACAAAACAAAAACTCTCAGTTATTTATTGACTTTAACACTCAATTTCCTTATGCTATATGGGAAAGATATCTGCTGTGTAATACTTTACAAACTTATTGAAAGTATAAAATGAAACAATGTGCTTGAAAGAACTCTGAAAATCAAAAGCAACAGGTCATGAGAAGATGGTATTATTACTTCACTGGTAGTGCTGGCAAGTGAGGATATATGAGCAACACCTTGTGTCTGCCTTTTAAGTGGAAAAATCATACCCATAAAATGTCATGGGTAAAACAGTAAGGAGTTCTCAGCTTCCTTTGAACATAGCGGAAAGCTACACAGAAGAGATAACATTTGGACTTGATATTGGGGGTAAAGTAAGGGTTCTTCAAGTGGAGATAAAAGAAAACAGTACTCTGAACAGAGGAAACAATATGTACCCCTACAGATAAGCAAGAAAAATCATAATGAACTCATCAAACTTGTGGCTGAGATGGGGGAATGGGAAGATAGTGAACCAGAGGTGGCTGAAAACAAAACTGGTATATCAGGGTCATTCATGTGTTAGTCTGAGGAGTCAAGATTTTATTGCCTAATGGATGGAAACTCTTGGATTTTATTTATTTATTTATTTATTTATTATTGAAGTGTGGTTGATTTACAATATTATATTACTTTCAGGTGTATGGCATAGTGATTCAGTATTTTTACAGATTATACGCCATTAAAGTTTTCACAAGATAATGGCTATTATTCCCTGTGCTGTACAGTGTATCCTTGTTGCTTACCTATTTTATTCATAGTAGTTTGTACCTCTTAATCATATACACCTACCTTGCCCCTCCTCTCTTCCCTCTCCCCATTGGTAACCACTAGTTTGTGAACACTGGGGTGGGAAAGCTCTTGAATTTTTAAAATGGAAAATGTATAATACGATGTGTATTTTTGAAAAAGAAATTAATCTCAAGTCAGCAGTGTGGACCTGTTATGGAAAGGATTGGTAAACAGACTAGAAAGAAAAATGGCTAGGAGGTTATTACAATTATCCAGAAAGAAAGGATTAACAATCCATGCTAATTTGGTTGTCCTGAAAATGGTGAAGAAGGATGAGTTTGAGAGGTAGAGATATGGCAGAATTAATAAGATCTGTTAACCATTTAGAGTTGTGGAGTAAAGGAGAGGTAGTGATATGTCGGTGTGTTAGGGATTTCTGGTATATAAAATGGCAGTAATTCTCTAAGCATGTACTTAACACTCTACCAGAATGAAAAGTATATATTGCTCTAGTGTGGTTCTCTGCTGTGTTTGCCAGTAAGTAGTTTATTTCTTATTTGACCCTCTTCCCCACAGTATATAAAGCATTTTAAAAACATGTAAAGCAGATGCAAGTTAGCAATCCTTTCTTTTTAGTAATTTCTCAGATGAGATATAGAAGATTTAGGAAAAATTCCACTGTGCCCACCCCTTCTTATCATGCTTTCATTTGAACAGCATTCAGTCAAGTCCTGGGATTTCAGCCGGGGTCTTTCCTACATGATTGGTGGTGTGGTCATGAATCACTGTGACATGCATCTCCTGAGTTTTTTTCACCCAGTTCACTGATATACTTTGTTCAAGAGTGCAAATGTTCATGGTAAAAACTTACTTATCTCTTTCTGTCTGTTTAATGCATGACCTTAAAATGCCTGCATCATTGCTCTCTGGACAGCTCACACTCTAACCTCCCATGAGGCAGGAATTGAGCTTAATTAATTCCTGTTTATAACACTCAATACTGTCTTCTAAAAATATGGACATTTAATAAATGTTTTGGTGATAGTGGAATAATTTGTCTCTTCTAGGGTGCATCCCTTTCAACTGAACCTAGAACAGCATACATTGTACTGGTTTAGGGAGGATAAATGTAATTCCATGACAATTAAAAATGATAGGAGGAGTAAAAACCCATCCATCTGCCTAATGACTAAACTTCAGTGGTGAAGATTTGATAATTCTAGTGAAGTTGTTAGTGGAAGAGTCTTTTATTTTAACACATTTTAAAAATTCAGGGAAGTTTGACTGCTCCTGCTAGCTCAGTAGTGTCGAGTCTCTTGAGGCAACCTCAGTGAACTCAGGAAAAGGAGAGGATCGGTATTTGCACTTTAGAACAAAAGAAAACATGATTTGTTTCTGTTTAAATTAATTCAATCTTTGTTCATATTGTTTCCAATATGGTACCCAAATCAAAGAATTTAAGTTCCCCCTTACACACACACATATACACGTGTGTGTGTGTGTATGTATATATACATATATACATATGACCTTATATAAAATATATATGTGTATCTTCCCCTTGGAAAATAATCATTTTTCTTTATGTTTTATTACTTGAAAAGATTAAAAGATTATTATATTCAACTTCTTGCCTCTAAAAGCTGCTTATCAACTGAAATGGGTATATATCAATTAAAATAAGCTTTTATTGATAGAATTTAAGAATTAGATTTTTTTTTATTGATTTAGTTTGTGTATGGACTTGTGTGTGTGTGTGTTTTAATACCTACAAAAATTGACCCATGCGGTCCCTAGGGACTGCTTGCTGAAAACTTGGCTGATTGGGTAAGTCTTCTTTTCATAGTCATATAATCAGTACTGTTTAAAAAAAATGTTTTTTTAATTAATTAAATTTAAAAAAATCTCAAAATGAAGCAAAACAGATTTGTAAAAATTTCTCATTCTTACCAGAACACATTTTACAAATCTGTTCTATCTAGGTTAACATGTATTTTCAAACAACAGGAACATTAAAAGTACAGTATAACTCTGTGTCCTAGGCTATTGAATAATTTCTTCTTGCTCAGGCCCCAGAGCAGAAGTGCATTGGTTATTTCAATGACTTAGAGAAAGCATTACCTGAGTATTTTCAAATCAAGCTTTTTGTTTCCAGCCAAGCCTGTTAAAGCAACCATTGTGATTATACTGTATTCCTTACTAACATATAATACACATTCAATTTAATTCTTTTGCTGCAGTTATTTTTGTGGTAGATGGTGAGTTCTAAAAAAGAAACAATACACTCACGTCAGTAGTTTTTTGTATGCATCAGGAATAGGATATTTAGAATTTCATTTGTAGAATTTTAAATCATGGAGTTGATTTTGTAGATACCACTGAAATATTTAAGAGACACAGTCTTATTTTAGAAAATGTAGTTCCCATTTTATCATTTATATTTATGTTCCAGTAAATTTGCTTTCTCCTTTGATTTAATTTTATCCACTGAAAAATTGCCTCTGATGTGTTTTGCATTTCCCGCCCCTCTCCAGATGTGTCCTTCCATGTTTCACCACCAGCAGATTTACTCTGGTGTTGTTAGCAATTTCTGCCACCACAGAAAGTTATGCTTTAGTTTTTTCCTGTGGTCCCCTTGCAAAGGTGTAAGCGAAAATGAGCTACATTTCAGTTCAAAAGGACATTTCTGTCCAGTGAAGCTACTTAGTTGTTTCTTTGAAAATTTAATTTTTATGCCTAAAAATAACCATTGTTACCTTCTATTGACATTTTGAGACAAATTTTACTATTCCTAATGGTATTTCCCTTGAGTTAACATTTTTTATTTATATACTTGATTTTTTAAAGGTTTCTTGAATTCATAATTAAATGTATTATGTCCATGACTTCTAAAGTGTGTATATCTAGCTTTATATTTTTAATCAATAGAAAAACATTAAAAACACGGTTTAATCTTCCCCACCGAGGGGACCTCTTTGGGTCTAAGTGCTGACACTCTGCCACCTCTGACAGGTAATTTGAAATACTTCAACGTTACTTTTCCTAGTTGTGAGGATAGGACCAAAAGACTTGCACTTTTTATTTATTTATTTATTTATACCAATAAATACCTTTATATTAAAAAGAAAACAAAACACTAGTACGAGAGTCCAGGTATCTATCTTCAGAGCCTGTGCTATCATGAACCATGTAATAATGTGTTGTGTTTTTTTTTAAAAAAAAGAGTTTGACTATGTTTCTTGTGTCTAGATAAGCAAGAAGACAAAACTGAAATATATCATAGATCTAGCAAAGACGGTTTGGAATTTGAGAAGTCACAGTCTGTATTAGTTGGGTTTTTTATTTATAAGACAGGCAAGCTCCCAGTAAAAATGTAAGGACTTGCACTTTAATGCCTTAAACTCATTTAAGAGAAAGATGTCGATTCCCTATTATGTTTCTACAGTGGCAATACAAATGTTGCTATAATAAAATTAATAATGATGATAGTAAGAATTTACCAAATACTTTCTGGGTGTCAGACATTATGATAACGCTCGCATCAGTAAGAATAGGACAGGTTATCCTCTTGTAGAACAATCCCCAAGTCACCTCTGATGTCCAGCATGAGTCAACATGAAGGCCTAAGCTGAAGGAGGCCCCTTCTCCATAAATGTTTCTGCGGTACTTCCAGCAGGGGAGAGGAGGTATGGCAAATCTTAATTGGCCCCTCTGAAAGTTTCTGCATGCAGCTCCCTGCTGTCAAAGCAAGTCAACTTTTAACTTTCAAGGCAAGTCACTAGGCCATGCCTAACTCCAAAGATGGTAGAAGGTGTAATCCTATCATACATCAAGAAGAAACAATATGTGTGAGCAGCCCTAAAATTCTGAGGGTCTTCTACAATCCTCAAATCAGCTTCTCCAATAAACATCAGGACTTTTTGCTAGCTCTGTCAAGCTCTATTTCCTTACCTTGCTTTATTTTCTTTAAAGTGGCTATAAATGTATGAACTTCTATTGTTTATTTGTTCTGTCGGTATAGATATGGATAGATATGAATACATTCATAGCTAGAATGTACTCTCCATGAGGGCAAAAACTTTCCTCCTTTCCTTTCCTCCTCTTCCCTTTCCTTTCCTTTTCTTTCTTCCTCCCCCCCCCCCCCCACTTAACTCTGTCCAATACTTTCATTAGCACCTGGCGCATAATAAATATATGAATGAATTATATACAGTTTACAAATAAGGAAACTGAATCTTAGAGATATTAAGTAACTTAAGTAAGATGATAAAACCATGAAGTAGCAGAGCTGAGATTCAGAGCCCAAGGTTTAAAACACTCAGCTGTAAAAGCTGCTGTGCTCGACAACTACATAGGCTAGTGGGAAAGACGTATAGAATTGTGAGGTAACGTGAAAAAATTCTATAAGAGAAGCGTATACAAATTACTATGGAGTTACAGAGGAGTAAAATCTCGCCATTAGGTACAGCATATTTGAAGGTGATGAAAATAGTAGGAAGGAAGATTTCATGGAGTACTGTGCTGGATTTCCAGTGCTATCTTGAGGATGTGTTTACTACTTTGAAGTTACTTCTTTGATTTTCTGCTATGAGCTAGGCATGTGCTAGCTTCTAAGGATACAGAAATACCCGAGAGAGGAAAAATCTTTGCCCTTCTAGTGCCTCTAGTCTCATGAGTTACATGCCAGACACGCGCAGACAAAAATCAATCCTCAGTGAGAGGCTGACAGTCTCCTCTGTAGCTTGTGGAGGAACAGGTGTGGACGAAGAGGAGTTTTTACAGGGGTCAAGTGAGCAGATGTTGACAGGACCACACCCCGCAGAGAGGTCTGTGGGAGCTATTGACTCCAAAGGCCGTCCCAGCTCACGATCATGGAACAGGATGAAACAGGGCCTGGGTCCCTGCTGTATTCCTTCTTCTCTCTTTACTAAAGCACCCCTCCCCCAATCACATTCTTCTACATTACTTTACAGGCAGGTTCAGGGAAAAGAAAAAACACAACTTGTCATAAGACAGACTTAGGGCAAGCACCCAGAAAGAAAATACTTAAACTATCAGTCTTCTGCACTTAGAAGGATGTGAAATTTGACTCTTCCGAAATAAATGGGGAAAGCGTCATTCTTATCAATAACATACATTGATTAACTTCTGAGTTCAGGGCATGTTTGCAACGTTTTAGTTAAGGGACAGTGGATGGTATGAGAATGGTAGATAATGATACATTTAGACATTCTCAGCCAAAAGTAAGTGGTAAAGGCAGTAAGTCTATTAACATTCAGAGGAAGGAGTGGCAGCCAAGGGATACAGTGGATGCTGGGATGTGGTCAGTAAAGCAGCACTTTCCAGACAAGTAGAACAAGGAGTTATCAAAGTGAGGAGTTACCTCATTGAAGCCTATGCTTGGCTGCCTATGATATAAAGCCCCAAGATAACAGTGTCTTTTAAAAAGATCAATTTTATTTGTCTCTTACTAGAAAAATCCTTAAGTATGTGGTAGATTATGATATGGTATTTCCCCAGAATCCTCTTTTTGTTCTGTCATTTATTCTGGGGGAAAAATGACTGCATGCTCAAAGGAGTAATAGCCCACAGTTAAATAAAGGAACTATTTATAAAGGTGTCGAAAAGATTAAGAGCAACAAAAGAAAATGTTGAAGATCCCAAGAACTAGTGACAGAGGGAAGCCAACATATCCTCAGGCTGCTCCAGGAATTTAGAGCTGTGGCCATAGACAGAGGGACACAGCTGCTGCTAAACAGCAGCTCAGCAGAGAGCAAGTGTAGGGAATGAACAAATAATCAATCTTTCCCATTGCCTTATTGCATCCCGTTGGCCAAACACAACAAGAAGCTACAGGGCAAGAGAGTCCAGGGGATACTTTCAGCCTCTCAGAGAACAGAACAGGGTGTAGAAAAGTAAAGAATTGAACCAGAAGAACACACAGAAAAATCAACACAATTTTCAATCAACCCCTCAGCATTGTACCCCTTAACATCTGTTCTTGTCTTTTTTTTTTTTTCCATTTCGGTGGCTTGAGTCATAAAATCACTTGGTGTCCCGTGGTTAGGCATTAAGAGTTTACCAGGACTTAAGAGTATGCCAGGAGCTAATTGTCAAGTCGAGTATAGCTATTTGGCAGGATAGGGCATGGGTTTAATCTAAAATCCAAGAGGCCTCTGCTGCTATTCTCATGTTTCCACTTGCTAGAGACCTCACAAAGTATTTCCGTGTACCACAGCCCTTCGCAGGACCACTGTGCCTGCCGGGTCCTAAGGACCATATGTCAGGGAAGCGTGCACTGCAGCCTAGACCTGCTGTGTAGCCTTCTCTGGCTTTGGGCCCCACTCAATACTATAGCCTTAAAGACCACTTGGTAAACATATCGAAACAACATGCCCAGGTATTTTATGTTATTTGCTTTAAAATCTAAAGAAGTTAATCAACCATTATGCCTATTTTGGGGGGAAGGGTATTGAAAAGTGCAGCAACTTATCTTTTACTTTAAGAGAGTATCCCTAGATATTCCCCACCTAAGAAACGCCAAGAAACTTCATGGATTTTGCAGGCCAGCACGTATCAAAATATGGTGCTTGTTACTTTCTTCTTACCTGTTTCAATTAGCTTAATGCAATGGATCAGCGTGCCACAAGCAACCAGATAAAGAAAGAAAATTCATCTGTACTAGATTATGACAGAGAGCAGAAGAATTGTCATAGAACTGAAAAAGAAAAAAAGATGGTAAAAAAGATGGTAAATAGTGTTTGTGATGTGTGAAGACAATCTGTTTCTGATTATGTTAATTAGCTGGCCATTAAAAACAGTGTTTTTTAGGGTGAAGGGTGATAGCATACCAGGGTCTAGGGCATCCATTCACTTGCTCCAGTGAAGACACCATGTCCAGAACTGTAGATACAAATTGTCATATTTTCTGATGGTTATAAAGGTTGTTATAATACACAGTCATTCTCCAAGATCCCTCTAACTTTTGCAGTAGTCAAACCGGAAAGTTAAATGGGTAGAAAATGAAAACATCCACTCCATTATCTCTTAAGTCCTTGGTTGGCGACAATAAGGTCTGCAGTACCCACCAGGAATGTGGTATTGCTTTTGGTTTGGTATCTTTTTATTTAGTATCTTGAGGGAGAACACCACTAGAGGAAATTATATGGAACATTTCTACAATAATAGCCCTCATTCCATAGCTCAGAGGACCAATGTGAGGACTCTGTCAGTTACTAAGTATATATATTTACTCCAAAATATCTCAGGCCTAGGGAAATAACAGGAGAAACAATCCCAATGGATTTAGTGTAAAATTGGCTTTGCCAAGATTGCATCTCTCACCTGATCTCCATTACCCCTAATTGACCAGAGGACCACATGGTTCCACTTAGAGCCAGCATCTAATAATCATGTAAGGTCTGGCCATTTGCTTTTTCTCAGTCACATTGTTAAGGGATTATAGCCTTGGGAGAGGACTTGGAGGAAGATTCACAGTACAGGGTTGAGGCCCTTTTCAAGGGTTTTTCCTCAAAGAGGGCTGGCCTCCCTGCCAATCATTCTGGGTCTATGAGATAGTTTACATTTTAGAACCTAACAAGAGGCCGTGAACCTCACCATGGTATTTCAAGTCTTAATTTTGCTCAGCAGGCCTGGAATGTTCTGCTTAAAAGTCAAACAGCGCATTAAGAGGTTGCCCAGCAATTTCATTCCCAGAGCCCTGGGAATAATTAGCCACTGCTGTAGACCTCTGCAGCTGATTATGGTAATTGTGCCCACTATATAGCTAAGGGTAACCTGCCAGCACCTGACCTCTCCACGCTGGGAGCCATCTTTTCCGCAGGGAGCCTAGTTCCATGGTAGCAGACTCGCTGTCTTCCTGAGCCCATAGAGAGCAGCCACCGTAGCCCTGTTCGTGAATTCTGGTGATCCCCTCAGCCATGGACTCCTTAGTGCATTAGTGAAGAGAATTTCCTGCAAGTTGACAACTGTCTCGGCATGGAAGCAGTTCCCTCCTGGTGAAGGCCCTTCTCTGTGTCATGTTTGAATCTGATTCTCATTTGGAGAATGGAGTCGATGAGAATCAGCATCTCCTTGTGAAGTATCTGCACCAGGTAACATGATTTAAAGATTTTTGTTTCATTTCGCATTGTTTTTTGGTTTCCAACGTGAGACGGGACTGGTTCTCTTCGGCAGGAATGAGTGGTTGGAGAGGGAGGATGGTAGGAGGGGCTGCTCCATCAGAATGCTACGTTCAGGCAGATTTGAGGGTTCAGATTCTCAGCCTCATCTGTGTGTGTCTAACTGAACGCAAGCCACATCTCAGGGCCCTGGTTCTTCCCAACTACTACTGTTAACTTATCATAAGAGACCTGGTGGGACTGTGCAGTTTAGTTTTATGCATCTGCGCCGACTTTCACGATCAGTCTATTCCCATATACACAGTGTCCGGGGAGCTGCTAAATATTGGTCATCCAGGATGTAGTGAAAAAGTATGTAGTGTAGCTTAAGAAAGGCTTGAGTTCAAAGCCTTCCTCTATCAGAATTGCTAGTTATATCTCTACTTATCCTTGTTTGTTTTATTGTTAAAATTCGAGTATTGTTTTTTTTCCATGCTGCATGTAAGGAGTAAATGAGAGGACATGTATAATGTTCCCCGTGAAAGCAGTGCTCGCTATGAATTCCCATTTCCATCTTTCCCTTTCTTTTCTTTCCTCTCCCTTTCTTTTACCTGCCTCAGTATAACTTTACAAAACAGTACTGCTGTAGTCCCCACTTCACCTCAAGAATTCAAAACCTTCTAAATCCCCTGCCTTTAAGGAAATATAAAAATGCTAGAGACACCATTGTATGTCCTCGCAGTATCCCTTAACACAGAAAACATTATTAGAGGAAGTATTACTAAAGCATTGTAAACATCTTGGGAAAATAATAACTCAGATATTCAAAATTTTGTAACATTAGCTATGTAAACAAAATGAAAACAAGTTTTATGAAGATCATAAATATTGCACATTTCAATTCTGTTAATTTTTTTTCAATTCTGTTAATTTTAAGGACACTGTTTCCCAAATATAAAACAGGAGTTGGAAACCTGTAAGAACTTCAATAATTGAGTCTCTGTTCTGTGCCCTTTGAGGGCTAGTGATAAATCTGATAGGTGGGGTTGTTTTTGACTTCCCGTTAATATTTCCTCATTAATCATTTGAAAAGAATTAACAGTGCCAGAGGGGAAAGATTTTTTTCTTTTTTTCTTATTCTTATTTACAAACAGCCGTTTGTTTCATTTCAGTTTTATTCAGTGATTCCAAATTGGTCAATAAAATGCTAATGATTGCCAACATACTATATTTCTCCCTGGGAGATCATCATTTAATTCTAACAAATGCCAGTTGGATACTTGTTAAAACAGCAGGAACTAATTCATAGATTCGAGCTAAATAAATAAAGTTTGATTGCATATTTGTTCCACTCAGCTTTGATGACTAACGCTGTTAGAGAGGTGCTTCGTATAAATTACCTTGGAAAGGCCTGATAACCAAGTCTCAGCGATAAAACTGACATGATAAAACAGTGTTGTGCGTCTAAGTATCACCTGTTTGTGTCCCTGTAAATGAGCATTAGCTCTTGAAACTCACCGTCTGAAATTCTAGGGCAGCCCTAGAATTTCAAGCCCCATAATGGAGACCTTCAGGAACCTACTTTTCCAAAGGGTCTCTGTGTTAGCCCACCCACTCCCAATTCAAAAATCCTGCTAAGATTAAGGATAATCCTAGAACATTACAAGATGATTTTAACTACCTTAACATAAAAGTGAGTTGAAGGAAATAATGTTCACTTTGAAATAGACTTTCATAGGTGCTCTACTTGAAGCTTCTTTTGATTTCTTGGGGAAATCTACACTTTCAAAAATTCATCTTTGAATCGACTTCTAGTAAAACATTTCTCAGGGCTTGCTTTTGGGGAATATGACCACTGTCTTATTTGTGTTTAGCTAGCATGATTTACCCTCCAATGTAGTCTCTCTGTCTGTTATTTACATAAGATCAGCAAAGTGTCTATGTGTTTACCCTACTAGGGCCTTAGTTTGTAGCTTCATTTTACAATAGTCAAAAAAGTACAGAAAACCAAAAGCTCAGTTGTTTATCTTGATGTTTTACCAAATATCACATAAGAAACAAATTATGTGTAACTTTTCTTTAATTTTTAAAATTTGGTGTAATTTCTTTAAAAGTTATCAGAATCACAGAAAAAAGTTGAGGTAAATAGAAAAGTGACAGGTCATAAATCTTTTATTCGGAATTGAAGAGAAAAGAAACTGAGGACTTCCTGTAAGTAATTTTAATAGATCCAATAAGGACATGGAATGATTCTCTGGTTGCTGGTTATTTTCTTTTTATAATTGCCAAACAACGGTCTTTATATAACCTTCCTTCTCCAATATCACTAATATTCAGAGAGAAGATTTTTAAGCAGGTTCTTTAATATAAAGATTCACATTTAGCAATACTTTTGCCTAGAGACTGTGTGTTTGTTAGAGATCAAACAGCTTCTAATCTCAGAATGAAAACTCAAAGAAATAGACAAAAACTTTACACAGGGCTCTTCTTGACATAGTAAGAAGCAGTTACAAAGATTTTAAAGTTGCAGTATACACATTGAAAAAAGGCTCTAATACTTCTTTATTGTATGTATGAATTTTCTGTTATTACTAACAGTATTTGATTAAACTGTTGACTGTATTTTTAAATTCCAAATTATGAATGTCAGCAATGTTATCACATTCATGTACTTCTATGTAGAATGATTTATCTCACCTGAGGTGACCAGCAAGTTCATACTGATGGCATCCCCAGGTGATGGACAATTACTATGTTACTAATTAGTTAAAGATCTCTTAGGTTATTCAAATATAAAATGGTGGTTTAATATGTATTTGTGTACAGAATCATCATACCTTGTTTCTTTGGCATAATTGGAATGAAAGGATATGAGCTATCTTTAATATACATCTGAACAACAGGGATGATTCTGAAATAGAGTTGAATCAGAAACCATTAAAGTTTTTAAATGGAAAAAAATGAGCACAGGCAATAAAGTGTATAAGAGAAATAGAGAACCTCTAGAGAAAAGTTAAAAGGCTAAAATCTGAGAAATAAATGTTTATTAAAAGGTGACAGCTAACTGACTAACAAATGTATATTGAGCATCTTGTGTATGCAGAATACCATGCTTGACCCCAGGTCAGTAATGAGTTCTTTACACTTGTGGGTAGATGTGCCCAAGAGATAGTCATTTATCAATGCGTTAACAGTTTACTTGTTATTCTGTAGTGTTGGGGAGAGATAAAAATAAAACCACTTTTCACTTGATGCTCCAAATAATGAAAAGTTAAAAGGAAGAGATCTCCTAATTCTGCTTATTTCTACAGACCACATAAAAACTCAGAGGCTGGGTTCCTCCTCACACAGTGATTATGCACTCACTGTGTGCCGAGAGCTGCTCTATGCTTTAAAACACCTGCCATTAGTTGAGTACCTACTGTGTGCAGACAATGTTTAGTGCTTCATATGTATTAGCAGTTTTCGAAACCAGTTTTGGGTGTACCTATTTTACAACAGATGACTCCAAAGTTCAGAGAATTAAGCAAATTACTTGAGTTTACAGAGCTATTGAGGGGATGAGGCAAACAGGAAATCTCTGTCACCCCACAGCTGATAAATTTTCTGCTAAATTCCAGAGCCACCTTTGAGGCATTGTGACCTTGATGACAAAAATTTACCATTAAGGTGTTGGGTGAATCTATACTTGTAATCTCACCATAATATTCAATTAACCCATCCACACTTTGACCAGTTACCTTCCAATACATCGAAATGCACTCTTTTTCATCAGACACAAATCATCATGTTAATGTAACAGAAAAATTGCTAACTGGTCTCCTTTTTATCTACACCTCCTTTTTTCCCCCTGGGATTTAAGAAAACCTCTAAAACAGTAGTTTATTGGTGTTTTAAAATCTCAGTGATACAAGTAAGTCAGTGATGAGAATGAAAATAGTTTCCATTTAGCTGTAGTTCATAACTTCTTTCTTTTACTCCCATTCCACAGAAGACTTTATATAAATTTAATAATTCACTTCACGTAAGACACTTTATTAGAGGTTAAAATCACTTGGGCTCAAACTAGACCCGACAAGATTAATGGTGCTAAAGAATATAAATAAATAACTACAAAATGTTGATGTTGTAATTAAAGGGACATGATAGAGCAGATATCAAAGCTACCTTGAAAACAACTTATGTCTAGCTTGCATAAGAAAAAGTATGGAATGTCTACTATGTTCCAGACCCTAGTAGGTAGTGTAAATAAAATGGTATAGTCCCCAAACACATGGAGCTTACAGACATGAAACAGATTTACACAAATAAGTATAAAATTACAGCATTTTATAGTTCTAGGAAGGAAAGAATACTGAGAAAAATAATAATGAAGTAAGATTGAGATATTATAGAAAAACTCATAGAAAATAGCATTTTAGGTAAGCATTGAAGGGCAAGTTAGAATAGACAGGTGAAAAATGGGAAGGGGAGTGTGCTAGGCAGACCCTCTACTGCAAAGTGTTTAGTACATTTAAGGAATTGAAATATCTGTTGGAACCTGGTGACTCAGGCAGAAACTAGAGCAAGATGATATCATTTAAAATAAGCAATGGCCAGACTCTGTAGACTTTAGGCCTAGCATATTAAAAATGAGTACGTCATAGTAAGGGAAAGATATTAAGGGTTTTAATCATGGGATTGAGGTCATTTGGTTTAGTTATAGCAGGGTCACAATTTAATTAAAACAACATTACAAATGTGCATAAAAACATATGTATTATGTTGCTTGTTTATAGGTTCTCATATTTGTCTTTGATTTCCTCCTATCTCTTACCCATGGATCAGCATGGGGTGGAAATAACTAAATTCTTGATTTTACATAAAGATTAATCAGACGTGATAGTTAGTTCCTTTGATGTTTTAATCTTTCTTGGATAAAACACCATGTCTCTCATTAGGCTTCCCTCTCCACTCCCTGACTCTCTCCCTAAGGTGTCTTTTGGATATTTCCAAGGTGCAGGATAGCTGGGTGCTATCATGGGGGTGGGAAATGGAGAAAGAAGTGATGTTATTTTCAGATTCTCCTCTTTCTGTGGATTCTTCTTCCCTCCTGCACCCCTACACTCTACACCCAATTCCCCAGATCAGAAAGGAGCAAGTTTTCAGGTTACTTCCCCTGTGTCAAACCCTCTTAATACCAGGAAGCAGCACTCATTGCCACACACGGAAGGGGAGTTTTTTCCAACAATTAACAATTTTTAAATTATGACATGAAGTTTGTATAATGTGTAACGATTTTCCAGAAGAAAGATGAAGTGGTTTGCCCTATAATGGCAACAGAGGAGATAGTGAGAAATGAAAGAGTAGATGGAGGTCCACAGTGATAGATAAGGGGAGACAGAGGAAGGAAATGTCTAACATTGTACCATACATCTTAACTAAATGAATGTTCCCCCCAATTCTTCAATATTTACTTATTTTATGTGTTTAAACATATTTAAATTGAAATCTACCATATCAGGAAGAAAAAGCATCCTCTTACTAAAATATATAAGGAAATTTTCTTGTATTAAGAGCTTTGGAAAGACTTCTTCAATGCTATTCTTCTGATTTCATTTTTTTTAAACTTATAATATTTGGATAACCCATTCTTCCATGGCTGACAAGAATAAAAGATTGTCAACTTTGATGGTGCAATTACTAAGTCCCAACATTTTATCTTTACACTCTTATTTGTAATCATGTTCCCCCATTGCTGTTTATGTGGACCATGGTATCATGATTTGCATGTAAACTTTATCTAAAGTTGAAGAACTAAATGTTATTTTCTGTCACCTAATAATTCAAATTCTAAGAGAAATTACATTAATACATACATTCAGATGTATTATATAGGATGCCAAATACAGATAATAGAAGGTTAAAAACCTCCATATTAGGTTAGTCAAAAAGAGCTTATTGAGCACTTATGTTTTAGGTAGTGTTCTAGACACTAGAGCTATAGCATGAACAAAACCAGCTAAAGCCCTGCTGTCATGGAGGTTATAATCCAGTTTGAGGAGACATGTAATAAAATGAATTATTTTTTCATATTAAAAAGTAATAAGTGCTTTGGATAGAAATAAACCACGGAAGGTGATGGAGAACTCTGGGTAAGGACATAGTTGCAATTTTAAACAGGCCAGCCCAAGAAAGTTCTCATTAGGAAGTGCCGCTTAAGTAAAGATAGAAGGTTAGAGTGCAAGCCTGTGAGTTTCTAACAGAAGAAGGTTCCAGGAAGACACGAGCAAGTTAAAAAGTCCTGAGAGGAGTGAGCCTTGGGTATGATGCAGGGAGGCCTGTGGAGCTGGGGCAGAGCAGAAAGAGAGGAGGTCACCGTAGCAAAGAGAAGCTGGATCAGGTAGTGCTGTGTGCACTGGACAGGAGTCTCCCTGCAAAACCCATCTGTTCTGCCACTGTCTGGAACACACAGACATGCTAAGAGTGAATACCAAAACCTAGCTATGCAATTTGAGTGAGTTTAATAAAAATGTCTTTCTTTCAGAAAAGACAGCTTTCCATTTGTCTCAGCTAGCTTTTCATTCAAATTTTTGAAAGGTATCCATGCACCCAGCATTATATTAGTCTCCTAGTGGGTGAAAAATACATCATCCTGGTCTTTAAATGCATTGATAGTTACTCTCAAATTTGGGGTCATGAAAAACACCTGGTAAGCTTGCTGAGCATTTATATTATAATGTCCAATTCCCAGAGATACTGATTCAGAAGTTCTAGAATGGGAACAAAAGTCTTTATTTTATTAGACACTCATTTACTTTGGAGTTAGTCTAGGAACCACAGTTTAAGAATCAGTTATCCAGCTGGTATGTTGTACCTTCAAAATAGTAACAGGTTATATATCTTCAGAATTGTATTTCTGCTTAAGAATACATAATTATAACTAAAGAACTTTTGAGTCTTTATTAGTTTAATACCTGTCCTTCCAGCTAGAGGAAGTTAAACTGATGAAGTTTACACCTGCTAGATACTTCTCTGTGATGTAGAAGGCAGGATAATTTGCTGAGAGTAAGAAGGAACGGAGGAAAGGACCAGGAGATTAAAATGTAGGAAATGCACACGGCGTACTACAAGACAATGATGCAAGAAGGAAAACCGCCCTAAAATAGCCTTCCTGAACCAACCATCTGTACTAGGTTCCCTTGCACAGGATTCTCATAAAATCCTCTCGTATCTCACAAAGAAGCGTGTACAGTGCATTAATGAGTAACCAGAGTTTTAGACAAGAAAATAATTTGCCCTTGGTTATTCAAGTAGAAAAAAAAAGGATAGGAAAGCTGAGCTTCAAACCCACGTGCATCTACTTCCAAAGCCATGTTCTATTAACTGTACTTTCTGTCTGCCTCCGGTATAGTAAAATAAATTTCAAGAGTGACCCTAACTGTGTAAGGAAGTTTTTACATTGAATTTTTAAACTCCATTCTTCACATTCCATATACTGGTCTTTGTCCTACTCTTCTCTAAGCCCATTTTCATATGACAATATAGTTCTTTAAAGATAAGTTCCATGTTGCTCACATCTACTATATCTAAGACTAGTTCTGAGGTAGTTTTGGGCTAATACAGCAGTCATTAAATCTTCCCATAAGTTCCTAGATGTTTAATATAGCTGAATGATCTTGGGAATACTGCTGAACCCCTGAATTTCATTTTCCCAACCTATGAAACTGTAAAATGAAGATAAAAATGGTACTAACTCATAGTTATATATATACTATATATGTAACTATATATGGTGTATATATCTACACACATATATGTGTATGTACATAC
Organism: Grampus griseus; assembly: GCF_964374135.1. Lineage (NCBI taxonomy): Eukaryota > Metazoa > Chordata > Mammalia > Artiodactyla > Delphinidae > Grampus > Grampus griseus. The sequence continues at coordinate 25,833,458 of NC_139007.1, read as the reverse complement.
ATATAAAATGTAAAAAACTTTATACAGTGCTTAAAATTGTGCAGGGTACATGGTAAGACTAGGTGAGGTATGTATTATAGCTGTCATCATCACCATCACCTGTGGTTTACAATGATACAGAATTGACTCTTTAGCATGTGTTCCTTGTTTTCCACGTTACATTGCTTTAAGTAAGAATTTCTCTTCCTTAATTAAAAAATATAAAAATAAAGCCTATTTATACCACACTCATACTCACAGAAGAGAGCCAGTTCCCATTATCTTTACATTGAAATAAAAATGTTTCTATGTGTCTAATATAATATGTAAAAGTATTATCATTCTTCATAGACTGTAAAGTATAAACCCAAAGAACTGAATAGGGGTCCTAACTCATTTTCTATTTTGATAATTTATAATGAAGCCTTATAATTTGCCTTGGAAATTTTTCTAAAGGTGATATTTTACATTTAAACCAGAATGGAGCATACAGACTCCTCTCTCAGGAATTACTGAGGAAAAGACTCCCAGACCTGGGGAGCAACCCAAAATGATAACCTTTACCACCTGGCAAAACAATTCTAAGGTTGTTTCCCAGCCCAGACTGATAAACGACGATTGCCCTTCTCTTAGCCAGGTGACTAACCAAGTGAACTATAGGACAAAGAATAGCTAGAATTTACTCCCGTTAAAAGAGGCTATTTGAAAAGGTAATTTCAACAGCAAGGGTGGATTTGTAAGAGTTTCGTGTAATGATAATTGTATATAAAAATTAAGCTCTAAAGCACAAGTGTAAGAAATACTTTAATGATTCAATAGAGAAAAATTACATCTTAATTTAATCTGAGAACTATTTCTAGACTGACACTGATGCTGAACTTCTAGAAAACACACTATACGTTCAAGTAATTTTTGAATCTTGTTAAATGCTTTTTAATGATGATGGGTTCTTTGAATCCAGTGTAATATAATGTTTCTTTCTATGTTTAGATGGTGATGATATGACAATGAAAGATAGGAAATCATATTTTACTCTTTTTTGCTATCAAATTCAAAAGAATTTGGTTGTCTGAAAGTAATGAATTAAAGGGAACATTTCCATAAATTATAAGGAGCAAAAGTGAGCTACATTAAATTGATTCTCTATACTTCTAAAAAAATAAAATGATTGATTTTCACATTTTAGTATATTAACATATTGGCTTCAGGTGGAACCTTGTGTGTGTGGTGGGGGAATTATTGTATTTAAAGAGAAACAAAAGTACAAGCTATAAATAAAATTTTTATTGTTACTGGTATACAATAAAAATAGGAAAATATTTTTCATTAAAATTGATGCCTTCCAACTTTTACTATTAAGGTTTCCTTTTCAACTCTGTATGGAGATTTCCAGTAAGGGGATAGAATTTATTTTATTTTATTTTATTTATTTATTTTTTTGTTTTGCGGTACGCGGGCCTCTCACTGTTGTGGCCTCTCCCGTTGTGGAGCACAGGCTCCGGACGCACAGGCTCAGCGGCCATGGCTTACGGGCCCAGCCGCTCCGCGGCATGTGGGATCTTCCCGGACCGGGGCACGAACCCGCGTTCCCAGCATCGGCAGGCGGACTCTCAACCACTGCGCCACCAGGGAAGCCCCTATTTTATTTTTTGATGTGTTTTCTGATATTTATTAAAATCCTCTCAGACAGTGGAGAAGAGTATTTAGCTTATTCTCCTATAATGTCATTTACGGTTCAGATATAAGTATACAATACGGTATACACATCAACCTTTGTCTTTACTCCATCTGACTCTGCTTCCTAATTAGAGGGAGGAAGTCTGATTGCCCAGAATATTTCATTCACAAGGCGAGGATGCCTTATTTCCCTTTCCAGTGTTAGTAGTATCCTCTCATCATTGGGTAGCACTGGAGAGTGTAACTGAAGACAGAACAAGGGGAAAACGTACATCCCCATCAGCTTTTACCAAATTTCATGTAGAGTGGTGTTTGTCCTTCGTTGCCATAGTTGCACTTTCTCAAAATTGACTGTATATTTGGATCCAGGATTTTCACCATGAAAGAAGGAAGATACAAATAGGGAATGGGAACAGAGAGAAAAATTCTGAAGGGCAACATTAGAGGAATAAGTACAAGCTGTGCTTGCTGGGAAGTTGAGAAGCAAAAACACCCATAGCCGTGAGCACATTTGAGCATATTTTCATCTCCAACACACCATCTCCCACTAAAAAGAATCAAGGAACTATGGAGAAATGGTTGCTTGAAGGGCCATGGAGGGAAAGTACAGTACTTTATAGTGCTAGAAAGTTTTTAAAGTGCTCGAAAAACAACAGAATCATGTCAAAAAGATAAAGGGCTCCTAATGGCTAAATCTTGAACAGTTTGAACATCAAAACAAATAGTGATGTTAATCAATTCTGTATTAAAAAGAAAAAGAATCTGTGTCCATGCTGATACTAGAGAAGAGAAAGCTCTTCCTTATAATAAAATGGATAAATTATAGTCATAAAATCCCTTTTTAAATCATAGAAATAAGTGATTTGGGGGGAAAATCATCAGTGCATGCTAAAACTAAAAATGTTTGATGGAAAATAGATTATTTATAAGCGTCAGTTTATGTCATAAGTGATTATTTATTAATTACAAAGAAAATGGTCACTTTTTAGTGGAGAAGCCTGGCAAATATATACCAAATGCCACCAAGTTAATATCACCAAATAATGGGATAAATTGAAATCATGTGTCTCTGGATGTGAGGCACTGAGAAGGACAAGAAATCACTTGTATTCCTGATTCCTGACACAAAAGCATAACCTGTATCTATTTATGAGGCAACAATCAGAAACAAAGTTTCAGAAACATTCAGAAAAATCTCTGGCTACTACTATTAAGAAATGCCAATGTCATGAATGGCAAAAGGTTAGGAACCATTCCTAATTAAATGAGACTAAGGAGACATGAAGGCTGGATTAGAAGAAATTCTAACAGAACTTCAAGACACTTGGCAAAATTTGAATATAGGTGGTATATTAAATTATAGTACTCTAAGATATTAAAATTCATCTATTTTATATTTGCATTATGTATAAAATAATACCCTGTTGTTTTAGAAGATAAACATACTGAGACAATTAGGAGTAGACAATTATGATATCTTTAATTTACTCTTAAAATTGTTCAGCAAAAATACGTGTATACACACACACACAAAGTAAATGTGACAAAAGCGAACAATTGGTGAATGTGAGTGAAGAGAATAAGTTTATTAAGCATTCTTGTAGCTTTTCAATTCCTTTGTAATTTTTTAAATTAAAAGTTCAAAGAAAGATTGAAAGAACAAAGGGGTGGGGTACTTTTCGTTCATCCTGAACCGTACTATATGGTACATTGCCCAAAGGTGGGAGTGGAGTTGGCCAAACAAAAGTTAGACACTTTGGGGGCTTTCCGGGTGGCTCAGTGGTTGAAAGTCCGCCTGCGGATGAAAGGAACACGGGTTCGTGCTCCGGTCCGGGAAGATCCCACATGCCGCGGAGCAGCTGGGCCCGTGAGCCATGGCTGCTGAGCCTGCGCATCCGGAGCCTGTGCTCCGCAACGGGAGAGGCCACAACAGTGAGAGGCCCGCGTACCGAAAAACAAAAAAAACATTTTTAATCAAGATACCATAAATACCCTCTGTCCATCTCCCTAAAAAAATGTGTTTTCAATAAAATGTTACTCATGTACATGATAATTATTAAAATTTGCAAACATTTTCTCATTTTGATGAACTCTACTATTAAAATAATAATTAAAACGAGAGGGCATAAGAGTTCCTAGAAAATTTGTAAAAATGAAAATCCCTAGCCACAATGCCCCCAAACTCTGACTCAGTAAATGTGTTGTGGGTACAGGCATCCGTATCCTTAACAAGCACTCAGGGTGATTCTGAAGCAGATCATTATAACCTACCTGGTAAGATACACTGAAGTGCTTTCAAGCTTCCTCCCACGGGAAGCCAGCTGAGTCTGGTTTTTGCCTAGGAGCAAGTGCAGGCTGTTAGCAAAAGATTGAAGAAAGTCTTTTTCTAAAACCCAGGCAGCAGCCATTCTGGAGCAGCAAGGAAGAATCTATATAATTTTGGTTTTATGCTCTAAGACTGAACATTTAATTTCTCCCGCCCTTGACAAAACATTTTGAACATTTTCCTTACTAACTCCTCCTCCTGTCCTTTTCATGGCTAGATAAAAATTAGGATTTAAATGTATATTAGAATTTACAGGCATTTCCTTTTTAGCAATTAAAAATATAGAAAATTGCAAATAATAAACACCTGCCATTTAACTTTTGACATTTTTGTGATTTTTTTTCTTTATTAAAAGTTTGTTTTCTGCTAAAGTTGAAATTCCTATTGTTTGGAACTCCAGGTCCCATACCCTTATCCCATTCCTACCCCCAAGAGCTAAGCATTATTTGGGATGCATTGTAAAAATCTTCTAGTTCATTTTCCTTACCTTTATATATACATATTTGCTCATAGAATATATATAGCTTTTTGAGTGTTTTTCTTTATTTACATAAAGATACCATATCATACTGGGTGTTTCTCTTCGGTATTTTATTTTGTCAGTGAAAATATTTTTTAGTCTGTTCATGTTGATAAAGATAACTCTAGTTCTATCGACACACATTTAAGAGACATGTAGCTTAAAATGATACACTGAGAAGTCTAATGTTAAACAATTTCTATTGTCTCACAATTTCCATGGCTTAACCTGAGTGCTTTATTCAGACTCTGTAGGCTTAAATAAACGTTTCAGTGAGGGTTGTGGCCTCATCTGAAGATGTGGGACTCTTACATGCTAATGTAGCTGTTGGGTCCTTGCCGTTGTAGGGTTGAGATTGAGAGTTCTCTTCCATGTGGCCCCCTGCATTGGCAGTTCATAGCATGGCAGCTTAATTCTTCAAGGCCAGTGTAAGCATCTCCTGGCGTGTGTGTTAGTAAGGCTGAGACTTTATTCAGGCAGTCCTCTCTTCGCAGGGTATGGTGGGGATATAAAAATGACAGTGCAAGCTGAAACCATGCAGAAAAATCTTAGCAATCAGTGAGACATTACAATTTTCATTACTGTTTTCTGTGGCCTTAAATTTTTGTCAAAACATTTAAAAATTCTCTTATTATAGATTGAAAATATATAGAAAAAATTTTAAATAGTAAAACTAAAATATATCTAGAACTGTAATTTCAAACAGTAGAAACATTCAGAATTAGTGTTTGATTTCTTTGTTAAAAAAAAGCTAATTATGAGTAGCTTGAACAGTGCTCACTTTCTTCTCATCCCATAATTTATTAAATGGAACGAGCATCTTTTCTATGCCTTGGTGAAATGTCATAGGCCTTTCTAAATTTGAGTTAGCCTCCAACACTTTAACCTTTGTACCTTCAATATCATGAGATGGCTTCCAAGAGTTCCTTTTATGTAAAGTGTTCTACCAGCTTCTTCTTCTGGACGTCTCCATCCTTTCCATCCCAACCACTCCATTTATGTTGGTAAGTTCACTTTTACCGAGTTCTTCAGGGTGCATCTCCTTTATGGTCACTTGTAATTCTGTACCATTGTTGTAAATTATTAAAAGGATTACCTTCCAAAATTGACTTGTCTCATCACCATTAAATATTTCACAATTATTATAACTGCCTTAACCAATACTTGAAATTTGGGTGCAAATTTTACAGCTGCACTCTTATCAGCTCTAGTAGCTTCACCAAACAGCTTAATTTTAATCAATTTATACTACTTCTGAAACAATGAAACCAAACTTTACTGGCAGTAAAAATTATTCCTTCATCCTCAGTAATTATCTTCTTTTTTTTCAATGAAGCAACTAAAGTCAGTGCTTTGACCTGAATCTACACAAACTGACTGGGATTTTTTGTGTGTTTATTACAGCCTTCAAAGTGGAAGTAAAAGCTCCATTCCTTAGTGCAATTTAAACTGAAGATATTGAAACAACTTTGCCTCTTTTTTTTAATAGATTCATGGTACTCTTTCAATATCATTGAAATACCATTAGAAAAAGTAACTTCATGCAGGGATAAGTCTTGTCCTATTTCCACTTTGCTGTCTCCATATTCAAATACTCTAATCAAATCAAATTTTACTCCCAGTGTTTTCATTTTTCATTTCTTTCCTCTACATTTCTTTGTTAGTCAAGTCCCTCTATTGTTTATCCATTTCTGTGAAATGCTACATTTGTTGTTATTGCAACACAAGGAGATAATACAACTACATGCTTTGTTGTAAGTGCATGAAGTGACTAACGTGTGTAGTGAACAACTATGAACAGACTTTGAAAGAAAATCAGTGATTGGTCACTGATCATGATGTGCATCTGTTATTTATAGTTATATGTAGACTGAAGAACTAGAAGCAAAATTTGTATATTTGCAAATACAGTTAATATGCAAATATATGAAATCTGGATGATATATTTGGGGGACTGGTGATAGTTATCTAAAGTATGGTAAATGAAATTTGTGCATATCAGAACCATGCTAAGCAATGACTGTATATTGTAACCTAGTCACAATAGTGACATTCTATCATCTTTTCTATTGATTAGACACAAGTGACAGGTCCCACTCACACTCAAAGGGAGGGGATAATACAGAGCATAACACCGGAGGGGGAGGGGTGGTGATCATGAGGGCCATCTTAGAATTTTACCTACCATAGCATTTGTAATTTTATTAGATTCTGCCTAATTCTGTGGCATTGCATGTTCCCACCGGGAGTATATGAGGATTACTGCCTCTCCACAGTTTCACTGAAACTATTATCAGATATTTATTTTTGCCAGTTCAATAGATTAAAAGCCCTATCTTTGATTGAAATTTCATTGCCTTAATTTTCATTGAAATTAAATATTTTACATGTTTTTAGCCAATCTGCTTTCTCTTTTGAATTACCTATATTCATTTCTTATTTTCCTATTGAATTGTTGATATTTTTCATTTTGCTTCTTAGGAGTAGTTTATATAGTCTGGATAGTAACTCTTAGTATATTACATACAATGAAAATTTATCTTCTCAGTCTAGTCTATTCCTAGCTTTAATTTAGTTAATCATGTCTTTTATTGTATAGAGGTTTTAATTTGAATGTATTAAAATTTATCAATCTTTCCCTTCATGCTGTTTCAAAAACACTCCCCAAGCCCTAAACCAAGGTCATTAATATTTTTCTTCACAAAAAATAGTACCAAACTATGGAATTTACAATTGATTGCTAAACCATGAAAATTACTCTAAATGTGTTTCAATAACTAGTTTAGATTCTAAATAGACAAAGTTAAAATTTAATATCAAAAGCAAACATAAATATAGGGAGAGTTCAAACAAATCATTACTGCTGCATTAGTGGTATTTTCAAAAGGATAAATAGTGCATTCTGAAAGCAACCCCTTCCAACAGGACATGGGTAGAAGATATCAAAGACAATTTCAGATTCGGCAAAAAAGGAATATGACTAAGATATCTTGGCAAATTTACACCTAAATTTAAATGAAAAGTGCTATTATTCATTTTTAAATATCTCAAATGCATTAGAATGGCAACATTATTATAAAAACTCTGCACTACAAATTCAAAGCTTGGCCTCTTTGGTCTGAAGCTTGGCCTGAACAATTTATTTTCTAGAATATAAGGTCTGTTTTCTTCTTCTTTACAAGTAGGCTAAAACAAAAGCACTTCAGTTAATAGGAAAGCCAAAGGATTGAGTCTTTTCATCAAAACACAAAATAGAAATGCTGTCAAGTTAGAGATAGATCTGTTTATTTGTATAAAGATAAATTAAAAATGCATCTGTAAAACAAAGTCAGCTTTTTTGTAGTTGGCTTTCATCTGAAATAATCTAATGCAAATAAGAACACACTTGTATACTATGTGTGTTTGTTAATTAGAAATGGCTTTTAAAAATAGCACCCCAAATGCCCATTATTTAATTTCTGACAACTCCTCAATCTCACCAAGGTTTTGTTAAAATTGTCATTATATTACTGGGTTGCAGTTCTCTTCTGTTTCTATGAAGTGGTTCTGGAACAAAATATTTTTCTGTTTTTAAAACAACTTTAATTTGTTTAATACATATTGTTTCACATGGAAAATATGCACACCCTTGAAAAGTCTATTTCTATTATCTACATGTTCAGTATCCATGTGCAAAGAGAACCCTACAATTCAGCAAGAAACTCCACAAGGATCCTCTTAACCAATCCAGAGTCAGGATATCTGGTCATCTGGTCAGAGTCAGGATATCTGCAGAGTTTTGCAGTACAGCCTGTTGCCTTGTGGATTGCAGTTTATTCCCTGTAGACAATGCATCAACATCTGAAAACTTGAAGTTTTAAAAGAAAAAATTTTCAGGCATATAGACTCCTACATCAATCTCCAGATGGTTTCAGTGCATTTTAAAATTTCAGTCTCAAATTCTCTGTAGGATTTTCTATCTTCTTAATTCTTTAGTCTAAGAAGTGTTCAGTTGGGTGTTTTCTGTTTGCTCTCTTTGAATTTCCCTTATATTTTCATAACCTTTAATAATAACCACTTATTTAAAAAATCTCATTAAATGGCAAAAGCACAGGTGGAAGTTCTCTTTTATAAGGTCTCACACAGTCTTGCATGGCCCTGAGAGATGTGAATGTCTGAGGAATGTATAGACATTGGTTTTATGTTTGTACATTCAAATAGCACATTACAATACTGTAGAGAATTGAGACAAGCCCATTGTATTTGCCCCTCCAAATCCACCCCCCTCTTCTTCTCAGGGGAGGGGGAGCGTGACCTAAAGGGACTAAATAGGAAGGCTCCTATGCCCTGGATTGTCCAGTTGTGAAGGGCCAGTGGAAATCCCAGCAGAAGATGAAAGAGGAAAGAAAATGCATTGAGGGTATGTTTTTCCTTGGCTCCCTTATAACAAGACCAAAAGTCACTGCTCCTGGCAAGGCAGCCAACTTATACTTTTTGCGAGTTCCTGGAACTGCCTTCCCCACCCCGTTTCAGGCTGAGGGGTGGTAACAACTTGGCAGTTACTAGCTCTGTGTTACTCCACAATTCTCTGGGTACCCCTACAATCATACTTTTGCAGTAAATTGCTTTTTTGTAAATAAACTTGTCTCAAATTATTCTATTTTAAGTAGACCATGTTTTTACAGGGGATCGTGGTATACTCACCAGGATCTAGAGAATTAATGATTCTCTAGACCAAATTCTAAATATATTTTACATACACACAATTTTTCTGATTCAATCATCCAGCAGCCACTAGCAGCGCGACAACTGTTTGGAGTCATTCTTGACATTTTTTTTAGTGTCTAAAAGGAACCTTGAGAGAGTGTTATAGTGTATCCAGGTTGTGCCTGGACCAGTCACATGAACTGAAGGGGCTAATATTTTCTCACACAGATTGTGGAACAGGGAAAGACAGACTATGTGCTGGGAGTGAAATACCAGGGACCAGAAGAAATACTTGAGTTGTGCGTAAATCGTTCGCTAGAGGAGCCACAGGGATGGCCAACCCTCAACAGAGATTACATGAGCGAAAGAGAAAGGATGGCTGTGAGACGGGAGAATTTTAGAGAGGAGTCCTGCTGGTGTAAAGTGCTAATGAGAGTCCCCTGAAGGTTCTGGTCTGAGGGGTTCAGATCACTGTGTGAGAAATTTATGTGGACTGTGGATATACTGCTGAAAAAAATTTCACCAAGGACTTCCTGAGCTCTCATAGTTCTGAGAGAACAGGAAGGGGAAGATAAGGAGGTAACATGTGCTTTCTATAAGGAATAAGATCTGCCAGCTGGGCTGTGGTGGTGCAGACTTGGGGAACAGGAAGTGGTATTCATCCTTGAAGTTTGGTCTTCCATCAAGGCAAGAGTCTAGGGTAGAGTGGGATAAGCAGATACCCTCCCATCATTTGATCATGGGCCTCATAACAGTCAGGTCTTGTACTAAAATGTGTTGACTAGAAAGAAAACACCATCTCCCAATCCCCATTTTTTTTCTTTTTTTTTGAATCCTATTTCTAGTATATTCCTCACAACAGAGTTGACTAACAAGGACAGGATCAGTTCTAACCTAACTTCCGGGGGAGTGCTTGTGAGGAGCAGGGGACAGGAAACTTCTCCAGACAGAAGTCACCAGTCCAAGGGAAAAATTCTCCCCAAATGGCCTCACAGTTGGCTTGGCCAACACTCCTAGGAATAGAAATTAGGGGTTGGATTAAAGGAAGAACCTTTGAGTCTTGAGTTGGTAGAGGCCTGGATAGTGATTAAATATCATGTCAATCTTCCCATTGACGTTTTTAAGAAGGAACATATTGTGAACCCATTCAATGAACAAATATGGAAATATCATGTGAAATGAGCAAAGGATTGTTCTAGGCACAAAAAATCCTGCCTCGCAGCACTTAGATCTAGTGTGGAAAGACAACAGACAAGATTAATGAGTCAGCTATGTCGTAGGTCAGGGGTCCCTAACCCCTAGGCCTCGGACCGGTACCAGTCGGCAGCCTGTTAGGAACCGGGCCGCACAGCAGGAGGTGAGCGGCGGGGGAGCGAGTGAACTTCCTCTGCCGCTCCCCATTGCTCCCCATCGCTCGTGCTACTGCCTGAACCATCCCCCCGACCCCCCGTATGCGGAAAAACTGTTCCATGAAACCAGTCCCTGGTGCCAAAAATGTTGGGGACCGCTGTTGTAGGCATTATTGGTGATAAGTGCTAAAGAGCAAAACAAATTGAGAAGTGGTCTAAGGAAAACGTGAGGGAGGGAGACGTGTGGCAACTGGGAGAAGAGGGTGCTGTGCCCAGAGAGCAAGTAGACTGAACAGAAGTCTCCTGTTCCAAGAGCAGCGCCGGGGCCAGTGCAGCTGCAGTGGAGTGAACCAGGGAGAACAGCAGAAGAGGTCAGAGAGCCAAGGGGACCTAGACCCCGTGAGGCCATTGGAAGCACTTTGGCTTTATCATGGAATGAGGTGGAGGTGATGGAGGGTGATGACAAAGGAGGGATGTGATCTGACTTCAGTTTGGGCAATGTCGTTCTGGCCGCTGGGTTGAGAGGTGACTGAAGGAGAGCAGTAGCTGAAGTAGGAGGCCAGGGAGGAGGCCACTGACTGAGGGCAGCCAGAGGCTTGGTGGCTTGGGGGAAGGTGACAGCAGGGAAGGGAATGAGGTCTGGTTCAGTTCTGGCTGTGTTGTAGAGACTGCAGGCCGTGATGACCTGACCTTACCCTTCCTCCTATGCCAGAGAGAGCCTCCACCACACTGTCTGCCCCACATCTTGTGGAAAAGCAGCTCAAGTAGATTTGCTGAGGGCCAAGAATATTCACCGGTTGAAGAGGAGGTATTTCATACAAGGAAAACCATTTTTTCTTAGAGGTAGCCTCCTCTTAAGTAAAAGATTTGCTTTTATCAAATTTGTATTTCCTTATGATGTTGAGAGAACTAAATTTATATATAAGTAAATATATATAGCATTATATATAATTTATATATAAAATAAATATAGCATTATATATAATTTATACATAAATATATAATATATAAAATATAGCATTATATAATTTTTATATAATATATAAAATGTATATATAAATACATATCACATACAATTTATGTATATTTGTATATATCATTATATATAAATACATATTTATATGTAAATATATAGAGATAGATAGCTTTCAAAGGGGCTAGGGATGGCTAATGATCAAACTTTTGTTTCCTGAGTGCATTATGCTAATTGAGGGCTAGGGCTAAAAGGATGAGAGTACTGCAGGGATTTTTCCTAGCCTAGCCATGTAGACATCTTCTGCACTAGCACTAAAAGGCATAATGCTGAGGCTCTCCAGGGTCCTCTGAAAATATGTCAGATCTGAGGAAAGCATTGGCTCCAAATCACAGAAAAAAACAAAAAAAACCAAAAAACCTGCATAATGAAAAATAAATATTAACTTTTAGTTAAATGTCTACCAATGTAGACCCTCATGTCAACAATTGTATTAATTGTCAAATTTTGAATTCTAAAAAAAACAGTCATAATATATGAGAACAATTTTAGGTTACCTCTTTTCACTTTGCAAGAATCCTTGAGTTAACATGATTAATACAGCACAATCAGAGTCAATTGTAATTTTAAAAGTCACTTCCAGCTAAATAACTTCAAAAGCAAAGTTATAACAATCCTTTCAAAATTGTTTACTGCAAAAAGTCACTTAATGTGTTATTTGGATGTCCCACTAAGTCTGAGAAGGGAGAGATAAATGTCTAATGGGAGTCACAGGGATCTTTGGAAGAAATGGGGACACCAACCAGGGAACCTTCTTAAATGTCTTAATTTTCCCATGGAGTCCTCAGTGAAAAGTTTAATGTCTTATGGAGTTAGGATCCACCAAAATGCTAATTCTGCTTCAAGGTAGGATTGGAACAAATCAGAGGCTGCTAGGAAGAAAAAATTCAGTCTGTTTTGCATTGAAATAAGCTAAATGTTGACTCTGACCATTTTTAAAAAATAAGCTAAAAAGAATAAACAGATCATTGTTTTGGAAAAATGTTGTAAACTGAAGTTTTGATTTTAGTTTGCAAAAGGTATGAATTATGTTCAAAAATTTTTGTGGTATGTTTATAATTTGTAGATTATCTGGAAGAAAAGAAAATAAAGCTTACTGCTTTAAAAATGAACATGAATTCTTAGAAAAGGGAATGATAAAAATGAATTATCCAGAAAATTTTCTCTGACCCCAAGCAAAAGAAGAGCCGTAAACTACAGCAGCTGTAACACTTCCATAACAAGGAAAGGGCTGAATATGCTGGTAGGAGTATTTCTAAGAGTTAACAAGAGGGGGAAAAGAAGTAAAAATAGTTTAAACAAAATTACTTCAAGCAATAAATTGTCATCTTATTAAAATGTAAGTTGCTTGATGCTGTATGTATTAAATCATTGCAATAATGGGAAGATTTGCACCAAGATTTGCAACCATTATGAGATAATGATTGCAAGTTTTACCATTTTTCAGGTCTGATAGCTTGAAATGCCCAACTTGAAACACCTCCCTTTCCTATTTCCCTTCTGAAATTAACCTATCTCCCAATCTGAAGGAACAATAGTAAGGCTATATCTCTTTTTCTTTGTTGTCCAATTTGATAATTCTTATCACAAATCGCAAAAGAGTATCCTTTTCATTTATCATTTGTCATTAACTGAGAGGAGGAATAGGTTTAACAAAGTTCTCATGTTCTTTTTCTTTTAATCCACAATTTCAGAATATAGTGGTCTACCAGAGGTCTTATTCCTCAACCAAATGCAAGAGGCTAAAAGTCCATTTAAGTCACTGGGTGGGGATTCAAGAGCTCGCTCGGGATTCAGACAGCTCTGGGTCTGAATCATAGCTTTGCTTCTTCCTGACCAGCCTTATTACTACTTTCTGTAAGACTCACTTCCTTAATTGGTAACTCAGGGGTTTGGTAAGTTATCTTATTAGATATATGTAAGACACTGTCCAACTTATATTTATTTTTGGAATATTAACCATAAATTTTTTTCATTATGAAATTATTTAATCTACTCAGAATAAACTTTCTAATCAATAAGCACAAGATACACCCATGCTTTAGGAATTGTAATAAAGGCCACAGCACCTTAAACTTTAGGTGGGATGCATTTGATGGCCCATTAGTTACCTCATCATTGTGGGTGCTTTCTCTCTCCCTAAACCTACTGCATATCAATCCTACACCAGGCCTCATCAAGAACAGGTCCTGAGGCTCCATCCAGAGACTTTGATCTTCAAGAGTTAGGAGAGTTAAGAGACAAAAATGCAAACCAGCTATGTAAGCAAGTGTCTTTGAGCTATGAGCTGTTCTAGTTGATAGAGTTGTTACAGTCTGAAGAGCCTGTTATTCCCTGATCAGGATCTGTTGCCCTGGGGTATTCCATTTCACTGCTTACTAGAGTTGGTTATATACAAACTAATTAACTGTAATGTGTTGATCCTAGATATAATTATTGAACAAACGTTGACTCTGTTACACCTGCCCATCTAGCTATAGGATATTTTGGTTATACAAGTAGACATTCCTCATTTGTTGATGCTGATAAGATGCTGAGGCCACCACTGGGACCTAGTATCTCAATTCACAGATTAAATTAGTTAATATATCTTAAAGCACTTAGGCCTGTGCTTCATACTTTGTTAACAACATATTAATGTTCATTTTTTTGTTTAAGAGCCAAAGAAAAACAAAAACCATCGGTGTAGCCACATGGGAAGGGGGTACAGAATGTATTTCAGTTTGAAAAGTGAGTAACAATTTGACTCAAATCTCAGGCATGTGGAACACGAAACCATTTTTCTCCCTTAAATCCCTGTTGCAGGCCATGAATAAGGCTTAAAATTCCTGCTTGTGCAGGGATATGAGCCCAGTCATGCCTCAGCCACTATCTCCTCTTCTTTAGGTAACTTCAGCAAAGTGAGAAGGTAATCCCAGATTTGTGTGTGATGATAAATTGTTTCTGTCCCCTTGCAAGTACGTTTCAACCTGAGAAAGATTTAGGATTCAGTATAGGAATGTTTGAGAGGATCCACCCCATAACTTTTATATACGTGGGTTAAGAAGTTTGTGTGGTTTTGATTTTTTATGTGCTTGAAAGGTTTAAGATAATTTAACCCCTAAGAGTAAATTTAAATGTCTAACTCAGTATTTGATTTAGGCTTGTGTTTTTAAGTTGAAATCTTACCATTTCTATATAGCGTTAGAACGTTTAATCGTCTTCAGGATTCAACATCTTTAAAAGCTTAATTTATTAGAATTTAAGTACTCAAGAAGATTTTGTTTGTCAGACAAGTGAAGTTTGTTTTTTTTTAATTTATTTATTTACTTATTTTTGGCTGTGTTGGGTCTTCGTTTCTGTGCGAGGGCTTTCTCTAGTTGTGGCAAGCGGGGGCCACTCTTCATCGCGGTGTGCGGGCCTCTCACTGTCGCGGCCTCTCTTGTTGCGGAGCACAGGCTCCAGACGCGCAGGCTCAGTAGTTGTGGCTCACGGGCCTAGTTGCTCCACGGCACGTGGGATCCTCCCAGACCAGGGCTCGAACCCGTGTCCCCTGCATTAGCAGGCAGATTCTCAACCACTGCGCCACCAGGGAAGCCCAAGTGAAGTATTTTTAAAGGAAATAGAACATACTATCTTTATAAATGCCGTTTATGTTTATAGGTATTTAGTTAGAAATGTGATCACATTTTATTCAGAGTTCTCCTTAAAGTGATTGCTAAGTGTGCTAGACTAACATATATAATAAGAGGATTTGTAAGAACTACATTTTTAAATTTTATAACTATAATGAGTGAATACTGATATTTTAAAATCAGCTGCAGTTGCTGTTATCGTCCTAATTTTCATCATCACTGGTGCTTGTGTTAGTCTGCTGGGCCTGCCATAACAAAGTACTGCCAACTGCGTGGCTTAGACCACGGAAATTTATTGTCTCACAGTTCTGGAGGCCAGAAGTTCAAGATCAAGGTGTCAGCAGGGTTGGTTCCTTCTGAGCCTTGTGAGGAAGAATCTGTTTGTGCCTCTCCCCTAGCTTCTGGTCATTCGTCTCATTCTCAGCAGCAATCTTTGGTGTTCATTGCCTTGTAGAAGCACCATCCCAATCTCTGCCTCTATCTTCAAATGGCATTCAAGTCTGTCTTTCTAACCCAAGTTCCCCTTGTGATAAGGATACCAGTCACATTGGATTAAGACCCACCCTAATGACTTCATTTTGACTTGATTGCCTCTGTAAAACTATCTTCAAATAAGATCACATTCTGAGGGACTGGGGGTTAGGACTCCCACATAATGTTTTTTGAGAGATCCAGCTCAACTGATAACACTGCCTTGATAGGTTTTCAACATTCCTTTCAGCCATGTTTAAATTCTTCTCTTCAGTAATCTGTGTTTTGCTTTTACAGTGTACCAGTTTTTAAACTGATATCACAAAGCCCTGTGTTCACATCGTGGTTCTGCCTTTCACTCAGTGGGTAAATGGGTTTCTATGATACTGTTTCTGTAAAATGGGAATAGCAGTGCCATTATATGAATTAAAGTGGGTAAGTTACAAAGAAGAATTTCTTGTAAATAATGCAATCTTGGTAGGTGGAAGCTGCTAGAACCACTGTTATTACTACATTTTCTATGTCCTGGGGGACAAAGAAATGTTTGTTCTTATGTATATTTAAATTCCTGATTTTATTAGCTGTTATAACAAACTTACCACAAATGTAGTGGCTTAAAACAACACAGATCTATTTCCTCACAGTTCTAGAGTTCAGAAGTCCCAAATAAAGTTCATGGGGCTAAAATCAGGGTTGTTAGCAGGGCTGGTTCCTTCTTGAGGCTCCAGGGGAGACTCTGTTGCTTGCATCTTCTAACTTCTATAAGTTGTTAGCATTCCTTGCTTTGTGGCCACATCACTCCAATGTCTGCTGCTTGTCATTGTCACATAGCCTTCTCTGGACTGTAATTCTACTGCCTCCCTCTCAGAAGGACCCTCATGATTATATAGGGATAATCAGAGTAATCTCTTCATCTCTAGATCCTTAATTTAATCCTGGGTGTACAATCCTAACTTTATCATGTAAGGTGACATATATCCACGAGGTCTAGGGATTAGGGCACAAACATCTTTGGGGGCCATTATTCAGCCTCTCACACCAATTTTTGGATTAAAACATTCTCTCAGCATTTGAAAACTAGGATTCTTGCTAAATTATAGCAGACCCCAGAAAATGGCAATAATGTGTAATTGTGTATATGATGGTGGCCTTGGTTAAATTTGCTATTATGTAGCGTGGGAAGAGAGAGTATTATACAGATGGCAGCACTGAGGCAGAAAGTGGGGGAATAGGGGCATCAGAGGTGTTATACAGAAAAATGTCACAGTACTGCTCCAAGAAAGTATTGAGCCCTGACTCCAAGAGGAAAATTATATTTCCAGGAAAAAGGATTTAACCCAGCCATACCTGCCTCCACCCAGTAAGAGCATTGTAAGCTTGGGAGGAGTCTGAGGGACTGCCAAGACTGGAGTCCAAGAGCAGAGAGAGTCAAGGTCACTCAGTCTCCCAAATAAATGGAGCTGTGCATCCCACAGATGTCTCCTGCAGCTGTAGAGCATCGTGTAGGGAAAGCAAGCCTTCCTCACAAAGCAGCAGATGCAGACAGGAGACATGTTCAGACGTTCAGAGTAGTAGTCTCTCCTTCCCCTTCCAGAATCTCTTATTGGTTTTAATTCTGACAGAGATGTCTCCATGTTAAAATTAAAATCCAGGAATAGTTAAGAGATAGGGGAATTCATAGGATACAAGGAACATCTGTTAGAATTAGGAGCAAGAGACTAAGATTTATAACTCTACTAATATGCAGATAAGATATCATTAATATCATCCTTCAAAACACCAGGAAATTCTGGATAATATATAACAAACATCCTTTTAAATGTATAGCCTAGCTTTTGATAAATCAAGAGAATTCCCTCAGGGGCCAAAAATAAAGAGGAAGCTGAAAGCCAAGGAATTAAGCTGTCACTTTCAGTGCCTCGGAGGCATCTGACTTTAAATGTCTTCCTTGACTTTAAGCATGTTAACTCAATTATGCCTGTAAAAGTTCTGAAGATGAAATAACCACCAAAAAGTAGAACATCTCAACCAAGAGTGGAGAAATAATATATATGAAAAAAAAAAGTAGAAATTCAGGGGACTACTTGAGAGGGGCAGCTGAAATAATTTTCTCCTTGGACCTAAGGATCTTTTTTGAGCAGTTGACAATAAACATCATGCAAAATGCAATTTTTAGGTGGAATTAAAGCAAATTTTCAAAGCTCTGTTTATGCTTAAATTGTACTCTTCAGCGTAGCTTAGTGTTCATGGTGTCTAAGAATCTGTCTACAAATTAGCAAGTCTTTGGCAATAGTGTGCCTTCACCTCTTTCTCCCCTTCTTCCTTTGTTTAGGTGAAGGGACACCTAAGCCTCTTCCTATGCCTGCCCCTCCCCCCTCCCCCCTCTTCCTTCTCCTCCTCTTCATCTTTAGTAAATGACAATATCTGTTTAATAAATATTATTGAAAAGCTTATCTATCCTAAAACTTATCTTTGGGTCTTTTTTTTTTTTTGCGTTACGCGGGCCTCTCCCGTTGCGGAGCACAGGCTCCGGACGTGCAGGCTCAGCGGCCATGGCTCACGGGCCCAGCTGCTCCGCGGCATGTGGGATCTTCCCGGACTGGGGCACGAACCCGTGTCCCCTGCATCGACAGGTGGACTCTCAACCACTGTGCCACCAGGGAAGCCCATCTTTGGACCTCTTAATTCCTCCTCCATCCCATCTCTAGCCTTTCTCCAAGGAAAAAGAACGCTCCCCCCTTTTTTGTCTATAACCAAACCTTCAGGAGCCTTTAAACCATTGCCTAGTCTATTTATTCTCTCTCTCTCTCTCAGAATTTAACTTTCCTAAGTCTCTCTAATAATTATTCCTCAAAAGAAAACTTTTTACTCAACACTCATGGCCCTTTGGCCATCTATTTTTTTCACTGTGCAATCAATAAATCAATATTTGTAAAAACATAGTCTATGCATATTTTCTGTACTATCCCACTTTCAAACTCCAAATCCCATATATGATGCCATTATTCTCTCAATCCCAACTAAAACTTTGGGCAGTAGTGACATCCTTGATGTTAAATCCATGGCAGGTTTGATTGTTGATCTTAAATGTCTTTTGTGCAGCTTCAAACACTGCTGATTCACTTCCTCCATCTTGATCACTTCTTCCTTCTTGAAATGATTTTCAATTTTATCTGTGTAATAACCACTGTTTCTTATCTCTGCCCCTCCTATGACAAGAGTTCTCAAAATCTATGAGATGCTGTTTTATGTTGATAGTCTCTAGAATTTTCTGATTCTTCTCACATTATTCCTAGATGATTTCACTGTTTTTCATGGCTTCACTATCATATACACAATGCTAACAAGGTCAATGCTTGATTTTATCTCAAATCTATATATTTTATATCCTACTAGATACTTCCATTCGGGTGTCCTATAAATACCAGTATTCCTATGTTAAAGATGAGTTCATTACCTTCTTCATAAAATACAGTTAGCTTTCCATATCTGTGGGTTTGGATCCTCAGATTCAAAGAACTGCAGGTCTTGTACTACGTTTACAAGTACATGGTTAGTTGAACCTGAGGATAAAGAACCTGTGGATACAGAGGGCTGACTATGTATCCATAGTGGGTCTGGGAACCAATTTCCCATGGATAACGTGCAATGACTGTATTCTATTATTCCTTCAATCACAAAGAAACATCACTTTTTACTTAGTTGTCCACATTAGAGATCAGATCTCATTCTCTACTCTTGCTTCACTCACCCACTGAAAGCCACTGACTATGATCCTGACTTTGAAACATATCAAACACTCTTTATCATACCAGTTTCATTAGAGTATTGCTGGAAAGGTGTTGTATAACCATAAGCGATTAGATATATGAGATTACACATCCATAGTTGTCTCTATCAAAAATTGGGACATAGGGATTTCCCTGGCAGTCCAGTAGTTAAGACTTCACCTTCCAATGCAGAGGGTGTGGGTTCAATCCCTGGTCAGGGAGCTAAGATCCCACATGCCTCATGGCCAAAAAACCAAAACATAAAACAGAAGCAATATTGTAACAAATTCAATGAAAGCTTTAAAAGTGGTCCACATCAAAAACAAAAAATCTTAAAAAAAAAATTGGGAGATAAGTCCTGAAATATGTTGAGACTTTCTGAGTATAAGTTTTTTGAATTGTGAAGTTATCAGATTGTAACATTACATAACTGAAATAGATGTCCTCTGTGGGATTCCAATCTAAAAAATGTGAATAGCATAATGTAAAAAATAATAAAATTAGGCATAAAATGAGACTGAAAGGAATAATAATAAGTTAAATTAAATTTTTCCATTTTGTATTCACACAATGTATCTGTTTTTATTCAGGGAAAGAAAGAATATGGGAAGAAGTCTCTTCATTATTTCTATTTTTTAAATATAGGCATGATTTTTTTTTTACTTTAGAGAGATACTTTTTATTTGATAATAATGAAAACTGTTTAGTGATAACATCCAGATAATTCTATTGTAACAGAAATTCTAACTTTTTATAGTCATCATTTTTATCTGAATTTAATTTAAAAACCAAGAAGATGTATAGAAAAGAACAAACATAGCAAAGAATTTTTTTCAATCTCTGTGTTACATTAGTGTATAATATCCCCACTTATAAAAAGTGTTAAAATCACCATTTTTTATTTTTGATAACCTTATTTTCAAAATTTTGAGATGTATTATTGAATTTAATAAGGCACAACTAACCTTAAAGCTCAGTAAAAATGTAACTGTAAGATGAGTCCCTCTTTTTCATATTTTCCTGAAGCTTTTTAAACTATGGAATAGATAGTAAGAATAAACAAAGAAATTAACATTATAGAAGTTATCATTATAAAAATATCAGCAAGGTATATAAAACAATAGATGTTTGTAAAACTATAAAGGATGTTTAGGGAAAATAATATTTAGAAAATATTCACTGGCACTAAATAGTAAACAAAAGGTGAAGTAAAAATCTATCAATACCAGTAAAGGAAAATATTGGCAATACCTAATTTTCACCCCATCTAAAGCTCTAAAAAAAGGAATTCCCATCCCAATCAGAAAATAAAAGACTTGGAGAATTCTATGACTTCCACAAAACCATGGCAAGTTAACAATCACGAGTGGACTCAACTTTGAAATCATGAATGGCAAAAATATTTGTTTTCTCTGTCTCATTCTTTTCTTTTACTGTTGTGTTTAATTTCCTATAGGTGTTTTTGATCATTGATTTACTTGAGAATGTGTTTATCCCCTGTTCCTGATACAGACCTTCTAAAACACTTAATTTCCTGAGTGATAGGGGTCAGAGTAGAATCTTTTGTTATTCATAATAAGCACCTTTCAGCCATACCTGACTTTATGCTAATGAAGTGACCATTCGAGGATAACTGGTTGTCAGAAGAACCAGCTATGTGATTAGAATGTCGCAGGTTTCATCCTCACACCAGAGCCTCAAGGGAGGGGAGAGGGGCTGAGATAATCACCAATGGTCAATAATTTAATCACTCATATCTACACAATGGAACCTCCATAAAAAGTTTAAATGAAGGAATTGGTAGAGCTTCCAGGTTGTTGAACATAGGTACATATGTGCTGGGAGGGTGGCACTCTTGAACTCCAAAGGGAAAGAAGCTCCTGTTCTCAGGACCTTTTCAGACCTCACTTTATATTCCTCTTCACTGGGCTGTTCATCTGTATTCTTTATAATATCCTTTATAATAAATTGGTAAACATAATTAAAATGTCTCCCTGAGTTCTGTGAGGTCTGTAACACATGATTGAACATGTAGGAGGGGTTGTGGGAAGCCTGACTTTGTAGTCAAGTCAGACAGAAGTGGCTCCCTTGGGGATGGCAGTGTTGTGGGACTGAGTCCTTAAACAGGTAGAGTCTGACACTAACTCAGGGTGAATCAGATGCTTGAAGTTAGGAGCAATTCTTTGATACAATAGATTTAAAGTCATAATGTATTTGGCATAAAACTTGCATGGCAAACTTTCATTCTGCTATTATAGAGATAACTGTGCTTAGGTGGATCTTCTGAGTTTCTTAGATTTCAGTTCAATTCTACAAAGAGTCCTCAACCAGACTGTGTGAGAAAACATAATCAGCCCTGGGCCCGTGAGTTTTGATGCTCCAACATAAAAAGACTATGTTGATGTAAAGTTTACTGAGGACCCCCATTTATCTGTGGAGGTGGCTTTTTTTGGATCATTTTACTTCATTTTATTTTATTTTTTATTGAAGTACAGTTGCTGTACAATAGTATATGTTACAGGTGTACAATACAGTGATTCAAAATTTTTAAAGGTTACACTCCATTTATAGTTATTATAAAATATTGGTCACATTCCCCATGTTGTACAATATATGCTTTGTAGCTTATTTTATACCTAACAGTTTTTAATATGATATTTCAATTGAATGCTGGAGTTGGTGGCAAACTATGTCCTAGTTGGACATCATGTTGCATAAACTGGCTGTGTATTGGTCGTTATAAAAAATTTTAAGGGAACACTAAACACTAGCCTAGTGTTTCTAAATTGATTCCAAGATAACAAAATGATTTTTGTAAATGACTGTCACTTGCTACTCCAGATAATTTGTTTCTTTTTCTTTTTTCTTTTCATGTGTTTGACACCGTGCTTAGCATAGGCACAGTGAAGATGGCAAGACTGAATTTGGTGGTACATCTTACCACTAAGGGATAGATTGCAGATTTCTCAAGTGACTCAGCTAAGGAACATAAAGCTTTCTTTTGTACCTTTACTTTATGCAACTGATGGAACTATGCCAATAGCATGGCAAATGCCAAGCAGTAAATATAAACCCTCTGTCTCTTACAGTAACCTATTAAAACTTGAAGAATATTATTGCTCTTAGAAATAGGCTTTGATGGCCCTAAAGACTCCTAGAATTGCATATAAAGTTTCCCCAAAACCACCTTTAAAAACTCCTGCAAGCTGCCTCTCCAACTTCCAGCAAGAAAAGCCAGAATGCTAATTAAACACTACCAAATTGTATTACTTTACAAGAAAACAAAAAAATCATTAGTGAAGGAAGACATGAGAATGAGAGGGAAATGAATGAGCTAGTTAGCTGAAACATGCTTCAGTTACAAATAACAGGTATCCCTATCCCCTTTCTACATGAATACAAGATAGAGATATTCAGTATCAGAAGTCAAACTGGAAAATAGCACCCTATATTAAATTATGAAGAATAATTTATTTCACATAAATTCATTGCGTGCCTACTGAACTACAATGATGAAGGATTGCTGGGGGTACAGAGACATTTTTACACAGTAGCCGACCTCAAGAAGCTTACAATTTAGCACAAGAAAAGTAATATTCATGCATATAACACAGATATGAATGAAATAAGTGTTACAATAGAAGGGCAAGCAAAATGCTTTGGCAACAAAGAGGAAGGAAACGCTTAACAAAGTAACTTTTGAGTGAAGCACAGAAAGTTTACTAGGATTTCACAGGAGTGTGAGATTCTAAATTGAAGGACTGTCATTAGCAAAAGCAGAAATCATGAAAGTGCATTTGGCATATTATGTTTGGTCTTGACCACTACAAATGTATAAATGTGTAAAGGCTTAGTTTTCTTAAATACTCACTGATTAGCAATGTGAACTTCCTGTGCTCCCTTTTCCTCATCTACAAGATGGGCTTAAAATAGAACTTCATAAATTGTTGAGATTAAAGAAGAGAGTACATGTAAAGTATCTACAACAATGCCTGACACAACGTGAGAGCTCGCCAATTTTTAACTGCTTTAGAAAGAAGTTATGTATATATGTATTGTTAGATTGGGAGCCTCACAGCTTTACGGAATTAGCTAATATAGCAACTTAGTTTTCCTATAATCTTAAGGGTCTTTTCTGCTAACGATCTTTAGGTACATGTCTGAATGAGTAGACAGAAAGCTCAGAATGGATAACCTTTACAGTAAGGGAACTCAAGTGGTCCGTCAAAGAGAGGTGATGTGCAGAGAAAAGTACAATCCAGTTGACTAAAGCATTTGAGAAAATAATATACCCTCTACTGTGCTCTTTAAAAAAGAAAAAAAAAGCAAGTGGGTCAAAATGCATATATTACCATAGCTGTTACTTTAATCCCTTTTCTATCATCTCTAGTATTTCTTTCATAGTACCCCCAATGAATGTCTTAAGCAGTGGGAAATAAATATAATATTGAAACGCACTATTCTATTTACAAATGCCCAATTCTGTTTTTTTATTGGTTATTTGGTGATGTTGCTAACCAGTAGTATCTGAGCAAATATCCTTCCATTATCCATTCATTTATTCAACGAGAGTAAGTTACATCTCTCTCACGCATCACACACTATGTTGGGAACCAGAGGTAGAGGAGAAACAAGTTAATTTCCTTTCTGGCAAGGAGTTTAAAGCCTAGTAGGTGGGAAAGATATGTTTAAATATTTGCAATACACTCTGATAAATATAATAAAAATCCTTCACAAGTCTTGATGGCACAAACGATAAATATCTAAAGTGGGTCAGAGAAGATTTCCCCAAACCGTTGACACCGTAAATGACTCTCAAAAGGTGAGTCATTCGTTCTCCTGACAGGCTAGGAAGTGAAGGGCACTTCAAACAAGGAGCAAAGCATGTGCAAGGGTGGAGGCACCTAGTGCTCAGGGACCTTTAAGTGGTTCATTAAGGTGTGAGTGTACATTATATTTGGGAAGTGGTGGGTAGTTAGAGAGGTAGTTGAAAGCAGAACGTTGAAAGTTAAATATGTTATATCTAGGAACTTAGAAAGACATTGAAGACCCTTAAACAGCAGAGTAGCAATTATCAAATACTCCTCTGTCTAAATTCTGGTACACGTTCTACTATTCTGTCTTCTCCCAGGTTCTTTTATCTCTGATCTCCTTATCCATCCCACACAGATTCTACCCATGGAAAAGAACTGAGACTCACTGAAATGTCTTCTCTCTCTGACATGGATCAAAAATTTGACTCTAATGCTTTGAAACATCATGTTTCAAATATCATTTAGTCTCCTTATTACAAATGGTATTTTTTTTCCATTTCTATTTTGTTATGGTACGAACCAATTCCATATAATTACTTTAGGAGATGGGACTTGTCTCCGACGTAAATATATTCACAAAATATCCTCTCTGAAGATTGTATACAAAATGTCTACTAATGTCTTTTTTAATGGCCTTATCTGAGAGAAGAGTATTTGGAGAGTCCGCTTACATGATTCTTCTTTATTATTAAAAAAAAAGTGTGCTCTTTTCTGTCCCTCAATATAGCCTAACTTCAGAAATTAGAGTTAAAAATCTTTAGTATTACTCTTTTTGGGGTTTTTTATTTAAACATTTCCTGCTTACCACACAACAGTTGCATCAGCCCTTCTTTTAATATGTAATTGGGATATATACAGAACTAAACTTAAAACAATAATAATTTACAGCTAAGAAAAGATTAAAAAGAGTGCTTTATTTTTTAACAGATGTGATTTCTTAAAAATGCCTAAAATTTAGGACAAAAGTAATTAATCAGCAATTTTACAAATCAGGTATAAGAACAACACAGGATTCCAGTTTACAAACCACCAGAATTTCTGTTTGTGTAATAACTGTCTTGTGTTTTAAAATGCAAATTTCTTGCATTAAAATGGAAAAGGAGTTACTAACAAAAAGTATACTCTTATGTTCATTGTTGGCTTTACATATCATATTTCATTAATTATTTCATAGCATTAGTATTTTAAAATTCCCAAATCACATTCCAGAAAAGTTGATTTATATATCTTTATTACTGATGGAATAGTGTGAAATGTCACAGGCTTTAAAACCACTTTCTCTTTTATATTTAACTTCGCAACTTCAGGCTAATATTAAAATATTTAGTAGAGTCTGATCATTTCCTGCTGGTTGGATTATATTAAAAATATATGGCTTTATGGGCATAGAAATTAAATACGTGAACAATCAGGCTTTGTAAAATTGCACCACATGTTAACCTAAGTGAAAGCCATAAAATATAAACAAAATGTGAAAATTTAGAACATTCTCATAATGTATGTTCTTTTTATGAGCTAACTGCTCTGTTGTGGGTCATATTGCACAGACCAGAAAAAAAGGATATAATTTAAAAGATCTTTTCATGTAGTTTTGAAAATGATAAACTAAACTAAATTTTTAGTTGGGTTTTCTAATCATAAATCACTTTTAAGTTTAGTGACTACCTGACATAGTATTCTGACACCTTGACAATAAAGAAGGGCTTATGACAGTGCTGGGGGCATTGTTTTATTGTGTTTCCCTACAGTTAAGCAGTAAATCAGTGACAGACAGGATTCCTAACCTGCCACATTTTACCATGGTTACATTAAATCCACATTACAATATAAAATGTAATTTCTCCCAATCCCAGTTGAAGAAGTTACTCCTAGAAATCTGCATTTAAAACTTCTGGATGGGCTCTCTGGTGGCGCAGTGGTTGAGAGTCCGCCTGCCGATGCAGGGGACGTGGGTTCATGCCCCGGTCCGGGAGGATCCCACGTGCCGAGAAGCGGCTGGGCCCGTGAGCCATGGCCGCTGGGCCAAGCGCGTCCGGAGCCTGTGCTCCGCAACGGGAGAGGCCACAACAGTGAGAGGCCCTCGTACCGCAAAACAAAACAAAACAAACAAACAAAAAACTTCTGGATGAAGTCTTGTTTGCATACAACCATGTAATTTCCAAGAAAATGCAGCAACTATTTCAATAATTGCTTGCTGAAGGCCCAGGAAGGGTCATTCCAGAAAAAGAAGTCATAGGTTGATGGGTTTTTTTTTTTCTCTTTAATGGATGTGTTTGTTTATTTGCCAGACTTTTTGGCAATGAATAAATTTAATACATCATCCAAAATTATGAGATTATTGTACTAATTTTGAAAGGAAATACGATGTAGTACTTTGAATAATATGCTAGCCTTAACTGTGTGTAGTATAGAATAATACAATAGAGTGTGAAAGAATATGGGGGACTTCATTTACTACATCCAAAATAACCTGATTTATCTGCATATTCACTTCAACCTCTCCATTAAACTGAGTTTCTTGTAGAAAAACTGTGACCAATTTCAAAGCAAACTGATTATGCTCAATATTTGCAAATGTCACTCATGTAACAGCAATGCCATACAAGCTTTCCTGGAAAGTTTTACTTGTAAAAGAGTAATAGTTCCCTTAAATTAAAAAAATAACAATAATTTGAAGTAAAAGGAAACTCAGGCATGAACTCTCACCTGGAAGAATTATAGAAAGAAAGAGAAAGTGAAAATACTTTTATAATGCATAATCTACAATGTCAACCTATGTCCAAGATATGTGAGCCAATCTTTGGAGACATAGGGTTTAGGTGCTTTCATTTCCATTTTATTTTCAGTTCATTTACAAAGTTACTTTTAGCATAAGGTGATCAGATTATTCTTTACACAGCATTTCAATACTCAGTTGCAATCAATATATAATAAAAAATAATTGAAATATATCCATTTATGGATTGGATTTGAGAAAATCTGAACTAAGATTTTGCAAACACAGAGCAGTGCTCGGACATGATTAAGCATTATGCTGCATAAGATATTCTAGCAGACGCCTTCATTAGCTGGTGTCTTCATTTTTTTTTTTTTTTAAGTCCCAGGGTTTAAATCAGGTCAAAAGTCATTTAGGATCACAGAGCCTGCAGTTTTTCTTCGTAAGGTCTACTAGAGATAGGTGCTATGAAAGGGACATTTAAAATTAAATGTGTATTAATTTTGAAATTTAATTTGCTTCTGAAATCAGAATTGGAGTGTTTCTTAGACTCATTTATCAAGCAGGAGAATGTAAATACTCTGAGAGGACACAGGTTCACCCTGTAAGTAAGTAGTAGCTGTTTAGATTCCAGTCTCTGCATGAGGGAACAGTAACATTATTCCATTGTAGGATATGCTTATCCTTTTTTTATTTTTGAATGCTATTTATTGGCTTATTTATTAGAATTTTTAATGTCTCCCTAACTCATGTGGTCTGTCTTGGTAAAATGAATAACAAATTGTTGTTTGGGGGGCGACGTACCCTGCAGAGTGCAAATGGGATTCCTGAATGGAAGACGTCCAGCATAGACCAAGACCTTGCCCATATGTGGGGTTTTTGTCTAAGCAATCTTTTCATAAGCTTTTTAATGCTTAAACAGCTACCAAAGCAAACAGAGACATATTATTTATTAACTGTGCACCGTTAATAGTGAGGTCTCACCAACTGCCAATCCATGTGGACATAAAGCCCTAAATCAGTCCTAAATCTGCTCAGATTAATTTCTTTCAAGGGCCTCCAACAGCGTGAGGCTGAAGTGAGAACGGGGTTTTGCTCCTGCCTTTTTATGCCATGCGTGGCAGATTTGTTCGCTAGGACTTCTTCACAAGCAAGGAAAGCTGCCATCCTTCTTGGTTCTGTCCAGTCTAGAGATTTACTAAGATGAAGATGAAAGGACTTTAGATCTGTTGTGTTTTTCCCAGATCCTCTCCAAAGCCTGCATAATCCTTTTGTCCCCAACCCCACCAAAGAAAAAAAGTAATAAAAGAAGATAAGAAACATGCTTCAACAAACTCAAACAGCTACAATATCTAATTATATTAAGTGGAACTCTTACTTGCAAAACCTCAAACTTAAAAAAATAATTAGGCCTAGTTGCAATTTCAAGATATTCATGCTTGTGATTCCTGGCTACTTTCAGTCTTCTGATTCTTTATGTGAAAATGTAAAAACTAATCTAATCATAACACCCCTACACACATTGTCTGCCACATATCATTATGTTTATTTTTTTAAATTGAGACACATTCTGGTCTTTCCTGAAATTTGCAAACTAGCTCAATATTCCTGGATGGATCAGTTTAGAGAAATGACCCAGATTTTGCTGCTTCCAGATCTACTTTCTGCTAGATGCCTCCTCCCATTCTTAAAAGGCAGAGATGGGCATTCTGAGGAGTTTGATTGTTCCTGGTCACTCTCTTCTGTCTTCCTGCTTCTTCTGGGTTCGGCACAATGTGACTTTCCACTCTTCTCCCTCCTGTTGTCTTGCCTCAGTCTGTCTAAATGACTTAAGTCATTTTGTGGTGCATTTATTTCCTTGTAGAGATTTGCAAATGATAGAAATCAGACAAGTTTTTGTTTAACAAATTAAAATATAAAGCCTGGAGATTTTGAGTGGGCTTGTATTCATGCGTGAATGTGGGAGCATGTGTGCATGTGTGTGTTTTAATGAATTCAACCACAGTCAAACTAAAAGCATTTTTAGTCACCTCTTAGGACAGTATGTTTACCATGTTAACCAGTTGTTCAGTAGACTATTAGAAAAGCTAAACCACTGAACTTGTGGAACTGCACTGTTTAAACAGGAACTCTGAATTCTGACTTCCGCCCTTTGCTGAGAAAGAACTGAAAGCAAAGTTCCCAAAGGAAGGTCCCCTTGAGAGAAGCTGCGACTCAGCGTTATCAACTGTAGATTTTTAATTTTTTAATCTAGAAGACTAGCTATTTTAATCTTTCCTGTCCAGTGCACATTCTCTGTAAAAAGTATGCATGAAGCAGCCTATTACACACAGGTAAAAAGGGAGCCAGTGTGTGGACAGTCCCCTCAGCAGACTCAGGGAGTGCTCAGCCTAGTTTCTGCCTGGGCCTCCCAGGGCAGGAAAGGTCATTTTCCTTAAGAAACAGCTGAACCCTTCAAGCAAGGGCTAGGCTCTGGGCCTATGGAAATCACTCGTTTTCCACTGAAACAGTATTTTTGAAACAGCATTTACTCTTAGTAGTGGTAGCACTCCCCTTGTATTACTTTTTGTTTGTTTTCAAACAAGTCATTTTAGAAGGTCACCACTGCTTCCTGAGGAATGTGTTCATATTTAAAGTCGATTGACTTTTAGTGACTTGCCAAGCTTTGTCCATTGCACTCTGGAGCAGTATTTAGTTGGCTGGGTAAACTCACTGCAGAAGAATCTGACTGTGAATGTATTTTTTTTCTTTGCTTATATTTTCTCTTTCTTCATCTTTAATTCTTAAATCCAGAGGGATGACGGCACATTTCACTAATCTTAAAGATGTCTTCTAAACCATTTGCAGTTAGATCCTTGACTTTTGGATCTCAGGCAGCAGCTTGCTGTAGATGTAATGAAAATCTGTGCATGTGCACAAATTGACTAAAGGGAGTACACCAAATGTTAATTCATAGCTATAGGAGTAATATGCAAATAGAGATTCTAAACTTACTGCACCATAATTTTTAATGAAATAAGTTATTCAGCCTTTACATTTAAAGAAATAATACAATTATGCCTTGGCTCAGCACACTGGAATAGAAAGTCTCTTTCTCTTAACTCACTGATTGCCAATTCACTTCTCTTTGCCACCAAATGGATTTGAACTTTGTGAACTAAAAGGATTTCTTTCTTTTATCTTAATTTAGGTAAGCTTGACAGTAAAGATGCCTAGTTGTGTATAAATTATGTGCCAATATGTTTTTACTCATATGTAAATATGCACAAAAATGAATACTCATAAGACAGATTGCTAATTTCATACAATATTAATATAAATTCAATAAATATATTACTGCCTCTCAACGATGAGAGCTATAAAACAGATAAACCTCACTTGCACCTGTAATGTTTTGAAAATTGAATATTTACAAAAAAATTATAAAATTGTATCTAAGTTAAAATTATATTTATAGCATTTACCTTAATTTTATTATTTTCTATTACTTTCAGATAATTTTTTATTGTAGAAAAAGAAATTTATTTTTTATTATAATTGAGGGTATTCATTATAGGTGGGAAATGTTTATTAGCAATAATTTTACAATTTGGTTCTAACAGAAAATTTTGAAATCAAAGGGACTCTCCATTGGGCAGCAGAACATTCCTACGGAATTCTACGAAAGAGATATTTTTTCCAATAAAGTTTGTAGACCCTTCATTATTAAACCACTTCTTCACCTTCATGAAACAAAGTGTAATGACAGAAAAACAAAAAAACTGAAGAATGGTCATGGGGTGAGCTAATGCAGATGTTGAGTCAGCTTTCCCGGATTCTATCCATCCTGTCCATGATCTCCAAGCACATGTTGACATGTATAGATTTGCTTCAGTCTAAGCAACCTAACCATCACAGTATAAAGGTAGAAGAGGTGAGATATCAAGGAACATACGGTGGGAATACATGAAACATAAAAATAGAAGAGAGGCAAAATGTATACAGTTCAGAGAGGAAGAAATCTTGGACATTTAAGACTTCATCTCATAGCACAAAATGTCAGTGGGCATGGATGAAAGGAGGAAGATACCTTTACTTTGCCACCTAGTTATACAAGCTGCCCTTAGCATCAGGGGGAGGGAGGACTTGTTTTTTGGTTTTTTTTAAATGTATAGTTGATTTACAATATTGTATTAGTTTCAGGTATACAGCAAAGTGATTCAGATATATATAGATAGATTACCTATCTGTTCTTTTCCGGATTCTTTCCCCTTATATGTTATTACAAAGTATTGAGTATAATTCCCTGCGCTATACATTAAATCCTTGTTGTCTATTTTATATATAATGGTGGGTATCTGTTAATCCCATACTCCTAATTTATCCCTCCCCCACTCTCCCCTTTGATAACCATAAGTTTGTTTTCTATATCTGTGAGTCTGGTTCTGTTTTGTAAATAAATTTTTCTATTATATTTTAGATTCCACATATAAGGGATATCATATAATATTTGTCTTTGTCCGATTTACTTCACTTAATATGATAATCTCTAGGTCCATCCATGTTGCTGCAAATGGCATTTCATTCATTTTATGGCTGAATAATATTCCACTGTATATATATAATATATATGTATATACCACATCTTATTTATCCATTCATCTGTTGATGGACACTTAGATTGCTTCTACGTCTTGGCTATTGTAAATGGTGCTGCTATGAACATTGGGGTGAATGTATCTTTTGAATTAGAGTTTTCTCCAGATATATGCCCAGGAGTGGGATTGTAGGATTATATGGTAGCTCTATTTTTAGTTTTTGGAGGAATCTCATACTGTTTTCCATAGTGGGTGCACCAATTTACATTCCGACCAAACTGTAGGAAGGTTCCTTTTACTCCACACCCTCTCCAGCATTTATTATTTGTAGACTTTTTTTTTTTAACATCTTTATTGGAGTATAATTGCTTTACAGTGGTGTGTTAGTTTCTGCTTTATAACAAAGTGAATTGGCTATACATATACATATATCCCCATATCTCCCCCCTCCTGCGTCTCCCTCCCACCCTCCCTGTCCCACCCCTCTAGGTGGACACAAAGCACCGAGCTGATCTCCCTGTACTATGTGGCTGCTTCCCATTAGCTATCTATTTTACATTTGGTAGTGTATATAAGTCCATGCCACTCTCTCACTTCGTCCCAGCTTATCCTTCCCCCTCCCTGTGTCCTCAACTCCATTCTCTATGTCCACATCTTTATTCTTGTCCTGCCCCTAGGTTCATCAGAACCTTTTTTTTTTTTTTAGATCCCATATATATGTGTTAGCATATGGTATTTGTTTTTCTGCTTCTGACTTACTTCACTCTGTATGACAGACTCTAGGTCCATCCACCTCATTACAAATAACTCAATTTTGTTTCTTTTTATGGCTGAGTACTATTCCATTGTATATATGCACCACATCTTCTTTATCCATTCATCTGTTGATGGACACTTAGGTTGCTTCCTTGTCCTGGCTATGGTAAATAGATCTGCAATGAACATTGTGGTACATGCCTCTTTTTGAATTATGGTTTTCTCAGGGTATATGCCCAGTAGTGGAATTGCTGGTTGTATGGTAGTCCTATTTTTAGTTTTTTAAGGAACTGCCATACTGTTCTCCACAGTGGCTGTATCAATTTACATTCCTACCAACAGTGCAAGAGGGTTCCCTTTTCTCCACACCCTCTCCAGCATTTATTGTTTGTAGAATTTTTGACGATGGCAATGCTGACTGGTGTGAGGTGATATCTCATTGTAGTTTTGATTTGCATTTCTCTAATGATTAGTGATGCTGAGCATCCTTTCATGTGTTTGTTGGATAAACCATATTAACAAATTGAAGGAGAAAAAACATATGATCACCTCAATAGATGCAGGAAAAGCTTTTGACAAAATTCAACACCATTTATGATAAAAACCCTCCAGAAAGTAACCATAGAGGGAACTTACCTCAACATAATAAAGGCCATATATGACAAACCCACAGCCAACATCATTCTCACTGGTGAAAAACTGAAACCATTTCCTCTAAGATCAGGATCAAGACAAGGTTGTCCACTCTCACCACTCTTATTCAACATAGTTCTTGAAGTTTTATCCATAGCAATCAGAGAAGAAAAAGAAATAAAAGGAATCCAAATCAGAAAAGAAGTAAAGCTGTCACTGTTTGCAGATGACATGATACTATACATAGAGAATCCTAAAGATGCTACCAGAAAACTACTAGAGCTAATCAATGAATTTGGTAATGTTGCAGGATACAAAATTAATGCACAGAAATCGCTTGCATTCCTATATACTAAAGGTGAAAAATATGAAAGAGAATTTAAGGAAACACTCCCATTTACTATTGCAACAAAAAGAATAAAATACCTAGGAATAAACCTACCTAAGGAGAAAAAAGACCTGTATGAAGAAAAATATAAGACACTGATGAAAGGAACTAAAGATGATACAAACAGATGCAGAGATATACCATGTTCTTGATTGGAAGAATCAACATTGTGAAAATGACTATGCTATCCAAAGCAGTCTACAGATTCAGTGCAATCCCTATCAAACTACCAAAGGCATTTTTCACAGAACTAGAACAAAAAATTTCACAATTTGTATGGAAACACAAAAGACCCCAAATAGCCAAAGCAATCTTGTAAAAGAAAAATGGAGCTTGGGGAATCAGGCTCCCTGACTTCAGACTATACTACAAAGCTACAGTAATCAAGACAGTATGGTACTGGCAGAAAAGCAGAAATATAGATCAATGGAACAAGATAGAAAGCCCAGAGATAAACCCATGCACATATGGTCACCTTGTTTTTGATAAAGGAGGCAAGAATATAAAATGGAGAAAAGACAGCCTCTTCAATCAGTGGTGCTGAGAAAACTGGACAGCTACATGTAAAATAATGAAATTAGAACACTCCGTTATACCATACTCAGAAATAAACTAAAATGGATTGAAGACCTAAATGTAAAGCCAGACACTATAAAACTCTTAGAGGAAAACATAGGCAGAACACTGTATGACATAAATCACAGCAAAATCCTTTTTGACACACCTCCTAGAGAAATGGAAATAAAAAGCAACAAATGGGACCTAATGAAACTTAAAAGCTTTTGCACAGCAAAGGAAACGATAAAGAAGACGAATAGACACCTCTCACAATGGGAGAAAATATTTGCAAATGAAGCAACTGACAGGATTAATCTCCAAAATTTACAAGCAGCTCATGCAGCTCAATATCAAAAAAACAAACAACTCAATCCAAAAATGTGCAGACCTAAATAGACATTTCTCCAAAAAAGATATACAGATTGTAGACTTTTTATAATGGCCATTCTGACTGGTGTGAGGTGGTACCTTATTGTAGTTTTGATTTGAATTTCTCTAATAATTAGCAATGTTGAATATCTTTTCATGTGTCTATTGGCCATCTGTAAGGATGTGTTTGTTTCAAAGAGCAAAGCTTTTACTGTAGGTATATTAGTTACAGTATATAGCACTTAATAGATAGTAGATGCACTTACCTATCTTTGTTGTTTATTCATCCATTTATTCTTCTTTAAACATTGAGGCTTAAGAGCCTCATGTATCACTCTCCTAGGTGTACATTCTAATGGTAGGAAAAACATGTTAATCATTGATTATATAGAATAAGATCATTGTTAAGAAAAACATGTAAGAGATAGAAATAAAAAAATATTTTTAACAGTGACTAATAATAATTCTGAGGTTGTTAATATAAATTTTCTTTCTAAATCATTCATCTGAGAATCATAATGTAGCCTTAATCTCATGATTTAGATAATTGGAAAGTGACTCTTTAAAATTAACTCTATTGAAATTGTATAATTAAATATCCAAAGTATAAAGTTTTGTAAAGAAAATAAATAACAGCAAGGCATTGCAAAGAAGCTTTTGGAGGAATAAAGATATTAAGTTAATTTTTTGTCATTTAATATTGGGAGGGTTTCAAAGCCTTGGTTATTGCATGCACCGTTTTAAAACTTATTTCTTTTTAAGAATAAGCTGCATGTATATTTAGATGCATTAAAGCATAAGATATTATTGTAATAAAAGTATAAATTCTAAAGTCATGCCCTTTTCTGAGATATTAACTTCAATTCTGTAATGGGTTTTTAGCCTGTCAGATTTAAAAACAACTGGAGTAAGAAAGATAAGTGAACAATACACATGAACAGAAGTTTAACGGAAATTAAAAAGTGAGAAATTTTGGTCAATGGAAGAGAAAAAGTAGAAGTCTTGGCAGAGAAATAAGTAGACCATACTTAGTTCTTAATGGCATGCTTATGGGACATAGCAATGTATGTAGACCCACAAAGCCAATTTATGGCACACTCTACAATTGCAGTGTTGTTGTGCAAAGGGGAATGTGCGGTTGTAACGTGTAAGCTCAAAAATAGAATATATGTCTTTTTAATGCAATATTTTGCAAGGGTGTGACCACTTTTAATAAACTTATAATTTCTACTCAGTCCAAATATCTACCAGGTATAATTCCAGATTTTATCAGTATAAAGTTTGTGTATGTGTGTCTTTGTGTGTGTGTGAATGAGAATGAGAGCAGAGAGGGCAGGGTGGGGGTTGGGAGAGGGAGAAAGGAAGGGAGGAGGTGCAAAGAAAAGGGAAAGAGAGAGAGGAAAAAAATATGCCTGAACCTCCTAGTGAGTAGGATTATACTGAATATTGAACTAACCTGGGCATAATTAGATTCAACAACTCTTATGTTTCCACATGTTGCTAATATCTACTTCTATTCCTGAGGAAGTGGTAAAAACTGCATAACATCGTTCTGCCTTGGTCTGAATTCCTCGTTTCATTGTGCAGCTTTGGCTTATCCTATTATTTCCTTCCACACTATTTATGCTCCATTCTGTTCTGTCCCGGTTTGGGCACCATCCTCTTGTAGGATACAGATCATGAGTCTTTACTTCCAAATTTGTTAAGTGTTCATTTTAAGACACACTGTTATCGCCAAAGAAGCTTTGCTTCTCCCCAATACACACTGCAAAACTCCAATGGCTTGAATGATTAGAGAGGGCTTAGATGGCTTTTGTGTTGCATATTCAGTTAGCCATTCTCTCTAACCTGAGAAATCTTTGCTTATTTTCTCTATACTTGATTCTTTGTCAACTTTCAACAGGGGAGTTTGAAATAATTCTTGGAAAAAGAGTTGGACAGAGGGGGAAGCAGTTGCCTGATTACAATCTATAGAAGTTCCTAACCAAACTGATTCTGTTAGATTCCACACCACATCCTTTATATCTATCTTTCATGGGAGATGGCCACTGTCCTCAGGCCCAAGAATGAATCATTATTTGTCTAAATGGGTCACACTGGTCTCATTCCCATTCACACTGGTCTTAATTCCCTGAAGTGATTACTTTAGGCCTGGCAGGTTACGTGGCTCTGGCCAATGTTACATGGGGGGGAACTCTGCTGCATGTCATTTGGGACAGATTTTCCACTCTGATAAAAACTCTTTTTCTGAACTGAGAGGTTATCATGAGAATGGAATCCACAGCATCTTGCAACCAAGAGAAAGCTCACCTGATGATGGTGGAGCAGAAACCTAGAAAAAACCCAGGTCTATGTACAGCTATGTATCACTATGCTGAGCAGTTTAACTAACCAATCCCAACATCTGTCCCAAATTCCACTGAAAGCAGAGATTGGTCAAAACATACACTATTATTTCATTAAGACACATAGCCTCAGTTTTTATAAATGATGAAGGAGAGAGTGGAGTTAGGAAAAAAGCTTTTCTTTTTTTTTGATGTGTTATCAAACTGATCACCCTTTGTATCAAATGTGGCTAATTGCTCCACCTGGAGCTACTTTCTTAAAGAATCCAAATGAAGAACATAGGGCAGCTCTAGAATTGGTTATTGTGATGTAGATTTGGAAGAAAAATTTATCTAGAGGCTCGTTCCTCCATTGTGTAATTTGGTGTTCAAGAAGAGAAAGACAAAGATCTGGAGTGGTGCATAGCAACACATAATGGTACATATATGTACCTTCTATTTTACTATTTCTTGAGTGCTTCATTCCTTTTGTAGAGAAGTCTCTTCTGGCATATTTTTTCTAAATGAAGAACATTCCTTGTAGTGCAGGTCTGCTAAAAAAGAAATTCTCTCTCTTCAGGAAAAAAAAAAAAGCTTCAATCTATTTTCATTTTTGAGAGATCTTTGAATTGGATATAAAATTGTGGGTTGACATTTTACTTCTTCTAATACAGCCATACCTCTTTTTATTGTGCTTCACTTTATTGTGTCTCGAAGGTATTGCATTTTTTTTACAAATTGAAGGTTTGTGGCAACCTTGCATCAAGCAAATCTATCAGCGCCTTTTTTCCAACAGCATTTGCTCACTTCATGTCTCTCTTTCACATTTTAGTGATTCTCGCAGTATTTCAAACTTTTTCATTATTATTATATTTGTTATGGTGATCTGTGATCAGTGATCAGTGATCTTCAATGTTACTATTGTCATTGTTTTGAGGCACTGCATTAGAAGGGGAACTTAAGTGATAAATGTTGTGTTTGTTGTGACTGCTCCAGCAACTGATCATTCTCCCTCTCTCGTCATCTTCTCAGGCCTACCTCTTCCCTAAGATACAACAATATTGAAATTAGGCCAATTAATAACTCTAAAACGGTGTCTAAGTGTTCTAGAGAAAGAAAGAGTTCCACGTCTTTCACTTTAAATTAAAAGCTAGAAATGATTAAGCTTAGTGAGGAAGCTATGTTGAAAGCTTAGATAGGCTCAAAGGCCTCCTGTGCCAAACAGTTAGCCAAGTTGTGAATGCAAAGGAAAGGTTCTTGAAGGAAATTAAAAGTGCTCCTCCAGTGAACACACAAAGGATAAGAAAGCAAAACAGGCTTATTGATGATATGGAGAAAGTTTTATTGGTTTGGATAGAAAAATCAAACTAGCTACAATATTCCCTTAAGCCAAAACCTAATCCAGCACAAGCCCTAACTGTCTTCAATTCTATGAAGGTGAGAGAGGTGAGGAAGCTGCAGAAGAAAAGTTTGAGGCTTTCAGAGGTTGGTTTATGAGGTTTAAGGAAATACGTCATCTCCATAACGTAAAGTGCAGGGTAAAGCATCTAGTGCTAATGTAGAAGCTGCAGAAAGTCATCCAGAAGATCTAGCTAAGATAATTCATGAAGGTGGCTACACTAAACAACAGTTTTTCAATGTGAACAAAACAGCCTTCAATTGGAAGAAGATGCCATCTAGGATTTTCATAGCTAGAGAGGAGAAGTCAATGCCTGGCTTCAAAGTTTCAAAGGACAGACTGTATTGTGTTTGAATCTGGTCCTGTTGATTATTTATCACTTGACAATGACTAGTTTTTCTTATTTTTCTGCATATCTTATAATTTTTCACTGAATTCCAGATATGGGCTTTAGATCTATAGAGAATGAGATAAATAATATTTAATATGAATATAGGCTCTTTATTCAGACCATTAGAATGGAGGGCTATTCAGTCAGTCTAATCAGAAACTTAGCTGGGTTTTGGTTTTGTTGCTTGTACAGTTAATGTCAGTATATTACAAGCTTCAGTTCCTCTGGTTGTCAACTAGCATTGCATTATTGGAGGGCAGATTGGGGTGCAACACAGTTTTATTTGAGCACTTATGTTCCACATTGAGCTTTCACCATCTTTGCATGCCCATACCACAGAAAGGGTCTCTCTCCACATTCTTGTCTTTCCCTCAGTCGTTGGCTGATATTGCTTGTTAATAAGTACCAACTTTGTTTTAGGGGTGGGAGGTTCTATGTAATCCTTGTCTCACTTCAGCCTTAGGGAGGCCATATACATCTGGACCTTGGGGTGGGATTATCTTAGCATTGATAATCCACTTCCTCATGGGAGCCAAATCCGACCTTGTATCTGTGGTTGGTACTAGGTGGGAGTTTCCTACCACTGCTCCAGTAGAAGGAAAACTCTGCTTGGTGTTCATATAAGATATAAGACCTAAGAACACTTGCCCTTCCCTCAGAGGCTAGTACTTCATCATAGAGAAGAACCTTGGAAAGAGAGCAGAGCTTTGCCCCTATTCCTCGTGCTACTGCTTATTACTCCGTTCACATCTTATAGATGAGAGTGTTTGCTACCCCTCCCCAAGCAGCTTAAGGTTTTGTTCCATACAATAGAAAGGTCCACAGAGGTGTGCAGGATGTTGGCCTCTCCCCCAACATCCAAAAATCACCTCCTGCTTGCTATCATCATGGATAAGCTCTGTCTCCCCTGACCTCCCAAATTGCCACAATGATGGTGTTCCAGTTATCTATTGCTGCAAATAAACCATCCCAGTGCTCACTGGTTTAAACCATCAATTTGTTAGAATCGTTCATAGTTCTCTTTGTTGACAAGCTCACCTTGGCTATCCTTGAGGTCTTTTATGCAGTTGCAGTCAAAAGGAGGCTGGGGCTGGAGTAAAATTCCAATATAGCTCATTCCCATGACAGATAGTGGATTATGGCTCTAGACTAAAGCTCAACTGGATTTTTTAATGGAACAGCTATTCTTTGTACCTTGTGCTTCTTATAGTGTGGTGGGTTTTTATTAAGGATAAATTCGAAGAGTCAGCATTTTAAGATGCCCAAGTGTAGTGCAAGCCTTTTAACTTAGCCCCAGAATGTCACATTCACCATATTTTATGAGTTAAATAAGTCACTAGAGACAGTCCAGATTTAGGGAGAGAGGGGATTTCACCCTTTAATGTGAGGAGCAGTAGGCGTGGATAACAAGGGAAGGAATTGATGATGAGCATCTTCAGGACGATCCTCCACAGGCTGCCCTATGAGACCCATAATTCATGTCTTGTGGGACATCCAGTTATTCACCAGATAAGAGCTTGAAACTCACCTCATTACAGTACTAGTTTGTTTTTTTTTTTTTTGCGGTACGCGGGCCTCTCACTGTTGTGGTCTCTCCCGTTGCGGAGCACAGGCTCCGGACGCGCAGGCCCAGCGGCCATGGCTCACGGGCTAGCCGCTCCGCGGCATGTGGGATCTTCCCAGACCGGGGCACGAACCCGTGTCCCCTGCATCGGCAGGCGGACTCTCAACCACTGCGCCACCAGGGAAGTCCCTACAGTACTAGTTTTAAACCCAGGATCTTAGCATCTAAATTGGGTCTAACTCCAGGTTATCAGGTATGAGTCCTCTCCCTCGCTGTCTGAAAATCTGTGAACTATAATGGCTCTGCCTCTTCTATGCCTTCTTCTCAAACCCAGTATAAAATGGTGATGCAGGGATAAG
This sequence comes from Grampus griseus, assembly GCF_964374135.1. Classification (NCBI taxonomy): domain Eukaryota; kingdom Metazoa; phylum Chordata; class Mammalia; order Artiodactyla; family Delphinidae; genus Grampus; species Grampus griseus. Next base: position 25,793,185 of record NC_139007.1, on the reverse strand, counting down.
AAAATTGTAATAGACATTCCCATTTCAAAAGTGAAAAAGAGGATGGGGGCACATAGCCATCACCAGTCCACCTCTGCACATATCACCAGTTACCTGGTTAGCTTAAAATCTACCCTCTAGGAATGATTCTCCATTGCTCTTAAGTCCATTTTCCAGACTCTTGGTTCTGAGATCCAAGTCGTCCATAACAAATAACCAGTGTGTGCAGCTAAGTGTCTCTCATCTTGCTTTCTGCCCATAGAAGGTTGTGGGCCCTGAAGGCTTTCATTTTGAACTGCCTCTGCCTTTTTTACTCCAAAGTGATGACATTTTTATTCATCCAATATCCCTAAAATGTTAGACATTTCTTATAAATCTTATTAGGGTTCAATTTACTTGACTGAAGGCATAGTCAAAAATTTCTTTGAGACAAGCCCCATTCTGGTTAGAGCTGAGAATCATGACACAATGCTATAAAGATTTTAGAAATCTTTTTGTCGAGAGAGAGAGTCTAAAAGGTATATCATTATCATACTTCCCAGCTTAAAATGCCTAGGAAGTATACCCTTAAGATTCTTAGAAGTCTTCTTAGCTGAGATGGTACACAAAGCACTGCCTTAAATATTTCTGAAGTCGTAACAAAAGGCCTTATAACCACAACTTCAGTCTGAACATTGCTACCCCGAAGCCTCATTTTACTGGCAAGACCTTGTATTTGATCTTTGCCCAGAGTCCGTTCCTTATTTTGAAAGCTTTTCTGTCATTGTGAAGGTCCAAGATATTAGAAACGATTTAACTTTTGACCTAGAATATCCAGACTGTTATATTTCCTCAAAATTATTTTTGAAAATGAACAATTCGCTTTTCATCCCTTCTCTCTCTATCTGTACCTGATCATACATGGCTTTCAAAACACATTTGTACTTTTATGGTTCTGGAAATCTTAATCAAAATCCATTATAGTACTTTCTGTTTTCTGCTTAATCCCAAGTGTTGTCAAACATTTTTATACAACAAATATAAAATGGGTCACTTTTCTTTATCCTCTACGCCTCCACGCCTTTCAAATCTACCATAATAATCCTCTTGAGATCCCTTCAGCTTGTGTCTGCCTCTCAGTTTCAAAGAATGGCCACATGTTTTAAGTTCTTGTGAAGGCAGCAACCAACCTCTGGCACTATATTTTTTCTAGTTATTTATTACTGTGGGAAAAAAGTACTGCAAAACTCAGGGGTTAAAACAACCATTTATTGTGATTTCTCATGGTTTTGTAGGTCGACTGATCTCAATTGGTTGATTGTTTTTTTGCATTTCTTATGAAGTTACAGTAAGTTGGCAGCTATGGCTGGAGTGATCTGAAGACTCCACGGGGCCAGACATCTAAGGTGGCTCATTCATATTGTCAGTGATGCTATCTGTTCAGCCTAGAAGCTCATCTTTGTTGTCTACCAGTGCAGCTATATGGTCTCTCCATGTGGTTTCAACTGACTTCCCACTGCCTGGGGGCTGGTTTCCAAATAGAAACATCCCCAAAGCAGGCATTCAAGAAGCCAAAGTAGAAGCTGCAGGACTGTTTTTGGACTAATCTTGTAAGACCCAGAATGTTACTTCTACTGCATTCTGTTGGATAAATAATGCACTAAGGCTAAACCAAGAGCAAATAACAAGCAGTATGTGCATATAGGGAGAGAAGGATATTATGGCAGTCATTTTGGAAACTACCATGGAAGGTGTGTGCAAATTCAGTGAAGGAATAATGCTCAGAATGGGCTAACTTGAGAAGTAGATCTTCCATAAAGCTTCTCTCTGTATCTGTGCACTACACATAGTCCATACAGAAAAACATATCATCTCGGTCCTCTACTAACTTCCTTGTCATTAATTTCTATCTTGCCTTTAATAATCATGTTAGAGATTAAACACTATGTCAATCTGTCAATTGCTAAATCATTTTGTTTTCATTGTTTTATAAAAAAGTACCACTTGTATGTGAGCCTCATTTTATGACTACACACACACACACACACACACACCCCCACCCACCCACCCCAGGAAGGCAGAGATTAACACTGTGACAGATGACTCCCCTAATAAGTGCCCATGTACCAAGTAAAATATAGCATTTAACTACTATTTAGTTTGGTTAGATAAATTTTCAGAGATTAATCTGCTATGGAATTTTGATTCCCAAATACTGTTTTAACTAACCCAAATTTTACTTTTCTTTATACTGTGCTGATTTCTAATTAACCTCCATTACTCAGTTATCTAAATAATGACTACAATTACATATCACTAGACCATTTTACCAGATTGAGATTGTAATGGTTGCTGGTGATTTTTTTCATTTTTACCACAAACTTGTTGGCTGTTTGCCTTCTGTATCATCAGGTTGCTAGCTTTTGAACCACATGTACATTCATAAAAATTTTAGGAGTAAATCACACAGGTAAGTTAAGATAATTAAAAATACAGTACGTAAATGTTCTGCTTTCAAGAAAATTACTTAACCTCTATGTGCCATCTTTAAAAATAGAACAAAATAATTACCCTGTATTATTTCATTGACATGTTTTAAGGGGCTGCTTAGAGGATCTTTTAGCTTGCTGAAGTCCTTCAGTATGCTGTAGTTCAACTTCAAAGTAAAAGAACTGAAGCAAATGCATTAATAACGCCTACTTTCAAAAAAAAAAAGACTGTTACTTTCAAAATGCACACCCACAAACATAAACATTCTTAGTAAAGTTGGATACAACCAAATGTTTATCACCCCATATTCATTCAAGACATCAATAAATGAGCACTATATTAAAATCTGTGAGATTCATTTTTAAAAGAGTAGTTATAACCACAGGAGCTAATTTTAGGGATAAACAATATATAGAAAATACGCATTTAAATAGTCAAGGAAAAGAATCACAGATATCAGCTAATACATCTTGTAAGAAATTGTTGGGTGAGGTAACAGTAGAAGGAGTACTTGGAGGACTTTTAAAATTTTGTTGGTATTATGAAGGAAATACATACTCAATGCAAAACATTTGAAAAATAAAAAATAAGGTAAATAAGAAAATGACCACACTTCTTGGACCCTCCACTTATTAGCTTTGGGAACTTGGCCTGTTTCCTAATTTGTAAAGTGGGAAAATAATGGTACCTACATTATAGAGTTGTTTTCAGGATTAAATGTGTTACTATGTATAAAGAATCTATTAAGATTAGTTAACACATAGAAAATATTCAATATGCTGGTCATTATCTTATTATTATTATATACATTTCTTTTTAAAATTTGTTGAAAGCCTACCAAGTGTCAGGCATTGGTCTGGCCATTAGGCAAAAACAGGAAAAATTAACAGACTTAAATCTTTTCCCAATGGAGCTCATATTCTAATGGAAAGAGACAGAAAATGCACACCAAAAACAAGGGGTATATTTCCTGTTAAAAAGTAATAAATATTATGGATACAGGTGAGGCAGAACTGATGAGCAGGTGATCACATACTTTTAACCAGTGTGGACAGGATAGACCTAACTGAGAAAGTTAATTCGAGGAAAGACCTGAAGGAGGTGATGAAGCAAGTCATGGAAAACACACAGTGCAAAGGTCCTGAGGTGTTCAAGGAACAGCATGGAGGCCTCTGTCGAGAGCAGACTGAATGAGGGAAAGGGCAGCAGAAATGTGGTCCGAGAGCAAGAGGAGCCGCCCATCACGCAGGGACATGTAGGTCTATGGTTTCTAATCTGCATAAAATGAGGAGCTATTAGAGAATTTTGAGTAGACATAATCTGATGGATGTTTTTAAAGATCTTCTTTGCAGCTTTGAGACAAGACCATACGGAGACAAAGGTGGAACTAGGGAAGCCAGTTGGGAGGCTATTGCAGTTATCCAGGAGAGAGATGATGATGACTTGGGCTAGGATGGTAGCAAGAAGAAATGACAGTGCTGAGGAAAAGGCTGGTGATGCAGGAGAGAGAAAACAAATTTCTTAAATAAAATCATTGAATAGGAAAGAGAAGTAGGCAGACTGGCTTTAGATTAGAACTACTGTTCATACAGTAACAGGAAGGATGGCAGGAAGGTGTGGGATTAGGGATTTATGAGATTCTCTTATACCATTGTTTCTAACTTCAGAGAAAAAAAACATTGATATTTGATGTGTCAGTGTCCAGGCTCTACTCTCAATATCACAGGAGAAAATGAGAGCAGAGATTGGGGTGATGCACTTATAAGCCAAGAAATGCCAAAAGATTGCCGGCAAACCACCAGTAGGTAGGAGAAAGGCATGGAAGAGAGCCTTCAGAAGGAACTGAATTGGTGGACGTGTGATCTTGTAGTTCTAGCCTCCAGAACCAAGAGACAATAAATTTCTGTTGTTTAAGGCACCCGATGTGTCATACTTTGTTAGGCAGCCATAGCAAACTAATACAGTACTATAGCCAAGTGATCAAGGTCAACATCAACAGTAATAAGTCATGTTGATGGTATGTACCCTTGATAGGATGTGATGAAAATGGCACTTTATCTCTGTGGTCTTCCTCCAAAACACCACAACCACAGCCAAATCATGGGGAAAACATCAGAGGAATCTTAACTGTGGGACATTGTGTAAAATACTTGACCAGTATGAATCACAACTGTGAAAGTCATTAAAAACAAGGAAAAATGTGAGAAACTATCACAGCCAAGAGGCATCTGAGAGATGATAATTAAATGCAGTGTGGTAAAGTGGATTGGATTCTGGAAAAACAACAAAAGTACATTAGGTAAAAACTGAGGAAATCTAAATAAAGTATACATTTTAGTTAATAAAATCTATCAATATCAATTAATTATAATTAATGTACCATACTAATAAGCATGAGATATTGGGGAGATTAGATGTAGGTTGTATGGGAACTCTAATATCTCTCATATTTTTATAATGTTAATTTTTTGCAATTTTAATACTCTGCAATTTTTCTATAAAGTTAAGACTATTCTAAAAATAATATGTATTCTTAAAAACTGGGAAATGGTGCCCCTGCAATGGAAAACAGTATGGAGGTTTCTTAAAATATTAAAAATAATTACCATATGATCCAGCAATCCCACTTTTTGGTATATATCTAAAAGAATTGAAAATAGGATCTTAAAGAGATATTTGCAAACCCATGTTCATTGCAGCATTATTCACAATAGCCAAGAGGTGAAAGCAACCTAAATGTTCTTTGATAGATGAATGGATAAACAAAATGTGGTATATACATATAATGGAATATTATTCGTCCTTGAAAAAGAAGGAAATTCTGCCATATACCACAACACGAATGAACCTTGAGGACATTATGCACAAAAAGACAAATAATGCATGATTCCACTTAAATTAGGTATCTAGACTAGTCCAAATTCATAGAAACAGAATGTAGAATGGTGGTTTCCAAGGACTGGAGGGAGGGGAAAATGAGGAGTTGTTGTTTAATGGGTGTAGGGTTTTAGTTTTGCAAGATTAAAAAGTTCCAGAGATCTGTTTCACAATAACGAGCCTTTATTGTACACTTAAAAATAAGATGTATCTCATGTTAAATATTCTTACTGCAATTTTTGAAAATCTTGCTTTCAAATTTCACTGAACTAATTCTGATCTTCTCTTCCACCACTTATCTCAGCTGATTTAATTGGTCCAAGTCCTAATAATTAATATCATAGAATTTCAGTGTTGAAAGGGACCTAAAAGGTCATTTAGTTCAAACACTCATTTTTCATAGTAAGAAACTCAGTCCAGAGTGTTTAAGATCATAAAGCCACTGATTAACAGAGTCTGAGCAAAAAACATCAAGTCACCTGACTCCTAGTCACTACACTCTAATGCCATTTACAAAAGAGTGTCTCTTCATACCAATTTTTAATATTAATTTGTTATACAGTATCATTCAATAGTTGGAATTTGCCTATTTTCTTTCTTGTTTTATGGAAGTTTTTTTTTAAGGAAAACCTCCCTCCAGGAATAACATCTATTTAAATGTTTGTATGCGACCAGTGCTTCTTTTTGGTTTTAAACTACTATTTTCCCACCAAGATCACGCTATTTTCAATGAACTTACTCTCACAAACTATACTTAGGATGCAGCACATTAATTTTAAAAGAAGTCACTTTTAAATGGAGAAATATTCAAAATGTTTTTGATAAAAATGACAAGACACTACACAATCCCACCACTCTAATTTAACTGTTTTCATTTTTAGACAGTTATTCTAATATTTATACAGAGCCTTACACATTTCATAATTCTATACATATGGCTCCATATTTATCAGGCCTGATAACGATTATTTTTGATCACTACACTGTAGTCGGTCAAACTGATACATCATCATATTCTATTCTTAACCATGCACTTATTACAGACTATTTTTATGGTTTCCAATTTTCATTGATAATGGTAAATTGCACATAGCTTTTGTCTTCTGCTGAATAATTTAGTAAAGACAAATTCTCAGGATTGTTAGTTAATTCAAATCCTTTATTGTTTTTTATCCCTAAAGTTAACCTTTAGGGATATGCAATTTAAAAATTTTTAATGCAATTTAAAAATGATTTAAAATTATATTGCGTAATTAAAAATCATTCATCAACCCCCCCCAAATAATTTAGAACGATAAATATGCAGACAGTGTTAGTAAATGAAGATGTGTCTATTAAGTCAGCAGAGCCAACATTTACCAACTAAGACTATATAAATGCATGGATATACATTGATAAAAGTTCAGGAAATGTTCTAAGGTAATATAAAGATATTTTTCAAATGTATAAGGTTTTCTATGTGCTTGTTTTTACAATAAAAAACTAAATTAAAAAAAAAACTGGATTTTTTTTGGCTGAGCCCTATGCTAGTCTAGCCAAGACCTAGACCCTCTCTGGTTCTGCCACGCTTAACTGTGTCTAACCCAAATGCTTTCCACAGTTAGGGTTAAAACATACAGGGTTTTTTTTTGATCAGCTTAGTTTATAGTGACATTGATAACAAGGTAGTGTGTTCACAAACAAGATGAAGGCCATGTTTGTTTTCCTTCCCTCACTAGAGACTTGAGAAAAGGCAAATGAAAAAAAGCTGTTTGATAATGACAATTTTTTTTTAATTTGAAAAAAATGTTTAGTCTTCAAATCCGATAGGTACAAAATCTAACAGAGGATAAAGAGGTGAAATTATAAAGAGGAAGAATATATTCAATATACAAGTCTGCATGAAAACCAAAGAATAATTTTATAAGTCAATTGCATGCAATTGTGATAAAGAAAATACATAAAGATGTTATATATTGCCTTTAACTGTAATTTTAAAACAGCCAAGTAGATTAAATAAAAACTGTTTGAATTTTTTATATTCTAAAATCATTCGTTAGAATAAAGGGCAATATACAAAATATTCTAACGTTGAAATATAGAGAAATAGTTTTTAAATATTATTAGAAAGGAAAAAGAATTCCACGAGAATAAGAGCTTCTACAAAAACAAAACAAACAAAAACCTGCTTATAATACTTCTGAATCGAAATAAAATATATAATATTTTAAAAACTTGTTTTTACTTGCTTTCAAGTGTGAAATAATCTTTAAAGAATCCCAATTGACTTTAGAATGAATATTATATTTTCCAGTCTTTTTGAGCAATGCTAATGACTTTGTGGATCTAAATAAAAGGAAAATAAGTGAAATTTAATAAAAACTGAGGTGAAACTCTATAATTTCAATATCAAAAATCATGCTAACCTTCTGGAAAAAATTCATAGTATAAACTATTTTATTTATTGTAATGATCAGTTATATTATTTAGCTAGTAGATGTTCTAGTCATGTTACGGTGGAAAATAAGATTTTTTAATTGCTATAATATTTTTAAGTGTATTCTTTGAGTGTGCTCATTTAGAAGAAGTCAATTTGACCTTATGCTTTATAGCAAGTTTCATGTTTTCATCTTTTAAGACTACAAAATGAAAATTAGGAGTCCAAAGTTCATCTTTTATAAATAAATATGTCATTACTGATCCCTGTCTGCTGAGCGTGCTTTGGGGTTGTTGTTCTCACAGTATTGTTCTTTCATCTCATCCCTTCTTGCAAACAAAGGCAACTTGTCAGGGTTTGGGATATGAGCTGTGACCACAGGTTAGAGCAAAGTTAATTATTCTGTAGAAGCATCAAACCCAAGACTTTGACCTCAAGAATGTCATGCTTGAAGAAACTGGACTAGCTTGGCCATAGATAAAGCAAAATTGCAAATGAGCTAGCATTTGAACGAGTGGTGGTAGGGTAAAGGTGGGAACTCATTTTTCCTCCGCATTTTGATTTTACCTTTGAGTAAATTAATCCATTCCAGAAAGTTCCTGGCACTTTCGCTCTCCTCCCCTCCTCTTTGTTTATTCTCATTCTCCCCTGCTCACAAATCCCCAAACCCTCACAGAGTCCTAAGAGAGTTGAGAGAGAGGATGAAATAAGTCTTTCATCTTCCTTTAATTCCCAATCATCTATATGCTCTATCAACCAGTAAGTTTTTCTATCAATTGGGATAGCTTTCCTAATTTACATAATTTGTAGTTTAAAAGGAAAAAACGCTCATTTTCAGGTTTGGAACACTGATAATGTGTATAAACCCTTATCTCTTCTTCACTCCTCTTGCGAGACAGATTAATCAAGATGCTGTGCCTACAATTGTGGTTTTCCTCTACAATTGTCTTTTGGTTTTATCCTTCCTCACCTTGACACAGCTTCCCCTGTAGTCATATGCTCTCCATGGCTGATCCCTCACTTAAAGAGCACTCTTAATGACTGACTTCCCTGACATGATTCTACATCCTCTCCAATACATTCCACTCATGATCATTATAATGTTCTCCCTCAGATCCCTACATAATTACTGACTCCCCATCACCAAACATATCACACTCAAGCTCTTCTCACTAACCTCAAGGGCACACAGATATTTCTTAGCTCCGTCGATGTTAATTTCTCATTAACATCCAGTGTGCCCCCATTTTCAGCCCAGGGTCAATACCTTCTAAATCACAGAGAAAAGTAACCTCTGTTTCCCTGTTTTCGAGTCACTGAACCCCCAATAGCTCCCCTCTTGCCCCTCGTGCTCTTCATGGAGTTGATTTCCTTTCTGTGTTCCAGTCCATAACCGTAACACACACACCAGAACCAACCCCAAACACAGCTGAGGAACCCTGACTGCTTCTGATCATATTTTCATGTGGCCGCTTCCAAGTGCTCAAGGACTAAGTCTATGCTATTTTGTTCTTTATCTCTTCAAAGTTAAAGGTCATGAATTAGAGCACTCTACACAAAGCATTGATGAGTCACAAAACACTGGGTGAAAAAAGGTAGAAGAATGTGTAGTTTGACATCACTTTTACAGAAGATTTCTTAGCACAGAAAACAATGTTATAAATATAAATACAAACATTATAAATCTGTCATAGATACATTAAGGTATGATTAAAACATATAAAGAAATGTATGGGAATGGCAAATCTGTAATTCAGGCGTAGAAGCAAGTTCTGTGCAGGAGCAGAAGGAAGAGGGGTCTTTAATCCTATAGAAAATGCTTTATTTTGGGCTTCCCTGGTGACGCAGTGGTTGAGAGTCCGCCTGCCGATGCAGGAGACACGGGTTCATGCCCCGGTCTGGGAAGATCCCACATGCCACGGAGCAGCTGGGCCCGTGAGCCATGGCCGCTGAGCCTGCGCGTCCGGAGCCTGTGCTCCGCAACGGGAGAGGCCACAACAGTGAGACGCCCGCGTACCGCAAAAAAAAAAAAAAAAAAAAAAAAGAAAGAAAAGAAAATGCCTTATTTCTTAAGCTGAGTGGGGAGTACATGAACATGTGTTACATTATTTCTCTTTTTTGTGTAGACTATGCTTTTTTATAGTAAACTCAAAGAGTAGGCCATATCCTTAACATTACACACCAAATTCAAAATACATGTGCTATTTTCTCTACTGACCTGTGATATTAAACACATAATTACAGAAGGGACTTACAAAGTTATCTATTCCAAATTTCCCTCAAATTAAGAATCCACTACCTAATATTCCAATCACGAATTGTTATTCTTTAAATTAAAAGGAAAATTTTAAAGTATCTCTTTGTGGTAAGCACCAAGATGTCAGTGGAAGACACAGAGAGGAATAAAAGTCTGCCTATTTACTCTGGGAATTTAGACTGCAGAGGGAGAGACAGATCTTTAAAAACTTAAGTATTGTAGACACTATGATAAAAGGATCCAGGCAGAAGGCAAAGCCTGATGATGTGAAACTGAAAGTAGCCTAGCATATGGGCTGGGTGCTCAGGCCCAGAGAGGAATAAGGCAACCTCTTAGATATTAGGATTTTGTTTTCCACCCTGCACTCTCCAATCCTATAATCACACTCTGTACATGTGATCTTTATAAGTGTGTTAGAGCTATACACATAATGAATTTAATAATATTCCCCCACCACCACAAAGTTCCAATTGGTAAGATCTATGCATAGTCAAAATGCATAGCCTGTGTTTATGAAAGTCAAGCTAAATGAGGTGAAGAAAGGATGTGAAATAAAAGGAGGAATCAGCGGTAATGCTACAATTTTAATTCTAGAGATAATGTTGAAAGCATTCCTTTTGCTTTTTGGATTTTTTGTTATCTCGATTGCAAATATTGTTTTTTTCACCTGTGTAGTTATTGATACTTTCACCTTTATTTAAAGAAGTAGTTAGAAGCACGTATGTTGGCATCAGAAACACTGTCACCGTATAGCTGTATGTCTTTAGGGAAATTTCTTAACCTAAGACCTAATTTTCTTTTATGGAAAAGAGGAATGACAGGAGTATTGCTCCTAAATTGTTATGAGAATTAAAGTAGATAATTCACACAATGTTCTTAACACATTACCTGGCACACAGTAAACACTCAAATATGTTCATGTTTATTATTATTATTTCAAACTGCTTATAAGGAAAATCTAAAAGGCCATAGGCTATTTTTTATCAGACGTTTGAAACTCAGTTGTACATAATTCCTTCCTAATCCCCTTAGTTCTTTCACTATACATTTTCTAAGATGAGACACTTTCAACTCTATATAAATATGAGTAATGCTACAAACTAGAGACTTATGAAATCTGCCTGCCACTCCAATCAGGGAATTGTCTACGTGCTTTTCAGCAAGCATCGTCATGCATTTACTTCTATTCTCTTTAGAAAGAAACCATTGATTTTAATGGGTAGCACAGAACGGTTGTGAGAAATTACTGCAAAAAAACATGGCATCAAATTACACGTCACTAAGTGCAACATAACATCTAACGGCAGTGTAAATCTTGGTTGTATCTCCAAGTGTTATAATAATTGTTTGCTAGAGAGTTCAACATAATTTGTATTTAAAATATTTGTATGCTAACTCTGGTATTAACTTAGGTTTTGTGAAGTTTATCTTTCTATAATTTGCAACTATGATAAAACTAATTATTAGAAATTTGAAAGTTTTATCTGGTAGGTATATTCCTTAGGAAGATCTTGGGACTATAAAGAAATGACAATAGGTAGTCATTCACAAATGATTATTCCCTTCATTCTTCTGTATTGTCGGCCTCAAAATGCATTCCTTACAAATAAGTTTCTTATTGTGTACTTTCAAAGTCTACACAAACCGTAACTACTGAAGAAGAAATCAAAAACATTTTTATAATTTGCACAAACTCATATCTGAAACCTTGAATTTCCACAGTTCTTGGGAAATAAAAATTAGGGAGATTTTTTTTTGTGAAAAATGAGATACTATGGAAAAATTTTATATATATTTATATAAAGAAATTATTTATGTATGTGTCTTTGGGAATCTTATTAATATTTTAAAAGAGATTACAAACAATAGAAAATTTATTTTTGAAGTGTTTTATAAGATTACTTAAACTAATAACAGCCACCACTTTCCTATACACACAGTGGGACCTCTTTAGAAATAACTACATAAAAAACTTCCATAACCATTCATCACAAAATGTGGCAACTTTTAAAAAATATATATATAAAATGATTGGTGCTAACTTACTGGCGTATTTTGAAAAAATGCGGTATCATCTATGGTTTTATTTCTTGTAAGTGATTGGTATACATTAGCCTTTCTGCGGGAATATGAAGTATATGACATAATCTGGTATTTTAAAGTGACCAGAAGTGAAATCATGGTCAAGAGACAGTGTGTGGTGAAGAACAGGTACAAGCCATTTATCTTCATTTTCTCTGTCTTTTTTTGGTTAATACCTATTCAGGGTTTTAAGGTAGTGCTGAGTGTCATCCCCCACTTTAAAAAAAAAAAAAAAGCTTCCTTTTTCTGTTAATAAGTAAACCTTTGATTTTTAGTTGACAGAGTTAATAATGCTTTAAAAAAATTGCTCAACAGGAAATCATATGGAGTGCATGTGGAAAGTCAGGAGAGGCGAGTGCTGGTCATCGAGGAGCCCTTGTGGCTGATGGACAGATCACTGGAGAACAGGAGGCCTTGTACTTATCAGAGCCTGACAGGCTCCAGGAAGGAGAGGTCCTCTGCCAGCACTCACTCCAACACTTGACTGGTGTGCAGTTAGACACAGTACGATGATCACAGCATTGGATGCAGTCAGAATTTAATACCCTGGCAGCTGTGGAAACAGTAAGAGGATCCACCTTGCTATAGTGGGATTGAGTAACGTTCACAGGCTTCGCTGGGGGTTCAGAAAAGCATAGCAGTGCCTGCTCCACTGAGCTTCTTATAATTCTCTAGAAGTTTGAAATTTTTCTGTTTCAAAAGGGACATTAGCTGAAGGTCGTTTCTCCTGACTGAGGTTGCAGTGATTAATTTCATTTCCCTTGTTCAAGTGGCCTGTGTATACCTTACAAAATTGCATCAACAAATTGGGTTAGTGGCCTATTAGGCTAAGAAAAATAAAATTATTGCTCTTCATCTGCTCTTTGTACTTTCTGCTGCAGCATGAGTGTGTCTCCCTAGGTCCTGATATCTTCACATGATAAGACGAACTTTAATAGAAAAATCGTAAGTAAGCAGAAGAATACTGCTAATTCAATTTTCCTGAAATAATTAGAAATCAAGGAAGTAGGCAATACTTCATTTTCTGGATCCATATATGAGAGTTTAGGAATCCAGCAATGCCTTTTGCTTTTTTTTTTAATTGAGATATAATTGATATATAACATTGTATTCATTTTTGGTGTACAACCTAATGACTGAATATGTGTATATATTGCAGAATGATTACCATAAATCAGTTTAGTTAACATCCATTACCACAGTTACAACTTTTTTCTCTTGTGATGAGAACTTTTAAGATCTACTCTCTTGACAACTTTCAAATATACAACACAGTACTGTTAACTATAGTCACCATGCTGTACATCACATCCCTAGGACTTATCTATCTTATAACTGGACAGCAACGCCTTTAGCCATATAGTTTTGCTTAGTTCAGTGGGACGTTGCATCTCTTTTGATACTTGTTTTTTCTTTGAATGTATGCAACCATTTGTTACAGTGACGTTTCCATATTTTCTGTTCTGTTACAGATCCTTAAATATTTTTTCTCATAGTAATTTATTCTGTTCAAAACTAAGAAATATTTTAAAATTCTAGTCCTGGAAATATTCTGTTCTCAGAAGAGCAGAATAAAGGGTCTTTATGCTAGGTCTTTATGCCATTTTTTTTTTAAACAAAAAAAGTGGATTTCTTGGATATGGTGGGAAGCAGATAGACGGGGTGTGAGCAGGAAGAAGTGTGTGTGAGGGGCTGGAGGTGTGGCCATGTGTCTGTGTTTTGTTGCTGTTAGTACCCCCCACTCCTTCATCAGGAGGGAAGAAACAAAGAGAGCAGGTGAGAAGTGTGGGCGATGAATTTTTCAGAGGAATAGATGAAGAAAAACAGACTTATGTGAAAGCTGGTGGAATACTATTAAAAGAAACAACAAACAGCTATTTTAAAAAATCAAAAGAAAAACCTGAGAGTACCATTACAAAGAACTTTTGTCTTCCTATCAGTAAGAATAGCAATTCATTTTTCTTTAAATTTTTGCCCCAAGATAAAGTATAAAATATGTTGATTTTTTTAAAGATTTGTTGATATGTCAAGTGTTCTGGAATTCTAAATTAGTGATGATTTAGTTAATCATGAATCGGACATCGCGTTTCTATAGCAGAGAGGAGATGAGGCTGTTTCATAGGCCAGTGATAATGCTTGTGACGAACAGGGGCACTTGCTGCTTTTTCCAATGGGAAGGATCTCTCTGGAACATTTTGGGCTCTGGTGATGAAAATCAGTGCTCCCCAAAGGACTTTTACAAAGGAAACTGTAGGCAAAAAGAAAAAAATACAAATTACTAGTCGTTTATGTCAATTTAGATAAAGGAGTTTTATTTTGGTGGTGATGGGTTTTGTTGTTTGGAGAGTTTGTTAATTTGACTGTTTGCTCTCAGACTTGTATATTGTTTACACATATATTCTCTATGCAGATGTCAGTGATTAGTTTTTCTAAAGGGATAAGGGATATATACATACATACATACATAGATGATAGATAGATAGATAGATAGATAGATCTTTAAGGGCCACATAAGGTCTCTGACTGGGCTGTTCCTTCTTTTACCTTCCCTCCTCTCCTCCCCTCTTTTTCATCCTCCCCCTCCTAAAATGCCCGAATTGTTCCTCCCATACAATAAAATATTGCAACTTTGCGGAGCCACTTGTATAAGAACATTGGAAGGATAGTAACCATAAGACCATGGACCAGTATTTCTAGAAATGACCTTAAGATCATTCCAGTTAACACTGATATGTTTCTGAAGTTGTTTTGTTTTCCTGATGAGGAAACTTACTGAGAGAAAACAGTGACTATATGTTGTCTTCTGTAATTCTCGCTTAAGACACAAAATAGGTTTTATGTCATCAATTTTATTTATTTATTTATTTAAAATATTTATTTATTTAGGCTGCACTGGGTCTGAGTTGCAGCATGTGGACTCTTAGTTATGGCATGCATGCAGGATCTAGTTCCCCAACCAGGGATCAAACCCAGGCCCCCTGCTTTGGGAGCACTGAGTCTTACCCACTGGACCACCAGGGAAGTCCCTAAGTCATCAATTTTAAATCAGTGCCAATTCTTTTTCTAAGGCGTCTAAAATGTTTGCATCTCACTAAAATGCTGACTCTGTAGATGTAATTTATAAGGTCGAAAGATAGATGATGGTGTGTCAAAGCAGCATCAAACTCCACGTTTGCATAGTACAAATCATAACTAGTGTTTAAATATCTATTTTCTTTCAAGGAACATCATATAAAGGATCTTTTGCTCCAATCCTAATCAGAAATCTCTTTAACAAGCAACTGGGGATTCATTTTCATGAGTCTTCAAGAGTTCTGTTTCAGTTTTCTTCCTTTTTTACTTTTCACAGATTTCTTGAAGGATCTCATCAACACCAATCATTTTTATATCCAGTTTCCCAAATCCCTACCTTTATAACTCCAGTCCTGACTTTTAATCTTTCTCTTGATCCATTTATCTAATAGCCTAATAGACATCTTTTTCTGGGGCTACAACATATATCATAAATGTCACGTGTTAGAAATATAACTAAGTCTCATTTTCCCCAAGCCTCTTTTTCCATCTGTATTACATCTTTTTCCATGTGTATTACAATATCAGTCCCTTTGAGTTCCTCAAGCCTGAATGCTGGGCACCCTATTTAGTTTATCTACCCACCAACACCCCACCCCCCGCCCTACCCCTTATCCCCATGCTAAACCACTTATCGAATTCTGTTGATTCTATCTCTTTTGTATCTTATATATACATCGGGTTTCCTTTTCCACCACTACTGACAGTGCAGGACCTCATTATCCTGGCTTATACTGGTTCAGTAATCTCCCTGCCAGCAGCCTTGACCCTCTCTAATCCATACCTGACACTGCAACTAGAGTAATCTTTTAAAATGCAAATTTAATCATCTTATTTCCCTGTTTAAATCCTTCAAATGGCTTCTCATCTCCTCTAGGTTAAAGTCCAAATGCTTTCGTATGGCATACAAGGCACTTCTGTGATCTCACACCCAAACTCACCTCTTGCCCCTGCAACCCCCTTCCACCCATTCTAACTCCCAACCATGAAGGCCCAAATGGAACTTCTCGGAGTTTCTGCACAACCCGATTCTAATTTCTCGCATTCTGCTTTCTCTACTTATGAGTCCTTTACGTCTTCATCCCCTTCTCAAAGTCCCACTCACGAGTTTAATGTTTAGGATAAGTGGCATACTCTCTCTTAGGGCTCTCAAGAGAAAGAATCATCTATATACATCTATCTATATATATATATATATATATATATATATATATGATATATATTAAAATATATGATTTAGAAGGAATTGGCTCATGCAGTTACGGAGCCTGGTAAGTCCAAAATCTGCAGAGTGGGCCAGTAATACCGGGGCCCCAGGGAGAGGTGAGGTTCCAGTTCAACGGCCATCAGGCAGGAAGAACCCATGTCGCCAGTGAAGACTGAGGCAGTCAATTGTAGAAGTCTTTCTTACCTGGGGGGAGGACGGGGGGTGTCAGTCTTTCTGTTCTATTCAGAACTTTGACCCGATGAGGCCCACCCACAATGGGGAGGACAAACTGCTTTACTCAGGTCCACTGATTTAATACTAATCTCATCCAAAAACACCCTCACAGAAACACCCAGAATAATGTTTGATCAACTACTGTATCTGGGAACCCAATGGCCCAGCCAAACTGACGCATAAAATTAACCATCACACTCAGTATGAAGTAATTTTTCAGTCCTCTAAAAAGAGTGAGTTGATTATTCTCTCAGTGTAGCATAAACATCTATTATATGCCTCTATTTCTATTTACAATGTTTTTACAATTATTTATGTCAGTCTCTCCTATCAGATATGAGCTCCATGAGAAAAGATACCATTGCCCTGGCCAAAAATAATGGTTATGAAGATAATAATAAAACCAGAAATTGTAGAGCTCTCTTTTATTTTCAAAATGTGCTCTCTCATTTGATTCTCACATTAACCATGCTTATATAAAAATGGCTGGTATTTCTTCCATCTAATAGAAGTGGTATCTGAGGCTTAAAGAAAATATGGATTTGACCAAAGTCACAGAGTTAGCAACTGTCACTGCCAGAACTGCTGGATTCTATCTATTTAGCACTTTTCCCCTCAATAATCAGGCTTTAATAAAAGCCTGTCCTAGTCTCTTATTTTGTCATTTTTTTTAGCTAAGTGTCTTTTGCTTGGTTATTAATTTTCAGACTCTTACTGTACATAGTGAAGTGATATGCTGTTACTTGGAGCAATATGTTGGAACATGCTACTGCTTGACTCGTTTCCAACTTTCAATATCTGTAAAAACTAGAAGTGGTTCAAGTAGCTGCAAATTAAAGCACAGTTTAAAATCACTGTATCATATCAAACCTATCTGTACTTTGGCTTATAAGTGCATTCTGCCTGTGCAAGGATAATCCATTACAGCTTAAAATTAGAAAAAGACTCACAGCAGGTCACTGGTTTTTCTGACATGACCTTCTAAATACTTCTTAAACTGTATAGATGTGTTTTCCACTCCATGTTTTCAAATCCGGACGGTTTCAATGGAGCCTCATTTCTGTCTGGGAAACCTATTCGAGTCCATCATTTAATTCAACTGATATTTGCATTTATAAAGCAGAAATGACATAAGGCAAGGGCATCTCCTTATACGTGTGCCCTAGTTCCATAATGGAGATGTGCACATCTGTCAAGGTTGTTGAAACTGAAGCCATGTGTCCTCTGATGTTGGATGGTGTTCTGGACACACTGCTTTAGCTTGTCTGCAGAGCAGTGTCAGATTTCACAGCCCCTCAAGGGATAAAAGGAATCTGTACTGAGATGTGGTAGTATTAAATTTGGTCAGTATTTCTCATCTCCCTTTTTAAAAACCATTTTTATTATGTTTATTTTCAGTGAACACTTAAGAAGTCTGGGGAGAACTATAAACGTAACTGTTCCCAATACCCACCCGATTCAAATACCCAGCTATTTAGAAACATGTGGATGACTGTGAGAAGGGTTGCTCTTCACAAAGATTGTGCCAATACAGTCTCCTTTCTAGACTCAACATCCATGTTATTCCCTCAAACCAAATTTCTTCTCTTTGTTTATGTGACTGCAATTCCGGGTATTTTCCTCAGTATGCATTATTTTACATAACCACTTATCCAAATTTTTATCTCCCTGCCCCCCATACTCACAACAATTAAAAATTTTTATAACATTAAATTAAACACATAGTGGGTGATATTTTATGAGGCATTGTCGGCTTCTTACAAAGGTAGCGATCATATTTTAGCCAGGATCACCATATTCTTTTTTTTTTTTTTAATTAATTTCTTTGGCTACATTGGGTCTTCATTGCTGCACACAGGCTTTCTCTAGTTGCAGCAAGCAGGGGCTACTCTTGGTCACGGTGCGCGGACTTCTCATTGCGGTGGCTTCTCTTGTTGCGGAGCACGGGCTGTAGGCACACAGGTTTCAGTAGCTGTGGCACGAGGGCTCAGTAGTTGTGGCTCGCGGGCTCTAGAGCGCAGGCCCAGTAGTTGTGGCACACGGGCTTAGTTGCTCCACGACATGTGGGATCTTCCCGGACCAGGGCTCAAACCCGTGACCCCTGCATTGGCAGGCGGATTCTTAACCACTGCGCCACCAGGGAAGCCCCACCATATTCTTAACTATGAGTGGAAGGCTGCTTCTTTAGGATAAAATGTAGGTTCCTGGTCTGCCTTTGGTGGGGAGGATTTTAAATTGTGCAGCTGAGGGAGGAAACTTCAGGTTTCTTAACTGTTAAGCTGTTCCAGGAAGTTGTGCAGCTGAGAGGGGGAATATATCAGTGGGCTTCTCCTCACTGGGAGGTAGTGTAAAAGTGAGAGTCTACAGTGACATGGGCATGGGGAGCCGTGAGACCCTGCCACAGCTGTGGAGAATTGCAGACTTCCTTTTGGCTAATGAGAGGGATCTAGAAGAAGCATCTGGCAGCTGGGAGGGGCCTACGTTTTAGTATAGACAAGAATAGAAGATAAAAGGATGTAGTAGATGGAATACATGCACTTTGGTAAAGCATTTGATACAGTGTCTGGTGAAATTGCACTTTAAAATACTTCTAGTAGGTATAACTATCCAAACAGATGAGAAACACATGAGAAACTACACATAAAGGCAAAGGCATCGTAGCCTGGCACGGTTGGCATGGGACTGCCTAGAGGACTCAGCTTGCTCCGTGGAATCCGATGGATCATGGTGGTGGGTCTGCCTGGTGCGTCACCTCCTCCAGTGACTGGAAAGAATGGGGGGGGGGGTTGTACATAATTCACGGATGATGCTGAGCTGGGGATGTGATATGTGCACAAGTAAATCCTACAACAGGACTCAAGGAGCTCGGGGTATATATATATCAGAGTCTAGAAGGTCATGGGAAGTAGGATTTGTGTTCTTCCTATGTTCTGAGCAGTACCTGGTTCACTTTGGGGATTCTACCCTCATTCATTTAGCCCAAAGTGTCAAAGTCCATCCTAAATAAAGACTTGATTTTGTTAACCTATCTTGACAAAATTAGCAAGAGCCAACGACAGCAACTGGAAGCTGACACTTCCTTAATATGAAAAACAAAATAAATGATATTTATTTTATAAAAATAAAATTTTATTTTATATAAAATTTTATAAATTTATTTATAAATTATAAATAAATAGTTAAGAATAAATATAGTTAATATGAAAATTAAAGCCGCAGAAATGTACATTTCTATGTAAAATACAATAAAAGTCATCAGAATAAAAGTGAATTGTATTTTTAAACTGTTAGTGTGAAAATTATATTCCTGTATTTAGAAAATAGAAGATCTTCTAATGAATAAAGAAAAAGATACAAAGTTAAATTTAAGTGAACAGAAATTATGTTTTTAGGTTTTGTTAGAGTAACAATAATTTAAAATGCAAAGATAATTGTAACCTTGAATGATTGCAGAGTATTTTTCTTACAAAGAGTAAGTCAGAATATGCTAATGATGAGATAGGATGTGATAACGTATTTCAATAGCTTCACAAAGCTAGGACAAAAGCCATATGGTGAAATCAATGTATATCTCCCTTTCTAAATCTTGTTATGTTTAAAAGTGGTCTTAAAAATCATTTGTCTTATAAAAAGACACATGTTCCTCTAATGGAAAACAGTGCGCATCTGAGCACAATTTGTGACTTTAATCTGATTGCTAATAAGAAGAAGACTATATAAATACAAGGCAAATAATTGATGAGAGAGAACAAAGGAGGAAATCTAACACAAATTTTCTTCTCTTTTGGCCCTGAAAAAGGAAAGATGCAGAAGTTATCAAGCTGCATGGAAAATGTTAAAAAGGCAGAGTAAGGCTTTATCTCTAATTTACAGAAAGCTGTCATGGATGAGACTTGCACTCAACTGAAAGAGCAAAGCAATTGATGGATATTGGCCTAAAGCCCTAGAGCAGTGTGTGCACTTTGAAAACATTTTAAATTTAATTAAAATATTCAAGATGGTTGAAAGAGAGGTCTACTCAAACCAGAGTATAAACTAGTACTAGAAAAATTAGTCATTATTAACAATTAAGGATCAAAGTCAAAATACAATAAAATTGTATGTAAGTATTGGTTTTGGCATATAGAAAAAAAGAAGTCTTTTCCAAGACCAAGACCTGTATTTTCATAGCTTACATTTTAAAGTAAATAGTGGCTATTCCCCCATAACCACCACTCAAAAAAAAATCCTTATCTGTTAATTTTGTTTTTAGGAAAGCTTGCTGTCCCAAACATGAGGGTATGCCCAGTGAACCATCGCTCTCAGCATAACCTAAGTTAGTAATTTTAGTAATAAGCTTAAAAGATTAAACCTAGAAATGGTGATAAATAGAACCTACCTAGATGCAGAGGGTTTACATTTTAACCAGAGAGGGAAATTTTGTGATTAAAATGACCATTGACCTTAAAAATGTTATCTATTATCTTTTAGAAATTCTTTTATTGTATCAATCGCTTTTACTTCTTTCATTCTTCGTTATTAACATTATTGTTTTCTTTATTCTCTCCTTATTTTGCTCTTTATTGCTTCTATTTCTGGGTGGAGACTAAGCAAAGTGAAACAGTAGGCTTTTGAAGTTATGTGAAGCCTGGTCTGAGCACTGACTGGGTGCCTGGCCTCCCACTCAGCAGAATTTGCATCTACCTGAATTTCTGCATGCCACCCTTTTGGCCTCCCCTATCTGGAAACTTCCCTGGGTAGGAATGGTCACACACATCCAAGGTGCTCCCTACTTTCTTCACATTATTACATTCTTATTTGTTCATATTACATCCTTTGTGGCTCGGTTTTGGTTTCAAATCTAATATTGAGTAGTTTATATATGGGGATTCAAGAATTTGAGAGTGTGTGATCTGAGGAGAGAGAGGTCTTTGGTACAGGAAGAGGGAGGGTCTTGTGTCTGTTGTCTAGTCTGATATCCTTCCTCAAGCTGGCCAGGAGTCAGGTCATCCCATGAATGCACATTTTCTACAATATTCCTCTGCCCTAGTGATGTCCAATCTGTGTAGACTTCTTCCTGACATCTTGTTTCTCCTGGTCTGGAACATTTCATGTCCCTTTTGCAAATGCTTAAGTATTTACATTCTAAAAGGAAATTTTCAAACATTTCAAAAGAAATGTCTTAATTACCAATTCAATTTTAGTAGAGAATAATAGCCCTCACAAAATTAAAATATAGAAATATGTATGTTCATATAATAAGATTTACATAATCTTTACTATTTAAAGATGATATTATTGACGATAAACAAAGGTTACTATCAATGACACAGTAACTGGAAGTAAGAGTGCCTGGAAAGAGCAAAGCAAAATTAATAACATTTTCTAATCAGGGTCCATGAATTATATAGCTTAATCCACATTTCATTTGTCTTTTGTAATAAAACACTACATTATCAGAAAGTGAATATGTATATTTAATATTAGATTACATCCATTAGTAAATGAAAATATTGTTGACATGATGAAATTTAAGTTTAGAATGTTAATTTGGTAAATAAATTCACTATGTTACTATCTTATTCTTGAAAGTAAATTATAAGTAAATATATATATACACATATTTATTAGAGAGAGAAAAATTAATGTAATTATTTTCTATCCATACAAGACATTTAAATCACAATTATTAATTGTTTTGGCAATAATCTTTATGATTCTCACAGTGTCAAATTGTTTTGGAAACATACTCATTGCAAGGTAAAAGAATCCAGTAGAACCAAAGAATAAAGCTGTCTGGAATATGAAAGTGGCAGTGATTCATCCATTAATTCAATAAATACTGGTATCTACCATATACTCGACAACCGTGCAAAGTGCTAGAAATTCACAGATAAGGTGCTCCCTGCTGTTAATAGTCTAGCCAGATACGGTATCTCTCAGTTAGCCTAGCTTCCTGCGTATTAATAAAGTGGCAACTCCATGTTCCCTGACAGACTAAGGCCCTGGCTGGACACTACTTTTCCTCTTTCCTTTTACTCTTGATTCTTCCCTCTTTTATTTTTCATTTATTATTTTTAATTGAAGTACAGTTGATTTACATATTCTTCCCTCTTTGAAATCCTCTAGACTTGAGCCCTACTATACTAATTTCTTGCTTTCAGTTTATCTTCAGGTTGGACCTGAAAGATAACCCCTTTTTATATAACTAACTGTGGACCTTCCAGACAATCTTGCAAGTTCTCCTCCTGGCTGTACTGTTTCAAGTTTCAGCCATCCTGAGTAAAAGTTCCTTTTTGTTCACTTGGTCCCAGCCCTGAGGTCCCCATTCTAAATACTGCACATCTCCCACACACTCTTTCATCATATCCTTGAGCGAGATCTGGAAGTCAAACAAGAGAAACAGATATGTAAACACATAATGAAACCATGTGTGGGGGATATGATTCCACAGAAGTCAACAAGGTACATTTATGATATAGAGCAAAGAAGAAATACATCAGGTTTTTTTTTAAGTATAAACTAAGATCATTTTGCCATAATTTGAAAGCATTCTCTATATCCTCTAACATAGTTCTTTACCCATTTAGTAAGTAAATATTTACCTACTATAGCTCTGGATATTTAGTAGTGAGGAAGGCCCTACCCTCTTAGAGTTTACAGTTTAGCAGTGAAAACAGACATTGAACAAGAATCACAGCGTGTTGTGTGCTATAAAGGAGAAGAGCTAGGATCATTGAGACGTATGATAGCCTTTACCTAGCCAGCCTTCTGGGAGGAAGTGAGAAGCAGTGACTTCACATAATAATGTGTCAGTTTCTCGAGCACCATATCCATTATTATGAGCCTACCTGTGATTCACCCAAGAGAAAGTGATCAACAATCATCCACATTTTAATTCTCTTTTAGGACAAGGCGCTGTACTCTTAGGAAGTAAATATATTTACTGCTTGATTGTATTGCTTAATGTATAATAACACATTTCTCTTGCTGATGACCTTCTATTATCATAAGTGCTTATGGCAACAAAAAACAAATGAACCAAAAAGTTAACGGACAGGAGTGCATTCAGCTCTTCCCATAACATGTTCCCCAAAGCACTAAGGTGGTAAATCATTCGACACAGCATGAGAAATCCACAGGTACTTTTTTGGTCCATATAGATACATTTAGGAATAAGTAGATGCATACATTTATTCAGGTGTCCAAGATGCTATCTGCATAATGTAGTTTTGCAACAAAGTACTGAATTGCTCAAATCCCACCTTTTCCATTAAGCCAGCCCTCTACCCATAAATTTGGATAAATCTTTTATTATTATTTTCATGTATTGCATATCACATTTTCCCTCTTTGTCAGAGTTTTGTCAGTCTATACCACTGGAGGACCCTCTGCTACTGAGTGTTTGTTTATTCCCCCCTTTAAGTTTCCCACAGGAACCCTAGCACAGCGTCTGTTCTGCAGCCAGTATTTAACACATTTTTGGTGGGTAAAATGGAACGCAATGGGGGTAAGTGAAATGTCTATAAGATCAGTCATATTAAAAGTTGTAAAGTAAATGATCTCAAAAAACACATCTGAATACTGAACAGAAGGTCCACAATTGTATAAACATCTTAACCATGATTATAATTATTTTCCTACAGAACATGGGGACATGAAAAATTGAAATCACTGAGTTATTTATTCCAGTTGCTTTTTTTTCAACCAATCTTCTTATTAGAATCGGTAGCTAATTTTCTGATTTGAGAATTTTTTTTCTTCCAACTGATTTATGTTATAAAGGGAACAACATCAGGGGAATGATTAAATACTGAGGAAACAAAAGACCTAGGCAGCCCACAGAGGACAAGCCCTGAATTATCAAGGTTCTCTTGCTAATTACAGCCCAATTACAACAGATTGGGATGTTGCTATGTCAGAAAGACCAGAATCAAAAACCATAGATGTCAGTACTAAATAGGCATAGAGAACACACACAGCCCACAGGGAAGACAGTTGTCAATACAGTTCCTTCCCCCGTGGAAAAGACTTTGGTAACTAGCGTTAGTCTGCAGGAAGTAGCTTTCCTAGAAGGAATAGGGATTCAAAAACTATCCCAGGCTAAGAAGGATACTAAATGTGATGAAGAGGTCATTGAGCAGAGATCAAAGGAAGTCTGCAGCTGTTGTATTCTGGTTGTCCAGGGGTGTTCTTTGATGTCTGTATAACTGTTTGGGCTAAAATCAGAGCCCTGTGGAGGAAGAGCCACGCCCCCCTACTTTCCCCAGTCCTACCCAGAAATTGAGAATTGGGTAAACACCCAGGCATATCGGGTATTTAAACATTTAGAGTTACGGGAACGTTCTTACTTTGGAGAAGTGTGGTAGATGATTAAATAGAAAGTGTACACAAGTTAAATGTCCTTTTTCTTAATCCCCGATGCTAGTATAATATTTCATGTGTCAGAATTTCAGATTTCCAGTGATGAATCTTTCAAGTTGCATCTGTAGTATCTGACTACCTTCAAAATCATCTGAACTTTGTCTATCTTTAGACATGTTCCTAGAAATTAAGAGGTTAATGTTGAACTAGCTAAATTAAATATATTAGCCACCATGAATGTTATGTGTTATGATGTCATTATGCTTTGTCTCGCTAACACTTTATATATATTTTTTAAAACTCAGCAATATTTCATTTAGACATATTTCTTTTGGTAATGGTAACTAACTAAAACATAAAAGGTTTAATTGTGAGAGGAAGAGTGCTTACATGTGTAAGGGATTTAAGGATAAATTAAAAATCCCCTATTTTCAGAAACCAATTGAGTGCACATTTCCTAAGTCTTTCACCATGGCAACAGTGCCGGCGGGTTCACTCAGACCAGTGTGACACAAATCTGGTATCACTGGCACATTTTCATAGCCAAAATGAAATTGAGAGTAATTATTGAATAACTCAAGCAAGAAACCCCTATCCCACAATTCCCTTAACTATTTGTCTAATAGGTTTCTGTCTGAAACATCCCAATTAATTACAGCATTTCACACTTCAGCCTGACTGTGGACACTTGCCAATTCAATGATATTCGTCTGTCCTCTGTGCATGCAAATGTCTCCATAGCAAGGAACGTGCTCTCTGAAGAGTGACTCTCCTAGATACCTTAGAACATAAGTGAGGCAATCCAAACAACAGCATTGCAAAGTGGGTCTGTTTTATTTCTATTTAAAAGCCAGAGAGACTCAGCACCAAAAAGCCAACCTGTTTCCTCAACTGGAAAATATAATTTAATCTCTGTGACACTAAAGGAACAAGTATTTAGAAAGTGTCCAGTTAATGGGAGCAATGAAGACCGCAGATACAGACCATATATGAAAAAGCTGCTCCCAGTTACTAAGTTTGTAGTAGTTTATTCTGAAACTCACTATATCTGCATTTATACACCATGAGCAAAGTCTGGTTGACTGGGTAGCTAATACTCTGACCAATAGACAGAAGACAGAAACAATATTTGCTTTTTTATTGAAGACTCTGTAGATGAAGAAATAAACATTTTAAATAAAGCTTTTATAAATATCCATTTTATGATGCATAATTTCTGGACAGACTTGTTTCTAGAATAATTTTTAAAAGTGCTTTATTTCAGCTGGGTTTTTGTCTGGCTTTGTTTTCCTCAAAAAGAAAGCGAGAAACTGTAAGGTTAGACATTTCAGGCTTCTTAAAAGCTTTTGATGCATTCTATTTCCTTTCAAGGTTTTATGTTGAGAAGTTATTTTAGGGATAGAAAAATTAATTACAATTATAGCAATTACAAAATGGAAGGCAAAAAGATACTGGGTTAATATGTCATATACAAAGCGCAGGGTCTGGTTTATGTAAGGATTTTATAAAATACTCCTGTATTACCAATCACATCATGCAAAAGTAGTTCTAGGGTAGCCAGCAGAGGGGATTTAGAGATCAAGGGCACATCCCATTGCTGTGCAGTCCACCATGGGTAGTGCCTGTTGCAGTGTGGCGTTTGCTCTTGGTTTCAAGGGGAACCTTGGCACAGAGTTGGCCCTGGAGATGGAATTGTGGGAGCAACATACTGACCATTCTGGCCTGTGTGTTCAGCATCTTAAATGGGAATTAATTGAATGGCTATGCTCATGGCATTCTGTTGTCCTGCCCACTTTGTCTGTCCCTGCAGGGATGGAAAGTAAAGACACCGAGTTCTGGGAAAATTAAGAGATGCCTAAAGGGCAAAGGGGCAAAGCTGCACTGCGGTCAGGCATGAAAATTTCCCCAGCTGTCAATTTGGACTCCAAACACTAATTTTAAAGCAGAAAGATAAACCTTATCAAGTTGTATGCCTTCCCTAAGTGAATCTATCTCAAAATGCTGGCCTCCTTCCTAAAAAAAAACCAGACAAATAAAAGCTTATGTTCATTATTCTTATCGAAAAAAGAAAAAATTACCGAAATGAAGCACTACTCTTCCCCTGTTTTCCGGTTACTTCAGTCCTTTTACACTCTTATGCATGGTTTCTTCACATGTAATATGAATGCTGTTCCTATGTAGAGCATTGTTCTTTGTCTGTTTAAAAAATTACAGTAATGGTTTAACCTCAGTCTCTAATTCTGTTCAAAGGCAATGTTTTTTTTGTTTGTTTGTATCAATGTGTGCTTTCTTTAAAATGTCCAAGTTTTTTTTGTTTGTTTGTATCAATGTGTGCTTTCTTTAAAATGTCCAAAACAAAAAAAACATTTCTCCAGATGAGTGAAAATTAAAATATAATGTTTTAGCAAAGAGGAAATCACCACCCCATCCCCAATCTCTTAGGGTACAATCGGTGACGAGCCCACCGTTTTGCAGG
The DNA here is from genome assembly GCF_964374135.1 of Grampus griseus. Classification (NCBI taxonomy): domain Eukaryota; kingdom Metazoa; phylum Chordata; class Mammalia; order Artiodactyla; family Delphinidae; genus Grampus; species Grampus griseus. The sequence goes on along the minus strand of NC_139007.1, from coordinate 25,765,773 downwards.
GCTCAGAAACATACCTGTTAGTGAACTTTGTTTGAATCTTCACTTTCAACCATCTCCACTTTTTTTTTTTTTTTTGCGTATGCGGGCCTCTCACTGTTGTGGCCTCTCCCGTTGCGGAGCACAGGCTCCGGACGCGCAGGCTCAGTGGCCATGGTTCACGGGCCCAGCCGCTCCGCGGCATGTGGGATCTTCCCGGACCAGGGCACGAACCCGCGTCCCCTGCATCAGCAGGCAGACTCTCAACCACTGCGCCACCAGGGAAGCCCCCATCTCCACTTTTGAACCTTTAAAAGTACAGGCCACACTACTTGCTACAGTTTAATACAGTGGTATCACTGTTTCTCTCGTAGGTTGGCAGTACAGCCAGTACATTGCTCCCTGGGACACTCATTCAACAGACCTGCATTCAACAAAAATTTATTGAGTGCATCCTATGCACTCAGCATTTTATGTTCCAGTCACACTAAACTACTTGCCATTCCTCCCACATGCCACCGTTTCTGGTCCTCATTCCTTTGATCGCACCAACCCTCCGCCCAGATTGCTCCCCCCGCAATTACTTCACCACATATATATCTGTTCCAATCTTCTCCTCTTCAAGGCACAGCTCAAATACGTCTTCCTTTTGAAACTATTTCTTATTCCTTTCAGCAGGAGGAGATTTCACCCTATTTCATGCCCCATAGGACCTCATCTGTACCCAGCTACTTAGTTTGTGGGATCCAGTACAAAATGAAAATGAATTGCCTCTCGTTCACAACTAAATAAGAATTTCCAGAGTGACAGCAGAGCATGAAACCAAGTGTGGGCCCTTCTTAGCATGGGGCCCCGTGAGACTGCACAGGTCACACACCCATGAGGCCGGCCCTGTCTGTGCCTCCCCAATGCACTAATTGCTATCAATTTTGTTAATGCGTGAGCTATTTTTACACACAGATTGACTTTTCTTTTTGCATATACTGTATACTCCTTGAGAACAGTGTCTGCATATATTCCCACAGTAACTAGGGGAGAGAGTGTGAGAGCCTTGCAAAATACCAGATATTCTAATTCTTGCTACTAAAATGTAGTCCACAGACTGACATCACCAGGAGCTTGTTAGAAATTCGGAATCTCAGACTTTACCCAGAACAATGGAATTAATCCCCATTTCACAAGATCTCTGTGTGATCTGTATGCATATTCAAGCTTGAGAAGCACTGTTGAATGAGTAAAGGAATAGCTCTCTAGAACAGAAGGCTCACGTGAGGTGAGAAAAATGATCTGTTAAGGGTTCTGTTACTATCTGTTATTCCTTCACACTGACAGAAAGGAGATTTCCGCCTTTATCAAAAAGAGGGAAGTGTTGAGTTAATGGTTCCTGCCCCTCATTTAATCCTCTGATTTTCTCTTCCCTTTGAGAGGAGGGGCTACTTTTCTCATTGGTGATACAGGGAAAAGCCTGGTAGCTTCTAGAAGTGGTACCTTGTAAAACGCAGGTATGGAAACACAGATCTGGAAATTCCAGTCTCTCTCCATCCCACCCTCCCTCTCTCTCTTTGATCTATCTCTCATTCTCCTGTGCTTCCTGGTATTCTGGTTTGCCCATGACTCCTATTGTTAAATAGCCAAACAATTCTGTCAGTATGACAAGAGTTAAACAAAACAGGCTTATTAATTGATATAACTCAGATTTCATCAGAAAACTCAAAAGGCGTCATGTCTACTCTAATGTTCTGCCTTGGATTCTCCCTTTGATTCCTGTCAGAACCGTCCACATTAAGACTCTTTCAGAGCAGCCAACATAGTGGTTGTGTGGGAAGATGGAGTATTTTGGAAATTCTCTAAAAATTCCAGGTCTCTATTCCAGGAGACGCTGAAATATGTTTCCTCGAAAAGATCGTAAGAAGATTTGTGCGATCATGTAAATCACTTTCTCATAATGACAGCTCTGTGACTTGGCTTTTAAAGAAAACCTAAATAAGTAAATAGGAAATGTGGAAGGAAAAGTAAACTTAACCTTATTAAAAATTATCCTAGAGAATCTAAATTCACCAACTTAGGAAAAAGTCTATTGAATAAGTAGTTGCTTCAATGGTGCCAGAAAGGAAGCCTGATTTTATTTAGAGTGTATTCTGACATTTACTTATGACTACCACTGGCTTACTTGCTCCCGAGATAGTTTATTTTCACAGGGTTAGATCTTAGGGCTCTGGATTCTTAAGATATATAATCAAAGTTTAGAATTTCAATACACATGGATTTTAAGAAAATTTACAAGACCTTTATAAAATTTCAACTCCAAAAGTGAGCTTATGTATCCAAGCACATTTGTGCATAAAAGTCCTCTAGGGGGAAGTTTTAGCTATTTTTAATCTGGGTAGTCCTCTAATTTTCCAGCCCTGATTTCACTTGTTCATATTCATGGAAGTGACGTTTCTTTGCTGTTACATTTCAGAACCTGTTTGTGTTGTAAAGGTAATAATTGCAGGTAACATCATATCGAGTTCTGCTACCGAAGGTCCAAAGTGTTAAATAGAAGGCAATCGTGGCAGACCAGTAACATAAGGGGAAAAGCCAGAAATTATATGCTGAGTTTGCTTAGAAGAGAGAACTTTATGCAAGTCTTTTATGGTGATAGTAGCAGCCAGGAGATTCAGGTAAAGCTGAAACAAGCCGAATTTCCCTTAGCAGATTGCTTTTTGCTAATTGGTGGCAAGAGATAGCTACAGTTTTACAATAGCAACTTTGATTCTGTTGTATAAGCTCTGATCATGATTCTATTCCTATGTATTTTTATCTATTTCTGTGTAATATACTACTCCAAAGCTTAGCAACTTAAAATAGTACCCATTTGTTATTTCATATTTTCTGTGGATTAAGAATCTGTGTGCTGGGTATCTAGGTGTCCACGCCTCCAGCTCACTCGTGAGGTTGTAGTCAACCTATGATCTGGAGCTGCAGTCCAATCTAGAGATTTGACTGGCAGACGATCTGATTCAAATCTAATTAACATGGACTCCTCCACAGGACAATATGTGACATGGTGAGAAATTCACGAAAGAGCAGGAGAGCTTCAAGAGGAAGCATTTGTTTCTTTATAGCCTAAATGCAGAAATGATGTCATAGGTTTCTATTGCTTAGAAGTGAGTCACTAAATCCAGCCCACAGTCAAAGGGAGGCGATTATCAAAGGCAGGAATACCAGGAGTGGAATCACTGGGGGTCATCTCAGGGACCACGTATTACACCCTCCCACTTAAGAGAAAATAAGAGCTAAAAAAATGAGTCATTTCTTCTGTTTTAGTCTACTACCAACATTTTCTAAGGTATTTTTATTTGATCAGCCTAAAGAAATTTATGTGTAATTCTCCCATTCCATCCTAGAAACATGTCATACTCTGGCACATTTTTGTTTCATGAATGGAACACACTCTTCACTTTGGGGGAAATATGAAACAATTGAAAATGTGTTAATCAGAATTCTTTCTTTTACTAGTAACCATAACCCAATTCAGATAAACGTAAATTTAAAAAAATTTTATTCAATGCCTGAAAATTACAGGTGTGTTTGGATTTAGGCATGGTAGAATATAGGAATTTATCCAATTTATCATGTCTTTCTGTCTCTCGCTCTTACATGCTCTTTCACTCTCTCTGTTTTTTGCCTGTTTTGAACTCTTTCCTGAACAGGCAGTGTTGATGTGGAGAAGCCTGACATTTCCAGACTCATGTCATTTTTATAGCCAGAATTTCTATTAGAAAGCAAGATTTTTTTCTATTCCAAAATTCCAACTGACATCCTAGAATCGAGCATTTATCATACCAGTTTAAGTTGCATATTCATTTTGACCAGGAAAGAGCATATGTAAAATATGTGAAGAGCCAGGCCTGGGTAATAGGTCTGTGCTTTAGGTTGGGGGTGGGGGAGTAGGAGCAGTCTCACTCAAATAACAAGTACTGAGCGTGAAGGAAGAGTAAATCCAGAAAGTGAAATTGGGTGCTGAAGACTGGAATGGGTCCAGCCAAAAGTACGTGTCCGTTACACGTATCTGTCTATTACAAATATTTATTCAATGCCTATGACGTTCCAGGCACAATGCTGTCATTAGGAACAGTTCTTCTATCAACTAGTAGGGTTTTCTGCAACTCCTGGGAGAACAGCACAAGAGGGCTGATGACATGGTAACAGTGGACAAAGTCCCCTAGTTCCGAGGAAAAACAAAATCAGCCCAAGTGAGTATTGTGCATCATAAAACTTTTTATAATTGCGTACGGCTTTAACAATTATGTTAGTTATTCTAACATACTTAAATAGCTTATAATAGAAAATATTTTCAAAGCGATTATTTTATGGTTAAAAATTAGGATCCTCCACCTTTGGCATCGTAAGAGTATCAACTCTGGTACCACCTCCTGCCTCTTTGGCTACATAGTCATGGGAAGAGCAGAGTTACTTCTTCATTGTCCTGATTTGTCCTTCTCTCTCTTTGATGACTTGGAGCCTCTTTCACCAGAACCCTAGGGAGGCCAGGTTGGGCTTAAAATAATCACAAGGATCAAACATTATGGTGATTATTTTTACTTGGGAGTATATTCCTAAGGTGAAGTTATAAGTTTCCAAATCCGGTTTTGTCAAGGATGATATGTTAATTCATGTCATGGAATAGATCCAACCTTTAACATGCTTTAGGGCAGTCACATTACACACATTCGGAGTTCTCTTACACTTTGTTAGGAGATGAAGATCTAAAGGAACACCAGAAGACTAAAAGTTACCAAAAGAGACATACTGTTTTTCTGGCTTTAAGCAAAAAAAAAAAAAAAAAAAAAAAAAAAAAAAATCAAACTGCAGAAGAGCTGAGGGTCAGTGTATGTGTGCAGTTGTTTAGGGAATATGTTCATTTTTATTTGCTTAAGGTCATGAACTGTTGGATCACTGCGGCAGTTGTGAATGATTTATGGAATGAGACACATCCCTGCTTAGTGCACAGACTATCAACTGTGCTAGCAATTACAGAGACATGGTGCTATTTTTAGTGGTACAGTTACACAGGAACCACATTATTATTATATGAAATATCATGAAATATAAACTAAGCTTCTCTCACAATGGAGTTCTTAGGAAGTTATGCCTAATAGAAAAGTCATGAGAGAATGATTATATTTCTCTGCAGTCTGTGTCTACACTTGCAAAATGAAGGGATTAACAGAGATTTTACATCATTTTAGTTATAGCACTTGGTTCTGCAGGGAACCTTAACGGTCACGTGTTATATGCATCCCACCTCAAGGGTACACATCCTCTACTATATTTGGGCAAGGTCTGTGTGTCTTGTCTCCACTTCTCAGCCAGGCATTTGCCAGCTGCTTCTCTGCTTACACTGTGTACTAGGCATGGTGTTCATTGCTATATTATGGCTCCTCCAGGTATAACTCAGATTATTTTATTCTCTAAAGCACCACCAACTTATAGATGTACGTGTGGCAAACATTATGTACATGTTTTGGAAAATGGAGGGGGTAGTTTACAGAGCATGGAAACCAGAACATTTTTTAAATAAATTTTAAGAAATGTTTTTCTTAAATATTCTTCACCATTTCTGCTATGGAATCTTCACACTTGTTGACTCTTACCCCCAGGATTCAGCTTTGCTCCCAGACTGTAGAACTCTCCTTTCGCCCTTGACCTCTTCCCCAGTCGTCTCGAGCATTCTCCAAGCCTCAGATACCTGTTAATTAGTGTGCTCTGCATATTATTTTATCTAGTCTTAGTTATCATTTTATCTAGTATTAGTCCACGGGGCTACAGACCTATTAAAGTATTTTCCTTGCAAGGTAAATAGTTGATTGCACAGCTGCATAAACTAACACAGATAGACGACAAGACTGAGAGACACAGAAACACATGCAGAAAACAATATACAGAGAGATATACAAAGACATGCTATATATGCATGATACACACATGCACACACTCAGCATATATGAATAACAAAATAAGACTGGAATAGAAAAGAGTGATTTATTCTTATTGTTGCCACTCATTATTTGAATCAACTTTTTGAGGTATAATTTGTGAAAGAGTTCCTTGCAATCTAGACATAAAAAACCCTGAATATTGTAGACATATAAAAAGTAATGGTTACTAAATAAACCAGGATCAAAAGACCAAAATGGTTACTAAGTAAATAGGATTCAGCTGAAGCATGCTAAATTAAAATCACAGAATAAACACACACACACACAAAAGCACACACACATGAGCTCGCACATGCTGAGCCGATGCAGCAATCTACACAATTCAGGGGAATACTGCTTTTAAGTGCTGATTGTGCGTTTACACGATCAGCATGATGGAAGGATTTCTGTAACTTAAGTAGCCATTGTATTGTCCCTATTCTTTTTGATGACTGTGTATTGTCATTTTTATCCTGGCTTCTGAAAACCATCATCACTCTGTGAGTAGAGAAGGGACACTGTGAGCAAGAAAGGTTTGTCAAATGCAGGCAGGAATAGGAATAAAGCTATCTGGTGTCTTGTCCTCATTTTATTTCTAGGCTGGACAATCTTAGAAAATCCACCTAATCTCTCTGTACTCTTGTACTTTCCTATTTTATAAAGTGAGACAACCACATATTGTTTATGATTTCTCTCACCTAAAAATTCCTATTATTCTATGAAAACATAATAATAGTCATATCTCACACTTGGGATCACAGAGTAATCATAATGCTGAAAACTTCATTTATAGAGAAAGTCCGTCAGTAAATAACTAATATGTGTGATACTGGATAACCCTCCCCATGTATGTGGTGGGTGAACCCAAGAAGGGAGGGCCAGTTCTCCTTGGGTGCTGTGGAAGTATCAGGATGATCTAGGCATCATTTCCATAAAATTTCCTACTTAGGACTTTTACATGAAGACTGTACCCAAACAAAAACAGAACTGAAGCTCGTTCAGTGAGCACAGGATGGCTAAAAAGGCATATACTGATTTACTAAGCCATTTTATTAGTTATATACAACTAATTCAGACACCTCTATATGAAACATACAAACTTGAGTTGAATTGAGGCTACTTGTGTGGGGCTTGTGGCTAAGGACTGGAGGCGGGAAGACAGCTCCAGGTTCGAGCGTTTTTTTGTCATTTGCTCTTAAGCTAATTCCTTATGTGTCACAAGTTGTCCTTGTGAATCAAACTTGTTCACCTGGCCATTATATTGTCTTGTCTTTTTTTTTTTCCAGTTATTTTATATTGCAGTGGGTTTACTTATACAAGTTATTACTATATTTTGTTATCATTATTAAATATTAGTTCATATTAGTAATGGTAATAGCTAATATGTACTAAATGCTCACTATATGCTTAGCACCATTCTAAGTACTTTATAGAGATTAACTCATTCAGTCCTTGTGGTGCAAAGAGGAAGGAAAGCAGTCAGTATCTCTATTGTACTGTTGGGGGAACTGAGGCACAGAGTAGTTAAGTAACTTTCTCAAGGTAACACAGCCAGTAGGGATGGCTTCAGAACTTGAATCCAGATGCACTGATTCTAGAGTCTATCCTCTTAACCACTAAGTACCATGCCTTTCATTGGTTTAATTATTTCTATTGTGTATTAACTCATTTATTACTATTGTTCCAATGCTCTGCATCCTTGTTGCACATATTAATATTTTTACTGTATCCATTTTACCCCCTTCTCCTGTATTTTTAACGTTTTCTCTATGGGACAAGACTCCCTGCAACAATCTACTCGGACCTGATAGGGTCCTCCTTCCTTTTCTCTGATCACTGTCTGCACTCTCTTTTTTCTCTCTTCTCACACCACTTCCCAAGCTTGAACATAAAATGTTTCCTACCCTCTCCCTTCTAGCATTTCCACTCAATCTCTGCTCCCAAGGCTGTTGGATCAAAGATCCTCTCCTCCCAAAATGTGACTTAGTCTCTGATTTATTTTTATTATATATGGCTTGAATGAATAAATTTCCTTCAGAAAAGTCCATTCCTTGAATGAAAAAAAAAATCCATCCAGGTTTTTGTTGTTGTTGATGATGCTGTTTCGTTTTATTTTTAAACAATGTTCCTGGAGAGACCAATACTCTGAAATTCCTTTCCATTTACTTGAAAGAGTCCTCCCACCTTAAAAAAAAATCCATATGTCAAAACTTGTCAGCTCTTTATGAATGGCAAAAGTATCCCTTAAAGGCTAAGACACTTAAGATTTGATTGACCGGTTTATGTGTGCAGGACTTTGCTAGACTCCAAGGAAATGGTGATCTGAGTGTCCTTTGATTGAACTTACAAAGAGACTGGGCAATTTACTCAATTTTACAATGGCTATCCCCAGCACGACAAAATTGAAGGCTGTTGCTTTTATCACCAAGTACATTTAAAGTATTATGGGACTTGTTTAATCCAGATATCAGCTAAAAGTTGTTTCTTCAGATCTTAATGAAATTGTTTCAAACCTCTAATCTACAGATTGTGGAGAATCAAATATCTTCCCCAAGGTTTCTATGAATTTCTGAAGATGTTTTTGATTTTCAGCAGTTCTCTTATTTATATTTAGGGATTAACTAAGTGTCTAGATCGTCTTATTCTGTTTTTAAGTTCTAACACTGGGGAGGAGCTCAGTATACTCTGTGTATAAACCTTTATTAAGGGTTAGAGGGATAGGAGTGCACAGCAAGGTTCTCAACTTAAAATTCCACCTTGGTGGGTAAAGGCAAGGGAGGGATCAATAGGCAGAGTATAGAGGATATTTAGGGCATTGAAACTACTCTATTTCATACTATAGTGTGGGTACATGTCATTATGCATTTGTCAAAACCCACACAATGTACAACACCAAGAGTGAACCCTAATGTAAAGGATAGTCTTTGAGTGATAATGAAGTGTCAGTGTAAGTTCATCAGTTGTAAGAAAGTACCACTCTGGTGTGAGATGTTAGTGGGAGAGGCTGGGGAGGTGGCAGTGGAAACAGGGGGCGTATGGGAACTCTCTGTACTTTTGCTGTGAACTTAAAACTGCTCTAAAAAGTTGTCAATTTAGAAAATAGCCCCCACTGGAAATACTGCTGTTCCTGAAGCTTCATAACCGTTTCTTTTGTTCTGACTTTATCTTCCTACCATGCTGCCCAGCCATCTCCTATCTCCTATTTTCTTTACTCTCTCACAGCCCCCTAAGATTTCTGTTCATATCCAATGCAAAGCAGTATTACAGTCACCTTTACCAGCATGGATTCCTCAGAACCATGCTTTCAGAGTCTCATCAACCACTTCCAATTGTCTCAATAAGGTATTTTCCCCAAAGACAGTTCTCTTCCTAAAGTTAGAATTCTGGAGCCACCTGCTGAAGTAATTAAATCTCAAACTCCACTCAGTGACCAAGGCTCTGATTGCTTGAAAGCAGCCCAGTACTCAGAATACAATACTATTCTGAGTATTTTAATGCCTAAAATAATTATAAACATATTATTGTTCTACCTCTTTTCTTCTCATCATGCAGCGTAAAGGTGCATTTCCTAAGCCCTTTTATTCTCTCATGATTATTAAAAAAGGATAAATCCTTTGAAATCCTGAGACATTCCCAGCCATTTAAATTTTTGAGCTTGTCTCTGTTAAAAGTCAGAGTTAAATATTTCAGATTCTCAACTTGACATTGATTACTTCCCTTAGTCCTTTTATGTCTCTAGATATTCCAAAAATTCCATGTTCATCTAGGCAACCTGAGGCAAGAATTCCAGCACCACAATTTCCATTCAACATACATGTTACCTCAGGAGAGTTATATCATAGTTTAAGTTTCCAATCCACCTTTACAATCTTCATGTCAGTGATGCTGACTTTTGATCCAAAGTGATATCCAAACTGACTAAATTAGCTTCAATATTGATCTACTGCCTTTTTGTCATTGACTTTTCTACTTAATAGGGACTTATTTAATCCTGAAAATGGAGGTAAAAATGATTCTCAGTTGAGTTGGTATGTACAGCAACATCCTTGTGGTCTGTTTATTCTGGACAATTTCATTTCATTTGTTAGACACAGTGGTCAGAAGAACGTGAATTTAAAATTAATATACTAAGATTACTATTGTGATTACCTATACAGAATTTAAAAAAAATTTTCTCTATTATGTGTATGCCTACACTTTGAAGAAATCATTGTAAGTTTAAAGCCAAGTTTAAACCGTTATTCTTTCTGTTGCTAGTTGCTAATTAATTGTGCTTAATTATAACTCACTTTAAACATAGTCATTGTGAAAGTGTATTTAACTATTCCACATTGTGACAGATTGGGGTATAAAATATGTATTCAAAGAACATCAAAATATTCTGTTGAAGTAAATATTTTCCAAAGTTTGTGTAATTTTTACCCTCTGCTGCTGAAAACTCTATGAAATGACTCATTTTTAATATATGTTATTATAAGACCAAATTAAAAATTGTTGAAATAAATATTATGACTTATCTATATTTTATATATGAACTTCAATTTTTTCTGCTAAGTGTATGCGCATACATTTAACAATTAAAATTGAAAGATAGTTGAGCTATCCAATGATGCAAACTGAACAAAAATGAGAAAAGAATGCAGTAAAGCATGACTTTTTAATGACTTTAACTAAAATAAAAAAGATTTTCATTGGTGAAAATGCTTCTATTAGAACTGAGATCATACATAGGAAAGTTTAAAAAGTGTTGCAAAAGACTCCGTCTTGCATTGTATCTTATATCCCTCTTTCAGCTCTCTGTTGTATGACAAACCACTCCAAAACTTAGTGACTTAAAACAGCAACCACCATTTTTATTTTTCACCTTTCTGCAACTGGGGGCATCTTTGCTCTACATGATATTGTCTAAGGTGGCTTGACTAGGGCTTGATGATCACAGATGGCTTCACTCACACGTCTGGCACCTCAGAATAGCTAGAAGAACTGCAGGGCTGCCTGGGACTCTGCTCATAGGCTTTATCACTCAGAATTCTTGCCCAACCTTCTTTACACGGAAGTGGGATGCCAGGAAAGCAAACATTAAGCAACCAGGTTTCTTCAAGCCCAGACTTGGAACTGGCAGAGTCATTTTGGTAGCATTCTGTTGGTCAAAGCAAGTTACAAGGTCACCCAGATTCAAGGAGAGGAAATGGATTCCCCCTTGTGGCGGGGGTTTAGGACAAGCATGTAGGGGAATGTGATGAACTGTTGGCAGCCATCTTTGCAGCCGTCGCCTGCAATCACTATCAGACTAGCACTTAAAGAAAGAAAGTGGTGGCTAACAGGAATTTCCAATGTGTGAGACTTCAGATAGCAAGTGAAACACCAACACTTTTTCGATGAGGTTGCTGCTATTTAAGAAGTCTGAGACTCCAAAATAAAATTTTAAAATGAGAAAGAACATGCTGAGATGTTGGCAAAGTTAGATGCCAACTAGCAGCTACCAGTTAGCACTGGTTAATTAAATACCACTGATTGTAGCCAGTTCTGTTGTGTTAGCAATCTATTTTAGGCACTCAAAATTTTTATCAGAAGGACATACAAATATTAGAATCAGTGAATGACGTGCTAATAGCCAAAATTATATGTCAGTTATCACATTTTCAATTATCTACCACATTTGACAATTAACATGTTGTTAATCACCCGTTTTCCAATCTGACGTGACTTTCTAAAGTAAGTAGCTTACCCTCTACCTCTGAAAAATGACTGTTTATCATTGGTGAATATATAATCAGTTCCTAAACTTTATATTTAATTTAGAACTGTCTTGTAATGCATTCACCTCAAGCAGGATTTGTTTGGAGTAGTGTACATATGTGAGAGCAGACCTTTGAAGCAATGGTTCTGTGGTTTGGATGTCCTCACTATACAAATAGTATGCCAAAAATGATTCTCAGGCATTAAGAAAGGATTTTTAATGATGCTCATTTTGACAATCAGTGTGCTTTACATACAGGAGTGTTCTGGTGGCACTGTAAGGAAAGCAGAATGCTACTTTGATCAATATGAAATTATATGAGCTGAGATTTTGAGTAATACTTCAAATGTGGTTCTTCTGTGTATATTTTGGCTCATGAAGTGTGGTATAGTGGAAAGGACATGGATTTTGACAGATCTGAGTTCAAATCTTAGCTCATTGAATTATTAGTGGATTTGGCAGCTACTGGGGTGTGAATGCTACCTAACAAACCATCCCCAACAACAGACATTTAATTTTCTAGTTCATAGGTCTACAGATCAAGGCAGTCTGGTTCTATAGGCTATGCTTGGCTGGGCAGCTCTGCTTCAATCTGTGATCAGGATGGGCCTGATTCTTCAGTACAGGTCAGGTTTAGGTACATCTCCTATGGATCAGTGGCCACCTAGGGTATATTATTATCATAATAAATAGTTAAAGGCAAAAGGTAAGCTGAACTACGCAACGCATCTAGAGGCTCTGCTCACAAAATATTCCATTATGAATATTCCATTGCCAAAGCACATGGCCAAATCAAGATAGGGCATAGAACATACTGGATTCCAAGAAGGAGGCAGGGACGTGAGTGAATATTTGCTGAATAATAGTTCAATCAATCACAGTAGCTCTCTACATTTGGGCACTACCCTTATTGTCTCTGAGTTTTAGTGCTGTCATCTGTAAAATGGGAATAATGATATAACATGTTCAGAATTATGTGGGGATTAGCATGTTCTTGACACAAAGTTGATTGGATAAAAATAATTATGACGTCATTGAGTTCAACAAGGATCTGTGTTATGCAATAGATTTAGCTAAAATTAAAAGAGAAGAAATTTTTGATAGTTTGAATTTCTGTCATCAACTAGTAAATTGCGTTCACTTCTGTTAAAATTAAAGTTGAACTCAGGCTATTAGTGAAAGTTCTCATAAAAATACTAAGTTCCATTTAATATAGTCATAAAACCATATTCCTTAGATGTATGGCATTGACTTAGTAATATATCAGTAGATAAAATAACCAACAAATATACATTAAATGCTCTGAAAATTTGTGAAATTGCTATTGTAGCAAAGAATTGAAAATAGATATAACATAAGAGATTTCCCTTCTAGCAGCTTCCAATCTTGATGTGGAGTATAAAACAAGAGCATTTAAAACACAAATTAATGATGCAGATAATTAGATTGCAGAATTAAGGGAGGACAGAAATATCAGTAGCTTGATAATAATCATGAATAAAACTCATAAGACAAGAAGTAATATTGTTGTAACTTAATTGAAGGATTAGTCTTGAGTAATAGAAATGGTTGGAAACTACTAGCTGGGAGAATTTGCCACCATTATTACAGTTACTACCAGCTTTCTTTATAGAACATCTCCCTTGCCTCAAGCTCCATGCAGGCACTTTACCTTCATTAGTTCATTATCCTACAAAGTTGGTGGTTGTCCCCCTTGAAGAAGAGACTCGAAATTTAATAATTTTTAGAAATGCATCATAAGAGATAAAAGACTAGTGTTAAAACGACAGGTCTCAAACTCTATACCCAAAGTATTGACTGTGCAACACCCTCTCACATGGTGTGACTTACCTGGCTAAACAAGAGAGTATATGTAGTATAGCAGTAAGAAGTAATAATTAAAAGGGAAGCTTAGTTCATATTATAAGTAACTCTGAATATCAGGCTAAGGAATTTGAATGCTTTGTGTCAATAGGAAGCCATTGATGGATTTTGAGCAGGAGGTTGAGGAGAGTAAAGAAGTGTTATAAACAAGTCAGTATGCTACAGAGACATTAGACCACATTAGACAGATGAAAATTAGATTACATATTATGCCATAGTCCAGCACTGTCAGTGAAGGGTATGCAGTAGAACATGAGAGAAGTGAAATAGAGGAGGGACATTATGAAGACAGCATTAGCAGGGTCTTGAGAAAGGGGATTCTACTTTTTTGAATTCTTCATTCAGCCATATTTTTATATAGCATACAAGGGAAAAATCTTTCATGTTATTATTATATAAGTACAGCCATTAATATCTTCTGTGTGTATGTGTGCAAATATGCCTGGAAAGCAGGGCCAATAAATTTGTTACCTTTCCCCTGTTAAGACATTCCATTGGCTCATACATTATTGTTGAAAGACAGAAGCAGATGTTAATGGAAGTGATGTTTAATGATCTGTGACTCTATATACAAAGAATACAGGCATCATAGTCATCTGCTAACCACATCCATGAAACCTGCCAGTGTGATAGAATTCCTGACCTTCAGATCTCAAGCACCAGCCTCTTCCCAGTGAGCTGAAAGAGCTCAGCTGGAAGAGGAATAAAAAAGAGTGTAAACATTTGAACAAGTGTGACATCCCCTTGTATTGGGGGTAAGTAATATATACACAGCCTTCCCTTTACCTCCCATTTCCCTTGCAATTAGGATGAAGCTTGTTCTCAAGATGCAGAGCAGCTGGGGTTCACAGAAGGGCATTACCACAGTTGGATGCCAATCTTTAATGATGCAGTACTGTGTATGTACACAGACATCAAGGTCAGCAGCAAATATGTGAAAAATATCACAACAAGATTCTATTAAAAGCATCAATAATGATTCAGTGACCAAAGGAAGAAGTTCACTTTGATTAATTAGAATCTATAGACAGCTGAACACATGAACTTTGTAGATGAAAGAAAGGGCAGTATGTATTATCAGTTTGAGGGTAAATCTCCAAAAAGTAGGTTACGTTAATTATCATTACTGAAATGAAAGTTTCACTTTGACACTGAGAGTCGCCAAGAGAGAAGCAGTTCAAAATTCTTAGGCATGCTGCCATGTTATGATTAATTTTACAGTCCATGCATGGAAGTTTAGTTAGAGAAGAGAACTGTAGATATCTTGTACAATCCATCAAAATAGTAAGAATAAACTGTCACTCCCAACCTGAGCCGTGAACATGTTTATTTATGAGCCACTCTGCTGAAATTGAAAAAAAAGAAAATCAAGACAGCAATGCAAAGAGAGGTATCTAAAATGCTCTCTGTTAAGCAACAGCTAATGGAAAATATGCAACAAAGAAAGCCTGACTTATTTCCAGTTTTCAAAAAGATTGAGGACATTGGTTCAAATGGTTCAGGTTTCTTATTTGACCCACCTTAAGACCCTTAAAATCTAATGTGATTGTCTCTAGAATTTGGCTTATGTTTTAAAAGTGAGTGAAATCTCTTTTTCAAATCTTTATTTAAACCTTAGTAAGAAAAACTGGAAATAAGCACACCAATGTGGTAACTGTTCATCACTGATGAAAAGTACTGTGGATGATTTTGTGTCTTTCCAGTTAGGCATTTTTTTTTCTCTTTTTCTACATTATAAATTATATCTATAATGCTACATAAAGCCAGGATCTTTTTTCCCTTTTATAGCAGCCTTATCCTCATTTCTTGGGGCAATGACTAGTGTAAGGTAGGGACTCAGTAAATATCTGTTAAATGAATAAACTAATTGATCAAAGTGATATCAGTCTAATACCTCATAAGGAAATTGCTATTAAATTACCACTAATATAATTATAGATATAATTTAATGAATACAGATATACACAAACTTTGACAGCTTCAGCTAAAAAAATCTACTTATTATTAGCACTTGGAAGAAATTTCTACAAACCGCAAGGCCAAACTAGAAGCAAGTAAAAGTTAATTGGTGGCTCCAATGTGCTATGCAAAAATAAGAACCATGTAAAACTTAAAAATATTTGATCCTCTTATTAAATGTTATGTCAAAGGGAAGACAAAACTTTGATTTACAAAATCAAATGATATGTTGTCAGAGACTTTTTGATGGGGAAGACAATTCATTACTTAAAAGTTTGATCTAAGATGTTAAAAAATTGACAAGAAGATAATAAATAAGGAATCAAGCAAAAGAGCAGTGAACTGACAATTCATAGTCTGATACTTTGTAAAAAGATGACAACTAGAAAAAACAACAACAAAAAGAGCAAACATTGGAAACCTTTCAGAGCAGAATAAAGAAAATTACTGAGAAGAGTAATTATTGAATACAAAGAACTACAATTGCAGTGGGTATGTTAAAAATCATGAGAAAATACTCCATACACGATGGAAATAAATTTGAAAACAAGTATTTATTTTAAACAGGTATTAAACTGGTTTTCTGAAGTGGTAGAAAATCTAGGAGTTAATCTATAACCAAAAATATAAAATACAAAAAGTATCAAAGAAATACTGAACCAGATGCAGCCAGTTCCTTCTGATTTTTCTGACAAATGCTATCACACCTTCAGCAAGTAAATAATCTCTAGTCCACTGAAACATAGCCCAGGAAATAGAAAATTCTAAAGTTTCTCCCAATAATTTTTTGATGCTGGTATTACCAAACCTAAGGGTAAGGTGTGACAAAGCGCGAGAGAGGCATGGACATATATACACTACCAAACGTAAGGTAGATAGCTAGTGGGAAGCAGCCGCATAGCACAGGGAGATCAGCTCGGTGCTTTGCGACCGCCTGGGGGGGGTGGGATAGGGAGGGTGGGAGGGAGGGAGACACAAGAGGGAAGAGATATGGGAACATATGTATATGTATAACTGATTCACTTTGTTATAAAGCAGAAACTAACACACCATTGTAAAGCAATTATACTCCAATAAAGATGTTAAAAAAAAAAAGTACATAAAAAACTAAAACCACTTTCTTGGAACTTTGCTTTCTTGCCTTCTCCCTGGAATGTTCTTCCTAAGCTGTGAATCCCTCTCATCACTCAGGCTCAAATGGCAACTCCTGAACTTTCCCTCAAAGGCTGTTCTGCCCCAGCATTACTGTCTTTCTTATTCAACCAATTTTATTTTACTTGTTGAATCACAATGTGAACTTATTTTTTTTTCTTTTTAACATGCTTTCTTTGCACCTCTGGCCACTGGAGGGTAAATTCCATGAAGACACAGCTGAAACCTAAGTGCCTTGAACACTGCTGACCAAGCACTGCTGAGTAGGCACTCAATAGATATGTCTAAGTGTTGTTATTTCTCATTTATGAAAGACATGGAAACATCTTAGATATAAATTAGATATTAATGAATGATTTCACTGTAAGTATAATTATATATATTTTATATGATCATAGATTAAATACAGCAGTGCATTAAAAGGATACTAGATCATAAACTGATTATAGATTGTTTATTCTGCAAAAGCAAGGATGCTTGCTTCAACATCAGGGAATCTGTAATTGTTCACATACACATGTTAAGAGGCAAAAATATGATTGTTGGTATAGATGTATTTAAAGTATTTTATAAAATTCAGCAAATACTCCTACTTAAAAACATTTAGTAAAATGGCATATTATGATGGAGATAACTATGTAAGTAAAAGTGAGGTTTTGTGTGGTATTTGGTTACAGTCCTGTGGCACATGGCCATAGATAACGGGTGTTGCTGTGGTCTGGGAGATAACTAAGATTGACCAGGTCACCTGACAGGAAAGCTTGAATTCTAACTTGGCTCAGTTATCCCTCCCTCTGATGTTCCTGATATAACTCTGCATTCTTTAAAGTTAACAAGTTTAAGAAATGGAAGAAGTTATTAGTTGGACTGAGACTCTACAACCCCCTACACAAACTTTGTGGAAGTTGGACTGGAATGTGTGGCTTGGCCTATAGGAACGTGAAGCTGCAAACGTTGTGGAAAAAGCACAAGGTCCAGGGCACTCAAGGGAGGCCAAGGACTTCTCTATGCAAATACAAGAGAAAAAAAAAATAAAGCAAGCTAGCCAGGTCTTCTGGGAGAGAGGACTTTAAGTCACCAAATTAAAAAATAAATTATTAATGGGGACAGAACATGCCAATTGGCAATAATATTAGAATATTTTAAGAATCTAATGTAATTTTAAACCTTCAAACTAGAACAAAAATAGAAATATGGCTTGCTGAAATGGAATTAAGTCCAGACAGAGAGCCAAATTTTAAAACAATATGATAAAAATTATATTCAAAAGCAGTGGGGGATATACTGCATTAGGACAGATGAAAAGCCATTTGCGAAAAATAGTTAAATCTTTATGTTATTCCTTCTACTTGAATAAATTCCACATTCATTTCTAAATTAAATATGAAAATGGAATTATTAAAAGTTCTAGAAGAAAATTTAAATTTAAAAAATTTTATGGTTATCACATCCTTTCTAATTCTGATCTAAAACCAGGAAAAAAAATCCCTCACAAAATTAATTTTAAAAAATGAACACTACTTGTGGTAAAAACATGACAGCATATTTAACAGACAAATGACAAACTGGGGGAAATGTACAATATTTGACAGTCAACTATGAGCTACTTCTACAAATCATTAAGAAAAAATTACTGTCTAATAGATAACAGAAAAAAATACACATAATTTAAAAATAAATACATATAACCTATAATCATTATTAGTAATCCAAATAGGTAAAAGTTATAATTAAGATGAGATATGATTTTTGCCTATCAGAAGCAACTTTTTTGTTTTTTCTAATAATAATAAAACGATAATGATAATTATGAGGGAAATCAGGCCACTAGTGTACACTATTTGACATAAATTCATAAATAGGCATTTGAAACTATATTACAGTTATGAAAGGGGCATGTGTTGAAATTCTCCTTAGGGAACTTGTATCAGTTAAATAATCTGATAAGTGCAAAGACATATGCGTAAGGATTTCCATATCAGCACTGTGTTTTTTTTTAATTTTTATTGGAGTATAGTTGCTTTACAATGTTGTGTTAGTTTCTGCTGTACAACAAAGTGAATCAGTTATACATATACATATATCCCCTCTTTTTTAGATTTCCTTTCCATTTAGGTCACCACAGAGAATTAAGTAGAGTTCCCTGTGCTATACAGTAGGTTCTCTTTAGTTATCTATTTTATACATAGTAATGTCTATATGTCAATCCCAATCTCCCAATTCATCCCACTCCCCCTCCCCCCCTTGGTAACCCTAAGTTTGTTTTCTACATCTGTGACTGTATTTCTGCTTTGCAAATAAGTTCATCTGTACCATTTTTCTAGATTCCACTATAAGTAATATTATATGATATTTGTCTTTCTCTTTCTGACTTCACTCTGTATGACAGTCTCTAGGTCCATCCACATCTCTGCAAATGGCACTATTTTGTTCCTTTTTATGGCTGAGTAATATTCCATTGTATATATGTACCATATCTTCTTTATCCATTCCTCTGTTGATGGACATTTAGGTTGCTTCCATGTCCTGGCTATTGTAAAGAGCGCTGCCAGCACTGTTTTTTAATAGACAAAATGACACATGATTAAAATGTCCATCAGTATTAAAACTTTTACAGAAATGTTGTACGTCTATCTTCACAAGGGAAATAATTCTATGCAGTCATGATACAGTTATGGATGAGTGCATTTTCCACTGTGACTCTATACATATGAAAGAATTGGAAACTATATGTGAAATATTAACATTCTGAGCCTATTGTAGTCCACTGATCTTTATTTTCTTTTATATATATAATGATATATAATGATAATCTTTATATATAGAAAGATATGTAAATATCTTTAATCAGAAAAAAATAAGAGTAATAAAATGGATAAAGAAAGAAGACTTTTCTTCAAGATATTAAATCATAGCACAAAGTTTTAATTATTTCTATAATGTGATTCTGGTGTAAGAAGGTAAACAGACAGGTCAAGCAGAATTAATTTTGTTGATACTTAAATATAGATAGTTGATATTTAGAATATGCCACAGGACATATCACAGATAAATCAGGGATAGGAATGGATTATTCACCAGATGGTATAAAGAAATACATCTAATTATAGTAAAAAATTAACTTTGATCCTAATCTTACACTATACTACATTTTGGAATAATAGATTCAATCTGAAAAACGAAATAATAGAAAACTGAAGTGAATTTTGATCTGTGGGATTAAGAATTATTTACTAAATATGAGAGCAGTAGAAGATATTATAAAGGAAAATAAAAGTTTATCTAAATACATCAATTTTAAAAGCATTTTGTGCTGAGAAAACACACTTTAAGAAATACAATTCTTTATTCAAACAATCAAATGTTAAGGCAGAACAAAGGTATTTCATTCATGAAAAGATTCTTACATCCTGGGTACCTTTCATAGGAAGATACTGAGGTTATACTTTAAAAAATAACATGAGTACAAGAGATAAGAAGCAGTTAAGAGATTCAAGATTGAGTTGATCTAATCCTTTAGGGCTACACTTGGCCAAAAGATCAGGCTTGAGAAAAAGATGCTCCACAGGATAATTATGATAATAGAGACATTAGAAGAAATAAGGTATGAAATAACAGGCAATCAGAAACTTCAGGAAAAACAAACAACTGTAAATGACAGCCACAGATCAATTGTAAAGAAGCCTATCCAAGACAAAATAAGGAGACTTTGGTGTTTACAAAGAAAAATAGAGGAGAAAGAGTACATCAAAAATAAAAATATAATGGCATCATTACAACCACAAATATTCTTTATGGAGAAGAAAGCATGTATTAATTTTTTCCCAACAAAACAAAAGAAAGGTAATTAGCAGCTCTAGGAGGAACCAAAGGAGGAACGTTTTTCAGTTCTGGAAAAGCCTGATTCAAATATGAAGTAGAGCAAAAACAGTGTAATTTGAGACACCTACTAGGCTTTAACAAAGAAGAGGCTTTTGAGTGGTACTGGAGTTGTGACACTGAAAGCACAGAGAAGGAAGTGTAATTATAGAAAACGATATGATTCTGCAGTGAATTTTATCTATTTAGTCATAATCATAAATAATGCTTACTTCAAATTTTAGAACCAACCTATAAATAAAGCAAGAAACATTTAATAAAGTGTGCAAAACACAGGTGTAAGGGAGAAGAGAAAGAATGAGATGGCAGAGTCCTTGATAAGTTCATTTAAAGTTACGAGGGAATGAAAAAGTACTTATTACCTATATGTTTAAGGTATTGATTTAATGATCGAATTATAAGCAACAGAGGAATTAAAGATGGGTTTACAAAACTAATTGGAGTTGGAGATAGAAGGGGATGTAAATTAGCAAACCCTTATCAAGGATTGAATTGATGAAATTTATTATGAGCAAATTATTTAGACATCTAGATGTGAATGCCAGAAGAAATAAAAACAGAAATGACAATATGGGGTTAACTCAAGAAAGTGGCCCTGAGATCTGGGAGGAATGAGCACGAAACTGTTGCTACTGAGGTTAAAAATATAAACCTCCATATTATGATAGCCCTATAAATGAAGTTAAAATGAAAGAGGCAGGCAGGGAAAATATTTGTAGCACATAGGATATTTTCAGGGTTAAAAACATAAATATCTTCTAAATAAATAAACATGAGTGTACTAATTTTTAAAAAGAAAAGGAATCTAAACTGGTAACTAACAAAAGCAAAAATATAGTCAATAAATATAAAAAATGTTTCATCAAACCAAATACACTAATACATGAATTTGACAAAAATGTCTTTTTAAGCAATTAATTTTTCAAAATATTCAAAAATATTATATTAATGCTGTGATAGGGACAGTAATGTAGATACTTTCACACATTGCAGTTGGCAGTGTGATAAAAGGTTACAGGTCAAAGAATAGTAAATGTATCTAGTAGGTTGATCTAATAAATTTTTAGTAATTCATCTTAAAGATATAATCTTATTCATTCAAAGATTTATAAGTGAGCATATTTATGTCAATATTATTTATAGTAGTCAATGCAGCCATCCCTTGATATCCCCGGGGGAATTTGTTCCAGGACCCACCCCCGAATACCAAAATCTGCGATACTCAACTCTTTTATATAAAATAGAATATTTGCATATAACCTATACATATCCTCCCGTATACTTTAAATCATTTCTAGATCACTTATAATACCTAATACAATATAAATCATTGTAAATACAGTGTAAGTGCTAGGTAATAGTTGCTGGTATGTGACAAATTTTGCTTTTTGGAACTTTCTTGAATTTTATTTTTTTCTAATAATTTTGATCTGCTGGTTGGTTGAATCTGTGGATGCAGAACTTGCAGATATGGAGGGCTGACTGTAATTGAAAACAAGCAATGTCCAGCTAAATGATTAAGTATGAGTGAAGATCCAATCAATGTTTTCTTAGACCATATAAAGACTGAGGAAAGCACACACAATATAAGATTAATTGACACAGCAGGCTGCTTACAATCTCAATTTTAATGTATTTCCATTATCCATATAAATTTAAATAATTTATTTGTTATAAATATGGATTATATGCACAATTAAATTTATATGTATGCATATATATGAACTTAGGAGCAATTGCAAAATATTATCATGTCTGAGTGGCTTGTTTATGGTTAATATTTTTCATGTTCTTTATATAATTCAAAATTTTAAATGTGTTCTTTTATATTATAATCAGACAGAATACATATTATTTATAATAAACTAAAATTAACTAAAATAAAAATAGTTATTCACAAAGCCAAATAGAAGTTATCTAATAACTTTGTACTTAGCTCAAATCATATCACTTGAATTAAATTGCAAAGTATTTTCAAGGACTTTGTGAGACTTAGTGATGAGTGACTAGCTATAACTAATTCATCATTTATATAGCAAACCCCTCATTCAAAAATAGAACTGAGTGGTCTCTGAACACATGATCAAAAATGAGTAGAGTTTTATTAATGAAGCTTATTGGGTCAACAGAAAGTTTTAGTTACCTATTTAGACTTAATTACAGTTATAGAATTCCTCCAGAGATAGTTGACATAAATATTTATAAATTTTAAAATTAAATACATTTATTTTCATGAAGATATAGCATTGCAATACTGGTAATTTTGTTTCAGTACCTATTTGGAGGAATTCATCAAGCCAAGGAAAGATAATAGGGATTTTTAAAAATTCAATTTCAGTGTATCTCACTTAAATCAGTAGAATATATCAGTTATACACACACACATATAAAACCTAGAATTTTGCTGTGATCTCACTTATTATGGTAAAAGATTTTATACAGGCATATCTGTTATAAACCTCAACCAAAGAGCTTTAGATGATAGTCTCAGGCCATGTTCCCTAAGGGGAATATTATTTTAAGTTTTCTATGTATAACAATTTTTTCTTCACTAAAAATACAAAAGTTAATTATCCAATAAGCTAGAATTTTGAGTACCTGAACTGTTTGGAAAATAAAGATCTTCTGTTTTCTCCCAGTGGAAAGGTGGGCAATAGAAGAGGGTGCCAGTAAATGAAGAATTAAAATAGATTGGGGCCAATTTCAAGGGAAATTATAAACTATAATAGAATTTGAACTATGTTCTGTTGGACAGAGGGAAACATTGTGGGTTTTTTTGTTGGGTAGAGATTGGGTCTATGCTTTGGACAGAATATCCCACAGAAATGCTCTGTGAATGAAGCTTTCTTGATTTAAGAATTTAGGAAATGCATTCTACATTTATAGACATTTGTTCAGATAATCACAATGAGTTTTATCATAGGAAAGGCTCTGAAAAGTCCTGTAATAAAATGTGAAATCTGCTTAACTTCATTAAATATATTTGTTCAATATATTTCATCAGAAATTAGTTTTGGAAATAACATCTAATCTTCTAAATAATCTTTGGAAACAACTGCTTTATAATGACATCAATATATTCTACAACGTAGAATACAGACAGCAGTAAAAGTCTACATTATGCATCATTCATATGGCTTACCAGGGGAATTTATTATTAGAAATTTTTTATACTAGGTCTGATTTCTAGATCTTAAGCTTGTCTTTTTGTGTAAAACATTAGTAAGCCCAATTATTAAATATATGAAAAGGTAAATTCCAACAGGTTAAAATGTATCTAAAATGTATAAGAAGAATTATTTTAAAATAGTAAATAGTTTTTTTCTTTATGAGATATGCTATAGTCTATTAATTCCCTTAAAGGTGTTAATAATTAAATTTTAAAAAATCAAAGCTCAGAAAGAATTTTTATTTTAGTGTAAGTCCATAGGCATTACTTTCAAATCTTAAGTCAAACTCTATAATCTCCACTCCCACCCCCCCAAAAAAAAAATCCATAACCACTAAAAACTTCTGTTTCATCCAAACCAAAGCTACAGTTTAGGATTTCTGAAAGATTTAATTCATACTTTTTACACAGAATTGATTTTGTGAGAATAAAAGACTATTTTACCAAATCACTTACTCTGAGCAGAGAATAATGTTCACATAGGCAAAATTAGAAAAAAGCAATATTAACATCTTTGAATGTCAGTGTTTGAAATACGTCTTAAACTATTGACAGTTCTGTCTGGCACAGCTTTCTGACCACCTCATGAATTAGGAGAACGAACACAGCCTTGAAAAGTTAGAAGCTTTCCTCTTTCGGAAAAGTCATATTCACAATGACTTGTCATCTCCATTGTAAAACCCCCTCTCTGTGGAAGTTCTCTTGGGTCTTTATTTCAGTATTAGAAGGGACCAAACTCATTATGCTATTTAACACCTTGAACTAGACAGCAACTTGGCACAGGAAAGGAGCAGCCAGTGTTATATTTGCCATTAAACACAGGCACCTTTTAAACTATTCAGAGTGCAATTTTATTAAGCAAAAGACATATTATTGGCCTAGGGCCATTTACTATAAATATTTCCTGGTCAAGAACAATTGATGTAGAACATCTTGAATAATGCTACAGGAAATATAAAACAAGGCCTAGATGTCAGAGGATATAAAACATTACATAAATGTTACAAATTAAACTTAAATTATTTTGAAATCATAATTCATAAATGATCTGGATATTGTTGAAATAAGGTACATAAAATCCAATCCTAGATATAATGAGAAGGCTGAGTTTATACAATATATAGGATATGCAAATGTCTCTCTTCTCTAATGCTCTCAAAGTAGAATCCATGAAAAGCAAATCAGTTTTTGGCTCAAGAGAATGTTTCTTTCCCTCCAAATGTGGGAACATTAACCAATCAGTATCATTTTGGATGTCCTTTTTTGTCTTCATTACTTTCAACCAGGAGTCCTGAAAGTTAAGCAGTAATAAAGGAGGAAAATTGAACACATTATAATGAAATTTTACTGAAGCCAAAAGCTTATTTCAGTGGCTACTAAGTGGTTAACATCAATTTGTAGGAAGATGGTAACTTAGTTATTCTTGCCTTGTTTCCAGATGGATACAGAGCAGCAGGAGGACTTCATGAGAATTTTAAAAAGAAAGAACTATTTTGGAATGAATAAGAAACTGATAGTCCTTATTTTAAAGGAATTCAAAAGCAAATCTCTTAGGTAGCAAAGGTATAACTTTGATTAGTAATATTTTGCAGTAGATATCACCTGTTCTTTGCCAACAAAGTTTTAGCATTGCTGTATAAATAAAGAGAGAAAAGTATATTTGGGGCTCACGTAATATATACTAAAACAGAAATGAAAAATTATTTTTATTTAGAAATATGTTTTCAATGTAACAGAATTATCTTAGCAGAAACTTGCTGTATTTGCCCTTAACTAGGTTCAAAAATTTGTCTAATGATTTTTGCTGAATAAAGTAATTTGTCATTTGATGACCCTGAGACCAGCAATCTCTTTCATCTAAGCATAGTTTTTTTTCTTGATACAGGAAGTGAACAATGTAGAGAGAACAAAAAACACTAGGAAATGAGAAATTTGTAATATAGACACACCTTTCATTTCACATACCCTCCCTCACTAAGAAGATTTGCATACATGTGTTATAATTTCCTAAATAGAATACCAATTCCTTAAGAACACAGAGATAATCCTTCTACTTAGTTGATTTCTCACAGGAATCAGCAAATTGTGAGTACCTAAGACTAAGTTAAGGATCTGTTAACTAAATTAAAGGTAAAGTTTAATAATGACTAATTACTATACATGAATCCCCCAATTTCAACTTAATTAACTGAATAGACATAACACAGGACAGAGTAGGAAGATCAGTGTCTAAGTTAATTCTTCCCACTTACCAAGTGAAGTCAACTTGTGGACCTTAGGGAAGTTGCCTAATCTCTCTAGAAGTAGGTTTTGTCAAAATTAAAATGGCAATAAAACAATACCTACTACAAAGTTGTTATAAGACTGTAATCAACTGTATGTTACATATAGTAGTGAAAGCACTATGGAAATAAAAGTATGTATCATAATTTACAAAAAAAGATGTGGCAGATCAGCTCTATACCGTCAATAAAAGGTATAGAGTATAGCTCTATACTCTTCAATAAAACTTAGTGTAAGTACTGATGATTATTACATCTATTTTAGAAAAGAAACAGCTTTAGATTGAGAGCACTTGAACAAAAGAGTATAGGATTAGAAATCTATAATTAAACCTAGAGAAGTATGTATAGTTATACCACATATTCCTGAAAAAAGAATGAAGGAGCTCACACATCTAAATACAGTTTGAAAGGGACAATTAAAAATAAAAATGGGAGAAAAACAACTCCTAAGAAACAGGGAAATAGCCATATTTTCAGAACCTGTTATGACTTATTTAGTGTAGTTGGCGTTTAAATTCCATCTGAGCTTTACCAAAATTGTTGCTGTGGACAGATTGAGTGAGACCAACTTCCCCCAGCTGGTGTGAACTTCTTCATGAAGGGTGAGCAGCTGTAAGCCCTCGTACGTGATTTGCAGGGTCTTGCATACTCCCCAGTGAGTTGTCTCCATTTTACCTACACTCTTCTGTCTCCAGCCACAATTATAGTTCCCTCACAAACAGAAAATCTCCTCACCCTGGACTTTATTCTGATCTAGGCTTTTTAACTCTATCTTCCTCAAATATATTCTGTCCTATCTGAAAATATCTGTATGTTTTCATCCATCCTCTTCTCCTTCCTCTACTGAGAGAAAAATATAAAACCCCTCCTGTTTTCTAAGGCTAACTATCCTCTTGTGATCTTGATTGGTTTCTAACCCTCTTCCACCATCAATTTCCTGTCTATTCATTGTATTTCAAACTCTTCCTCTCCACTGGTTTCTTACTCTCTACTCAGTAAAATCTTGATCTTTTCTTACAAACTGCATTTCCTGATTCCTGACTCATCCTAAAGTACAGAGAATACAACCTAGGAGGTAAACCGAATTCACCTTGAATACCAGTTACTCATGAGCTACCCAGATCCCCATCCCAAGTATTCAGCTTGAGTCTTATTTTGAATTTTTCTCCCCTCCCAACTATATTTGAATTTAGCAGTGTCATCGTGCAGATTTTCCCAGCGATGTTTTTGCTTTGACTTCTTCCTATTGGTTTTTTCCAGAATCATACAAATTTACACTTGATTCCTTCTTTCCTGAATTATTGTCATAGCCTACTGTTGGCTCTTCCCACCCCTAACTTCCCGATCTCTAATCTATACTTTACGATATTACAAGAATTGTTTCCCCGAATCACACTTTTTATCTAATTCTTGTTGTTAAAATCTCAGTGATTTCCATTGCCTGAGAAATAAATTGCTATCTCCTAAGCAAGGCATTGAAGCATTCTACAGCATACCCCAAATGAGCTTTCCAACTCTCCCTACAACGGAGTTTCATGGACTCTCACTTCCCAATTGCAATGCAATGAAGTTGGCCCTTGCTTTCCTGCCTCTGTGCCTGTGATCATAATTTTTTTTTTTTTGCGGTACGCAGGCCTCTCACTGTTGTGGCCTCTCCCCGTTGCGGAGCACAGGCTCCGGACGCGCAGGCTCAGCGGCCATGGCTCACGGGCCCAGTCACTCCGCGGCATGTGAGATCTTCCCGGACCAGGGCACGAACCCGTGTCCCCTGCATTGGCAGGCGGACTCTCAACCACCGCGCCACCAGGGAAGCCCTGCGATCATAATTTTTGATACCAAGATCACTCTTCTCAAAACCCTGAATGTCTTTGATGTCTTTAAAGATGCCCTTCAAAGTCTTCCTCTTACAGTAAGTTTTCTAGGATTCCCCAGCCTGAACTTTTTTCCATTTTTCAATTTTCCACAAGACTTTATGGTTTTCTTTTGACATTCACCTTCTTCCTTATCCTTTAGTTCTTTCTCCATGTATCTTTTCTTGGCTGGTAGACTCAAGCTCATCCGTATCAGTCATTATGTCGATTTTGTCTCTGCCCCATCCCTCAGCAAATCTTTCTGCCTTAAGAATACTTGGCGTTCATTTAAAAGTAAATGAAGGTTGACTTTGCACATCTCTACAAAATAAAAAATAAAGACCCAATTCTTCCTTTCTTCTTACATCAAAACAGAAGTTCACATTTTGCAGCCTGTTTGTGCACACCTACACACACAAAGAGCCCCTGAGATCTCATCAACTTCAAAAGTAAAATCTTGTGCCAAAGTGATGTTTACATGGTGGGTGAAAAGAGAGAACTGGATGACAGGAAGGATGACAAGTCAAGTGAACCAAATCTGAAGTGGTAATTTTTACAACCTGAATAATCTGCTCTCCATATGTTCCCTGCAAATCCTAGGAAAGGTACTATAACCATGATCTTTGTATTAGAGTTGCACATATATAGATTCACCTCTACGCAGGAATAAATTTAGAAATAGAAAAACGAGGAAAGATTTTTGGCAACCTTTCCTGAAAGTGTGTGCAAAGCTGAAAAGCCAAATGGAGAGAGGAGTCTGCTAGCCTTTATCACACACCACATACAAAGTAATCACACATCATAATGCTTTCATATCCTATGTTCCTTTCACATTCTCCGACATGGCACCACATAGTTAAGCTTCCAGCAGCTGGAGAAATGATAATGCAGCAATGCTCTGTCTACCCATAGAGTTCAGTGCCTCCTTTAGAGATCTTGGCTTCAACAGTTGGAGACAAATAGAAAGTTTTATGCTCATAAGCTGAATCCAGACTGTGACCTAAATTTGTTTTCTTAGGTATTTTTTAACGTTTTAAATCTATACAATCAAAATTGGAGAAAGTGAGGTGAGTTCACTTTTATATGGAGGTGTATTGCAAATTTTTATACTCTTAAAAGGAGATCTTGTCTTTCCCTCTTGTCCCCTTTGTTCTCATTGTCCCTTATGTGTCCCATCATAAGCAGGGAGATATGGACTACCATTTGGGGAAGAGATATTTTAGGTGATTGGTTCACATCGTTTTTTTAAATATTTTTTTTAGCAGATCTTGAGATTTTTAACTTAATTGTGATGCTATTTACTTATTTATTTGTTTATTTTTGGCTGCGTTGGGTCTTCATTGCTGCGTGCAGTCTTTCTAGTTGTGGCGAGCGGGGGCTACTCTTCATTGCGGTGCGCGGGCTTCTCACTGTGGTGGCTTCTTTTGTTGCAGAGCACGGGCTCTAGGCGCGCGGGCTTCAGTAGTTGTGGCTCGCGGGCTCTAGAGCACAGGCTCAGTAGTTGTGGCGCAAGGCTTTGTTGCTCCGAGGCAGGTGGGATCTTCCCGGACCAGGGCTTGAAACTGTGTCCCCTGCATCGGCAGGCGGATTCTTAACCACTGTGCCACCAGGGAAGTCCCTGTTCACATCTTTAGAAATGATTTTATTGCCATCATCCTCAAGTACCTACGTACCCTTTTGGTAATTTTCATTAGATAGCATCCCCTTTATTAGAAAATATGAGTACTCATGAATACAGCACATCAGAGGCATTAATATTTGGGCTCTGTGTTAATGAGAACCTGTTCTCCTTAGGTACTCCAAAGCAGACAGAAGCCATCATTCTTGCCCCCCTTATTTATCTTATCGGCTAACAGAAGACCAAGAAAAGAATAAGCAAATTGTTAATATACATCTGCATGGCTTTTCGTAGTTGTATTGAGGTAGTGGTGTGATAGGAGGAGCATGTTTTGGGCCTGGTTGTCTGGGTTTGAGCTATTTCCAGATTCTTCTCTTCATTTGCTGGGTGATATTGAACGAGTTACTTAGAAAACTTATTTTGCATCTATTTAATCATCTGTGAAATGAGGATAATAAAACTCACTCTCAAATTGTCCTAAGGATTTAATAATACGGTATGACTAAAAGTGCCTAATACGCTCATTAAATTGTAACTCCCTTTTATCTACTTCTTTCCCCCACCTCCATTATAAAGGTAATTCAAGCACTATTTTGTCTTTCAGGTGGACTCTAGGTGTGGACCTAGTTTTCACTTTTATCTCACATCTATCTCTGGACCCATCTCCGTGCTACGTCTATTTCTAAAGCACTCTATTGCTTTTCACCATTTTTTAAAAAATGCTTATTTTTTAAAAAATGCTACCGGTATACAAACCACTTACCTCTGCACAATACCTCAGTGAATTGTCATAACAGTTATTCAAAATAGATTATCTGTAATCTATACATGAGGAAACTGAGGTTAAAAGGCTAAGTGACTTTCACAATACCATGAAGGCTGAACAAGATTAAGTAGCTTCCACCATCCCATAACATGAGGAAGTAGCAGTTCTGGAAATTGAACCCGGTTGTCTAATTTCAAACTGACTGAACTTTCTCCTCCTTCATCCTGGGAGAGCTTTACTTTAGAGAGTACCCCCCCCCCTTTAATATACTTCTATAACTTTCATATTAAACTCAACATTTTGCCCTCGTCCGTTTCCTCTTCCTGCTCTCCTCTAGGAACCGAGAGAAAACTCTGCCTATTTCTGTAAATAGTAATCTTTAATCATTATTATGTTAAAACAGACTTTTAACTGGGGAAAAATATTTCAAGCCATGGTATTTGAGCCAAATGAAAGGGGGAAAATAGTGCTTATCAATTATATGAAATGACTTTTTTGGGTAAATGGCAGATTATACTTTTTAAAACACATACCACTTTAGGGTATTACATGATCATTAACTATACAGAAAAGACATTAAATTAACTATGGCAGAAGGAACATAACTATTTGTACAATTAACAGTTAACAATAGCAATCTTGGAAATAAGGTTGTGTAAACATCATTAGGTAAGTAACCAGGCTTAGGCTTTAAGGAAGGAAAAATGAATGCAATATGGAATTTGAATGTCTGGATAATGTTTAGATCACTTCTATAGGGTTTCTGAGTAGCATTTTGTGGAAAACAATATAACCTATCCTTCTGATTAAGATGAAAGAGAGAAGGGAAAAAAGAGACTATGCTGATGTAAAAGAAATGTTTTTGCACAATAAAAAGCAGCATTTCCACAAAAATAATGTATCCTCTTAATAAATAGTAGGAACACTGAGAATTTTTCTTAAGCTACCATCAGTCATTAAATAGTAAAGCATATTATTTCTAAGTATCTCTATTATAAATAATTTTTTAATTCAGATAATACCCTAATAAAATTAACAGCAAGAAATTATAAAAGACTATGTTAGAAACACATTTGGCTGAAAGATGAGAATATACATGTGATTCCTCTTGAAATGAGAGCTACCAAACCACACAATAAAGTATAGTGTAATGGAATACAAAAAAAAAAAAACAAAAACAGAAAGTCTGAGTGATTTGAGCAAAGAGGATAGGGAAAAAAGAAGAAAATGAGTAAGTTTGTCTGGCAAAATGTTTACAATTTCAGACATTCTTATTTTGGACCCTGAGAAATCAAATGATTTTATAAATATGATTTACAAATAAACTCGAGGACATCCATACAGTTAAGTTGCCAAAACCATGAATATGATCAGGAAGAATCTTTAAAGCAATGGAAAATTGTTAGTGATAAAGTGAGTTAAAAATGGTAATGTACCAAAAATACAGACTCTGGCCCCAACTGTCTCTAAAATCATTACATTTAAATGTATGACAAATTGATAATTGTTTGGGAAAATATAAGCAAAATATTAACAGAGGTTATCTCTGGATAATGTGGTTGTGCAAAATTTTAAATTTCATTTTCTGCCAGTATTTTCTAAAATGGACATAAATTAATTTTGTCAAGAAAAGGCAATAAAGCCGACATCAGAAGTCCAAGTTGACTTAGCCTATTTTAGATGCTGGTCACTCAGACATGGCTCACACATTTTCTTCAGTCAGGGAGATGCCACTACCAAGTGACTGACAAAGGGAAATAAAAAGAAACTCCTTTTTCAAAGAAAAAATAATAATAAAGCAGCCCGTTTTTGGCTGTCAGTATGATCACATCAGATTCTAAGACCCATGGAGAGAGACGTTTCATTTAGGCTCTGTTCTGTGCAGAGCTACCTGTGCCATGCACACAATTATGATCACTGACAGTCACTCAGTCTCCTTCTCTTCTGTGCCATTGCTGCCCTGGTGCTGCCTCGGCAGCATATTTAGGTTTTAAGTTGTCAATCACGATTCTTTTATATTCCCGCAAAATGAAAAAAATTCGTAATATAAAAAAGATGCCTGGTGGGACAAAGTTTTTGCTGAACAACTGCATTCTTTTCCGTGTGTGTACTCTGCAAATGTCTAATACACCAAATGTTCCATAGTCCAATCAACGTTAAGTTTCCTTGTTTTAGTTTCCATCTAATATATGTTGGAAATTTGGCTCATTTTTAAAGAATATTCAGCTACTGTTCCACAACTTCCCAAGACTGCCTGAGATTAAATAGGGAAACCAATCAGAACAAAACAAGATCTCCTTTGCCCTTTTACATCAAAACACTACAATCCATTTTCTAACTGTTCCCAAGAGGAAAATCTTCATTAAGCTGAAATACACACATTGCCATAAATCAAAGCAACAATATATTTCTGCTTTGCACCGTTCTATTTTAGGCTGAGTGATCAATACTACTTACCACTTAGGGAAAGAAAATAGGTGTGTGTGTGTGTCATTGTGTGTGTCTGTGTGTTTCAGTATTTCAAATGGAATTTTCAGAGACTCTGAAAGCTAAAGAAAAGCTCTACAAGCACAAGATTAGCATTAAAATAAATAGACATTTAGTGAACTTAAAATTGAATTCTAAGAGTAATGTGTGTATATGTGTTTTCTCTTCATGAGTCAAAATGACCTAGGAAATATTTACTACTCAAGAGATCACCTTTGAAAGCCCTAGAATCCTAGGATGAACAAGGAGGTGGCAAGCTTGGTGTTTTTAGGAACAACTACTTAGGGTTTAAAAAAATAAATTGTTTGATGAAGTTCTCATCCCACTGCCAAGAACAGCTGGCCAGATATGTGGCTGGTCATGCTGAATAATAAAGTTTGGGACTGGATTGTCCCCTTGAAGTGTGTGAACTGCTAGACCTTCAAGTTCATTACCAGAGTTCTTCATGCACACACTTCTCAGTAAACTAGAACAATTTACTATGCCTAAAATTGTGTGACGCATTTACCTTAATTGACAATGAGAAGTAATTAATTTTATACCAGGGTTTTGTTTTTTTATGTTTCTTCACAGAATAAATTAGATATATGCAAAATCAACAACAACAAAACCTTGTCAATTATCACTGCACAATTTTTGTTTTCTGTGCTTATTTAGTCTTACATTTATAGATTAAAATGCAGTGTTTTTTTCTTTTTCTTAATTGAAGTATAGTTAATTACAATTAACTTCTACTTAATTGAAGTATAGTCAATTTACAATGTTGTGTTAGTTTCAAGTATACAGCAAAGTGATTCAGTCATATATATATATATATATACACACACACATATACATATTTTTTCTTTTTCAGACTGTTTTCCATTATAGCTTATTACAAAATATTGAGTATAGTTCCCTGTGCTATACAGTAGGTTCTTGTTTATCTATTTTATACAGAGAAGTGTTAATCTCAACTCCTAATTTATCTCAAATGCAGTGTTTTAAAAGAAGCTTGCTCCTGGAAAAATAAGCCAAATATTCAGAATGAAATTTATTTGCTGTTTGAAATAAATGTTTCAAATTTCTGACGTTTTTAAGTGGAGAAAGATTAATGTACAATGTGTTCCAATAAGTGCTGTGAACAGAAGTAGTTAGGACTTTGATTATATGTCTCATCTCAGAAAATCACCTTCAGAAACCTAGAATGCCCTAACTTGAGTATAGGGCACTACTGAAATTACATTAAAAAGGCAGGAAAAGTGTGGTTACAAGGTAAAAATGTAAGAGTAGTAATTACTTGGTCTGTGTTAGGGCAAAGTCAGGAGACAGAGTCATGGAATGAAACCCGATTAGCAGAGGTTACAAAAAGAAATAAGGAAGCACTTATTGTAAGTGCCTGAGAATCAAAAGAATGTCACTGAAGAGTCCAAGTCCACTACTTAATAGGAAAAGGGAAAATTACAGACTACAAGGAGGGCAACACATTTAATTGCTCCTTGGGTTTCTTTTCTAAATACTAATAATTGTAAAAGGTTGCTTAATGTGATAATAGTTACCAAGGTTGAAGAGATCAAAAGGCAATGTCAGAAAGTAATAGATTGAGGTTAGTACACATTATTGTGAATGTATTCATATTAATGGTACCTTGAGATGGACCAAGGAAGGAGATGCATCTGATGCTGAGGTGACTGTGAGTGTGGAGAATGGTAAGATAAATGGAAAATATTCATTTCAATTTGAGTGGTCAAAAGACAACCATTATTCCAGCAAAATCTTTTAAAATTGATAATCATAAAATCAGTCAACTAGTAAATGTTTGTTGAATGTAAATTGTATTACTTAGAGAGACTATGGACCCCAGTAAATCTCTAAAATATACATGACTTATTGCTACTCAAGAGGATTTACTCCAGATTTTGGTGAGTAGCTAATAATGTATGTTACTTGTGTACACATTATTAGCTAATTGTGTACAGTAATTAAAGAACAGTTATGAATATGAAACTTGGTAATGAAGATATTCTAGGTCATATGTGACCAATGATCCAGGGTATTCAGCTTTATTACTAATGTGACACTAATATGAACTCTAACCACATCAATTTCAGTGTGTAGGATAATTCTATTCTGCATTCTAATACCGTTATCAAATTTTTCTCTTCAAGAGGGCTTGTTCAAGTCCCTGTGAAAAAAATATGAATTGTAAATAAATACCTTATACCAAGGGAGAAGAACATATAAATGTACATTCTGACTTCCTTAGATCACAAAATACTTTTAAATATTAAAAAAGGCTTTTTCACTTGATTTATCTGCTTTCCTTCAAAGAATCAGCATTTTTTTTTATATTTTAATTTTTTACTTAGTGGCATTGAACTTAAACTAAAGAAAAACAAAACCTGTTCACCCATTTGTCCCATCACCTACCCCCACCCCTCTGGCCTCTGGCAACCACCAATCTGTTCTGTGTACCTGAGCTTATTTTTGTTTTAAATTAATTTTTAGATTCCATATATAAGAGAGATCATATGGTGTTTGCTTATTTCACTTAGCATAATGCCCTTGAGGTCCATCCATGTTGTAGCAAATGGTAAGATTTCATTCTTTTTTTATTGCTGAATTATATTCCATTGCATGTATATGTGTGTGTGTGTACATATATATATATATATATATATATATATATATCTCACATTTTTTTTATCCATTCATCCATGGATGGACACTTAGGTTGTTTCCATATCTTGGCTACTGTAAATAATGCCGCAGTGAACTTGGCTGGTGCATATATCTTTTCTTTTTCTTTTCACTCTTTCTTTTTTTTCACTCCTTTTTTTTTTTAAGTATAGTTGATTTACAATGTTGTTTTACTTTTAGGTGTATAAAAAAACTAATTCAGTTACATATACATATAGATCTGTTTTTTCAGATTCTTTTCCTTTATAGGTTATTACAAAACACTAAGTATAGTTCCCTGTGCTATACAGTAGGTCCTTGCTGGTTACCTATTTTACATAAAGTAGCGTGTATATGTTAATCCCAGCCTCCTAATTTATCCCCCCTCTTTCCCCTTTGGTAACCATAAGTTTGTTTTCTATATCTGTGACTCTTTTTCTATTTTGTAAATAGGTTCATTTGTACCAATTTTTTAAGATTCCACAAATAAGCGATATCATATGCTATTTGTTTTTCTCTGTCTGACTTACATCACTCAATATGACAATCTCTTGGCTATCCATGTTGCTGCAAATGGCATTATTTCATTCTTTTTTCTGGCTGAGTAATATCCCATTGTATAAATATACCATATCTTCTTTATCCACTCATCTGTCAATGGACATTTAGGTTGCTTCCATGTCTTGGCTACTGTAAGTAGCACTGCAATGAACATTGGGGTGCATGTATCTTTTCGAATTATGGTTTTCTCTGTATATATGCCCAGGAGTGGGATTGCTGGATCATGTGGTATCTCTCTTTTTAGTTTTTAAAGGAACCTCCATACTGTTCTCCACAGTGGCTGTACCAATTTACATTCCCACCAACAGTGTAGGAGGGCTCCTTTTTCTCCATAACCTCTCCAGCATTTATTATTTGTAGATTTTTTGATGATGGTCATTCTAACCTGTGTGAGATGATACCTCACTGTAGTTTTGACTTGCATTTCTCTAATAATTAGTAATGTTGAGCATCTTTTCATGTGCCTCTTGGCCATCTGTATGTCTTCCTTGGAGAACTGTCTATTTAGATCTTCTGCCCATTTTCTGAGTGGGTTGTTTCTTTTTTTGATATTCAGCTGCATGCAATGTTTGTATATTTTGGAGATAAATCCCTTGTCGGTCACTTCGTTTGCAGATATTTTCTCCCATTCTGTAGGTTGTGTTTTCGTTTTGTTTATGGTTTCCTTTGCTGTGCAGAAGCTTTTAAGTTTAATTAGGTCCCATTTGTTTATTTTTGTTTTTATTTCCATTACTCTAGGAGACAGATCCAAAATGATACTGCTGTGATTTACATCAGAGTGTTCTGCCTATGTTTCCCTCTAGTAGTTTTACAGTATCCAGTCTTATATTTAGGTCTTTAATCCATTTTGAGGGAATCAGAAATTTTAAAAGGAACTTCAAATATTGTAACCCAACTATCAAACGTTATTGGGGGTTCATGTATATTTTTTCTTTAAAATATCCCTTATTTAAATTACTGCACCTTGAACCAATAATTAGTAATTGTGTATTTACAGAACTAAACCTCAACTTCTTCACCTTCCTATTGTACAACTTGTAATTGAGTGCAAAGCAGACCATATTAATAATAATTAGCAGTATTATTGGTATCTTATGACTATAGTAAAATACTACTAAATAAACCATAAAGCCTCAGGCAAAATAAAATTGAAATTGCTATAATATCTTTTTGGGGATAACTAGTAAATAAATAAAAATAAATTTAGAAGTAAAGATAGTTACTACTTTCCCCCAAAGTACTATCACTATTGGTTTCAAAATTACATGAGTATTTAAAGAGTTAAATATATGAGAAGAAATAATAGGAACAGACCAAAATCCATAAAACAATGTTGAAAAGACTTCTAGACTAGACAGTTTTATAGGTGAGCTGTTTCCTACTTCCAATGATAGTAATAAGCATTTACTGTAAGAGTAAAAGGTGAATTAATTTAATAAATTTATTAGTAAAATACTTTCTTTTTCAAATTAAACAAAAATTATATTCATTAGTAAGCTTATAAAAGTTAATTAAGAAATCTTTTATGAAATCCCCAAAACTATTTCTAATTTTTAAAATCAAATTATCATAACAGATTAGAAATAGAGAAAAGTATTTTAAAGGTGAACCACTGAAAGCAGTCTCATTATAATGAAGAACAAAAGAAGTATGGCAATCACTATTACTGTTATTCAAAAGTATTCTGTACATCCTAACCAATTCATGGTTCTTATATGCTGAATATCTTCTATTCAGTTGTAGTCATTATTCTTTTTCATTTGTAAATTGTCTCAGGTTTGGCAACTGGTACCTCTTTCTAATTGTCTTCTTTGTCAATTTGACTTGGCCATATTTGTTGTTGAGCATATTTGCTTTCTGACACAAAAAGACCAGACCTATCCAGACCTGGTCCAGACCTATCTTGTATATTTCCTGTCTTAAAACTGGAATCACCCATTTCTACATGAACCCTAGTTCCTTAGTCAGAAATGGTAAACTGATGTTGGTTCTTTAATACTTTTACATACACACACACACACACACACACACACGCGCACACACAGTGATTTCTAAAGCCTGTTGCCATGTGTATTCTAATTTTTAGAAAAGAGTATAATGATTTATTGAATATATTTATACTAATTTCTTAATGTGTTATGTTTAGTTCCCTTTTTAAAGCTATTTTGAGTCAATAAATTCCTGTACTTCTCCTCCAGTATCAAATTTAAACTGGTTAACTTTTAGTCCCAGTTTATACCTGTGAGGCAATAGTGAGTTTAGTCCACTTTCCATGGACTCTCCCATTCTCTTCTTATATTTGTCAGTGGCATTACTCTTATATTATCATATATTTCTGTCATCTTTATGCCCATTATTTAGTCCGAAGTATAAAGTTAAATTATTATATGTTCATCAACAGTAACTGTGGCAAAGTTTCATCAGTCATATGCTGGATAGCTGAATCTTATTTTCTAGTTGGTTCTTCAGGCCAACCACATGGGAACAATATTCTCAAAGTTCTTCCATGCCCATAAATGTTTGCCTATGATCTATGAACAAATTGCCTATGATCTATGGACAAATTTAAAATACCTGACTCACGTTTTCTAAGTGTCTAAATAATGCTGCTCTAAGGTCTTGTGGCATCAAATATTACAGCCAAGACATCTGATACTAGCTGATATTTTGTGTGTGATTCTCTTTTTATTGAAGTATAGTTAATTTACAATGTTGTCTTTCAAGTGTACAGCAAAGTGATTCAGTTACATATATATATTCTTTTTCAGATTCTTTTCCATTGTAGGTTATTACAAGATATTGAGTAGTCTCCTGTGCTATACAATAGGTCCTTGTTGTTTATCTATTTTATACATAGTAGTGTGTATATGTTAATACCAAACTCCTAATTTATCTCCCCCTGCCCACTATCCCCTTTAGTAACCATAAGATTGTTTTCTAGTTCTGTGAGATTATTTCTCTTTTGTAAATAAGTTCATTTGTATCATTTTTTTTTTTTAGATTCCTTATATAAGTAATGTTTTTCCTTGCATTCTGAAAGTTTTTAAACCAGTGGCTGGTCAAAGTTAGTCATTTTTCTGGAAACTCAAAACATGTTTTTTAAATCTTTGAAGTTCAGTTATATTTTTAGGATATATCTCAGAATTTGACATTCAGATTTAAATTCCCAGGTACATTGTGCCTTTTTAATTTATGATCATAATTATTTCAGGAAATTTTTATTTGAATTATAATTTAAAATACTTCATCCCATGGCTTTCCTTCTCTCCTCAGCATATTACAACCACACATACTGTACATCTCCTTTGACTGTCTCCTATATTCGTCACTTTTTCTGATTGCCTTTTCCTTTTTTGATTTCTTATATTTTCAACCATCTCATTTCAGTCCCTTCATTCTGCTTTACATGATATCTTTTTACTCTTACCTTTCTTCTCAGTTCATTTATTTAAAAAATATTTTTCTCCTGGTTTTTCACTCTTATTCCTGAATTCTGTAAGCTATTCTTTTAGTTCTGTTGTTAAGCCTTCTCATTCCTGAGATTTTCTGATTTATGACATTCTTTCCAGGATTTGAGAATTTGCCTGATGTCTTTAAGTTATTTTGAAATATTAGGATACTGTGTTCATCTTCTGTGTAGCACCAATTTAAGAGTATTTCCCCTCCAACTGAGGTATCATTTGATTTTCATGTTTTTTATTACAATATTGTTTGTGTCAGATTCGATCTGACACAAACAAAACACAAATTTCTTGTGTTTTCTAAAAATGTTTTCCTGTGTAGGGACAGAGGTAGGTCATGCTGCCTTTCCAAGCCTCAGAACTCTAGGGTTCCCTCCACTCTGATAATATGAAGCGTTCAAACAGCCATGTTGTGCCTCCATTTGCCTGCCTTTACAGGATATGCCTGATTCAGGACAGCTTTGTCCTTGATATTTCTCTAGGTTAATCAGATTTCCAAGGCCTGGCCTTCTAAAACTGTGCTCTCACTTTAAACTTTGTATCATACTGCTATAATCATTTCATAGGTTTGCCTCCTCTGTTCTTTTTAACATATTTATAAAACTACTTTAACATGTATATAAAGGAATAAAGATAAATCAATATCAAAGTCAGTCATAAAAGAGGAGAGTGAAGGACTTGCCCTATCATATATCCAGATATACATCCCAACCATAGTAATAAAATACAGGAATGAACAAATAAACCAGTGAAATAGAATGGAGACTGACCCATATATAAAAGAATTTAGCATAAAATTAAAATGGCACCACAATCTAAAGGGAAAGGATAGATTGTCTGATAGATGGGGAAAAAAACGGAATCCTCATCTAATCTACATGTAAATATGAAGTGCATGAATGTATAGAGTGCTAGCACAGGTCAAGTATCATTAAAAAAAAACAAACCTTCAAAAACTAGAACGATAAGACGAGAAATTTGTAGAGTAAAGGATAAGAGCTCCAACACCTATTACTTGAGTGAACTTGGACAATCCTTTAACTTTTACGTGCCTCAATTTCCTCATTTTTAAAATGGGTACTAAACGGTTTAATATATGTGAAATGTTAAAATTTGCAATGTTTTTCACACAGTAAATGATAAATAATTGCGTACTATGACTACCTCTACTACCGTGCCCAAATCGAGAATTTCTTAAGGAGTGATGTCACAAACAAAGTAATAGGAGAAAGAAGAGAAGATATTTGTCAATGTCTAAAAATCATGAGATTAGTATTTAGAATATAAGAATCTTCTGCAAAAGAACCAGAAAAGGAAAGCAACGCAACCTGAATGAAAATGAGTAATAAAATAAAAAAGGTTATTTATAGAAGATAAAACACAAGAAGCTATTAGGTTGAATCATATGTAACTGCCATATTTTGTAAATCAAAAATGTTTGGATCTCAGCAAATTCATATGCTTCAACTTAATTAGTAATTGATGAGACATGGAAAATCACTAGTAATCAAAAAAATGCAAATTAAAACTGCAGTGGGAAAAATAAAAGGCTTCATATAATGCTAAATGCTATCAGGGATGTCAAAATATAGGAACCCTCGTACACTGCTGGTGAGTGTGTCGAGTGACATAGCCATTGTGGAAAGCCTTCAAGTAACACTTAGTCAAATTACATAAGTACATAGCCTGTGAAACAGCAGGTCCACTTGTGAATATGTATCCCCGGGAAAATATTACTCTAGTTCATAAAGGGATATGTATGAAGACAGTTCTCCCAGTGTGTGGCAGAAAGAAGGTGAAAACATCCTTTGTGTCCATCATTGGGAAAATGATCAGGTAAAATATGGTAAATGTTAACCATGGAATATGCAATACTTAGTAGCATTGACTAAATGCAAAATGCATACCTATCAACACAGATGGATCTTAATAATACTGCTTCATTTTTTTAAGTAGAAAACAGGATTTGGTATGTAACATAATACTATGTATCCATATAACAAAATGCTATTTATGCACACACAAAATATTATACTTGAAACACTAAAATGACTGATTCTGCAAAGAGGGAAATGAGATAGTGGTTATGGGCATTGAAGGAAATTAATAAAACAAGGATGGGAAATAGAGTAAATATTCAGGTCAAAAACATCGCAAAATTAAAAGGCAACTGCAAACTAAGAAAATGTTGCCACAAATATGACAAGGAGTTAATGTCCTTGATTTAAAGAGGAGTTTTCAACAATGAAAAGAAAAACAGTAATGCCTCAATAGAAAAATGGGTAAGAGAAACATAGAGTTCCCAAAGAATAAATAAAAATGGTTATTAGGGATGGAAATAAAATTCACACTTCTTAGTAGTAAAATTAATTTGAATTAAAAGAATAATTTGTTTTTATTTTTCACACAAATGCAAATGTGAAAAATCATCGTACTCAGTATTGGGGAGAGTGTGGTGACAAAGAGATATCCAGTGCTGATTGAAGAAGTTTCTGTTAATAGAAAAGGGTCTGGGAATGTGTGTCATCCTACTGTTGGCCAGTAATTCTGTTTAGGAGGATCTGTGATAAGGGAATAAATAGATGCAGGAGAGAATATTTATTGCACAGGAGTTTGTTACAGAGTAAGATACAATAGGGGAAATTAAATAAAAACAAGTAAAGGGAGATGATTAATTCATAAGAAATATGAGTAAAATTATGTTTTCAAAGATTATTAATCTATAAAAAGCTTACTTTAAATTAAGAGAGAAAATCATGATTAAAATATATATATACGTGTATATATAT
This sequence comes from Grampus griseus, assembly GCF_964374135.1. Classification (NCBI taxonomy): domain Eukaryota; kingdom Metazoa; phylum Chordata; class Mammalia; order Artiodactyla; family Delphinidae; genus Grampus; species Grampus griseus. Next base: position 25,723,576 of record NC_139007.1, on the reverse strand, counting down.
ATACATATAAATATACACACATAATATATATATGGTAGGCTTTTTGAGGTTTCTGTTATTTTGACATTGAATAAGTACCATTTAAATTTGCTCGCCTATTCTACAAGATAGGTAGAACATATTGCTTAATATGTGCAGCAAACCAATATTATGAAAAAAACCTGAAGAATGGGGGAGGAGAGTTATAGATTAAGACAAAGTTAAGGAACACAAAACCCAAATGCAAATCATGGTCTTTGATTAGACACCGATATGAACAATTTAGAAGTCAAAGACTTTTCTGGGACTACTAGAGAATTTTGAATATATAAGGTTATTGCCTCATATTATAGATTTATTGTTAACTATTTATAGCTTTAATAATGTTTTGGTAGAAAAATATCCTTACTATTTAGAGCTGCATTCTGAAGTTTTTAAGATGAAAATGTAATAACCTTGAATTTATTTAAAAGAATTCATCAAAGGCAACATAATACAAATATGACAAAATTGTACAGTTGTTATATCTCTATCATGACTATAGGAGTGTTAATTGTATTTTTTGCTCTACTTTTCTTTGAATTCTAAAATTTTTACACTACGGTGTTAAATATAAATTTCTCGATTTCTCTCTAGAGATAGATCCATCAACTTAGCATAGAATTATATTTTGTTTTTAAAAGAAAAAGCATAAAATAGGCTCTTTATAAAATTATATGTCCACCCATTAGAAAATAATAATCTTAAACTTACCATAAACCTGAATTCTAATACTTAAGAATGCCTTGGTAAGACTTTTGTTTAAATTTTTACACAAATTAGGTGTATCTTTAATAGAGTGCTATGCTTACAGATTAAAGAAATGAATTATTTTGTTTTCCTAAATACATGTGCATTATACCAGAAAATTCTTTGTTTGGGGGAAGCAAGTGCATCTTTTGTTTTCCAGTGCTTACATAGATAATGTAAGATTCCACTGAGTGATGAAGGAAAGACAGAAAAAAAATAGAACTGGGCTGTTTCCTTTTGTGTGTCTGCTAGCAATTATGAACATATCCTAATTTTTAATCAACACAAACGGTAGCGTACTACCTACACTCTTCTACACCTCGCTTGTTTTACTCAACTCCGTACTTTAGAGATCTTCTCATATCAGAACATAGAAAGCTTTCTTCATTCCTTTTATCTGCCTGAATGATGTTCCATGTGTATGAATATATCACGCGATTTATTAATCATTGTCTCTAACCATTGACATGTGATCATATTTCTAATCATCTGCTATTTGCTTCTCTTGTAGTCAACATTTTACTATTCTAGCCTGTTCTTAGCATATTTGGAAAAATTAAAAGGGGGAGTGTAGGTGGGCACTGCACATGCTTAAAGCAGTAACAAATTGAGAAAAAGAACAAAAAAATGGAAGCCCAGTTACAAAACAGAAGGAGTTTCTTCCAGAATTCTGGGGCAGGCTCATCTCAAAGCAAGGACAGAATGTGGAGGTGAAATCACATCTAGCATGGATTTCTGGGACATCCAAGCAATCATTAGGGATTCCAAGTAATCAAAGTCAGAAAAACTAACTAGGTAAAAGAATATTCTTCCTCATTTTTTCCTGCAGTACGTGAAGCCGGACATTGTGTGTCTGTGGGTGCGTGTGTGCCTGCATTGGTATGTGTGTGTTGGAGGGGATGTATTGCAATAAACCAATAGATCTCTATGAATCTATCCCTGCCCCTCTACCATTTATTATTAGCAGAGCAGCCATAATGTCTCTTTAAAATATAAGTATGTTTATATCAATATACTTATCAAAAACCTTCAATGGTTAGTGGAGACCAAAGCAGACTCCAAAATCTCAAGGGTAATTCTGGAAAAAAAAAAAAAAAAGCTGTAGGTGCTTGCTGTTGGAAGTAAAATGACACGGAAGCGTCCCACCCCCAGAGGCTTTCAAACACATTAATATAGTAAAAAAGGGGGCTCAGATGATCTCATTAGAGCACTGACACAATCTTCTACAAAATGCAGGTAGAGAAAAAGAGATTAAAGATTAAGCCTAAGAAAACTCCACCTCTAAGAGGTCAGAGGAAAGCAGAAAACCAATAAAGGTGACTGAGAATGGGTGATCAGTCAGGAAAAAGTAAAACCAAAAGAGTAGGCGTATTAATTGCCTAGGGCTGCTATAACAGAGTACCATAAACTGAATTCCTTAAACCAAAATTTCTTCTCTCACAATTCTGGAAGTGGGAAGTCCAAATTCAAGGTGTCAGTAGGCTCATATTCTCTCCCAAGGCTTTACAGAAGAATCCTTCCTTGCTTCCTCTAGCTGCTTATGGTTGCCAATAATTCTTGGCATTTCTTGACTTACAGATTCATCACTCCAACCTATGTCTCCACCTTCACATGGTCTTATCTCCTGTGTGTCTGTGTCTTCACCTTATCTTCCTTCTCTCTAGGTCTCTGTGTCCAAATTTCCCTTCTTTTATAAGGACAGCAGTTTTATTGGATTTAGTGCTTACCTGAATTCAGTATGACTTCATCTTAATTTGCTTACATCTGTAAAAGACTCATTTTCAAATAATGACATATTCACAGGTTCCAGATGGATGTGAATTATGTAGGAACACGATTAAACCCAGTACAATTAGTTGTCCCAAAAGCCCAATAAAGAAAGATTACCAGGGAAGGAGGAATGATTAACTGGTTAAGTGCTGCAGTGAGAAATATCCCTTTGATTTAGCTACTGAAGTTCAGTGATCAATTTGACAAACGCAGTTTCAGCTGAAATTTGGGGGCAAAATTCTATCAAGTGGCTCAAGAGGGAATGAGTATTTAGGAACTAGAGAAACTAAACATAGAAGAATTTTGCTAACAAAGGGGAAAAACATATAGCATTGATACTAGCTGGTTGGTAAGTAAAGCTGCTTGTGTTGTTTGCTTTGGCTTCAAAGTAAATCTGGGGGGCATTAGTTTTTCTTTTTTTAACATCATTATTGAGGTCTAATTGCTTTACATTGTTGTGGTCGTTTCTGCTGTATAACAAAGTGAATCAGCTATACGATACTTATATTCCCATATCCCCTCCCTCTTGCGTCTCCCACCCACCCTCCCTATCCCACCCCTCTAGGTGGTCACAAAGCACTGAACTGATCTCCCTGTGATATGCGGCTGCTTCCACTAGCTATCTATTTTACATTTGGTAGTGTATATATGTCAGTGCAACTCCCTCACTTTGTCCCACCTTCCCTTACACCTCCCCATGTCCTTAAGTCCATTCTCTACACCTGTGTCTTTATTCCTGTCCTGCCCCTAGGTTCTTCAGAGCCGTTTTCTTTTTCAGACTCCATATATATGTGCTGGCATTTCTCTTTCTGACTTACTTCAGTCTATATGACAGATTCTAGGTTCATCCACCTCATTACAAATAACTCAATTTCGTTTCTTTTTATGGCTGAGTAATAGTCCATTGTGTATGTGTGTCACATCTTCTTTATCCATTCATCTGTCGATGGACACTTAGGTTGCTTCCATGTCCTGGCTATTGTAAATAGTGCTGCAATGAACATTGTGGTACATGACTCTTTTTGAGTTATGGTTTTCTCAGGGTATATGCCCAGTGGTGTGAATGCTGGGTCATATGGTAGTTCTATTTTTAGTTTTTAAAGGAACCTCCATATTCTCCATAGTGGCTGTATCAATTTATATTCCTACCAACAGTGTAGGACGGTTCCCTTTTCTCCACACCCTCTCCAGCATTTATTGTTTGTAGATTTTTTGCTGATGGCCATTCTGATAGGTGTGAGGTGATACCTCATTGTAGTTTTGATGTGCATTTCTCTAATGATTCGTGATGTTGAGCATCCTTTCACGTGTTTGTTGGCAATCTGTATATCTTCCTTGGAGAAATGTCTATTTAGGTCTTCTGCCCATTTTGGATTGGGTTGTTTTTTGTTTTTTGTTTTTTTGATATTGAGCTGCATGAGCTGCTTGTAAATTTTGGAGATTAATCCTTTGTCATTGCTTGGTTTGCAAATATATTCTCCCATTCTGAGGGTTGTCTTTTCGTCTTGTTCACGGTTTCCTTTGCTGTGCAAAAGCTTTGAAGTTTCATTAGGTCCCATTTGTTGATTTTTGTTTTTATTTCCATTTCTCTAGGAGGTGGATCTTGCTGTGATTTATGTCATGCAGTGTTCTGCCTATGTTTTCCTCTAAGAGTTTTATAATGTCTGGCATTACATTTAGGTCTTTAATCCATTTTGAGTTTATTTTTGTGTATGGTGTTACGGAGTGTTCTAATTTCATCCTTTTACATGTAGCTGTCCAGTTTTCCCAGCACCATTTATTGAAGAGGCTGTCTTTTCTCCATTGTATATTCTTGCCTCCTTTATCAAAGATAACGTGACCGTTTGTGTGTGGGTTTATCTCTGGGCTTTCTATACTGTTGCACTGATCTGTATTTCTGTTTTTGTGCCAGTACCATACTGTCTTGATTACTGTAGCTTTGTAGTATAGTCTGAAGTCAGGGAGCCTGATTCCTCCAGCACCGTTTTTCATTCTCAAGATTGCTTTCGCTATTCAGGGTCTTTTGTGTTTCCATATCAACGTGAAATTTTTTGTTTTAGTTCTGTGAAAAATTCCATTGGGAGTTTGATAGGGATTGCACTGAATCTGTAGATTGCTTTGGGTGGTATAGTCATTTTCACAATGTTGATTCTTCCAATCCAAGAACATAGTATATCTCTGCATTTGTTTGTATCATCTTTAATTTCTTTAATCAGTGTCTTATAGTGTTCTGCATACAGGTCTTTTTTCTCCTTAGGTAGGTTAATTCCTAGGTATTTTATTCTTTTTTGTTGCAGTGGTAAATGGGAGTGTTTCCTCAATTTCTCTTTCAGATTTTTCATCATTAGTGTATAGGAATGTAAGAGATTTCTGTGCATTTATTTTGTATCCTTTCTACTCTACCAAATTCATTGATTAGGTCTAGTAATTTTCTGGTAGCAGCTTTATGGTTCTCTATGTATAGTATCATGTCATCTGCAAACAGTGACAGCTTTACTTCTTCTTTTCCGATTTGTATTCCTTTTATTTCTTTTTCTTCTCTGATTGCTGAGGCTAAAACTTCCAAAACTATGTTGAGTAAGAGTGTTGAGAGTGGGCAACCTTGTCTTGTTCCTGATCTTAGTGCAAATGGTTTCAGTTTTTCACCATTGAGAATGATGTTGGCTGTGCGGTTGTCATATATGGTCTTTATTATGCTGAGGTAAGTTCCCTCTATGCCTACTTTCTGGAGGGTTTTTATCACAAATGGGTGTTGAATTTCGTTGAAAGCTTTTTCGGCATCTATTGAGATGATCATATGTAAATAAATATTTACAATTGTTATATCTTCTTCTTGGATTGATCCCTTGATCATTATGTAGTGTCCTTCTTTGTCTCTTGTAATAGTCTTTATTTTAAAGTCTATTTTCTCTGATATGAGAATTGCTACTCCAGCTTTCTTTTGATTTCCATTTGCATGGAATATCTTTTTCCATTCCCTCACTTTTGGTCTGTATGTGTCCCTAGATCTGAAGTGGGTCTCCTGTAGACAGCATATATATGGGTCTTCTTTTTGTATCCATTCAGCCACCCTATGTGTTTTGGTTGGAGCATTTAATCCATTTACATTTAAGGTAGTTATATTGATATGTATGCTACTATTGCCATTTTCTTAATTGTTTTGGGTTTGTTACTGAAGGTCTTTTCCTTCTCTTGTGTTTCCTGCCTAGAGAAGTTCCTTTAGCCTTTGTTGTAGAGCTGGTTTGGTGGTGCTGAATTCTCTTAGCTTTTGCTTGTCTGTAAAGGTTTTACTTTGTCCGTCAAATCTGAAAGAGATCCTTGCTGGGTAGAGTACTCTTGGTTTTAGGTTTTTACCTTTCATCACTTTAGATATGTCCTGCCACTCCCTTCTTGCTTGCAGAGTTTCTGCTGAAAGATCAACTGTTAACCTTATGGGGATTCCCTTGTATATTATTTGTTGCTTTTCCCTTGCTGCCTTCAACATTTTTTCTTTGTATTTAATTTTTGATATTTTGATTAATGTGTGTCTTGGCATGTTTCTCTTTGGATTTATCCTCTATGGGACTCTCTATGCTTCCTGTATTTGAATGACTATTTCCTTTCCCATATTAGGGTAGTTTTCAACTATAGTCTCCTCAAGTATTTTCTCAGTCTCTTTCTTTTTCTCTTCTTCTGGGACTCCTATAAGTCGAATGTTGGTGCATTTAATGTTGTCCCAGAGGTCTCTGAGACTGTCCTCAATTCTTTTTTCTGCTCTGTGGTAGTTATTTCCACTATTTTATCTTCCAGGTCACTTATCCATTTTTCTGCCTCAATTATTCTGCTATTGGTTCCTTCTAGAGAATTTTTAATATCATTTATTGTGTTGTTCACATTGTTTGCTCTTTAGTTCTTTTAGATCCTTATTAAGCATTTCTTGTATTTTCTCCATTCTGTTTCCAAGATTTTGGATATCTTTACTTTCATTACTCTGAATTCTTTTTCTGCCTATTCCTCTGCCTATTTCCTCTTCATTTGTTTGGTCTGATGGGTTTTTACTTTGCTCCTTCATCTGCTGTGTGTTTCTCTGTCTTCTCATTTTGCTTAACTTAGTGTGTTTGGGGTCTCCTTTTCACAGGCTGCAGGTTCATAGTTCCCGTTTTTGGTGTCTTCTCCCAATGGGTAAGGTTGGTTCAGTGGGTTGTGTAGGCTTCCTGGTGGAGGGGACTGGTGCTTGTGTTCTGGTGGAAGAGGCTGGATCTTGTCTTTCTGGTGGGCAGGACCACATCTGGTGGTGTGTTTTGGGGTCTCTGTGAACTTATTATGATGTTAGGCAGCCTCTCTGCTAATGGGTGTGCTTGTGTTCCTGTCTTACTAGTTGTTTGGCATGGGGTGTCCAGCACTGGAGCTTGCTGGGCATTGAGTGGAGCTAGGTCTTAGCATTGAGACAGAAATCTCTGGGAGAGCTCTTGCTGATTGATATTACATGGAGCCAGGAGGTCTCTGGTGGTCCAGTGTTCTGAGCTTGGTTATTCCTCCTCAGAAGCTCAGGCCTGACAGCTCGCTGGAGCACCAAGACCCTGTTAGCCACATAGCCAGGTACATGGAGAGTTTCTTGCCTTTTGGGAAGTCTGAGGTCTTCTGCCACCACTCAGTAGGTGTTCTGTAGGAGTTGTTCCACACGTAGATGTATTTTTGATGTATTTTTTGGGAGGAAGGTGATCTCCACGTCTTACTCCTCCACCATCTTGAAGGTCCATCCTAAAGCTGGGTTTTAAGTAAAGTATTTTATTTAAAAAAAATAAATAGCAATATGTTGTTAGACTTAAGGGACTGATCCAGTAGAGAGCAAATAGTTATAAGATAGAGGAGAAAAATTAGAATTACCGGACAAGAAGTGCTAGGGAAGTTGGCTTTTGGAATAACTCATTTTTCATCATAGACGGGAAGGCAAAGTATGTGGGTATAAATGCTAGAAGGTGGGTATACATGGTTTGGAAGTCTGAAGAAATTTGCTTCTGATTGTTTTAATGTTCTCAATCAAGTAGGAAGAAAAGTCATCAGGTAAGAAAGAGAATGTAATAGGAGGTGTACAAGTTTGAAGAGAGGAGAAGGTGTGAAATATTCACCTAGGAAGGTGACTGAGTGAATGAACCAGGGACATATAATGTGATTGTCTGGAAGGATTAAGGGACCCCTTGAGGTTTATGACCACAAATTTCAAATGGACACATCTATGAACTTGTATGCTTTTATCTAATCATATTCAGCTGGCTCAGGAATATAGTAGCTCTCTACATCCAGTCAACTATGTAGTTTCACCAAGCAAATAGAGGGGCAAGGGAGTCTAGTATGTAAATATAGGAGTGGTTATACTGATTGACCATGGAATTATAATTTCAGTTGAGTAAGAAGATAGGTCAGGATACACATGGAATTAGAGACAAAGAAATGTTTATAGAATCAACAGATTGGAAGTCCCAGTGAAGTGAAGTCAGAATAGTAGAGGGTGGAAACTTTAACAAGTTGTTATCTTAAAGCTTTATTGTTTTAAAATCTGTTGTTTTAAAGTCCGATTAGTGACAGCAAAATATGTTTAGGTTACCTCATTTTACTCTTTTTATTTTCCTCATATTCTTTATAAACCTGATTGTGTGAGCATCAAAGATGATTTGTCATAAATATTATTGTCCATGATTTTTAAAAATTGTCTTCCTCATAAAATTTGAATTGGAAGGTTTTGCTTTTAATTGAGCCTCACAAGATGAGGAATTTTTAAATAGGGCTTTTTCTTGAAAAACTTGTACCATTGATGAATAACTACAAATTAAATATAGCTATTAAATGATATTTTATTGAGTATTATGAATACTAGTAAAATAAACAATTCCACAAAGATAAGAATTATAATTTAATATAATCTCTTATTCTGCTTTGTGTCATTTAAATTTGTTTTAGATTTCTTTTTTTTCTTTTTGCTAAAAGGAGATTATTTCTCTCTAGTTATCTAGCTAAGGCCCTCTTTTAACATTCATTTTTTAACCATTAATCTATTTTCCTGTTCTTGTAAATATCTGAAAGCTTTCAGTAATTACTTCTGTGTGTACAAGCAATTTTCACTAATTAATAGAGCATTTTGCCTTTGTAATAATAAAAAACTATATGAATTGAGAGGAATAATAGAATTTCAACATATAAGCACATAAAGAAATTTTCACTCCAAGCTGCATTTGAAACACTTGGTTCCAATACATGTGTGAGTTGCACCTGGAATCTTTATTGCTCCATTGATTATTTTCTCTACTCTAGCACCAATATTACACTATCTTAATAATTTTGCTATAACATCTTAGTAATTTTGCTTTAAAATAATTATAATTATGGTAGATTATATTTCTCCACCTTTGTTTTTTTCTAAACTTTCATAGAAATCTAAGTGGCAAAGATGCACTCATGTTATATGGGAAAGTATAAGGGTACACACACAAAATCTTTCCTATGTATAACACTTGGCCCTGTGCTCTTGGCTTCTAAACAAACACCACCCACCAGCCCAGGCATACAACATTTGCCCCAGGAATTTGGCGCAGATTCCAGAGATTTTTATATGAGACTCTTGATACTTTGATATCCTACTGGATGGGTACTATTATCTTTCCCATTTCACATAGGAGAAAATGGAAGTTAATGGATTTTAAGTAAATGGACCAACTAGATTTTATCAGCTATATCTTTGTATACTTCAGAACTTCTAATATTACTTGCCTATAAAGAACACAAAAATTTGATCATTGACTTATTATATACTTCATAAACAAATTCATTATTATAGATCACAGAATGTATTTTGGAGAGGAAATCAACAGAACACTCTTACTATTTTGACAGATAATTATTAGCAAACATCAGGAAGAAACATCTTCTATTGTCTAGTTTGGGCATGTAAAGTTAAATGTTGTCAAAACCATGTATTAATTGTCTTTTAGACAAGAGCTGAGATTTGGTCAGCTCATATATATGGTAGTTGTCATTATCATGTGCAATCCATTACAAATCAGTAATAATGCACCATGTGGAGGAGGCTGTCAAAGCACTTTCATAGTTTTGCTGCATGACATACCTGTGAAGCTTGTTTTTAGTTTGAAGCTGCAGTCATGGACTGTTTTCATCCATCTGTTCTGCATCATGTTCTAAGTGATTATTCTTGTTGAAAATGTATCTCATCTCTGATGACTGCATGCCTAGCTCTGCTCTCCACCCTTGCATTTTGCTAGCAATTTATCTAAGAATGATTCAAGTGAAGTTGTACTTAAATATTAAAAAAAAAATTATTTCCCATACCTCTTATTCAATAAAATCAAAGTGAAATTGTAAAAGACCACTTATTAGAGACGTACCCCTTCAGAAATTTCTCTGAAGCAGCAGCCATAAGTGTGCATGAGAGAATTCCTTACTGCAGAATCCCTAGTGCATCAAATTTCAGTAAAATGACTGGTATAGAGCTGGTAAGAAGGTGGGTATACATGGTTTGGAAGTTCCAAAATATCAGGAACATGAAAATACAAGAGATCATATATAATTAATTAATTATACAAGAGACCAAGGTATACTAAAAAGTGTTTCTACTAAAAAGTATAGCTTAGAATTAAATGTAACTGTAAGAGTTACTCAACTAACTACAGTTCATATGAATACATGTCCAATTTAGATTTCTTTACTCCCTATGACCTTTCTTTTCATAACAGAAACTGTATAATGAGTGGAGTGATTGTTATATACTCATAATTCAGGCAATCACATACATTCTGGGTTACACGAGAACAAATATCTTGGCCCTTGATTTTCCTTAAGATATCATCCAATCATAGCCTAATGACTGTTTTTTCCCCTTTTTCTTATCACTCTTTATTAAGACATCTTACTGATAGTAGATGTCACAACACACATTTGTCCTCTCTCATTCTTATATAATTTTCCACCCAAGCCAGATTCCTTTTTTTTTTTACATCTTTATTGGAGTATAATCGCTTTACAGTGGTGTGTTAGTTTCTACTTTATAACAAAGTGAATCAGTTATACATATACACATGTTCCCATATCTCTTCCTTCTTGCATCTCCCACCCTCCCACCCTCCCTATCCCACCCCTCTAGGTGGTCACAAAGCACCGAGCTGATCTCCCTGTGCTATGCGGCTGCTTCCCACTAGCTATCTGTTTTACGTTTGGTAGTGTATATATGTCCATGCCACTCTCTCACTTTGTCACAGCTTACCCTTCCCCCTCCCCATATCCTCAAGTCCATTCTCTAGTAGGTCTGTGTCTTTATTCCTGTCTTACCCCTAGGTTCTTCATGACATTTTTTTTCCTTAAACTCCATATATATGTGTTAGCATATGGTATTTGTCTCTCTCTTTCTGACTTACTTCACTCTGTATGACAGACTCTAGGTCCATCCACCTCATTACAAATAGCTCAATTTCGTTTCTTTTTATGGCTGAGTAATATTCCACTGTATATACGTGCCACATCTTCTTTATCCATTCATCCGATGATGGACACTTAGGTTGTTTCCATCTCCGGGCTATTGTAAATAGAGTTGCAGTGAACATTTTGGTACATGACTCTTTTTGAATTATGGTTTACTCAGGTATATGCCCAATAGTGGGATTGCTGGGTCATATGGTAGTTCTATTTGTAGTTTTTTAAGAAACCTACATACTGTTCTCCATAGTGGCTGTACCAATTCACATTCCCACCAGCAGTGCAAGAGTGTTCCCTTTTCTCCACACCCTCTCCAGCACTTATTGTTTCTAGATTTTTTGATGATGGCCATTCTGACTGATGTGAGATGATATCTCATTGTAGTTTTGATTTGCATTTCTCTAATGATTAATGATGTTGAGCATCCTTTCACGTGTTTGTTGGCAATCTGTATATCTTCTTTGGAGAAATGTCTATTTAGGTCTTCTACCCATTTTTGGATTGGGTTGTTTTTTTGTTATTGAGCTGCATGAGCTGCTTATAAATTTTGGAGATTAATCCTTTGTCAGTTGCTTCATTTGCAAATATTTTCTCCCATTCTGAGGGTTGTCTTTTTGTCTTGTTTATGGTTTCCTTTGCTGTACAAAAGCTTTGAAGTTTCATTAGGCCCCATTTGTTTATTTTTGTTTTTATTTCCATTTCTCTAGGAGGTGGGTCAAAAAGAATCTTGCTGTGGTTTATGTCACAGAGTGTTCTGCCTATGTTTTCCTCTAAGAGTTTGATCGTTTCTGGCCTTACATTTAGGTCTTTAATCCTTTTTTAGCATATTTTTGTGTATGGTGTTAGGGAGTGATCTAATCTCATACTTTTACATGTACCTGTCTAGTTTTCCCAGCACCACTTATTGAAGAGGCTGTTCTTTCTCCACTGTACATTCCTGCCTCCTTTACCAAACATAAGGTGACCATATGTGCGTGGGTTTATTTCTGGGCTTTCTATCCTGTTCCATTGATCTATCTTTCTCTTTTTGTGCCAGTACCATACTGTCTTGATTACTGTAGCTTTGTAGTATAGTCTGAAGTCAGGAAGCCTGATTCCTTCAGCTCCGTTTTTCGTTCTCAAGATTGCTTTGGCCATTCGGGGTCTTTTGTGTTTCCATACAAATTGTGAAATTTTTTTGTTCTACTTCTGTGAAAAATGCCAGTGGTAGTTTGATAGGGATTGCATTGAATCTGTAGATTGCTTTGGGTAGTAGAGTCATTTTCACAATGTTGATTCTTCCAATCCAAGAACATGGTATATCTCTCCATCTATTTGTATCATCTTTAATTTCTTTCATCAGTGTCTTATAATTTTCTGCATACAGGTCTTTTGTCTCCTTAAGTAGGTTTATTCCTAGGTATTTTATTCTTTTTGTTGCAATGGTAAATGGGAGTGTTTTCTTGATTTCCCTTTCAGATCTTTCATCATTAGTGTATAGGAAGACCAGAGATTTCTGTGCATTAATTTTGTATCCTGCTATTTTACCAAATTCATTGATTAGCACTAGTAGTTTTCTGGTAGCATCTTTAGGATTATCTATGTATAGTGTCATGTCATCTGCAAACAGTGACAGCTTTACTTCTTCTTTTCCGATTTGGATTCCTTTTATTTCCTTTTCTTCTCTGATTGCTGTGGCTAAAACTTCCAAAACTATGTTGAATAAGAGTGGTGAGAGTGCAAGCCAGATTCCTTTATGATAGTTATTATTTCTTAATATCATTCTACTCAAATCAATCACAATCTACTTTCATTATCCAATCACATGAGTCTTCCTAATTTTATCCTATCTTCTGAATCCGCCTTTTTAAAATAAAATAGAGCCCCCCACAAAGACCAAAGTTTCTTATGTTACTGTGGACATTAGCTCAACACTCCCAAGTAAATAAAAATAGATATGTAAGAAATAAACATGCCCAGAAAAGATCAGTAAGCTTTATTAACATATGTTGATGATGATAATGATAATAGTAATTTGTTGACCACTTGTTCTGTGGGGTAAGTACTATGAAGATGTACATTTTACTGATAAAATAACAAGCTGAGATAATAACTTAATGGAGATCATTCACCTAGTTAGTGGGAGAGTTTAGAAAAAATCAACTTTGATTCAAAAACCATGATCATTATGGTAAACTGTGTTAGAATTTTGGGAGATCAAAGTGAGAACCCTTCAAGGTATGGAAGCCTTGAGCAACAACACTACATATATCTTGCCGTTGTGCCCTTAACTTCTATAAGGGCTGTCAGAAACAAAGCATGTTCTCAGCTACTGCTACAAAGGTGGCTAGAATAATGTATATAAATTGTGCATTATTAAAAACAAACCAACACATAAACGAAATAACTTTTGAACCTGTCATGGTAACATGTTTGGTAGGGTGGGGAGGTGGGGGCCCTTTCTTCCTGAGATGAAATAAAATAGTTGTAAATTCCTATGTGGATGCACCAATGCCTCAGTTCAAGGGTATCTTTATTACAGACATGGTTTAAGCCTCAACATGATGCTTGACTTATCAGGGGCAGATTTAGAGTCTTCTGTTCTCTAGTAAAATTAGCATTGTGGCTCCAGCAGAGATATGTCAAGACCCAACAGATAATAGAATCCATAAGATGTATTGGGAATTGTAGATTACTAAACTACATTTTTTCTCACAAGAATAACTTTTGATGTCTAAAGAAACCCACCAGAGTCACACCTCCATCATATCCACAGGGGTCTCTTTGGTCATGGTGATGCCTAAACAGAGTGAACAATCGTATTATTTGCAAAGTACTTAAGATCTGCCATGTAGGCCAACCCTTTTGACACTGTCTTGGAAGACCTGTTCTGTTGCCTCTGATCTCCTTTCTCATGGATATAGCTAAGAACACACTTTGGACCTATGCCCCAAAAGGATCAAAGGCTGATACCATGTACCATGTGGTCAGTAAGCTAAATTGGCACCCAAAGGATGCCACCGGACTAGAAGCCAGACAGCATCCACTTTGGGGAAAAAAACAACAACAACATGCTTACATTCTAGTAGAGGGTTTGGTTTGCATTGATCAGACTTCACACTGTATTTTTCCAATATAACTTTTAATGGTCAGGACTAACATCCTTCATTTTGACTAAAGCATCAATGTAAAGAACAATTAAGCATTTCAGAATATGTCTAAGAATTCTAAAAACAAAACAAGCAAACTAAAAAGAAGCCTGAGATTCTTTGGAATTTATTAGAGGCGCTCTCCTAAAAAGAGTTAACAAGGAAAAAGATACCAGGAGTGAATTTGGATACACTGCTGGAATGGCTCCTTGAAGCTTGGAAAACATGATGGCCTACAGTAAAAATGGGAGTAGTTGTGAAAATTGCCTTGGCATAGTATTGAGGAAGGATGTAAGAGGTTCAGAGAGGTTGTCATGCTAGAATGAATTTATTATGTGTTATCAATGAATTTATTATATGTATTATGTGTTATCAATGAATTTATTATGTGTTATCATAAGCTGCCTATGCTCCCTAGGAGGACCTAGAGGACACTTCCTTCACTAAAGCACTAGGGGATTATCCAGTGGTGAGGGCACTGCCATTTCCAGGGAGCTTAGTTGTAACTTTCCTTTGTGGATCGGAGTTAATGGTAGGGAAGCCTTCCGGGTTCTTTAGAAGCAAAAGAATGAGATTCTGAACAGGACAAGTCAGACGACAGCAATGAACTGTCAGAGGCAAGGTGTTCACTATTACCGTAACAGGTAATTTATCCAAAATGGTAACCACAAGTCCTGACCTGCAGGGATCTGTGCCGACGGCTGATAGACTGTGGTGTGAAATGCATGGATTTCTCCTAGGAGTGAAATGCATGGATATCCAACTCGGGTGTCACTGACCTGTATAATTACAAATACCAAATGAGAGTGAACTGAAAGTTGAGGTCCACTAATGCAGTTGAAAATCCCACCCCTCATCCAGTTTGTGTGGGAGTGGACATAAAGGCACAAATTTTTATATCTTATATCAGTGCTAAGTAAAGAGTATCTAGCATAGAAGAGACACTAAATAATGAGCAGGATAAGATGACTCATTCAATGGAGGTCAGTCAGCTTTAGTCCTTGACTATTCCATACTTGTATAAAGGACCCATGAACAGAGTCCCCACTAGTATTTTGGCCAAAGGAATAAAAGGGACATACTTCTGAGCAGGTTGGAAAACTATTACGTTATCTGCTACCTTGCTTCTTTACCTTGTCATTAGCATGGAAATATCCTTAAAAGGAGGTGCTCTGTCACACTGGGTTCCAAGGCGAAAAAAGAGAAGGGGTCAGAGAGATGAGTATACAGCTGACCAATGATGGACAAATAACATGTGCAAAAATTAAACTACTTTTTTTTTTTCGGTACGCGGGCCTCTCACTGTTTTGGCCTCTCCCATTACGGAGCACAGGCTCCGGACGCACAGGCTCAGCAGCCATGGCTCACGGGCCCAGCCGCTCTGCGGCATGTGGGATCTTCCCGGACTGGGGCACGAACCCGTTTCCCCTGCATCGGCAGGCGGACTCTCAACCACTGCGCCGCCAGGGAAGCCCTAAACTACTACTTTTTTAAAGCCACTGAGGTTTTTGAGGTCATTTGCCACCACAGAATTGCTTATTCTGGCTGATCACAACTATCAACTCTGAGTAATTATAGCAACAATTTATCAAAAACAAAAAAAGAATTAACTAGCCCTATTTTATAACCTATAATTCCCAGTGCTTAATTTTCACAGGGCCCTGAAGTCCCTTTCACAGGGACATAGAGAGGAGGACATGCACATTTCTGGATCCTGACTTAATATGTGTTATAAAGACTGAGCTTATTTTCCTTGTGGCAGAGCTAAGTGTGCACAGGACTCATTTCAAGAGCAATCCTTGACAGATGTTCAGCGAAGTTAAGTAATAGCTTCCTTATCACCATGTACAATGGGCTACCCATGTAATAGTGCTTTCAATTTCAATATATGCCACCTCAAATGAATTCACAGGCAATAAGTCAGTAATTTTCAACCTTTGCCTTCAAAGTTTTATAAGGGAGGGAAGAGAGCAGCACATTCATTGCTGATTATCTTTCCAGGTCTAAATCAGGAACTCTACCACTCACAGACTGTCATGGTGAGTGAATGTTCAGTTTCCTATTAATTTGCAGTATCTTTGTAGACCTATCATTACCGCAAATGCAAATGCAAGCTCAGTTTGATTTAACCACATAGGCACCTGCTCATTTGCAAAAACAAAACAAAAAAATCTACAATAATGTGTGATGTAGTTCACACTTCTGAGACTGAAAAGATAGTTTCTTACCACAAGGTAGAAATAACAATGACAATAAAAATCTCTTTCCATAGAAATATGAAGAGCCTGATAAATTCAGTGTGGACTTGAACCTGTAGCCTCAAGGTCTTTACACTGTCCTAAGTGCCTTGGAAGCCCACAAGCCTTTGAACATGCATTAATGTTTGTAGTAAAACCATTAATTCTTGTGTGTATTTCATGGAAGGGAAGAATTAATTCAAGGAGTCTTCCTGACAGGTGTACCCATGGGTTGGGTATATGCAGAAGCACAGCATGTAAACACAAGTGTAGGATAACCCCTTCCTTTCCTTACTGTGAATCACTACTGTGCATTCTTATATCATGAGGTGATGGGAACAGTCCTTTACCCTGGGCAAAATCTCCACCATTGCACATAAAAATATTACCTTTGTTAGTCTAAGACACAATGAATCACAGTGTACCTTCCACAGATTCTTTTTTCCTATTACTTGTCTTGGTGGCCCTGGATCAAAATCAGTTGGTTGTTTTTAGAAACCAAGACAGTTGGTGGTTAGACTTCCAGAGGGTAATAGTAGTAAATTCCTACTTGCACGTTGCCTGAACTAAAGGAATAATATTTTGCTACAGTCATAGTTATACCACCGCTTCAGCCATCATGTTCCCTTTTGAAAGACATGGTAATATTGGTTTGCTGATAGAGCCCCAATGTCAGTCTTTAAAATGCCCACTCAAAATGTCCCTGAGTGATTTTTAGCATATTATGGGATACATCTTGGGGGGGGGGGCGGGTGCCACTTCTTGGTATCACAGGCTATCTGGTGGTTTTCCCCAATTAAGATAGCTATGCAGTCTTACACCTTTTCCAGATATTTAATGCAAGAATTCTTTAGGGTCAGTATCAATAGCGACTCCATGTGCCAAGCATTGCATGTTCTTTACTCCAGCCATGGAATTTTATATTCTGACAAGGGTCTCATGGTGCCCACCTAGATACTTAAATTGTTGCATGACCCAATAGATAGCAAGAACAGTGACTTTATGGGCTTGAAATCATTACCTATGCTTCTCTAAGATGAGGACCAGAAAGAGTGAATGATTTTGGCAATTATAAGTTACTGAACAATTTGGAGAGCGGCGGAAGTAGAGTCAGTAATCGAAGCACAAGTCTTCACTCAAGAGGGCTCTTTCCAATAACAGGAAAAGTCCAACAGAAAAAGTTAAATCCATATGCTACATAAATATTTTATCATTTTTTCTCAATTTACTAAGTGATTCAATATGATCTTATATCCTACTACATGTCATATCTGTCACATTAAAATGGCCAATTTTGCATTTGATAAGTATTAATTAGCTTAATATTATTGGAAAAAAGAATTCTTCCAAGTATCCTAATGCAAATTGACTAATAATCTATTAAAATTTAGGGCCCTATGTCCCAATTCCTTCACATATGCTTTTCAATTCTTTATTTTCGAAATTACTATTGTGTTCTACCTCAAAAAAAAGAGAAACCACCAAAAAGCCATAAATATGAAGTTATGAATCATAGGTAGAAAGTAATTTCTATTAAAAAATTAAAGTGTGTACTGTCTCTGGAACTCTATGACAAACATTTTTCACAGGCATTCACCTTCTCATCAGAAATATGTATATAATGGTTTGTTACAACAATTTAAAACTATTTTGAAAAAATGCATATGAATGCAATGGAAACAAACATTTTATTGGTATTTTTCAAAAATAATTTCCAATTAAACATAGTATTTAGGTTGGTCAGTTGCCAAGTATTTTTGTAGTATTTGAATAATTTTGTTTTGATGAATACCAAAAATAAATTAGTATACCTTTATTTTTTCTATCATTGTTAAGGATAGAAAAAGCTCTCAATTTGTATTACAAATACAGATGATTTATGTTTTTTCATGCATGGTATGGCAATAGGACTTCTTAGAAGGATGCATATTAATAATCTTAGCTGAAGTTTATTCTTACTATCTAGCAAGCATGACTTCTTGTAATTTTATGGAGCACTTACATGGGTCTAGAGTCCAGAAATTGTATGTAGACTTCCAAAAATCTAAACGGTAATCAGTATTTTTCTTCTTAAACCAGTGGAATTATTTTCATTTAAACTGGCAGAGGAAAAACAGTTTCCTCTTCAGTAAATCATGGTATAGGATCACATATGGCCATAATGCAATTGTGTAATAATTATATAACGATGAATTCTTGTGTAGACTGCTGTATCAGTGGAGGTCCAGTCAGGAAAACAGAAACCATATTTGTTATCTGAACACAGAGAAGTCAGTATATGAAATTGCTTAAACATATGTTAGAGAACTGGAAGTATAAAAAGGAAATACTGAGGTAACACAGAGACAGTATCTGCTGGAAGTCACCACCACCTCTGGGGCTGGGGAACAATAAGCAGTGGGTGGAGGGCCCTGGGAGCCATGTCCCTTGCACTTCCGCGGGGTCTGGCAGTGGGCACAAAAACAGGCACTGGGATCAACTGCCACTGCCAGGGTGAAGGGTTGTTGTTGAGCCATCTGTCAGGACCAGCAAGCACAGAGGACAGAATAAGCCCTTTCTTCCTCTCCAGCCTTCCAGGCCCTTTCTTGGGACCCTGTTGGTGGAAACTATCAGGTAGCAGCTGGCAGTGTGGTCTGCAAGGTCTCCACCCCAGCATCATGGTTTAGAAGGATGGGTTTGGAGTCAAGAGAAAGAATAGCTAAATAACTGACACATTTATTAATGTTATTACTGTGAAATTCTTCTTAAAAATCTAAGGATTTAGATTTCATGATTTAATATATACTTTTAAAAAGTCAAGTTTGATGTACTTTATTTGTATATGTCATTACAAATCTTGGTAGTTAATGATTTTTACTTATAGTAAAGGATTACACTAAAAGGAAACATTGTGTTTTTCTTTGGTACTTCTTAACCTGTTCTCAAGTTCCCTCTGGATTTCTCCACTTGAGGGAAAGTGACAGAAGTGTTTCATATCTATGTTCACTTCTGTGTTCTTTTCCATCAAGAAGGGCAGGTTGACTGGCTGGGCTGTGCCATTTGTCAAGTTTGTCAAGGAATGAGTGAGCAGTACGTTTAAAGTGTAAGCTGCTCCTCTTTTATTCATGAACGAATTTATTTATATATGTGTATTGTTATTGGACTACTAGTACAAATTTAATGATTGAGTTTTCTATTAATGCCATGCACACTGTTTACATTTCCATTAAAGCATAATATTCATGTTTAGGTACTAATGAAAATGTTTATATATGGCAAAATATATGATTAGTTGATTTTCCCATTCAATCAGTATTGGCATTTCTATGAAATAGAAAGAATTCTTTATTTTAAAGAAATTTAGAAAATTGTAATTAAGGTATTATGATTAGAAAAGTTAAGTTCATATTGAGTGGCATTTGTGGCATATTTGAGACTTTCTCTTAAGTAGAATTTGTCCTCAAGCAGCTAAAAAACATGCTAAGAGGGCTTCCCTGGTGGCGCAGTGGTTGAGAGTCTGCCTGCCGATGCAGGGGACATGGGCTCGTGCCCCGGTCCGGGAGGATCCCACATGCCGCAGAGCGGCTGGGCCCGTGAGCCACGGCCACTGAGGCCTGCGCGTCCGGAGCCTGTGCTCCGCGACGGGAGAGGCCACAACAGTGAGAGACCTGCGTACCGCAAAAAAACAAACAAAAAAACATGCTAAGAAAGAAATGTTTGAATAGGGTCTCAAGAACAATTGCTTCCATGTATTGATAAAAGATCAGTTCAATTTAATTTATCAATTTTTATTTTGAACACTGCTGGACTTACCTGTTTGTAAGTGGGATCCTTAGTTAAAGTTCCTAAATATTCTTAAAACAGTCCATATATCTAAATGAGTGGGTAAGAGATTCTTTGGAGTTGTATAGCATCTTGATTCCATTCAAGGAATCAGGGACATGAAGCTTGAAGAAATTTCTATGACTGTATTTTTTTAATTAAAAATATTTTTATTGTAAAAGATGACATTATAGAAAAATGCATAGTACATGTACAGTCCAATGAATAACCTTAAACAATTACATAATCTCCACCAAGGTCAAGAAATTGACCATTGCCATCTCTGGCAGGCAAGCTCTATGGACCTCAATGACACCTGCTTCCCGTTTATTCATGCCCTTGTATGATTTGAGCTAGACTTGCTTCCAACAAAAAGAATGAGGCAGAGGTGATGGAATGTCACTTCTGAGTCTAGATAATACAAAGGACATGGCTTCCCTCTTGGCATTCCTTCTCTTGTTCTCTCTTAAATCACTCAGGCTGATGCAAGTCAGCTGCAAAGTCATGAGACAGCCCTGGGGAGAGACCTGCTCGAGTGAGCTTGGAAGCAGATTTCAGGGGTCTGCCAAAACCACATTAGTGAGTTGGTATAAGATACTTTAGCCCCAGCTGAGGCTTGAAAGGACTGTCCTGAATGACGCTTTAATTTCATCCTCACGAAAGACACTGAGGCAGAGGCACCCAGCTGAATTGTGCCCTGATTCCTGATCCATAGAAACTGATATATTATTTTAAACTGCTGTTTCGTAGCAATAGAAACACCATCACTCAAAAGCCCTTTTTCTGTGCCCTCCTAATCATTTCCCTTCTCCCCTACCCCGTCCCCCAAAGTAACCCATATTCCTACTTTTTTAAATTAATTTTTTAGTTGGAGTGTAGTTGATTTACAGTGTTGTTAGTTTCTGCTGTATGGCAAAGTGAGTCAGTTATACATATACATATATCCACTTTTTTTAGATTCTGTTCCCATATAGGCCATTACAGAATATTGAATAGAGTTCCCTGCGCTATACAGCAGGTTCTTATTAGTTATCTATTTTATATGTAGTAGTGTGTGTATGTTACTACCAATCTCTCAATTTATCCCTCCCCCACCCTTTCCTCCTTGGTAACCATGTTTGTTTTCTACATCTGTGACTCAATTTCTGTTTTGTAAGTAGATTCATTTGTACCATTATTTTTTAGATTCCACAAGTGACATCATATGATATTTGTCTTTCTCTGACTTAACTTCATTTAGTATGATAATCTCTAGGTCCATCCATGTTGTCGCAAATGGCATTATTTCGTTCTTTTTTACGGCTGAGTAACATCCATTCCTCCATGGACGCACATTTAGGTTGCTTCCATGTCCTGGCTACTGTAAGTAGTGCTGCAATGAACACTGGGGTGCATGTATCCTTTCAAGTTATGGTTTTCTCCAGATATATACCCAGCAGTGGGACTGCTGGATCATAGGGTAGCTCTACTTTTAGTTTCTTAAGGAATCTCCATACTGTTCTCCAGGGCAGCTGTACCAATTTACATTCCCACCAACAGTGCAAGTGTTCCCTTTTCTCCACACCCTCTCCAGCATTTATTGTTTGTAGATTTTTTCAAGTATTTATTTATTTTTATATCTTTAGTGGAGTATAATTGCTTTACAATGGTGTGTTAGTTTCTGCTTTATAACAAAGTGAATCAGTTATACATATACATATGTTCCCATATCTCTTCCCTCTTGCGTCTCCCTCCCTCCCACCCTCCCTTATCCCACCCCTCCAGGCGGTCACAAAGCACCGAGCTGATCCCTGTGCTATGCGGCTGCTTCCCACTAGCTATCTACCTTATGTTTCGTAGTGTATATATGTCCATGCCTCTCTCTCGCTTTGTCACAGCTGTTTGTAGATTTTTTGATGATGGCCATTCTGACCAGCATGAGGTGATACCTCACTGTAGTTTTGATTTGCATTTCTCTAATAATTAGTGATGTTGAGCATCTTTTCACATGCCTCTTGTCAATCTGTATGTCTTCTTTGGAGAAATGTCTATTTAGATCTTCTGCCAATTTTTTTGTTGGGGTTTTTTGTTCTTTTTGATATTGAGCTGTTTGTATATTTCGGAGATGAATCCCTTGTTGGCCACTTCATTTGCAAATGTTTTCTCCCATTCTGTGGATTTTCTTTTTGTTGATCCATATTCCTACTTTTAACACAACAGTTTTGATTTCTCTGCTTTTGAACTCTTATGAATCCAACAATACAGATGACATTCTTTTGTGCCTGGCATCCTTTGCTCCACGTTCTATTCAGGAGATTCATTTTCATTAATCTATAGTTTCAGTTGGGGCTCTTATGGTTACTACTGTTAAAATTCTTTTCGTACTCAGATTTATGTATTTCTAATTAGTACAAACCTTCAACTAGAATTTCTGTATCAAAAAGTTCTCATATTTCCAATGTTGGTGTATCATGACAAAATGTTTTCTGAAGTGGTTGCACCAATTTACACACCCAACAGCAGGGTATTAGAGTTCCCACTGTCCCACATCCTCACCCAATTTTTCTATCTTAAACTTTAGCCCTTCTTCCACGGGAAGAGCGGTATCTCAGAGTGGGGTTAACTTACTGATGGCTAATGTGGTTGAATCTTATTTGACTTCACGGCCGAGTCCTGCCACTAAATCTATGGATTTGTCCTTTCCTTATCAACATGTAGTAGTCCTTTATAATGTATGGATACAAACCCTTTCTTAGCTATATGTGTTTAAAATCATACCACCCATTTGTGGGGGTCAGGGGAGCTTGCATTTTTATTCTTCAAACGGTGCCTTCTGATAAGCAGTAGTTTTTATTTTAATCTGAGTCTATTTTTTATGGTTATCACTTTTATAACTATTACAAGAAGTCTTTCACTTTCCCAAGGTCAAGATGATTTCCCTCTATATTATCTTTTAAAACTTTATTGCCATACTTTTCATATTTATAACTATAATCCACCAGGAATTGGCTTTAAATAAGTGTGAGGTAAGCGCCAGATTTCATTTTTTCCCCTATGGATATACAGTTGACACAAGATAATTTATTGAAAAGATCATCTTTGCCCCCTGGCATTATAGTGTCATCTATGTCATAAATCAGGTGACCATATACAGGTGGCATGTTTCTGGACTCTCGATTTCATTTCATTAGCCTATACCAATACACACTGTCTTAATTACTATAGCTTTATAATAGTTCTTGAGTTTTGGTATCTGTTAGTGTACATTCTCCAATTTTATACTTCTGTTTCAGATTTTATTTTTTAACCAGTTTATCAATTTCTCCTAAAAAATACCCTTAAGGATTCTGGTCGGAATTGCACTGAATCCTTAGATAAGCTCAGGAAAAATTGATGTAGTTACAATAACTAGTCTTCCAATTCAAAGCCAATATAGTCCCTTGATTTATTAGGCATTTTATCTTTGGTCTTAGTTCTGTCCCTCCAGCTCTGTGCAGTTTCAGAACTCAGGACATACACTGAGGGGGAGAACAGCCATATCTGAGCTCCCTGAAACCTCCCATTCTGTTAACCCAGTCCTGTGTGACCCCCAAAATCTCTGCTGGCCACTCTGTCCCCCTAGTAGCAACACTATATGCAGGCTTACTTAGGGATCTCTGCTTTTGTCTCAAATCTACAACCAACGAATGCCTGCAAGGATGCTCAGGTCCTTAGCTCTCCTCCATAAATGTATCCCCTTGTTGGAATCTTATTCTTTTTAGTCTTTGTAGCTGCTGAAGTTCTCTGACGCCTTTAAGTAAATCATTTTATAACTTTTCCAGGTTTTCTAAATTGTTTTGATCTGCATCGAAATGTAGTCACCTCAAGGCTTAACTAGGGAAATATCCACTTACATGTTCAGGTGGTAGGTGGCAGGACTCTGTTCTTTGCAAGCTGTTGGACTGAGAGCCTCAGTTTCTCACTGGTAGTTGGCCAGAGGGAACTCTCAGTTCCTTGAGTGTGGACATTTCCAAGGTGTCAACTTGCTTCATGAAACCATGCCAGCTGAGAAGGCAATAGAGAAAGTCTGCTATTAAGATGGAAGTCACAATCTTGTGTAACCAAAGTGACAGCCCAGCACTTATATTGTCTTCTGGTGGTTAGAATCTAGCTACAAGGTTTGGCCTACACTCAACGAAAGGGGATTACACAAGAACTGGAATGTGAAAAAGCTAACATGTGGAAGAACTGACCAAAAAATTCATATATAATTGGGACTTATGATCTAGTCATGTCCTGATCACTCTTGCAGAAGCAGCTCTCTGATCATATCACGACCCTGCCTAATAAATACAGCAAAGAACCTCTTGCCCACAACTACCCACAATCAGACCCCAGTCTTCATTTCCAACTTTTCTATTTTCTCTTACCACTCCTCACGAACTTCATGCTGTAGCCAGTGCTGTGAGCTCATTTCACAAGGTGCTTGCTCTGCACGTTTGTCGTGTTGCTCCCCCTGCCTGAAATAACGGATTCTTCTCTTGCCATAAAGTAAGGTTTTTAGCCTGGAAAAAAGAAGGGGAGGGGGAAGGCACATTATTTTTCTCTTCCCATATGTAAAGAGATAGCACCAAGTAAGCCAATGTATAAAGACTGAAAGGGCAGGTTTTCAGGTATAATGGAGAATTGCTGAGAGCCATCAAGGCTGCCCAACAGTGAAATGAACTGCCTGAAAAACAGTGAGTTTTCCATTTTTTTATGTGTTCAAATGAAGGAAAAAAATCTGTCCATTATGGGGATAAAGGGATACCAGTGTTTAATGGGAGTTAAGACTTCTGAGGTACCTTCCAACTCTTAAGAGTCTATGAATCTGTGAATTTATATAAGGATAAAAAACACTGAAATAGATGTTTGTTTAATGAGTCAGTCATTGAGTGAATAAATACAATGACTGATATGAGACTCAAACGGGGTCCCAGTGTACTGCTGGCCTTAGAACTTTAGATCCTGCTGAGTTGTTTGTTGTCCTGCATGCAAGGATTGTGTGTCACAAAAACCAGGAGCCTTAAGTGAGACTCAACACTGACTCCCTAATGAGAAATAGACATGGGTGCAGGCCCATCTGGCCAGGCTGTTTCTGTCACATACATGATGTCATTCAAGACAAAAAAGCCAGACAATAGACAGTGAATTTGACTATTGCATAAATTTGGTGTTACTTGGTGTTAAGATGCAACATACTCTTGTATAGATGAGGGTGGACTTTCCTTTAAGATAAATGGGAAGAAGTTAATTCTGGCACCCATGGCAGTGGATTTTAGATTAGGGAAAGAAATTTGTTCTGGTCTTCCTGGAGCCTCAAGTAGATCTGACTCTAAGATGTAGGAAGGGAAGAATTGCCATGGTCTCTGGAAGTGGGTCAGGAGTAAGACAGAAAGCAAGCCAAGAGGAGGCTCTGTGATGGGTCTGGACCTGTGCAGTTGTTGAAAGTACTTTTTTTTTTTTTTTTTTTTTTTACATACACCTACTTTCCCAAATGTTTACTAAAATTTCATTACAATTTACAGTGTGGAGCCTATCGCCCGGCTGCGGAGTGTTGTAAAGTTAGGGCCAAGTCCCAGAAAAACAGAGTGGGGCCTACTGCAGCATATAGTGCAAGTGGGGCAGGACGTGCACAGTGGGCCCCTCCTCCGGAGACATGCAAGATGGAGCATTTGTTGGAAGAGTTTGTGAGACCCTCTCTCTGCCCAGAGCTCCAGGACCAATGCATCTTTCCACCACCTTAAACCACTGGTGAGTATCTCCTCAAATTACAGAAAGACACACTGTGGAGGAGCAGCTAGGTGGAGACAAGATGGTGGAGTAGAAGGACGTGAGCTCACCTCTTCTTAGGAAAATACCATAATAACGAACAACTAACGAACTGCTGAACAACCATCAACAACAACAAAAAATTGCTGGAACCTACCAAAAAAGACATCCAAAGACAAAGCAGAAGCCACAACGAAACAGTAGGAGGGGAGCAATCACAATAAAACCAAATCCAATACATGCCAGGTGGGCGACCCACAAACTGGAAAACAATTATGTCACAGAAGTTCTCCCACAGGAGTGAAAGTTCTGAGCCACGTGTCAGGCTCCCCAGCCTGGGTGTCCGGCAACAGGAGAAGGAACCTCCAGAGAATTTGGCTTTGAAAGCCAGCAGGGTTTGATCACAGGAATTCCACAGGACTGGGGAAAGAGAAATTCCACTCTTGGAGGGTGCACACAAGGGCTCGTGCTTACCAGGACTCAGGGAAAAAAGCAGTGACATCATAAGATCCTGGGCCAGACCTACCTGCTAATATTGGAGAGTTTCCTGAGGTGGGGGAGTGGTGCAGCTGTGGCTCACTGCAGGGACAAAGACACTGACGGTGGTAGTTCTGGGGAGTACTGACTGGTGTGAGCCCTCCTGGAGGCTGACATTTTCCCACCAAGACCAGATCCCACAAATAGCCTGTAGGCTCTAGTGCAGGGATGCCTCAGGCCAAACAACCAACAGGGTGAGAACACAACTCCACCTGTCAGCAGACAGGCTGCTTAAAGTCTTCCTGAGCACACAGCTGCCTGCTAAACACACCCCTTGACATAAGTCTGCCACGGGACAAGAGGGACAACACCCAGCTCCACCCACCAGTGGGCAGGCACCCATCTGTCCCACCAGAAAGCCTGCACAAGCCCCTGGACCAACCTCATCCACCAGGGGGGCAGACAGCAGAAACATGGAGAACTACAATCTAGCCAAGGCAATGAGAAGAAAAATAAATAATAAATAAAAGGAATGCAAATTGGAAAAGAAGAAGTAAAACTGTCGCTGTTTGACATGATCCTATACGTAGAAAATCCTAAAGATGCTATCAGGAAACTAATAGAGCTCATTCATTAATTTGGTAAAGTTGTAAGATATAAAATTAATACACAGAAATCTGTTGCATTTCTATACATTAACAATGAAAGAAACAATCTCACTGACCATTGCATCAAAAAGAATAAAATACCTAGGAATAAACCTACCGAGGGAGACAAAAGACCTGTACTCCAAAAACTATAAGACACTGATGAAAGAAATTGAAGGTGACACAAACAGATGGAGAGATATACCATGTTCTTGGATTGGAAGATTCAGTATCATTAAAATGACTATACTACCTAAAGCAATCTACAGATTCAGTGCAATCCCTATCAAATTACCAATGGCATTTTTCACAGAACTAGAACCAAAAATTTTTAAATTTGTATGGAGACACCAAAGACCCCGAATAGCCAAAGCAATCTTGAGAAAGAAAAACAGCTGGAGGCATCAGGCTCCCTGACTTCAGACTATACTACAAAGCTACAGTAATCAAGACAGTATGGCACTGGCACAAAAACAGAAATATAGATCAATGGAAGAGGATAGAAATCCCAGAGATAAACCCACACACCTACGGTCAACTAATCTATGACAAAGGAGGCAAGAATATACAGTGGAGAAAAGACAGTCTCTTCAATAAGTGGTGCTAGGAAAACAGGACAGCTACATGTAAAAGAATGAAATTAGAACATTCTCTAACACCACACACAAAAATAAACTCAAAATGGATTAAAGACCTAAATGTAAGACCTGGTACTATAAAACTCTTAGAGAAAAACAGGCAGAAGTCTTTGACGTAAGTCACAGCAATATCTTTTGCGATCCGTCTCCTAGAGTAATCGAAATAAAAAATAAACAAATGGGACATAATTAAACTCAAAAGCTTTTGCACGGCAAAGGAAACCATAAACAAAATGAAAAGAAAACCCACAATAAAAGAGAAAATATTTGCGAACAATGCAACCGATAAGGGATTAACCTCCAAAATTTACAAACAGCTCATGCAGCTCAATATCAAAAAAGCAAACAACCCTATCAAAAAATGGGCAGGAGATCTAAATAGACATTTCTCCAAAGAAGACATACTGATGGCCAAGAGGTATATGAAAAGATGTACAACACTGCTAATTATTAGAGAAATGCAAATCAAAACTACAATGAGATATCACCTCATATCAGTGAGAATGGCCATCATTGAAAAGTCTACATGGGAGTTCCCTGATGGCCTAGTAGTTAGGATTCTGGACTTTCACTGCTGTGGCCTGGGTTAGATCCCTGGTCAGGGAACTGAGATCCCACTGGCAGGGCCAAAAAAAGTCTACAAACAATAAATCCTGGAGAGGATGTGGAGAAAAAGGAACCCTCCTATACTGTTGGTGGGAATATAAATTGGTAGAGCCATTATGAAGAACAGTATGGAGGTTCCTTAAAAAAACTAAAAATAGAGCTACCATGTGGTCCAGCAATTCTACTCCTGGGCATATATCCAGGGAAAACCAAGGTTCGAAAGGATACATGCATCCCAATGTCTATTACAGCACTGCTTACAATAGCCAGGACATGGAAGCAACTCAACGTCCAACAACAGATGAATGGATAAAGAAGATGTGGTACATATATACAATAGAATATCACTCAGCCCTAAAAAAGAATGAAATAATGCCATTTGCAGCAACATGGACGGACCTGAAGATTATCATACTGAGCGATGTAAGTCAGAGAAAGACAAATATCATATATGACTTATATGTGCAATCAAAAAAAATGATATAGATGAGCCTATGTACAAAACAAACAGACTCACAGACTTAGAGAATAAACTTATGGTTACTAGTGGGGGAGTGTGTGTGGGGAGGGAGGGATAGATTGGGAGTTTGGGATTGACATATACACACTACTATACTTAAAATAGGTAACCAGCAATAGACCTACTGTACAGCACAGGGAACTCTGCTCAGTATTCTGTAATAAGCTGAATGGGAAAAGAATTTGAAAAAGAATAGGTATATGTATAACTGAATCACTTTGCTGTACACCTGAAACTAATACAACATTGTTAATCAACTGTACTTCAATATAAGATAAAATATTTTTTTAAAAAATGGAATCACAGGAAAAAAACCAATTTGCAATGTGAACTTTGCCTTTCATTTGGGAAGAAGTGAACACATTCTTGAGTGCCCCAGGCACAGTGGCAGGGACAGTCACCAGAGGAGTGGTGACCCTGGCAATCAACAGCAACAGAAACAGTCCAGTTTCTTCCACAATGCAGAAGGCCAGAGGGAAAATCCCTGACAAATTGCTTGAAAATTTTCTGAAGACATTTAGAGAGTGGCCATTTAGTAATAAGGTACTTCATCTGTAAAATGCGGCAATAATACTTGTCTCTGTTTCCCTCCAGAGAAGTTATGAAATGTAAAATAATTCACGTGATGTGTCTGAACACCTTGAAAAAAATACATACAAGTATATGATATCATGATTGCCTCCATAATAAAAAGAAAATATTAAAACAATATGTGCAGTTTCAACACCTGCAGTTGTATATGAAATATATAATTTTGTTTTCTGTCTAATCCACTGCACCTGCATTAAAAAAATGTACCCCAATGGTCCCATTTTTAAAAATACATAAAATTTAGACAGGTACTTATTCTTTTATTCACCCCATTGTGCCTAGGTCTCACAGAACATATTTTAAATAATACACTACCATAAAGAGACCACTTCAGTACAAATCTCCATAGTGTGGGTTAGTAAAAATTACTTTTAAAGGCAAACACCTGGCACCTCATAAATATATATCACCTTCCATCAAGAGTTTCTCAAACTCTCTTCATATATATTACACTTATAAGCATTATTAATTCAGCATATTGTACATTGGTTTTAAAGTAGTCCCAAAGCAGAATCACATATGTAAAATATGGGCTGCCATACCTAGGCCCATGCAGCTCATAAAGAACATTAGCCATGATCCTAAATCCTTTGGATTTAATGTTTTCTGTTAGCTAATAGCGGTGGGTGATTTTTTTGAGCACGGATACAAGAAAATACTATAGTTAAGCTTAAAGGCAGCTATTCTTTTTTTTCCTCTCATGACATTTTAGCACATTATTCTAGGCTTACATTTAGCTTGTGTCAAAAAAAAAATGTCTGAAATATTTTACTCTGGTTTATTTTTACATCTAAAAGAAATTTTCAGAGATGACTTGCCTTGACAAAGGCTGAATCTGAAACACCTAACTGGTATTTCTCCTTTTCTAGAGGATACTGTAAAAAAGAATATTCTCTAATGCCCTTTGGCAATTTTTCCTGTCATTAATGATCTTACTGGGAAGTTATCTGAAGTTGTACTTCAGTTTGTGTTTTTCCTGTACAAGTAAATGCCGATAATTCTTGCTGTGTCTTTAATAATGCTGCAGATAATACAATCAGGTTTATTGGTGTATTTTTGTAATGGTGCATATATTTAGTTCAGAAATCTTATTATTTTGCCAGTGATAACACTCACTCCTTTAGCTGTTCCTGAAATGTAAAGTTAGAAGCATTTTCTTGTATTTTCATATTTCTCTCAACCCCTTTAAGAAATGAATACCACAAAATGGGCACAAAGCTGAAAGTTGTGAAGGTCTGTGGCCTAACAGACTACACAGGCTGTTTACCTCACTCATCTCATATCCCTGGTATCTCGTCTAAAACTATTGATTTTCAGGCACTATGTTAGGCAGTGGAGATACAACTACAAACATAACAATTTCTAACCACACAGAGCTTTCAACATAAAAGAGAGCAAAGAAAGCAAAGAATAAGTAAAGAAATGGTTAAAAAACTTAAAATTGTTTAAGTGCTCTGAGGGAATAATATAGATGGTTATGCCTCAAAATTTTTAAAAAAAGGACCTTCTTTGGATGGGACAGAGATACTCTCTCTAAGCACCTCGTGTTAAGTGTATCATGCTGATTTCCTGAGTAAATAATGAATGGGATACATCTTTTTCTCTAAATCATATTAAAATGACTATCTAAACATACAATATATACAGAGAAAATCCTGTACCAGTATTAGAAAACATGGAAGAATAGCAGTCACACACCAGAAACTTTAAGAAAATTCTCTACATAAGGAGAACCTGCAGAGACAACTGCTTGTCTGCATGCAGATGAACACCTTGCTTGGGAAATAAGTGAGGAGATCCCAAAAGAACTCACTAGCAGCAGCATGCAGAAGGACAAATGGGGTATTAGGACAGTAAGACAGCAATATGTGATCCCATCGGAAACTCAGTAAGTGCCCAGTTCGTGTCTGCCTTACATGTCTGATCCCGTGGCACTCGCTCATGGTGTATCCTTGGAAATACCCCTGCCAAATAATGGCTGCCATGATAAACACAAAAAGGTGGTCTCTGAATGGGGGGAGGCTCCCTGCTGCAAAGCCTATCCCATTGGTCTCTCTCTACAAACCTCTGGAAATAGAGCTCTAAACTGACAAATGATATATGGGAACTTTATTCTTCTCCCTTCATTTCAGCTTGAAAGACTCAGTCTCACAACCTCTGACAAGTCCCATTTCACACCAGAGCAGAACGACCCAAGAGAGTTCTCTGTAAGGAGAAGCTAGTATAGAAAAATCACTGGCTATACAAAATTCCATGGAAGTTCAAAAGAGAGTAACTCAGAAGAGCAGTCAGAAGAGTTAGGTTTTCTGACAAAATCCTAAACATTTTAAAGGTATGTGTACTCAGTGTCTCTTTATAGGAGTCAAGGCAGTAGTGCAGACAATGAAAGGGAAAATATGAACCAGATGAAACTACACAGAGAAGAACAATACAATCACTGAATTGAAAACTTCAGTGAAGCAGACATTAGCAGATTGAAAAGGCAGAAACTAATGATCAACACTAATTTTCACTATGAGCCAGTCTTCTCAGCACTGTGGATATAGAAATGAAGAAAACCAAGTCCCTCTCTTCACAGACTTCATGTTCCACTGGGGAGAGACAGCCAGAGACACAATGAGCAATTAAACTTCTGCTACATTGGAAGATGATACGTGTCATCAAAAATCTATAAAAAACGGAGAAAGGGAATAGGGAGCAAGGATGGCAGTGAGGTTGCAGTTAAAAATTCATGAGGTCAAGAAAGTCCTCACTGAGAAGGTGACACTAGAAAGACTTGATACTGTAGAATAGACAGTGTGTGACTTCTTCCATCTTGACTTCTTAGATCACTCTCTAGGGATATCCAGCTGTCACGTCATGAGGACATTCAACCAGCCTGTGAAGAGGCTATCATGGAGAAGAAATGTTTCCCACCAATATCCAACACCAACTTGCCATACATGTGAGCAGGCTCTTTGGAATTGGGTCTCCCAGGCCCAGTAAATGCATAAATCCATGGGATGTATGCAGTCCCAGCCAACATCTTGCTGCATCCCATGAGAAGGTGAGACAGAATTTCTCAGCCAACATGCCCCTGAATTTTGCACCCAAAGAATCTGTGAGAGCTAATATTTAAAATTTCAAATCACTAAGTTTTGGGATAATTTGCTAGGCAGCAGTAGATAATCAATACACATGCAGATATCTAGAGGAAGAGCATCCAGAAAGAACAGCAAGGGCCAGTCTCTGAGATAAGAACATGCCTGGCATGTTTGAGGAACAGTAAGGAGGCCAATGTAGCTGGAGCTGAGTAAGGGAAAAAAAACCAAAGAGAATTGGAGTTAAGTGAAGAAATAGGTGCCAGACGGTATAGAACTGAGTTAGCCGTGGAAAGAATTTTGATTTTCACCTTGAGAAAGACTGGGACAGACAAGGATTTTAAACTCAGAAGTAACATAATCTAAATTAGAGTTTGAAACATTCACTCTGGCTGAGGCTCAGAATACAGTGGGATGGGGGGCAGTGAACAAGTTTAGAAGTAAAGAGTTAAGAGGCTATTGCAATAATCCAGGCACAAATGATAGTGACGTGTACCAGACTGGTACCAGTGGAAGTGGAAGAAAGTGGAAAGATTCTGGATATATATCGAAGAGAAGTCAAGAATTAGACATAGGGTGAACAAAAAAGAATCAATGGTGACTCCTACATTTTTAGCCTTAACAAGTAGAGTAACAGAGTTAAATCTGAAAGGTATCATAAACGAATAGCTATAACATTTCTTGAGGCAACTAGAGGATGATGGAAATAACAAGCAGGTTAGAAAAGGATAAAATCACACTTCTACAAATAAAAATTTTAGTTTGAAATTAAGAATTTTTCTATAAAACAGATAAAGGTGAAGAGAATTAATGAGTAGGATAAAAAGGATGTTGCAAAATAATACAGACTATAGCACAGAAAGCTAGAGAGATAATCTGTCAGATAATATGAGAGATAAGTTATGAGATAAGGAGGGTATAATAATGTTTGACATAAATCCAAGGCTGCTAGTTCCATAATACCTAGACAGGTACTCGGAACACGGTAACTCTCAATAAATATTTACATATTTATTGAATTAATAATAATGCTAAAAAAAGGTGTCAAGAGAAATTCCTATGGCAGCATAGGAATTTCTAGCTCTACCCCAACAAAAACATCAATTTGATTAACTATCTGCATTCAAAAATACCTTCATAAAAGTGAAGGATTCAAGGTGAGGGATTACAGCACATGGGTGAAGCACAAAAATGAGAAAAGATGGATTGAGAAGGGTAAGAAGCATACATTCACACTACCTCCATCATCCTTTCCCCAAGCCTGGGCAGCCCGGTGTGGAGATAGACACTCCCTGTGTGAGAAGGAGAGTGAAGTGAGCGCTTGACTTTACCGTGAACCCCAGAGGAGGCCTACCAAATTCCAGGCTGATCCCTGGGCCTTAGGTGGTCCCTGCATGCTCCCACAAACCCAGGCCCCTGACGTACCCTGGCACCTGCCAACTCCAGTGGCCTCAGTGGCTCCTGCAGCCCCAGGCAGCATATATGGCACGAGGCTCCACATAGGCTCCCAGCTCACCCTCGCTCCTGCCAGCTCCTAAGGACCTGGGCAGCTCCTGAGGCCCCAGGTGGCTCCCATGACACCAGGCAGTCAGTGGAACCCAACAATCCCAGGGTCCCAGCCCACCCCAGTGCCGACTGGCTCCAATGGCCCAGGGTGCCTCCTATGGCCCCAGGCTTTCGATAGGCTTCTGTGAACCTCAGCTCCGGCTCACCCCAGTGCCAGCTGGATCCCATGGACCTGGGCAACTTTCGTGGCATGAGGCTCCAGGTGGGCACGTGTGAATACAGGCTCCCAGCTAGGCCGTATGCCAGGCCAACTCCTGAGAACCCAGACTTTTGACCCACACCAGTGCCAGACCAGTACCCACAGACCTAGACTCTAGACCAGCTCTCACTGACCCAGGCTCATGGCACTAGGCTAGGCCCAGATTAGTACCCGAGACCTCAGGTTATAGGCTGACTCTTGTAGCCCCAGGTTCCATGCTCATCCTACTGTGAGGATGACCTCAATAACTCCAGCTTCCAGATTGGGTTCCACCAAACCTGGCTGCCAGCTAATCCCAGTACTGGTTTGTTCCTGTGGAGTCGATATCTACATCTACAACTGCAGATCCAGGCACTGGACTGGTGCCCGTGTACCCAAGCACTAAGCTTGGCCATCTGCTGACCCAGGTACCAGCTGTGCCTGCCCAAGGACTCTAGCAGCAAGTCCACCCATGGACACCATCAGATGGCCCACCCAGAATCTCTGGACAAACTGACTCTGGAGGGCTATGCCTGCTGAAACCAGTCTATAAAGACTAGAAGAGGTGCCTCTCAAATGCCCAGACATAAGCGCAAAGCCACAAGGATCATTTATAATGAAGGAAATAGGACGTTGCCAAAGGAAACTAATAAGCTTCAGGGATGAATCCTAAAGAAATAAAGATCTACAAATTGTCTGACAAAAACTAAAATACAGATCATTTGAAATCACACAGAGGAGAAAAAGATAAAAGAATGAAAAAGAGTGAATTATGGGCTATCATTAAAAGAAACAATCTAAGCATTACTGGAGTCTAAGAAGCAGAACTGAACAAGAAAGGAGCAGAAAGATTACTTAAAGAAATAATGGCCTTCAAGATGGCAGAGGAGTAAGGCATGGAAATCACCTTCCTCCCCACAAATACATCAAAAATACATCTACATGTGGAACAACTCCTACAGAACACCTGCTGAATGCTGGCAGAAGACCTCAGACTTCCCAAAAGTCGCCCTCAGGTGACCTACACGCAGAGGCAGGGCCAAATCCAAAGCTGAACCACAGGAGCTGTGCGAACAAAGAAGAGAAAGGGAAATCTCTCCCAGCAGCCTCAGGAGCAGCGGATTAAATCTCCACAATCAACTTGATGTACCCTGCATCTGTGGAATACCTGAATAAACAATGAACCATCCAAAATTGAGGCGGTAGATGTTGGAAGCAACTGTAGACTTGGGATTTGCTTTCTGCATCTAATTTGTTTCTGGTTTTATGTTGATATTAGTTTAGTATTTAGAGTTTATTATCATTGGTAGATTTGTTTGTTGATTTGGTTGCTCTCTTCCTTTTTTAATTTTTTATATATATATATTTTTCCTTTTTCTCTTTTTGTGAGTGTGTATGTGTATGCTTCTTTGTGAGATTCTGTCTGTATAGCTTTGCTTTTGCCATTGGTCCTAGGGTTCTGACTGTCCTTCTTTTTTTTTTCCCGGTATAGTTTTTAGCGCTTGTTATCACTGGTGGATTTCTTTTATGGTTTGGTTGTTGTCTTCTTTCTTTCTCTCTTTTTTTTAACTTTTTTATTTTTAATAATTTTTTTCTATTTTAATAACTTTATTTTTTTCCACCCTTCCTCCTTCCCTCCCTCTCCTCCTTCCTTCCTTTTCTCCCTTTTCTTCTGAGCCACGTGGCTGACAGGGTGTCTTGGTGCTCTGGCTGGGTATCAGGCCTCAGCCTCTGAGGTGGGAGAGCCGAATTCAGGACATTGGTCCACCAGAGACTTCCTGGCGCCATGTAATATCAAACAGCAAAAGCTTTCCCAGACGTCTCCATCTCAACGCTGAGACCCAGCTCCACTCAATGACCAGCAAGCTACAGTGCTGGATGCCCTATGCCACACAACTAGCAAGACGGAAACACAACGTCACCCATTAGCAGAAATGCTGCCTAAAATCATAATATGTTCACAGACACCTCAAAACACACCACTGGACATGGTCCTGCCCACCAGAAAGACAAGATCCAGCCTCATTCACCAGAACACAGGCACCAGATGACTCCACCAGGAAGCCTACACGACCCACTGAACCAACGCTACCCAATGGGGGCAGACACCCAAAACAATGGGAACTATGAATCTGCAGCCTGTGAAACAGAGACCCCAAACACAGTAAGTTAAGCAAAATGAGAAGACAGAGAAATACAGAGCAGATGAAGGAGCAAGGTAAAAACCCACCAGACCAAACAAATGAAAAGGCAATAGTCTACCTGAAAAAGAATTCAGAGTAATGATAGTAAAGATGATCCAAAATCTTGGAAATAGAATGGAGAAAATGCAAGAAATATTTAACAAGGACTTAGAAGAACGAAAGAGCAAACAGTGATGAACAACAGAATCAATTAAATTAAAAATTCTCTAGAAGAAATGAATAGCAGAATAACTGAGGCAGAAGAACGGATAAGTGACCTGGAAGATAAAAGAGTGGAAATAACTACCACAGAGCAGAATAAAGAAAAAAGAATGAAAAGAATTGAGGACAATCTCAGAGACCTCTCGGACAACATTAAATGCACCAATATTCCAATTATAGGGGTCCCAGAAGAGAAAAAAAAAGGGACTGAGAAAATACTTGAAGAGATTATAGTTGAAAACTTCCCTAATATGAGTAAGGAAATAGGCAATCAAGTCCAGGAAGGGCAGAGAGTCCCACACAGGATACATCCAAGGAGAAACACACCAAGACACATATTAATCAAATTATCAAAAATTACATACAAAGAAAAAATATTAAAACCAGCAAGGAAAAACAACAAATACCACACAAGGGAATCACCATAAGGTTAACAGCTGATCTTTCAGCAAAAACTCTGAAAGTGGCAGGACATATTTAAAGTGATAAAAGGGAAAAGCCTACAACCAAGATTACTCTGCCCAGCAAGGATCTCCTTCAGAGTTGACAGAGAAATTAAAACCTTTACAGACAAGCAAAAGCTAAGAGAATTCAGCACCACCAAACCAGCTCTACAACAAATGCTAAAGGAACTTCTCTAGGCAGCAAACACAAGAGAAGGAAAAGACCTACAAAACAAACCCAAAACAATTAAGAAAATGGTAATAGGAACATACGTATCGATAACTACCTTAAATGTAAATGGATTAAATGCTCCAACCAAAAGACATACACTGGCTGAAAGGATACAAAAACAAGACCCGTACATATGCTGTCTACAAGAGACCCACTTCAGACCTAGGAACACATACAGACTGAAAGTGAGGGGATGGAATAAGATATTCCATGCAAATGGAAATCAAAAGAAAGCTGGAGGGGTTCCCTGGTGGCGCAATGGTTGAGGGTCCGCCTGCCGATGCGGGTGACATGGGTTCGTGCCCCAGTCTGGGAAGGTCCCGTATGCCGCGGAGCGGCTGGGCCCGTGAGCCATGGCTGCTGAGCCTGCGCGTCTGGAGCCTGTGCTCCGCAATGGGAGAGGCCGCAACAGTGAGATGCCTGCGTACCACAAAAAAAATAAATAAAAAAAATAAAAGCTGAAGTAGTGATTCTCATATCAGACAAAATAGACTTTAAAATAAAGACTATTACAAGAGGCAAAGAAGGACACTACATAATGATCAAGGGATCAGTCAAAGAAGAAGATATAACAATTGTAAATATTTATGCACCCAACATAGGAGCACCTCAATACATAAGGAAAATGCTAACAGCCACAAAAGGGGAAATTGACAGTAACACAATAATAGTAGGGGACTTTAACACCCAACTTTTACAGATGGACAGATCATCCAAAATGAAAATAAATAAGGAAACACAAGCTTTAAATGATACTTTACACAAGATGGACTTAATTGATGTTTATAGGATATTCCATCCAAAAGCAGATTACACTTTCTTCCCAAGTGCAAATGGAACATTCTACAGGATAGATCATATCCTGGGTCACAAATCAAGCCTTGGTAAATTTAAGAAAATTGAAATCATATCAAGTATCTTTTCCGATCACAATGCTTTGAGACTAGATATCAATTACAGGAAAAAAACTGTAAAAAATACAAACAAATGGAGGCTAAATGATACACTACTAAATAACCAAGAGATTACTGAAGAAATCAAAGAGGAAATTAAAAAAAACCTAGAAACAAATGACAATGACAATGAAAACACGATGACCCAAAACCTATGGAATGCAGGAAAAGCAGTTCTAAGAGGGAAGCTTATAGCAATACAATGCTACCTCAAGAAACAAGAAACATCTAAAATAAAAAACCTAAACATACACCTGAAGCAATTAGAGAAAGAACAAGAAAAAAAAACCCAAAGTTAGCAGAAGGAAAGAAATCATAAAGTTCAGATCAGAAATAAATGAAAAAGAAATGAAGGAGGGCTTCCGTGGTGGCATAGGGGTTAAGAATCCGCCTGCCAATGCAGGGGACATGGCTTCGAGCCCTGGTCTGGGAAGATCCCACATGCCGTGGAACAACTAAGCCCGTGCGCCACAACTACTGAGCCAGCGCTCTAGAGCCCGCGAGCCACAACTACTGAAGCCCGCACACCTAGAGCCCATGCTCTGCAATGAGAAGGCACCTCAATGAGAAGCCCATGGACCACAACGAAGAATAGCCCCCACTCACCGCAACTAGAGAAGGCCTTGTGCAGCAACAAAGACCCAAGTCAGCCAAAAATAAATAAATAAATAAATTTATAAAAACAAAAAGAAATGAAGGAAAAGATAGTAAAGATCAATAAAACTAAAAGCAGGCTCTTTGAAAAGATAAACAAAATTGATAAACCATTAGCCAGACTCATCAAAAAAAAAAAAGGGAGCAGACTCAAATCAATAGAATTAGAAATGAAAAAAGGAGAAGTAACAACTGGTACTGCAGAAATACAAAGGATCATGAGAGATTACTACAAGCAATTAAATGCCAATAAAATGGACAACCTGAAAGAAATGGAGGAATTCTTAGAAAAGCACAACCTTCCAAAACTGAACCAGAAAGAAACAGAAAATATAAACAGACCAATCACAAGCACTGAAATTGAAACTGTGATTAAAAATCTTCCAACAAGGGCTTCCCTGGTGGCGCAGTGGTTGAGAGTCCACCTGCCGATGCAGGGGACGCGGGTTCGTGCCCCGGTCCGGGAAGATCCCACAAGCCGCAGAGCGGCTGGGCCCGTGAGCCATGGCCTCTGAGCCTGCGTGTCCGGAGCCTGTGCTCCGCAATGGGAGAGGCCCACGTACAGCAAAAATAAATAAATAAATAAATCTTCCAACAAACAAAAGCCCAGGACCAGATGGCTTCACAGGCGAATTCTATCAAACATTTAGAGAAGAGCTAGCACCTATCCTTCTCAAACTCTTCCAAAATATAGCAGAGGGAGGAACACTCCCAAACTCATTCTACAAGGCCACCATCACCCTGATACCAAAACCAGACAAAGATGCCACAAAAAAAGAAAACTATAGGCCAGTATCACTGATGAACATACATCCAAAAATCCTCAAGAAAATACTGGCAAACAGAATCCAACAGCACATTAAAAGGATCATACACCATGATCAAGTGGGGTTTATTCCAGGAATGCAAGGATTCTTCAGTATACGCAATTCAATCAATGTGATACACAATTTTAACAAATTGAAGGAGAAAAACCACAGGATCATCTCAAAAGATGCAGAAAAAGCTTTCGACAAAATTCAACACACATTCATGATAAAAACCCTCCAGAAAGTAGGCATAGAGGGAACTTACCTCAACATAATAAAGGCCATATATGACAAACCCACAGCTAACATCATTCTCAATGGTGAAAAACTGAGATCAGGAAGAAGGTTGCCCACTCTCACCACTATTATTCAACATAGTTTTGGAAGTTTTAGCCACAGCAATCAGAAAAGAAAAAGAAATAAAAGGAATCCAAATCAGAAAAGAAGAAGTAAAGCTGTCACTGTTTGCAGATGACATGATACTATACATAGAAAATCCTAAGACACGACCAGAAAACTACTAGAGCTAATCAATGAATTTGGTAAAGTAGCAGGATACAAAATTAATGCACAGAAATCTCTTGCATTCCTATACACTAACGATGAAAAATGTGAAAGAGAAATTGAGGAAATACTCCCATTTACCACTGCAACGAAAAGAATAAAATACCTAGGAATAAACCTACCTAAGGAGAAAAAAGACCTGTATGCAGAAAACTATGAGACACTGATGAAGGAAATTAAACATGATACAAACAGATGGAGAGATATACCATGTTCTTGGATTGGAAGAATCAACATTGTGAAAATGACTATACTACCCAAAGCCATCTACAGATTCAATGCAATCCCTATCAAACAACCAATGGCATTTTTCACAGAACTAGAACAAAAAATTTCACAATTTGTATGGAAATACAAAAGAACATGAATAGCCAAGCAATATTAAGAAAGAAAAACGGAGCTGGAGGAATCAGGCTCCCTGACTTTGGACTATAGTACAAAGCTACAGTAATCAAGACAGTATGGCACTGGCACAAAAACAGAAATATAGATCAGTGGAACAGGACAGAAAGCCCAGAGATAATCCCACGCACATATGGTCACCTTATCTTTGATAAAGGAGGCAAGAATATACAATGGAGAAAAGACAGCCTCTTCAATAAGTGATGCTGGGAAAACTGGACAGCTACATGTAAAAGAATGAAAGTAGAACACTCCCTGACACCATACATAAAAATAAACTCAAAATGGATTAAAGAGCTAAATGTAAGGCCAGACAGTATAAATCTCTTAGCATAAACAAAGGCAGAACACTCCACCACATAAAACACAGCAAGATCATTTTTGACCCACTTCCTAGAGAAATGGAAATAAAAACAAAAATCAACAAATGGGACCTAATGAAACTTAAAAGCTTTCGCACAGCAAAGGACCATAAACAAGACAAAAAGACAACCCTCAGAATGGGAGAAAATATTTGCAAATGAAGCAACTGACAAAGGATTAATCTCCAAAATATACAAGCAGCTCATGCAGCTCAATATCAAAAAAACAACCCAATCAAAAAATGGGCAGAAGACCTAAATAGACATTTCTCCAAAGAAAATATACAGATTGCCAACAAACGTGTGAAAGGATGCTCAACATCACTAATCATTAGAGAAATACAAATCAAAACTACAATGAGATATCACCTCACACTAGTCAGAATGGCCATCATCAAAAAATCTACAAACAATAAATGCTGGAGAGGGTGTGGAGAATAGGGAACCGTCTTGCACTGTTGGTGGGAATGTAAATTGATACAGCCACTATGGAGAACAGTATGGAGGTTCCTTAAAAAACTACAAATAGAACTACCATATGACCCAGCAATTCCACTACTGGGCATATACCCTGAGAAAACCATAATTCAGAAAGAGTCATGTACCACAATATTCACTGCAGCTCTATTTACAATAGCCAGGACATGGAAGCAACCTGAGTGTCCATCAACAGAAGAATGGATAAAGAAGATGTGGCACATGTATACAATGGAATATTACTCAGCCATAAAAGGAAACGAAACTGAGTTATTTGCAGTGAGGTGGATGGACCTAGAGTCTGTCATACAGAGTGAAGTAAGTCAGAAAGAAAAACAAATACCATATGCTAACACATACATATGGAATCTAAAAAAAAAAAGTTCTGAAGAACCTAGGGGCAGGACAGGAATACAGACGCTGACATAGAGAATGGACTTGAGGATATGGGGAGGGGGAAGGGTAAGCTGGGATGAAGTGAGAGAGTGGCATTGACATATATACACTACCAAATGTAAAACAGATAGCTAGTGGGAAGCAGCCGCATAGCACAGGGAGATCAGCTGGGTGCTTTGTGTCCACTTAGAGGGGTGGGAGGGAGATGCAAGAAGGAGGAGATATGGTGATGTATGTGTATGTATAGCTGATTCACTTTATTATATAGCAGAAACTAACACACTACTGTAAAGCAACTGTACTCCAATAAAGATGTTAAAAATTTTCTTTAAATATAGAAATTAAATCAAACTAAAAAGAAAAGAAATAATAAGAACTTCCCAAATCTGGGGACCGATTTCAATATTTTCAATATCCAAGTTCATGAAGGTAGTAAGTCACCCCAAAATTTCAACTCAAAACAGTCTAACTCCAAGACACATTATAAAACTGAATAAAATCAAAGAGAAGGTGGTTAACGAAGGTGGGTAAATCACAAGTCTAGTATGAAAGTTACAGACAAAAGTATTAAAAATAACTACAAAACAATAATTTGAAAATGGATATGCAGTATATATAGATGAAAAATGAAATCAAAAACAAAATATATGAGGAGATAGAAAATTGTAGAACATGAGTATGTGTTTGGAGTTATTATCAACTTAAAGTTGATTGTTGTAAATATAATACATTTTCTGTAAGCCTAATGGCAACCACAAAGCAAACACCTATTTTAGATATATAAAAAATACTAAAAAAAGAATTAAGACATACCACTATTAA
Source organism: Grampus griseus (assembly GCF_964374135.1). NCBI lineage: Eukaryota > Metazoa > Chordata > Mammalia > Artiodactyla > Delphinidae > Grampus > Grampus griseus. Next base: position 25,680,821 of record NC_139007.1, on the reverse strand, counting down.
AAAAATCATAAAGTCACCAAGGAAGAGAGTAACAGAAAAAAGAAGGAACAAAGAAATTACAAAACAGCTACAAAACAGCTACATTAAACAAATGGCAATAGTAAATACATGCCTATCAAAATTACTTTGAATGTAAATGCACTAACTTCTCCAATCAAAAGAGATAAATGGCTGAATGGATTAAAAAATAAGACCCAACTTTATGCTGCCTACAAGCAACTCATTTTAGCTTTAAGGACACACATAGGCTCCAAATGAAGGGATGGAAAATGATATTCCAAGCAAATGGAACCCAAAAGAGAGAGGGTCGCTATACTTATATCAGACAAAGTAGATTTTAAGTCAAAAACTTTAACAAGAGACAGATACATAATGATAAAGGGATCAATTCATCAAGAGAATATAACAATTATAAATATATATGTGCCCAGTATCAGAGCACCTAAATATATTTAGCAAATACTACAGAATGGGAGAAATAGACAATAATATTAGGGGACTTCAATACCCTACTTAAACTACTGGAAGATCATCCAGACAGAAAATCAGTAAAGAAACGTTGGACGTGAACTATACCTTAGATCAAATGGACCTGACAGACATGTGTAAAACATTTCACCCAACAGCAGCAGAATACATATTCTTCTCAAGTGTACCTGTAGTTTTCTCCAGGATAGATATATGTTAGGACACAAAACACGCCTTAGCAAATACAAGATTGAAATCATACCAAGTATCTTGTCCAACCACAACGGTATGAAACTAGAGATCAGTAACAGGAGGAAAACTGAAAACATAATAAATGTGTGGAAATTAAACAACCACTCCCAAACAACCAATGGGTCAAAGAAGAAATCAGAAGGGAAATAAAAAATTATCTTGAAACAAATGCAAATACAAAATACCAAAACTTATGGGATGCAGCAAAAGCAACAAACTTTTATGACAAAAACTCTCAACAAAGTGGGTATAGAGGGAACAGACCTCAACATAATAAAGGCCATATATAACATCACACTCAATGGTTAAATGTTAAAACCTTTCCTACTAAGATCAGGAACAAGACAAGGGTGCTCATTTTACCACTCCTGTTCAATACAGTACTGGAAGTTCTAGCCAGAGCAATTATGTAAGAAAAATAATAAATAAATAAGAGGTGTCCAAATTGGAGAAGAGGAAGTAAAAGTGTCTCTGTTTGCAGGTGACATCTTATACATAGAAAGCCCGAAAGATGCCACCAAAACACTGTTAACACTAAAAAGTGAATTTTTAAAAGTTGCAGGACACAGACATCAACATAAAAAAATCAGCTGTGGGGCTTCCCTGGTGGCGCAGTGGTGGAGAGTCCGCCTGCCGATGCAGGGGACACGGGTTCATGCCCTGGTCCGGGAAGATCCCACGTGCCGCAGAGTGGCTGGGCCCGTGAGCCATGGCCGCTGAGCCTGCGCATCCAGAGCCAGTGCTCTGCAACGGGAGAGGCCACAGCAGTGAGCGGCCCACGTACCGCAAAAAAAAAAATCAGCTGTGTTTCTATGTACTAACAACAAACTATCTGAAAAAAATAAAACAACCCCATTTCAACAGTATCACAAATAATAAAATACTTAGGAATAAATTTAACCAAAGAGGTTGTAGTGTAAGTGTCTGACAGTTTTTTGTTTATTTTTTGTTTTTATCATAATACAAGTGCCTAACTTAAGCTCTGATTGCTAAGGAATCCAATTCAAAGACAGCTGTCTTGACTAAACACACTGCCAGCCACATGACTAGGTAAGAGCCAGGCTTCACACCACATCCACCTCACCCCTACTGCACCAAAGTTTGCTTGTTTTAGAGATCTTTGATTCACTTAGATAACTGACTGTTGGCTGTTTGTTTTTCTCTTCTTGAACATTAATTCCTGATCTTATGCTTTAAATTCACCAGTAAAGAATGAACCCACGAAACCACAGGCCCCCACTATTGATCCCAATAAAAGCAGAGCTCCCAGGCCTGAGTGTGTGTGTTCTCTCTCTCCCCACCTGCCCTCATTCCACCTGAGGCCTCACTGTGTGGCCTCAGGTATGCCACGTACTCTCCAAGACCTGTGAGTAATAAACCCTGTAGTTTCACAGTGTCTTGATGTTAACTGCTGAGGGCATCTTGCAGTCATAATAAGAACCACAAGGGCTGGTCCAGCCATAACATTGGTTCCAAAAGGGGAAAAGTCTACGGGGAGCTTGCCTCAGGCCCAGGTAGGCACCCAACCCTGGTATTTCTAGCCAAGAGCAACACTATCAATAGGCTGGGATCAGCACAAAACAGAGGTGAAAAATCTGTGCTGAAAATTACAAGAGCTTGATCAAAGAAATTAAAGGAGTCACATGCAAGTGGAAAGCTATCCCATGTTTTATGAATTGGAATAATTAATGTTGTTAAAATGTCCATACTCAAAGCCATTTATAGATTCAATGCAATCTCTATCAAAATTCCAATGGCATTTTTTACAGAAGGGCAAAACAATCTTAAAATGTCTATGATTTTTTTGGATAGACACCAAAAGTAATCAAAACAGTTTGGTACTGGCATAAAAATAGACACATAGACCAACCGAAAAGAATCAAGAGTCCAGAAATAAACCAAAGCATATACAGTGAATGAATATTTGATAAGGGAGACAAGAATACTCAATGGGGAAAGCTTAGTCTCTTCAATAAATGGTGTTAAGAAAACTGGATATTCACAGGCAAAAGGATAAAATTCAACTCATATTTTATAACACTCACAAAATTAATGCAAAATGGATTAATGAATTAAATGTAAGACCCCAAACTATAAACCCATTAGAAGAAAACAGAAAAAGCTCTTTGACATTAGTCTTGGCAATGACTTTTTGGATATGACACCAAAAGTGTAAGCAACAAATGCAAAAATAAACAAGTAGGACTACATCAAATACGTTTTAGCACAGCAAAAGAAATCATCAATAAAAAGAAAAGGAAATCTGGGAAACAGGAGAAAATATTTGCAAACCATCTGTGGGATAAAGGGTTAATACAAATCAATAGCTCATACAACTCCGTAGTTAAAAAAAAAAAAAAATCCAGTTAAAAAATGAGAAGGATTTGAATAGACATTTTTTTCCAAGAAGATATACAAGTACATGAAACAAGTACATGAAAAGATGCCCATCACTAATCATCAAGGAAATGTAAATCAAAACCACAATGAGATATCTCACACCGTTAAAATGGCTTTCATCAAAAAAATAAGAAACAAGTGTTCCTGAAGATGTGGAGAAAAGGGAACCTTTGTGCATTGTTTGTGGGTATGTAAATTGGTGCAGCGACTACGGAAAACAGAATGGAGATCCCTCAAAACAGTAAAAATAGAACTACCATATAATTCAGCAATTTCTGGGTATTTATCCAAAGGAAACAAAATCACTATCTTAAAGAGATATTTGCACCCTCATGTCCATTGCAGTGTTATTTACAATAGACAAGACACAGAAACAACGTAAGTATTCACTGATGGATGAATAAACAAAGAAAATATGGTATACATATACAATGGAATATTGTTTAGCCATAAGAAGGAAGGAAATCCTGCCTTTTGTGACAACACAGTTGGACCTTAAGGGCATAAGCCAAGTGAAATACGTCAGAGAAGAGAAAGACAAATGCTGTATGTTCTCACTTATATATGGAATCTAAAAAAGCTGAACTCATAGAAAGAAAGCAGAATGATGGTTGCCAGGAGTTGAGGGGTGGGGGAATGTTGATCAAAGGGTACAAACTTACAGCTATAAGATGAATAAGTTCTGGAGATCTAATATAAGATGGTGACTACAGTTAACAACAGAGTATTATACACTTGAAAGTTAAGACAGTAGATCTTAAATAAATAAATAAATACAATTTTTAAAAGGGCAAAATTCCTTTAAAAAAAAAAAACTGTAGATATGGAGGAACCTATATATGCAGTCGCCCTATATGTGGAGGGCCTGTTATAAGTTTATATTTGGATTTTCAACTTCATGGAGGCTTGGCAACCCAACCGTTGCATTGTTCAAGGATCAGCAGTATATCTAAAAGAAGTACATACAACTTAAAGGGAAGGCAGGGAAGTTAAGTCAAAGGCATTGGAAAGCAAGAAAATCTTGCAAAAGCATTGACTTTAAACAAATAACAATATCAACAATGACAAAAATAATAATGACTATTTATGAAAATACATAAAATGAATGACTAAAGGGGATCATCAAAACGAAAAGTATTCTAAGATCCTAAGATTCTGCCAAATATCTGTCTTAAAATACATAAAGCAAAATTTTTTTAATTTTTTAAAACACTGAAAATAAGTGGAATGAAAAACTGGCATAGTAAAAATAGCTTAACAGATCAAGTGGGCCAGAGCATTTTAAAATTTTCCACTAAGGGCCATTAATAGCAGAATACAATTGAGCATTTTTACTTCAGTCAATATCCTTATTTGTTTAAATATAAAGGTATAGATTCCTCAACAGAAAAAGAATATTTTAGTAAAATTAATAATGTTTTGTGTTTATGCTGTGACTTTACCTACTCCATGCATATCTCTATAAGCCTCTGAGTTGTGTTTATCACAGAAAATATCCTTGCCTTCACAGCTTACAGTACAGTTTTACAGTTGCATTACTTCAAACTGTCAAGAAACATATTATTCTCAGGATAGTAAATTTAGCCTTCATATTTAGACCTCACAAAGTAACACATAAACACATGCACACGAACTATGGTATGACCTTTTGAGGTTGTCCAAAACACAAGGACATGATCTTCCGAATATTATTAAAAGAACTTTACTTCATAATCAATTTATATACAGCAAAAAAAGGATGGTTCCAAGTAGGAATTTTAGTAACAAAATTCTTTAATATGTTAAAAGAGAGAAAACTAAATTATCATCTGCAAAAATGACAAAAAGATACCAAAGAAATTGTCATCTTTAGAAAATTAAATGTAGAATGATACTTCTTCAACATGTACAGGACAAGAAGTTCTATGCTCTCCACTTACCACGCCATACTATTTGAAACTTCTTGTCAGTGTGATAAATAATAGTAGAAATAATTTGTAAAGGAAGGCATCCAGAATATGCCACTATCTACCTAAAAAAAGCAAAGGAAAAAATTAAACTTAAAAGCACTTAAAATAAAAAAATGGTATATGTTAGATGTGAAATATAAAGAAATAAAGTTTCCTTGGATACCTAATATCTAAGACGTGAGTCTCTATAGCAACCAATGTCTATAATATATAGGAATTAATTTTATAAGAAATATTTATGAAAGTTATCACAAAACTTCACGAAAGAAGAATATTTTAAAAGGTAAATAAAAGGAGAGAGATATATCAGATTTCTGGATGAAAAGATGGGATGGTATAAAGGTATCCATTTCCAAAAATTACTTGTAAACAATGAAATTCTAATCAGTATCTGAAAAAGATGTATTTCAAACTTGACAAAAATGTTTCTAAGGCTTATCTGAAATAATAGATGGTGCTGTTCTTATGCCCTATCCCTTAGAGAAGGTCATGCTTGAGAGAAGCATTTGGACTATGTTCTACATGTCCCTGAAGATATTACATCTATGGAGAGAAAATTGGTATGCTACTGTTGTTAGGTTAACTGCATATCTTGATAGATGTCCTATTCCATACTATTTTCTTACAATCCTACTAAGTAGGAAATCGTGTTTCAAAACTTAATGTACACTAAATAGATCTTGGTACTCAGAATTGCAAATAAACAGTTGACTGAGCTTCAACATCTAACTTTTTCTTTCATAAATGGGAACTAAGATAAACACTGATATTTACTGAGCACTTATAATTTTCTAGGAACTTTACATGCATTTCTTCACACCATCTTTTATGCAAACACCATGAGATAAATAAATCAGCAGTTCCATGAGAAAATTAAAGCTCAGAGAAATTCAACACCAGTTTTTCAACTATTTATTGGTGAACTTGATCAATCCCAGGACTTTTGGGCTTTAAATTCAGGCCTCTTCTTGTTGCTGTCATTTGCTTATGGTTTTATTGTTTCTTTTAACTCTTTAATCATTTTTAGTATTCTTACTTCAAATATTTTTTCTAGTTAGGTCGTTCTGCTCTTCATTCTACCTGACAATTCTCATGTTACTTTATTTGCTGTGCATTAGCAATTTTTGTCTAGTTGAAATTCTATTTATTTATTTAATTTATTATTTTCAATAGGAGGCCCTATTGTTGTGAAAACGTCACTTCAGAGATGTTTTGGGCTTGTTTATTCAGGGAATTTCAAGGGCTTCAATGATCCTGGACCGATTTCTACACTGAATTTTTGCCATGTGGTTCTCAGCCATGTGGGATATGTGCATTATCTCTCCATACCTACATGTAAGGTATGCCTGGGATTCCAATTTCCCCTCAGTGACATTTTCTCTTAAGAGACAGATACAACAAATCCCCTTACCTTTTTACAGGAAGAGGTGGGGGAGTGAGGAGTACTGAGTTTTCTGCAGGTCCTTACCCTGAAGCAGCCCTGAGGCATGCTGTCCATGCTTGTAAATCTTCACAAGCTTCAGAGCCCACTTCTCCAGCCCCTACGAAACCTTCTAGAACCCCAATCCCTTGACCATTTGGGTATCAGCCCTACCACTTTTGCACTGGTTTTGTAACTGATTTCAAGCAAATGCAGATTCACTTGTTATTATTTTTAGCTTATTTAATTTTTTTATTCTAGCACTTCCATATGTCCTCTTCTTTCTCTTTCCACATGAGCTGAGTCTTGGAACCTCATACTCTTCCCTCATTTTTTTGGCTCTATTGACTGAGAAATCTTTCTCTCTAACCTTTTTTTTTTTAATCCCGTCCACATATTTTTTCTCTTACCTCTTCCTCATTTATTGATTTCTTCTATCTTCTCCCCTTTCCCTGGGGTGCTTCCTCCTCTTTACCTATGTTCAACATCAGCCAACCCTATTCTCTGTCATTTTTTCCACTTTTCATGAAACATTATCTATTAGCTATACATTTTGTTTGGTTGTCTCTTGTTATACAAGGATAAAAGTCACAGCTGGAATATTATGCTATTTTTTGTGTGTTTCGTTGGTTTGCTCAGAACACTACAAGAAATTACAACCAAAATGGGGCTTAGGGATCAAATTATGATGAAAAAGTAATTAAGTTAATTAACTGCAACTTGGAGTTTGAATGTACAGAACTCTTTCAGGTAATTAGCACACCTACAGGCTAGGCACTATTATTTAGGGTGTAACAAAGTGTGAAGCTTAAACTGAAATCAGATAATTTATGGAAAAACTCTTTCTCAACTGTAAGTTCTAAAATAATATCAATCATTTCATTTTTAATGTTAAGATATGTCAATACAGCTTTAGAACGCAGATATTCTGTAAATGTGGCTAATTCTAATATACAAAGTTAGGTAAAAAGTACTGCGAAGATATTTTGATTTATGTAAGGATAGGGTTGCTCTATCATTTGGAGGTCACCTTTGAGCAGGACCTCAGTTTGTATAATAGAAAGAACAATAGCTCACACTTACTGTGTAGTTACCATGTGTGACTTACCTTTAATCATTCATCTCCTTCTAAAATGACCCTAAGAGATAGGTTATATTATTATTTCATCTTGCATATGAGAAACTAAGGCACAGACAGGTTAAGTAACTTGTTCAAGGTCACACAGATATTGAGGTTTGGAGTTGGGATTTGAAATTAGACAAATTGGCTTCATTCAGGGCTTTGAAGAAACATTACACTTTCAAGAACTATACTTAAAGTCTAAAGCAACCACATTATAAGAACCATGAAGTCCTTGGATAAGTGATATTAATTGAAACCTATCTTTCAGTTAAGTATATATTAATATTTTAATTATTTTATAAGTATCTATAATTTACACGAAGAGATAAAACTTGCACTTTTTTTTAAACCAAAAAGGTATTCCTTAATATATTGCCATTATGGGTGTGTGTTGTCCCAGTTGAACGTAAGCATTTTAGAAATACCATCAGAAGAGAAGCAGAGATCATTAGGATAGTCTATGAAGAGAAATTAAAGGAAAGACTCACCATAGGGCCATTTTTACCTGGCCTTGGTCCAAGAATTCATTATAGCTACGTGTGACTTTATTAAGATAAAGACAAATAGAGAGACAGAAATGAAAACAACAACCACATACAAAGGAAATTATTTTGACAATCTCTATTCTCAGGTACTAAAATAAAAATAAGATTTTTTAATATTTCATATGCAATATTTTTAATTTGTGTATTTCATGATTATTGTACTATATTTTCTTGATTACACAAACAATATGTTAATTATTCAAAGTTTGGAAAGCAAAGAAAAGAAAAAAGAAAGAAAGGCAAGAAAAAGAAACCAAGGAAGAAAGGAAAGGAGGGAGGAAGGAGAAATGGAAGGAAGGAGAGAGGATGGGAAGGATGGATGAAGGAAAGAAAGGGAAGAAAGAGAGAAAAGAGGAGGAGAGAGAAAAAGAAATAAAAAAATAAAGGAGGGAGACAAGGGGAAGATGGCAGAAGAGTAAGACACAGAGATCACCTTCCTCCCCATTGATACACCAGAAATACATCTACATGTGGAATAACTCCTAGAGAACACCTACTGAACACTGGCAGAAGACCTCAGACCACCCAAAAGGCAAGAAACTCCCCACGTACCAGGGTAGGGCAAGAGAAAAAAGAATAAATGGAGACAAAAGAATAGGGACGGGACCCACACCAGTGGGAGGGAGCTGTGAAGGAGGAAAGGTTTCCACACACTAGGAAGCCCCTTCGCGGGCAGAGACTGCGGGTGGCGGAGGGGGGAAGCTTTGGAGCCATGGAGGAGAGCACAGCAACAGGGGTGTGGAGGGCAAAGCAGAGAGATTCCCGCACAGAGGATTGGTGCCGACCGGCACTGACCAGCCAGAGACGCTTGTCTGCTCACCCAACGGGGCGGGCGGGGCTGGGAGCTGAGACTCGGGATTTGGTCGGAGCGCCGGGAGAGGACTGGGGTTGGCGGCGTGAACAAAGCCTGCAGGGGGTTAGTGCGCCACGGCTAGACGGGAGGGAGTCCGGGGAAAAGTCTGGACCTGCCGAAGAGGCAAGAGACTTTTTCTTCCCTCTTTGTTTCCTGGTGCGCGAGAAGAGGGGATTAAGAGCGCTGCTTAAAGGAGCTCCAGAGACAGATGCGAGCCACAGCTAAAAGCGCGGACCCCAGAGACGGGCATGACATGCTAAGGCTGCTGCTGCCGCCACCAAGAAGCCTGTGTGCGAGCACAGGTCACTATCCACACCCCCCTTCTGGGGAGACTGTGCAGCCCGCCACTGCCAGGGTCCTGGGATCCAGGGACAACTTCCCCGGGAGAAAGCAGCACAGCGTGCCTCAGGCTGGTGCAATGTCACAACGGCCTCTGCCGCCGCAGGCTCGCCCTGCACTCCATACCCCTCCCTCCCCTCGGCCTGAGTGAACCAGAGTCCCCAAAGCAGCTACTCCTTTAACCCCGTCCTGTCTGACTGAAGAACAGATGCCCTCTGGCGACCTACACGTAGAGGCGGGGCCAAATCCAAAGCTGAACCCCGGGAGCTGTGCAAACAAAGAAGAGAAAGGGAAATCTCTCCCAGCAGCCTCAGAAGCAGCAGATTAAAGCTCCACCATCAACTTGATGTACCCTGCATCTGTGGAATACATGAATAGACAACGAATCATCCCAAATTGAGGAGGTGGACTTTGAGAGCAAGATTTATGATTTTCTCCCCTTTTCCTCTTTTTGTGAGTGTGTATGTGTATGCTTCTGTGTGAGATTTTCTCTGTATAGCTTTGCTTCCACCATTTGTCCTAGGGCTCTATCCGTCCGTTTTTTAGTTCCTTCAAAAAAAAAGTTTTTTTCTTAATAATTATTTATTTTAATAACTATTTTATTTTATCTTACTTTATTTTATCTTCTTTCTTTCTTTCCTTCCCTCCTTTCTTCCTCCCTCCCTCCCTCCTTCCTCCCTCCCTCCCTTCCTTCCTTCCTTTCTTTCTTCTACTAATTCTTTCTTTCTACTTTTTCTCCCTTTTATTCTCAGCCGTGTGGATGAAAGCTCTTGGTGCTCCAGCCAGGAGTCAGTGCTGTGCCTCTGAGGTGGGAGAGCCAACTTCAGGACACTGGTCCACACGAGACCTCCCAGCTCCACATAATATCAAATGGCAAAAATCTCCCAGAGATCTCCATCTCAAGACCAGCATCCAGCTTCACTCAACGAAGAGCAAGCTACAGTGCTAGACACCCTATGTCAAACAACTAGCAAGACAGGAACACAACCCCACCCATTAGCAGAGAGGCTGCCTGAAATCATAAGGCCACAGACACCCCAAAACACACAACCAGACGTGGACCTGCCCACCAGAAAGACAAGATCCAGCCTCATCCACCAGAACACAGGCACTAGTCCCCTACACCAGGAAGCCTAAACAACCCACTGAACCAACTTTAGCCACTGGGGACAGACATGAAAAACAACGGGAACTACGAACCTGCAGCTTGCAAAATGGAGACCCCCAAATACAGTAAGATAAGCAAAATGAGAAGACTGAAAAACACACAGCAGATGAAGGAGCAAGATAAAAACCCACCAGACCTAACAAATGAAGAGGAAATAGACAGTGTACCTGAAAAAGAATTCAGAATAATGATAGTAAAGATGATCCAAAATCTTGGAAATAGAATAGACAAAATGCAAGAAACATTTAACAAGGACCTAGAAGAACTAAAGATGAAACAAGCAATGATGAACAACACAATAAATGAAATTAAAAATACTCTAGATGGGATCAATAGCAGAATAACTGAGGCAGAAGAATGGATAAGTGACCTGGAAGATAAAATAGTGGAAATAACTACTGCAGAGCAGAATAAAGAAAAAAGAATGAAAAGAACTGAGGACAGTCTCAGAGACCTCTGGGACAACATTAAACACACCAACATTCGAATTATAGGGGTTCCAGAAGAAGAAGAGAAAAAGAAAGGGACTGAGAAAATATTTGAAGAGATTATAGTTGAAAACTTCCCTAATATGGGAAGGGAAATAGTTAATCAAGTCCAGGAAGCACAGAGATTCCCATACAGGATAAATCCAAGGAGAAAGACGCCAAGACACATATTAATCAAACTGTCAAAAATTAAATACAAAGAAAACATATTAAAAGCAGCAAGGGAAAAACAACAAATAAAACACAAGGGAATCCCCATAAGGTTAACAGCTGATCTTTCAGCAGAAACTCTGCAAGCAAGAAGGGACTGGCAGGACATACTTAAAGTGATGAAGCAGAAAAACCTGCAACCAAGATTACTCTACCCAGCAAGAATCTCATTCAGATTTGATGGAGAAATTAAAACCTTTACAGACAAGCAAAAGCTGAGAGTTCAGCACCACCAAACCAGCTTTACAACAAATGCTAAAGGAAATTCTTTAGGCAAGAAACACCAGAGAAGGAAGAGACCTACAATAACAAACCCAAAACAATTAAGAAAATGGGAATAGGAACATACATGTCGATAATTACCTTAAATGTAAATGGACTAAATGCTCCCATCAAAAGACACAGATTGGCTGAATGGATACAAAAACAAGACCCTTATATATGCTGTCTACAAGAGACCCACTTCAGACCTAGAGACACATACAGACTGAAAGTAAGGGGATGGAAAAAGATATTCCATGCAAATGGAAACCAAAAGAAAGCTGCAGTAGCAATTCTCATATCAGACAAAATAGACTTTAAAATAAAGACTATTACAAGAGGCAAAGAAGGACACTACATAATGATCAAGGGATCAGTCAAAGAAGAAGATATAACAATTGTAAATATTTATGCACCCAACATAGGAGCACCTCAATACATAGGCAAATACTAACAGCCATAAAAGGGGAAATCAACAGTAACACATTCATAGTAGGGGATGTTAACACCCCACTTTCACCAATGGACAGATCATCCAAAATGAAAATAAATAAGGAAACACAAGCTTTAAATGAAACATTAAAGAAGATGGACTTAATTGATATTTATAGGACATTCCATCCCAAAACAACAGAATACGCATTATTCTCAAGTGCTCATGGAACATTCTCCAGGATAGATCATATCTTGGGTCACAAATCAAGCCTCGGTAAATTTAAGAAAATTGAAATTGTATCAAGTATCTTTTCCAACCACAATGCTATGAGACATCAATTACAGGAAAAGATCTGTAAAAAATACAAACACATGGAGGATATACAACACACTACTTAACAACGAAGTGATCACTGAAGAAATCAAAAAATACCTAGAAACAAATGACAATGGAGACACAACGACCCAAAACCTATGGGATGCAGCAAAAGCCGTTCTAAGAGGGAAGTTTATAGCAATACAATCCTACCTTAACAAACAGGAAACATCTCAAATAAACAACCTAACCTTGCACCTAAAGCAGTTAGAGAAAAAGAACAAAAAAAACCCAAAGTTAGCAGAAGGAAAGAAATCAAAAAGATCAGATCAGAAATAAATGAAAAAGAAATGAAGGAAACAAGAGCAAAGATCAATAAAACTAAAAGCTGGTTCTTTGAGAAGATAAACAAAATTGATAAACCATTAGCCAGACTCATCAAGAAAAGAAGGGAGAAGACTCAAATCAATAGAATTAGAAATGAAAAAGGAGAACTTTTCAACGGACACTGCAGAAATACAAAAGATCATGAGAGATTACTACAAGCAACTCTATGCCAATAAAATGGACAACCTGGAAGAAAGGGACAAATTCTTGGAAATGCACAACCTGCCAAGACTGAATCAGGAAGAAATAGAAATTATGAACAGACCAATCACAAGCACTGAAATTGAAACTGTGATTAAAAATCTTACAACGAACAAAAGCCCAGGACCAGATGGCTTCACAGGCGAATTCTATCAAACATTTAGAGAAGAGCTAACACCTATCCTTTTCAAACTCTTCCAAAATACAGCAGAGGGAGGAACACTCCCAAACTCATTCTACAAGACCACCATCACCTTGATACCAAAACCAGAGAAGCATGTCACAAAGAAAGAAAACTACAGGCCAATATCACTGATGAACATAGATGCAAAAATCCTCAACAAAATACTAGCAAACAGAACCAACAGCACATTAAAAGGATCATACACCATGATCAAGTGGGGTTTATTCCATGAAAGCAAGGATTTTTCAATATACGCAACTCAATCAATGTGATACACCATATTAACAACCTGAAGGAGAAAAACCATATGATCATCTCAACAGATGCAGAGAAAGCTTTCGACAAAATTCAACACCCATTTATGATAAAAACCCTGCCGAAAGTAGGCACTGAGGGAACTTTCCTCAACATAATAAAGGCCATATATGACAAACCCACAGACAACATCGTCCTCAATGGTGAAAAACTGAAAGCATTTCCACTAAGATCAGGAACAAGACAAGGTTGCCCATTCTCAACACTCTTATTCAACATAGTTTTGGAAGTTTTAGCCACAGCAATCAGAGAAGAAAAGGAAATAAAAGGAATCCAAATCAGAAAAGAAGAAGTAAAGCTGTCACTGTTTGCAGATGACATGACACTATACATAGAGAATCCTAAAGATGCTACCAGAAAACTACTAGAGCTAATCAATGAATTTGGTGAAGTAGCAGGATACAAAATTAATGCACAGATATCTCTGGCATTCCTATACACTAATGATGAAAAATCTGAAAGTGAAATCAAGAAAACACTCCCATTTACCATTGCAACAAAAAGAATAAAATATCTAGGAATAAACCTGCCTAAGGAGAAAAAAGACCTGAAAGCAGAAAATTATAAGACACTGATGAAAGAAATTAAAGATGATACAAATAGATGGAGAGATATACCATGTTCTTGGATTCAAAGAATCAACATTGTGAAAATGACTCTACTACCCAAAACAATCTACAGATTCAATGCAATCCCTATCAAACTACCGTTGGCATTTTTCTCAGAACTAGAACAAAAAAATCCACAATTTGTATGGAAACACAAAAGACCCCGAATGGCCAAAGCAATCTTGAGAACGAAAAACGGAGCTGAAGGAATCAGGCTCCCTGACTTCAGACTATACTACAAAGCTACAGTAATCAAGACAGTATGGTACTGGCACAAAAACAGAAAGATAGATCAATGGAACAGGATAGAAAGCCCAGAGATAAACCCACACACATATGGTCACCTTATGTTTGGTAAAGGAGGCAGGAATGTACAGTGGAGAAAGGAAAGCCTCTTCAATAAGTGGTGCTGGGAAAACTGGACAGGTACATGTAAAAGTATGAGATTTGATCACTCCCTAACACCATACACAAAAATAAGCTCAAAATGGATTAAAGACCTAAATGTAAGGCCAGAAACTATCAAACTCTTAGAGGAAAACATAGGCAGAACACTCTATGACATAAATCACAGCAAGATCCTTTTTGACCCACCTCCTAGAGAAATGGAAATAAAATGAAAAATAAACAAACGGGACCTAATGAAACTTCAAAGCTTTTGCACAGCAAAGGAAACCATAAACAAGACCAAAAGACAACCCTCAGAATGGTGGAAAACATTTGCAAATGAAGCAACTGACAAAGGATTAATCTCCAAAACTTACAAGCAGCTCATGCAGCTCAGTAACCAAAAACCAACCCAATCCAAAAATGGGCATAAGACCTAAACAGACATTTCTCCAAAGAAGATATACAGAATGCCAACAAACACATGAAATAATGCTCAACATCATTTATCATTAGAGAAATGCAAATCAAAACCACAATGAGATATCATCTCACACCAGTCAGAATGGCCATCATCAAAAAATGTAGAAACAATAAATGCTGGAGAGGGTGTGGAGAAAAGTGAACACTCTTGCACTGCTGGTGGGAATGTGAATTGGTACAGCCACTATGGAGAACAGTATGGAGGTTCCTTAAAAAACTACAAATAGAACTACCATATGACCCAGCAATTCCACTACTGGGCATATACCCTGAGAAAACCATAATTCAGAAAGAGTCATGTACCAAAATGTTCACTGCAGCTCTATTTACAATAGCCCGGAGATGGAAACAACCTAAGTGTCCATCATTGGATGAATGGATAAAGAAGATGTGGCACATATATACAGTGGAATATTACTCAGCCATAAAAAGAAACGAAATTGAGCTATTTGTAATGAGGTGGATGGACCTAGAGTCTGTCACACAGAGTGAAGTAAGTCAGAAAGAGAAAGACAAATACCATATGCTAACACATATATATGGAATTTAAGAAAAAATAATGTCATGAAGAACCTAGGGGTAAGACAGGAATAAAGACACAGACCTACTAGAGAATGGACTTTAGGATACTGGGAAGGGGAAGGGTAAGCTGTGACAAAGCGAGAGAGTGGCATGGACATATATACACTACCAAACGTAAAACAGATAGCTAGTGGGAAGCAGCCCCATAGCACAGGGAGATCAGCTCGGTGCCTTGTGACCACCTCGAGGGGTGGGATAGGGAGGGTGGGAGGGAGGGAGACGCAAGAGGGAAGAGATATGGGAACATATGTATATGTATAACTGATTCACTTTGTTATAAGTTACTGTACCACAGTTACTGTACAAATTCACATTCCCACCAACAGTGCACCAATGTTCCCTTTCTCCACAACCTCACCAACATTTGTTATTTCTTATCTTTTTGATAACAGCCATCTGACAGGTGTGAGGTGATACATCACTGTCGTTTTGACTTGTACTTCCCTGATGATTAGTGATACTGAGCATCATTTCACCTGCCTGTGGGTCATCTATGTCTTCTTTAGAAAAATGTCTATTCAAGTCTTCTGCCCATATTTTGATTGGATTTTGGGAGGCTACTGAGTTCTTTACATATTTTGATAGTAACCCTTATCAGATACATCATTTGCAAATATCTTCTCACATGTATTAGGCTGGCTTTTCTTTTCGTTGATGGTATGGTTTCCTTTGCTGTGCAAAAGCTTTTTAATTTGATGTACTGCCATTTGCTTATTTTTCCTTTTGTTGCTCTTGCCTCAAGGGACAGATCCAGAAAAATACTGCAAAGACCAATACCAAAGAGCAAACTATGTATGTTTTCTCCTAGTTTTATGGATTCAGGTCTTATACTCAAGTGTTTAATTCATTTAGAGTTTATTTTTGTATATGATGTAGGAAATTGGTCTAGTTTCATTCTTCTGTGCAGTTGTCCAGTTTTCAGAACACCATTTATTGAAGAGACTATCTTTTCCCTATTGATATTCTTGCCTCCTTTGCCAAAGATTAATTGACTGTACAAGCACAGACTTATTTGTAGCCTCTCTATTCTGTTCCATTGATCTATGTGCCTGTTTTTGTGCCAGTACCATACTGTTTTGGGCATGATACCTCCAGCTTTCTTCTTTCTCAAGATTGCTTTTGGCTTTTTCGGGTCTTTTGTGTTTCCATACAAATTTTAGGATTGTTTATTCTTGTTCTCTGAAAAATTCCATGGGTATTTTGATCAGGATTTCATTGAATACGTAGATTGCTTTAGGCAGCATGGACATTTTAACAATATTAATTCTTCCATCCATGAACACAGTACATCTTTTCATTTGTTTGTGTCATCTTCAATTTCCTTTATCGATGTCTTATAGTTTTGAGAGTAGGGTTTTTTCACCTCCTTGGTTAAATTTATTCCTAGGTATTTTATTCTTTTTGGTGTAATTGTAAATGGGATTTTCTTAATTTTGCTTTCTGATACTTTGTTGTTAATGTACAGAAATAGAACAGACTTATGTATATTAACTTTGTATGCTGCAACTTTACTGAATTCATTTAGTTGTTCTCATACTTTTTTGGTAGCATCTTTAATATTTTCTAAATATCTTGTCATGACATTTACAAAGAGTGACAGTTTACTTCTTCCTTCCCAATTTGGATTCCTTTTTTTTTTTCTTGTCTGATTGCTGTGGCTAGGATTTTCAATAACATTGAATACAAATTGTGAGAGTGGGCATCCTTGATGTGTTCCTGATCTTAGAGGGATAGCTTTCAATTTTTCACCACTGAGGATGATGTTATCTGTGAATTTGTCACATATGGCTTTTATGTTGACATATGTTCCCTCTATATCCACTTTGCTGAGAGTTTTTATCATAAATTTATGTTGAATTTTGTCAGATCTTTTTTCTGCATCTATTCAGATGATCATATGTTTTTTATCCTTTGTTTTGTTAATGTGATGTATCAGGCTGATTGATTTGCAGATACTGAACCATTCTCCCATTCCTGGAATAAATTGCACTAGTTCATGATTTATTATACTCTTAATTTATTGTTGAATTTATTTTGCTAATATAACCACAATCTGTTGAGGATATTTGCTAATGTAACCACAATTTGCTGAGGATATTTGTATCTAAGTTCATCAGGGATATTGGCCTGGATTTTTTTTTTTTTTTTTTTTTTTAAAATAACCCTACAGTATCTTTATCTAGTTTTGATATCAATCAGGGTAATGCTGGTCTGAGAAAATGAGTTTGGAAGTGTTCCTTCCTCTTCAACTGTTTTAGAATAATTTGAGAAAAATAGGTATTAACTCTTCTTTAAATGTTTGGTAGAAATCACCTGTGAAGCCATCTGGACCTGAACTTTTATATGTTGGAAGCTTTTTTGATTATTGATTCAATTTCATTACTAGTAATCAGTCTGTTCATATTTTCTGTTTCTTTATGATTCAGTCTTGAAAGAGTGTTATCCATTTATTCTAGGTTGTCAAATTTGTTGGCATATAATTGTCCACAGCAGTCTCTAATGATTATTTCTATTTCTGTGGTATGGGTTATAATTTCTCCTCTTTCATTTCTGATTTTATTTACTTGTGTCTTTTTTCTTGGTGAGTCTGACTAAACTTTCATCTAGTCTATATTTTCAAAGAACTAGCTTAGTATTATTGATCTTTTTCTATTTTTTAGTATCTATTTCATTTATTTCTGCTCTGATTTCTATTATTTCCTTGAGTCTAATAACTTTAGGCTTTATTCTTTTTCTATTTCCTTTAGGTGGGTAGTTTATTTTGAATTTTTCTTGTTTCTTGAGGTAAGGCTGTTCACTATGAAATTCCCTCTTATAATTGCATTTGCTTCATTCCATTGATTTTTTAAAGTTCTGTTTCCATTTTCATTTGTCTCAAGGTATTTTTAAATTTTCTCTTAGATTCTTCCTCTTTGATTACTGAATATGTGATTATTGACAGGTACATATGTGCTGCCATTTTATTGTTTTCTGGTTGTTTATGTAGTTCTTCTCCTTTTCTTTCTTCTTCTGTTAGTCTCTTCCCTTGTGGTTTTATGACTTTTTTAACGTTATGCTTGGTTCCTTTCTCTTTTTTGTGTGTATATTTATTATGTTTTTGGTTTGTGGTTACCATAAGGTTCATGAATATTGACCTATATACATGTGGTTTATTTAGGGCTGCTAATCATAAGTTTGAATGCATTCTAAAAGCACTATATTTCTATTCACTCCCTCCCACACTTTACATTTTTGACATGATATTTTACATCTTTTCATTTTGTGTATTCCTTAATTGTAGTTACTGTCAATTTTATGACTTTTGTCTTTTAATCTTCATACCAAATTTGTAAGTGGTTGATCCACTGCCTTTACTATATATTTAACTTTACCAATGAGATTTTTTTTTCTTTCACAGATTTTCTTATTTCTATTTATGGCCTTTTCCTTTCTGCTTAAAGAAGACCCTTAAACCTTTCTTGCACAGCTGGTATAGTGGTGATGAACCCTTTAGTTTTTGGGTTTCTGGGAAACTCTATCTCTTCTCAATTTTGAACGATAATCTTGAAAGGTAGGATATTTTTGGTTGTAAGTCTTTTTTTCCTTCAGTGTTTTAAACACATCATGGCACTCCCTTCTGGCCTGCAGGGTTTCTGCTGAAAATCAGCTGATAATCTTATGAGAGTTTCCTCGCATGTGATTTGTTTTTCTCCTGCTGCCTTAAAATTCCTTATCTTTAAACTTTGTCATTTTAATTATAATATGTCTTGGTGTGGGTCTCTTTGGGTTCATCTTGTTTGGGACTCTCCATGATTCCCTAGGTTAGGGAAGCTTTCAGCCCTTATTTCTTCAAGTTTTCTGTTCCTTTCTCTCTCTTCTCCTTCTGGGACCCCCATAATGTAAATGTTAGTATGTCTGATGTTATCCCAAAAAGGTCCCTTATACTACCATAATTAATTTTTTTTCTATTTCTGTTCTAATTGTGTGCTTGCCACTACTCTGTCTTCCAGATCACTGATCCATTCTTCTGAATCATCTGTCCTGCTGTTGATTCCCTCTAGTGTATTTTTCATTTCAGTTATATTCTTCAACTCTGATTGGTTCTTTCTTATATTTTCTAACTGTTGAAGTTCTCACCACGTTCCTCCATTCTTCTCTCAAGTTTGGTGAGCACCTTTATGATCATTATTTTAAGCTCTTTATCGCTCAAGTTTGGTGAGCACCTTTATGATCATTATTTTAAGCTCTTTATCAGGTAAATTTCTTCATTTCATTAAGTTTTTTCCCTCCTTGTAATTTTGCCTTGTTCTTTAATTTGGAACATATTTCTGTTTCCACATTTTGTTTGACTTTCTGCATTTGTTTCAGTGAATTTGGTGAAATGGCTACCTCTCCCAGTCTTGAAGGCATGGTCTTGTGCAGGAGCATCCTCTGTGAGTATTGCATGTGCCAGGCAGGTTTGGCAGGCAGGCTGGAGTGGGTGTGGATGAGGGGAATCCTGGGGTGCACTGTGTTGGGGCCACATTGGCAGAATGGATGGAGCTGGAGAAGATTAAGGCAGTGGGAGTGGAAGGGGGAAGTTCCAGATGCACTGGGCTGGAGCTGCCTCATCAGGACAGGTAGAGCTAAAAGCAAGTGCAGCCAGGGGGATCTGGGGCATGCCATGGCCAGGCTGTCTCGGTGGGATGGCTGGAGCTGGAGTAGGTGTTCTGGAACACCTTAAGGGCATGGCTTATTGTTGGCATGGCCAGGGACATGCTGGGATGGCCTTGGCAAGCTGGTTGGAGCACGTGGACTGGGTTCCTACCTGCACTATCAAAGTGTAGGGGGAAGGCAATAAAAATGGTGTTCTCAGGTGCTTCTGACCCTGGAGAGAGTTCTAGCAATTCCTTGCTTGTTCAGCAATACTCTAGGATTAGTAAATTTCCTATACATACAATCTAGGTGCCCCTTAAACCACTGGGTTGTTTCTTTTTTTCTGCTATGCCTCAGGCCAGCCAAGTCTGCACAAAGGTCCCTTAGTGACATCCCTCCTTTCTGCCGGTCAACAGGTCAGGAGTGGTCACTTATCTCTGTCTCTCCTACTTATCTCTGTAGTCACTCTGTTTTTTTGTTGTGCAGGAGCTGTTCAGTCAGCCCTCCGATCTTCCTCAGTAGGAATTGCTCTATATGCAGATGTAGATTCAGTGTGTCTACGGGAGGAGGTGAATTCAGGGTCTTCCTATGCTGCCATCTTGGACTCACCCAGGAGAAACACTTTAAAATTACAAAGTTTTCTATTAACAATGTTATGAGAATTTAAACACTCTATAAATATTATAGGCAAACTCAAATTTTCCTTTCACTGGAGATATTCAAATTGAAAATTAACAATTATTTATGAGGAATATTCTAGAGAAATATACTAATACTATTTGAGGAATCTACAGTAACTACTGTCCAAGAATATAATTAAATAATGTTGGCACTGGAGTGGGTCTTATGTAATCTAGTCTACTTAAATCACTCTATAAATGAACAACTGAGACTATGAAATTTTGTAGCCCCAAGGTTGGTTAGTGACAGGACCAGAGCAGAAACACCCTTTAATGAATGCTCCACAAACCTAGAACAGATTACAACACCTACAATGAACAGAGGAACATACTAGTTCACAAGCAGAAACACTGGATAATATTAGTGCTTAATGTCAAAAGCTTTTCTGACAGGCTAAAGCTATAAAGTTTGCCAGAGCACTCTGTTCTGATGTGGGGAAATAGCCTAAGCTGGCATTTTTCCCACTCAGGCTAATAAATATTTATATAGTGTTTAAATGTAAAAATAATATAAAACAAAACAAAAACATGTAGAAAACAGAAGAAAAATCACTGACAGCCCCGCTCAAATACAACTATTTTGGTACTATGGTTTATCTAATTCCAATATTTATTACTTTTGAATATGTTTTATGTGGCTTATATACACATACTTTCCATACGTAAAATTCTGCACCTTTATTTTTACTTTTCCTCCTATATATTATCACACACTCTTAAATAGTTTTCTACATTTCCTTTAAAGGAGTTATCAAAGAACAATTTTAAGAAAATACCTTAATGAAGTGATTTTTAAAAGAAGTAGCAGAATACAATTCCATTTTTTCTCATATTATAGCAATGTTCATGTTGTACAATCACCATATGTAACTTGAGAAGATTCTCTAACCAGTTGGGATGAAAGGCTATGTCTTTCCTCCACAGTCATTCTCATCTGTGAATAATTTAAGGCAGAGCAGATTTGTGACTATACTCCCACCAATATCTTAGCCATATTATCACAAGTTCTTTTCATAGGTAATACTCCTCTTCAGAGTGATAGTAATGCTTTTCCTCTCCAGAGGGATACATATGGTGCATTACTCCCCCCCCCAATAAATATTGCGAATGAATGCAAAATATGTTATGTAAACTTGTATGTGCATTTAAAGCCCATATAAGATTCACATATTTTCCTGTTTGGGAAACAAATATCTTTTTTTTTTTCAGAGGTGAGCCTGCATTTTTGCCAGAATGTTATCTTTTAAAATTTAATCCCTTGTGATAATTGAGCAAGAAATGTCAGGAAATTGTTATTCTGGCGAAAATGAGCACATGAACTATATGAAGGGCCGTAAGAGTTCAAAATAACCGAAAGAGCATTCAGGTTAAAGTTAGAGAAAGGAAGAAGATGATACAGAAGAATATTTTTATTTTTAATAGTATTTTTAAGCATACTGGAATACCAACACTAACTGTGG
The DNA here is from genome assembly GCF_964374135.1 of Grampus griseus. NCBI lineage: Eukaryota > Metazoa > Chordata > Mammalia > Artiodactyla > Delphinidae > Grampus > Grampus griseus. The sequence goes on along the minus strand of NC_139007.1, from coordinate 25,658,693 downwards.
ACAAAAATATCCAATCAATCATCCTTTATTAAACATTAACATACATTAACTATGTGTGTGACAATGACCAAAGCACTTCTCTTACTCTGAGTTCACCCATCAGTGCACTAAATGATACAGCTTCTAAGATTCCTTCCTGTTCTTCAAATCTCACTGCTACCTCCAACAATATATATTAAAACCACAAGATTACCTTAGTGGGAATACAAACGATTATTAAACATTGTCCCTGCTGTCAGTGGGCCTAAATCTATAGTAGTGAAACATAGCTAAATCAGGGATTATAAATAACAATAATACATAAATTAAACATTTTACTTTAACTTAACATATACAAATGATCACTCATTCATCAACCTTTTCAGGTAAGAACTTTTAAAAATATGGGTCTCATGATTGGAATATATTCTTTATAATTTCTAGTCTCTGTTTCTTTGAAGTAGAGTGAAGTAGAGTGACGATCTATGTGTAAAAAACCTTCTAGTATTGCTTTTCTTTTTCTAATCAGTTATTTTGGTCATACTTATATATGGTCTTACTTATATATAAACTTAAGGATATTTTCCTCTGGTGAACAAATATTGAGTCTTTCCAAAGCACTGGACTTAGTTTGCAGAGTCCAACTCTTGTCACACTTATTAAATAATTACATATATATGTAATTGACATGATATGATATACACATCATATATGTAATTATATATGACTACAATTTTATATGTAAAATATAAATATGTAATATTTATGTAATATAAATTATATATGCAATATGTAATTATACATAATTACAATTTTAGTTATAACTGTTATAAGCATGTTTGAGAACAAATTCAATTCTTGTTAAGCATACGAGCACCTCATGGGAGCCAAAGTGCACAGGTGCACTAGAGAGAGGCCTACAAGCAATGAATATTCACTATGCCTTGGACAGCAGTCAGTGTCATTTGTAGATGGGTTGTGAGCACCCGTTAATACAGCAGTTATACTCAATGGAGACTGGGTAAGAAAACTTCTCCTCTATTTGGGGACAACAAATAAGCATATAGAGAAGTGTGTAAAAATATGGTACGAATTACTATAGAACAATGTAGTGAATACATAAATATATATAATCCAACGTCTAACAAATGAATGGAAAGTATATGAGTCCAGAAAGAACTTTTCAGGGTAAAAAGTGTTAGGAGGTAACAGTTGTTTTCCACTCCTGTTCTCTCTCTGCCTCTTTAATCTTCCCATCCCAGAGGAATGCAATGCCTTTTCTCATTGGAAAATTTAAGGTTAACATTTCCCTTCTTCTCTTTCAGGAATGACCTGCTCATCTGGAGTGGGCTTGCTCTCTTAAGACTAGGCTCTGCCCCAGGTTATAGAGGGACCTTGCCCCAGCCCACAGCTGCCAATGGTTTGGAATTTGATATTAAGAAGCACACTTGCCTACAGACATAAGCCACATTTTTCAACCCAGACTTTATCAGTAATAAAGGTGATATTTTGGCTCCCATCTGCTTGTTATTATCTATTTTTTTTCACTGGGTTCAGAACGTAAATGAAGAAGATAGTTCTAGAGAGTGGCTGGGCCCTTCAAAGAACCCAGCAAGAAGATCAAAGAAGGCTTGAGGAAAGGTGTGGAACTTCAGGTGGAGACAGAAATGGAGAGTCCCCAGAACTCACGTTTCACTGAAAATGCCTTTTAATGGGTCTGTCATTCCCAGCTCTCCGCTAATAACTCTTTCCACTCCACTACGAGAATCATCTTTCCTAGAAATGTGCTTGTGATTAAATATCTCAATTACTTCCTTAGCATAACATTCAAGGCCTGTTATTATTAGGGTGACCATTTATCCTGTGTTGCTTAGGGAAGTCCCAGTTTGTTGTTTTGGTGTCATTATTTATAGCACCCCCTTTTACTCTTAAAAGTGTTCCAGTTTCAAAGTTTTATTGTAGCCGTATTTATGATGTACCTGTTACCTAGCCTTTCAGTCTCTTTTCCTACTTCTAACTTGCAATTCTAGCTCTACCCAATATAACCCACTCAGCAATTCCAAATAATGCACGCATGTTGTCTCCTATGGCTCTTTGTCACAGCTGCCCCTTTTCTACGGAATGCCTTTCTTTCCTCCCTCATTTGGTAAAATCCTACTTATTCTTCATGGTCCAGATCCAAGGTCACTGTTTCTATCAAGTCTTCCATGACCCCTCTCTGCTCATCCAAACTCACACTTAGTCTGTGTCTGCCACTGGAATGAAATGTACTTTGAGGCACTAAGGCACCAGTATATTTTGATCGATGTATACAATTTAATTTTTGCTAAAACGGAATATAGAGAATGTTAAACAGTGTCTAAAGAGTGAACACTGCACTGAGAATCCTTTACTGTGGTTCAGAGCTGGGCATAAGACATGCTCTTTAAGAGTCAAGCAGAGTTTAATGTTAAGCAGGTGACAGAGAATAAGCACAGGTCAAGCGGGACGTGTGAGAACTCTCCCTGGTGAGTATATTACTGTGCTTGTTTAGATGGGCAGTAAACAGTCCAGCTCCAACAGTGGCCTGTGCTAGAGAACAGTGGATTATTTTTATAGACACTGGGAGACATTGTTATGCTGTCGCAGTGATTGCATTTTCATTATTGCTAACCTGTTTAGTGTTCTTTTGAGACTTTTAACCACTTCAAGTGTACTGTCAAAAATTCTGGTACTCAGAACTGTGCTGTGATGACAAAAAAACTGGAGAGCTACTGGTAGTGTAACTAAGAGCATAGGTGTTTTGAATAAAGAAGACCTGGGGATACATTCTGCACCCTCTAAATGTGACTTTAGACAAATTATTGAAACTCTCTAAACGAAGTTTCTTCATCATTAAAAGAGGGACAACCATATGATCCAGCAATCCCACTCCTGGGCATATATCCAGAGAAAACCATAATTCGGAAAGATACATACACCCCAATGTTCATTGCAGCACTGTTTACAATAGCCAGGACATGGAAGCAACCGAAATATCCATCGATGGAGGAATGGATAAAGAAGATGTGGTACATATACACAATGGAATGTTCTGCCATAAAAACGAATGAAATAATGTCATTTGCAGAAACATGGATGGACCTAGAGATTGTCATACTGGGTGAAGTCAGACACAGAAAGACAAATATCATATGATATCGCTTTTATGTAGACTCTAAACAAATGGCACAAATGAACTTATTTACAAAACAGTAACAGAGTCACAGATGTAGAAAACAAACTTACAGTTATCAATGGGGAAAGAGGGGATGGATAAATTGGGAGATTGGGATTGACATATACACACTACTATATATAAAATAGATAACTAATAAGAACCTGCTGTATAGCACGGGGAACTCTACTCAATATTCTGTAACGACCTAAATGGGAAAATAATCTAAAAGAGTGGATATATGTATATGGATAACTGATTAACTTTGCTGTACACCTGAAACTAACACAACATTGTAAATCAACTATACTCCAATATAAATTAATAAAAAAATAAAAATAAAAAAATAAAAGAGGGACAAAAATACCTATCCTATAAGGTTTGTTAGGTCAGTTACATAAAATCATGCTTGTAAAGGGCATTTAGATTAAGTACTCAGTAAATGTTAGCCACTCCTACCTAGAACATATTTGTGTACTCATGTAAGTTGTGTCATGATACCATGGGAACTAATCAACTGATGCAACTTTGTGTTTGTGGGGAAAAGTGTGCAGAAGAAAACTAACATGTTTGGTATATGTCTCCCCTAAACAGCTTTGCAGTCAAAACAGACTCTGATCCACCAGCCCCAGTTTTCATAATTTGGCTCAAGCAGGTTGGTCACCGAGGGACTGAGAGAGAAACCAGGTCCTCCTTCAGTGTACTTCCCTGGGGATAGTTTTCAAACTTGAATACCTTTTACATCATTGCTTTCTCTCCCTCTCTCCCTGTCTTTTTTTCTTTTAAGAAACCCAAGTGTTTACCTGGCAAGGCTCTTTTTCAACCATTTTCCTAACAAAGGCCTCTATATCTTCTGAGTCATAACATGATAGAAAATAATTTCCTGTCTTCTCCCCTCCTCTATTCCTAAACCAAGTACACAACATAGTGAAGGTTTTATTAAAATGCTATTGTTATTAACGACGACAAAAAGAATAGAGGACCTTATTTCTAATGCCCTCCTCGTCACTATACTCTATGAAAAATAAAAATCAAGAATAATGTCCCTCTGTAAGGACTAATGGTAGATTTGGGTGGACAAACAACAGAAATATATCCCGTCCATTTTTGAGAGGAAAATCATTCTGAGAATATCTGAGCATTTCTTCTACGCTAAGGTTGAGAGTCAGTGCCTGGGAGGGTCTCTGGGTAAAGTGCAGAGGAAAGGAGGGAGGTAACAATGGAGAGACAGCAGCTGTACTGACCAGCAGTAGTAGCAGAAGGTTAATGGAAGATCAAGTTTAGAGAGTTATTTCTCTTTCTTCTATTCTATTGTTCTTGCCCAGATCAATGTTAATCTTGCCTCACAAAATGTTCCTCCATTTTTCTCATGATAGAATAGAGATAATATCATCATAGAGTTGTTATGAGAAGTAAACATGATAATAGATGCAAAACACTAAATGCATTGCCCATGAACAAACTCAATGGTGTTAGTCATCATTATTATCATTAATTTTTATTATTGTCCTTATCATAGAGTGACACTAAGGTAGAATGAAATACTGGATACACTCTACTAACAGGAAAGGGAGGTCTCATATCATTGAACACAGGGATATATATGTTCAGTGTTTGTTTGATTTCAGCCTGGGAGTCAAAAACACATGGGCTGTAACATGGTAAGAGGGCAAAAAGAATAATTGCGCTAGGGTGGAAGTGGAATCAGAGTAAGACGGAAAGCAAGATTGTGCAGAATACCAGGCACAGTGGAAGCTTCATGGAGATGACCCTGGAAATGGGCACAGATAATTAAGACAATTCTAAGTGCCAAGCTCCTAAGATTGAAGGGTGTAAGAGAAAATGGTTCTTCAGTGACAGGAATGTGGTGGCAAAGCAGTAACATCAGTGCAAAGCAAAGACAGTGAACTTAACAGAAGAGATTCAGGTCATCCTAGGAGACTTCAGAAAATTGAAGGAGATTGTGAGCGAAAAAGTATTCAGAGTCCAGTCCATGGGAAATGAATCAAGTTAAAATAAGAGAGAAGTATAACCTCAGTCAAAAGAGGCTAAGACATCAATATTCTTTAGGAACCTATGTGATATGAGCTCATAAAATAATGGGATCAAGTAATTAGCCTAATTTCCCAGGGAGAGTTTTGAGACAGACCTTTGCCACCCAATCAGGCAGTGAAATATTTCCAAGAACATCTTATGAGTAAATTAATTAACTGGCCCTTTATCTCCTAAGAAAATGAGCAGGCCATCCTGGGATAAATAAATATGGAGACCTAGATATATCTGAACATTGCTATAATATGAGAAAAATGCTATTATAGTATACTGCTACTTTCTTTAAAAAATAATTAAGATATTCTTTTCTTAAAATTGTTCTTTGGGCTTCCCTGGTGGTGCAGTGGTTAAGAATCCGCCTGCCAATGCAGGGGACACGGGTTCGAGCCCTGGTCCAAGAAGATCCCACATGCCGCAGAACAACTAAGCCCGTGCACCACAACTACTGAGCCTGTGCTCTAGAGCCCGCAAGCCACAACTACTGAGCCTGTGCGCCACAACTACTGAAGCCCATGCACCTAGAGCCCGTGTTCCGCAACAAGAGAAGGTGCCGCAATGAGAAGCCCGCGCACCGCAACAAAGAGTAGCCCCAACTCGCTTCAACTAGAGAAAGCCCGCGCACAGCAATGAAGACCCAACACAGCCAAAAAATTTTTAAAAAAATTGTTCTTTGATAGCTCCTTTAAAGGAAAGGTAGAGAACTATTTAAGAGTGGGTGGTAATACCTCGGAGAGAAGTAAAAATAAAGCCACATACTTGAACGCCCATTTGACCCACTTGATTGGGGCAAAGATAATGAAGTTCCTTTCACACGCTGAAGCATTTACAGTCACAGAAACCCACTTACTGCAATGTTTGTCTGAGTATAAATGCTGAATAAATGTGGCTTGTATCTAAAAGAGTACGTTTAATTTTTAACAATGTATTTTAATCCAATATAGAGTACTGAATGATGGAGGGAGTTTCTAGTACATTGGCAGGACTAAGGATGGAGATATTTTGGAGCCAAGAAGTCCTTTGCAACTTTTCAAATCCCCCTAGAAACCTGTATGTTCCTAGGACCAGAGTTCAACGCAGGCAGTTTTTACACAAGTTTCTAGGAGTTGTGAAGGACACCACAATAAATACTGTCCACATCTCTGGGGAAAGTAAGTCAAATTACTTACTATTTGTGGAAAAAACAGTCTGAAATTGTGAGGGCTTCAGAAAGTCACCAAAGATCTGTCATGGGATCAGGTGAGCTCTCAAAATTTTATAATTTGGGGGCTAGACGATATACTAAAATTCTTATTGGCTAAAATGAGGGCAAAAGAAGTAGGGTGCAGAAATGTATATGTTTATATAGAAATTAAATATATATGCAATTGGGATAACAATACATTTGGAAGAACTTTCAACTTGTGGGAAGTTTAGAAAATGAAGTTCAGGGTTACCTGAGAATAAGGGGCTGGCTATTTTTACGCATCACTGCAATGCAGCCGTCAATATCTTTTCAAATAACCTTAAGTTCTCTGAACTCTTCTGGATTTAACTCAGATTTCTAATGCCATTTTAACATTTTACACAGTGGTTTAATAATACAGAGTTTTCAGCTCAAAAAAATTAGGAACAGATGGTGAGAATGGACTCATTCCCATTCCTGATGTGCACTTTATTATACTCCTTTCAAAGAGTGACTTAAAGCACATTCCAAAAACGTACAGTAGGTGTGTGGCTTGCGTCTCTTGAGAAATGAATATTTTTGTGCAGTATTCCTTTAACTATTGCTATTCCAAGCTCTGTTTTGGCATGCAATGGGACAATCTTAGAAAACAAAGCAAATTAATAACTAGTGATGCAGATGTCCAACACAACAATTATTCTACAACCCATAAATGAATTTTAGTATTTGAATCTCTCTTTAAAATAAAAACTCTATTCCCTAATATTTAAAAAGGACTTTTTAACAATACTCAGTATCAACCACAATAGGATATTTTCAATTAATTTTATTTTATTATTTATTTATTTGTTTTTCTGGTATAATTGGCATATAACATTATATTAGTTTCAGGTATACAACACAGTGGTTTGATATTTGTATATATTGCAAAATGAGCCTAACAAGAAATAGGATATTTTTTAAATTCCTGATTTCAGAAATTAATTATGAAATGGTGACATAAAAATAATAACAGCAGTAGCTAATATTAAGTGTGTGCTTGTTATTTGCCAGTCATTATTTTAAGTGTTATATATTTTAAAATCTCATTTATTGTTCAAGATTACCCCAGTTTCAGGGAATACATTTTTAGGGATAAGTTTATCCCCAATTCATAGATGAGACAAATGAGATACGAAGAAATTAAGTATTTTGCCTTCCCAAGGTTCATAAATAACATACTCTGTTAGATGGCCATTAATAGTAACATTTAATCACCAGTAGAATAGAAAATATTTAAATGTACACCTACAGAGTAAGATAACAATTGATTTTTTAATGTACTTACTACTAGATTACAGTACAGTTTGTTGTCTACCAAAAACATAGATAGCAATAAGTAAGTTTTCTCAAAGTATACCTCTGGCTCAATGTACTCCCACTATATCCCAACGAAGTCCCTAAAAGTGTGATTAAAATTTGATCCTCTGCTTCTTATGTCATAGATGTTTTACTAGAATTATAAACAGAGTGGAGAGGTTGGGAGAGGCTGATGCATTTCTACAGTGGTAACAACTTGCTATGAGCACTTGGCTTGGGAGTGAGGGAAGCTAGATATTGTAGAACATTAATAACAGAAATCTCAATTAAATAGGGTCAGGAGACCAGAAGGGGGAGCTCTCACACCCCATGAAGATAGCATAGCCCAGCAGGAAGACTCCTTTCCTGGCAAGGTCTCAGTCAATGAAAAACCATGGGCTTTTTGTTTACTGTAACCCTCCCAACCCTTTGTTTACCCTAATGCCCCTCTGAAAAGGCATTCTCCTTTCTTTGCCATACTGGGACTTGCACGTGGCTCACCATGGTTGCAGACCCCAAATTGCAATTCTCTGCCAATCCTGAATCAACTCGTCTTTGCTAGAGAAATACCTGGCAGTCTATTTGTTTTAGGTCAACAATATATATGAAACAACAGTGATCCAGATCTGATTCTATAAGGAAATTCCCCACAAACACCTACTAAAGTGACCTGCTTGGAGTATACTTTGGTGTTCTGGAGTCACACATCCTCTTAGAGAGATTTTCAAAATCACACCTTGTCTTTGATCAGTAAATCTTTTCTTCATATGACTTCCCAAAGATCATGCTTGCTTGAAAATTATGAGAGGAATAATGAAGCAAGAGATTCCTATCTTCATTTTATCAAGTGACCAAAGTTTGGCTTGTACTTCCTCTGGATTTACAAGTTAGGAAGACTGCACTGGTTTCGGCTCTGAATTAGTTTTTGCCAATTTTGCATGCTGCATGAAGCAGTGGTTCTCAAACATTAGTGTCTATCAGAATCAACTGGAGGTTTGTAAAATTCATTTTATTGGGGACCCTGTCCCCAAGTTTTGGATTCAATAGGCCTAGGATGGGGCTGAAGAATTTGCATCTCTAACACATTCCCAGGTGATGCTGATGCTGCCAGTTGGGAGATCACACTTTGAGAAGACAAATCAGTGTGTGCTACACGAGTCTTAAAACCAAGCATCGACCATTTTGACCTGCATTAGATTTTTAATGTCTTTTGTTATTTTTTCTGAGCGCTAATTGATATTATTTAATACTTTATAGTTGGTTGTTATGTTTAAATTTTATATCTTCCTTTTTTCAAGATGGTTGTTGCCCTATACATTTTTCTCTTCTGGGTACTTGAATTCTAAGTCAAAAAAAAAAATGTGAAATTTTGTGAAGGCATACATTCATATATGTAAATCTTCCTTCTTATATTACCACTAGTTTTAGGTGGTGGTTTTGCTCAAATGAAAAGATTTTTTTTTTTAATTAAAAGAATGGTAATATGCTTCAAGTTGATCTTCTTTCTAAATGGATAATATTACAAATAATCATCGGTAGTTTTCCAAAGTATATACAAACCATATAAAGTAACTGAGGTACTGTGCTAGATTAGTCCCATTATTTTCTCTTTTATAAAATACTCATTTCTTTAATAGGCTTAGAATATTATAAATAAAGTTTTGCATAGCACAATTCCTATCAGGTTTCAAGAAAAACTTTTTGGTGCTACTTAGATATGCCATCCCTTTTCAAGGAAGATTACCCTACAAACCTAATCTTGGAATTGAAGATGTTTATTGGCTAATAGTATAAAAAGAAAACACTAAAAGCTGGTAAGAAATTATCTTGCTTATTAAATTTTAATTTACAGCCACTCACGTCTGTGGCTTAATGTGGAACTCATTTTACAGACTGTTGACATGTTATTTTTAATGTAACCAATGAGAGATTCTCTTTATCTGATAACTCTAAACACAGTTATGTTATTAAGGTACAGTATTTAAAGAAATGCTTACAAACTTAACAAAGTAAAGCCGAACATCTGTTTGCAAAGTAATTTTGCAGTCACTAAGAGTAAAACTATATTACTATTAGGAGACACAAAAGAAGACCAGAGGAGTTGTATTTTCTCAGCTTGTTTGTATTGTGAAGCACTGTTAAACAAATAGCATCTCCCTTTCATGGCTCAGAACCCCAGCCAATAATACAGCTGAGGCTGAAACTATTTGAGAGGGAGACTTGGCTTTTGTTGTGATCTGGCTGGAAGGCATTGCCTAGTAGAAAGCCAAAGTGCTGTTGCTCTACCACAAATACTTTACAAGGCAAGGAACTTTAGAGAGAGACGACAGCAGAAACTATTAGAAGATTAATGAGGAACCCCCTGGCCTGTGCTTTTATGGATTGCCAGGAACTCTTTCATCAACCATATTTACTGGGCAAGTGAATCAACTGCAAAAATATGTATATATGATATGTATCTGTATCTACCTATCCATCCATCTATTTATATTTAAAAGGATTTCTACAAGTCTGCTTTCAGGTAAGAGATCCTACACAAAAGGTTTAATAACATTTTATCAAAAATGAAAGACTCAAGGAGAAAAAATAAAAGGAAGGGGAAAAGCTAGGAAAACTTTCACTGTGCATGCCAATTAGACATTTTGCCCTTCAATGCCAACAAGCTTCTTTTGGATTTTCTCACAAACATAAAGAAAGTAATGCAGAATGAAAGTGAAACATACTAACAATGTTTTAATGTATGTGTTAAATCATTTTAAAATTGCTTTACCAGTAGTATTTGTTATTTCAACAATCAAATATAGACTTATGAATGAATTCATTACATAAAATTAACAAGAAAAATGGGGATCATGTTTTTTAAAAAATTGCAACAAATTTGATATTAAGTTTATATACCACCCACATAAAACTTAAAAAAATAAACAGACAACAGGTTTTAATCTGCTAATGGTTTAGAGGAGCAGAGTAAGTTTAAAACTTCAGATTCCAAGTAAAAATATCAGAACGATCCATGCGGTTCTGGATTAGTTTTAAACACCACACCAGGAGAAAGAGCCCCCTTCTTTTGTAGCGCCACCCCTTCCCTTCCTTACTGCCTCTTAACAGGGCAGCATGTAGAGCTCTGGCAGAAAATATGCAAGTTAACCTAAACAGAACATATGATAACTCTCTGCTAAAGAAGGGTGCTCTGTTCCATTGACAGGGACAATTATAACAAAAGCCGAACTACTTTTAGGTAACTGTTTTGGGGAACCAGATTTTATAAATTTAAATTTTAAATTTGGTATCATGTCGCCTCCAAACTATCTGGCATCACTTTATTACATTCCTAAACAAAACGGTATCCTAAATGTAGATGTATATAGACCCAGAACATAATTCACGTATGGAAAGAAACCAAATTCGAGTAATGGAGTGAGAGGAAATGAAGCAAGAATTATTAGTAGCACCATCAAATCTCACAATGTAACCTCAGCCACATACCCACAGTAAAGAATATCATAGTAAGAGGAATGTGCTGTATTATCATACATAGAAGACCATCACCAATGTCAACTATATAGACTTTGGAACAAAATTAAATACTTACATTTGAATATGAGTATGTTTGATCTTTTCAAAATTTATTTCATTTCAGAAATACTACTGCTTACAACTGTCACATGATATCCATTAGCCTCTGGTTCAACCAAATCCTAAGACCCTCCCATTAGGTGAATGAATAGTATTATTTACCAGATTAATGAAAAGTATAAACCAGCAAATCTGTCCTCTGCCTTTCTGAACCTGTCCTTCTTCAAAACACAGTAATAAATAAAATGTTTAGACTCAAAGACTTTCCCTGTTAGGCAGCAGGCAAAACACAAAAGTAATCACATTTACTAAGAATAATTGAAAGGAAGGTATATCTCTAAAAAATAATAAAGATAAATTTATTTATGGAATTAGAGTCATTTTAAAGATAATTTCTAGTACTGTTTTGGCCTTCTATGTAATAACATACTATACAGTATTTTAGTAAAAATGATTTAACCCCAGAGAGTATATATTCTAATTTTACTGTTAAATTTATGATAAAATATTTTAATGATATGAAAAACTACTAAAATAAGTCCAAGAATTCAACACCTAGATTTAACAGTTTTCAGTTTGGTGTATTTGCTTCAGATATCTTTCCTTTCCTCCCTCCCTCCCTCCCTTCCTTCTTTCCCATCTTCCTTCCTTCCTCTAGATTAATAATAAAAATAGATATTAAATGTATCATTAATAAATTAAAATTGTGATTTGGGCTGTGAAGAAGCTCATTATAATAAATTTTACTAATGATTAAGCAAATAAATTTAAGGATTAAAAAGAGATCTTACAAATATGTAGTCTAACTTCCTCATTTTTACCCAACTCTCAGTTCCCTCTTACTTGTCAAAACTACCATGGAACAAATTTTTTAAACTGAAACGTGTTTGACATATAACATTGTACAAATATAAGATGTACAACATGTTAATTTGATACATTAATATACTGTAATATGGTTACCACTGCAGAAATAATTAGCACCTCTGTCACATTACATAATGATCCTTTCTTTTTAGTGGTTGAAATCATTAAGTTCTAGTTTCTTAGCAATTTGATGATTATAATACAGTATTGTTTCTATATCCTCTATATTGTGCACTAGATCTCTAGGGCATATTTATTACTCATTGCAAGTTTGTACACTTAAACAACATCTATCCTATTCCCCACCCCCAATCCCCTGGTAACCACTATGTTACTTTATGTTTTTATGAGTTTGGCGTTTTTATATTCCACATATAAATGATATTATATAGTACTTTTTCTTCTGTGTCTGACTTATCTCACTTAGCATAATATGCTCAAGGTCTACCCGTTGTCACAAATGGCAGGGGGTCCTTGTTTCTCATGGTTGAATAATACCATAGAACAAATTCTTAAACAGGTGGAGAAAAAAATGCCTTCTAAGGTCACAATCAACATTAAATTCTATAATTCAAACTTAAATGTTCATAAGTTAGCTCTATTTTGGTGAACAGAAGCCATAATAGTTACCATGTTATACAACTGTGTTGAAATGCAAAGCTAGAGATCATGTAAGGAAACTTGAAAACGTTCATGTATGAACTGGTGGACACTGTTTTGTGGTTTTTTTCCTTACCACAATCTTTCCTGTACAACCAGAGTTCTTGGCATACTGTAGATTCTCAACAAGTATTTGCTGAACTAATAAAGAAAATAATAAAACTGTACATTGATTCTGTCTACCTTCTACTTAGTGGCCCATCCTGCATCCATTATCCTTTAAATACTCAATGAACATCTTACGTCTTGTGTAAATGACACTAGTTGGTCCCCCAAAAGATCTGTCCACTTCCTAACCCTGGAAACCTTTGCATATGACCTGATTTGAAAAATGGTCTTTCCAGGCATAATTAAGGATCAAGACAAAATTATATGGATTGTCCAAGTGGGACCTAAATTCCATGACAAGTGTCCTTATCAGAAACACACAGAAGAGCCACATAAAGAGAGAACAGTATGTGGCCATGTAAAGACAGAGGCAGAGCTGAGAGTTATTTGGCCATAAGTCAAAGAATATATGAAGCTACTAGAAGCTGGAAGAGGCAAGGAAGGCTTGATTCTCCCTTAGAGCCTTCTGAAGGAGTGTGGACCCCTGATTTTGGACTGCTGGCCTCCAGACTTGGGAGTGAATGAATTTCTACTGTTTAAGCCACGTAGTTTGTGGTATTTGTTATGGCAGTCTTAGAAAATAACATAATACAGTGACCAAGCAGCAAGTTCAAGGCTGGAAAGATTTACATTCTAATCCTGCCTTCATTTTTTTATTGGTTCTATGACCTTGAACAAGTGACACAGACCAGTGAACATCAGTTTCCTCATCTCTAGGAGAAGATAACAACAATTACTCTATGCTATTCCCAAATGTCAATGAAATAAAGCATAGAAACAGTAAAACACTATACAAATAGAGGCGTGTTTTAATGTCTCTTATAATCTCCTCTCAAAGATAAATCTCTCTGGGACTTTTACCTTTTTATCATATGGCATAGTTTCAAATCCTTCATCAAAATGGTTATCTTCCTTAAAGATAAAGAGAGGATTCTAAAGGCAGTAAGAGAAAAACAAATAGTTAATTACAAGGGAACTCCCATAAGGCTATTAGGTGATTTCTCCACAGAAACTTTGCAGGCAAGAAGGGAGTGGCAAAATATATTCCAAGTCCTGAAAGGGAAAAATCTGCAAGCTAGGATACTCTACCCAGCAAGATTATCACTTAGAATAGAAAAAGAGAGAAAGAATTTCACAGACAAGCAAAAACTAAAAGAGTACAGCAACACTAAACCTATCCTAAAGGAAATATTGAAAGGTCTTCTCCAAATAGAAAAGTAGCAAGAATCTATAAGAAAGACAAAATCACAACTGGAAAGTAAATCACTTAAATAAGCCAGTACACAGATTTAAAAAAAAAAATTCTGTGAAAGAAATGATAACCACAATGAACAGCAAAAGGATAAACATGAAGATGTAAAAGAGGAAACCAAAATCATAAAATGTGGGGAGAAGAGTAAGAAAACGTAGATTTTTTTTTTTTCAGAATGTGTTTGAGCCTACATGACTATCAGTGTAAAGTAAGTAGATATACGAAGGGGTTAACATACTTGAAAAACAGGTAATCACAAATCAAAAGCTTACAATAGAGTCACCAAAACCAAAAAGAAGAGAATACAAGCATACTGCAAAAGAAAATCATCAAACCACAAAAGGAAAAAAGAAAAGAAAAAGAAACAAAGAAGAATACAAAATCAATGGGAAAACAAGATTTAAAATGGCAATAAAGACATATCTATTAATAATTACCTTAAATGTCAATAGACTAAATGCTCCAATCAAAAGACAAAGTGGCAGATTGGATTTAAAAAGAAAAGCCTACACTATGCTGCCTACAAGAGACCCACTTTAGGGCAAAGGACACATTTAGACTGAAAGTGAGAGGATGGAAAAAGATATTTCATGCAAACAGAAATGACAAGAAAGCAGATGGCAATACTCATATCAGAACAAATAGACTTTAAAACAAAGGCTATAAAGAAAGATAAAGGACACTATGTAATGATAAAAGAACAATACAAGAAGAAGATATTACACTCATCAACAAATATGTACCCAATATAGGAGCACCTAAATACATAAAACAAATACTGACAGACATAAAGGGAGAAGTTGATGGGAATACAATAATAGTAGGAGACTTTAACACCCCACTCACACCAATGGACAGATCTTCTAGACAGAAAATCAATAAGGCAACAGAGATCCTAAATGATATAATAGAACAGTTAGACTTAATTGATATTTTCAGAACATTACAACCAAAAAACCCCCAGAATACACCTTCTGTTCAAGCACACATGGAACATTCTCTAGGATTGACCACATACTAGGGCACAAAACAAGCTTCAACAAAGTTAAGAGTAAAGAGATTATTTCAAGCATCTTTTCTGACCACAACAGCATGAAACTAGAAATCAACCACAGAAAAAGAAACAAGAAAACGATTACATGGAGACTAAATGACATGCTACTAAAAAAACCAATGGGTCAATGATGAAATCAAAGAGCAAATTTAAAAAATACCTTGGGACAAATGACAATGAAAATACAACCATACAAAATCTGTGGAATACAGCAAAACAGTTCTTAGAGGGAAGTTCATAGTGATACAGGCCTTTTTGAAGAAACAAGAAAAATCTCAAGTAAACAACATTACCTATCACCTGAAAGAATTAGAAAAAGAAGGACAAACAAAACCTAAAGTCAGCAGAAGCAAGGAAATGATAAAGATCATACAGGAAATAAATAAACTAGAGACTTTTAAAAAATGGAAAAAAGTCAGTAAAACCAAGAGATGGTTCTTTGAAAGGGTAAACAAAATTGACAAACCTCTAGCCAGGCTCACAAAGAAGAAAAGAAAGAGGACCCAAGTAAACAAAACAAAAACTGAAAGAGGAGAAATCGCAACTGATACCACAGAAATACAAAAAACCCTAAGAGGATACTATGAACAATTATATGCCAACAAATTGGACAACCTAGAAGAAATGGACAAGTTTCTAGAAACATACAGCCCACCAAAACTGAATCAAGAAGATATAATTTGAACAGACCGATCACTAGAAGTGAAATAGAATCTGTAATTTAAAGAACTCCCTACAAACAAAAGTCCAGGACCAGATGGCTTCACAGGTGAATTCTACTAAACATACAAAGAAGAACTTTTACCAATCCTTCTCAAACTCTTCCAAAAGATTGAAGAGGAGGGAACACTCCCAAAGACATTCTATGAAGTCACCATCACACTGATACCAAAACCAGATAAAGACACTACCAAAAAAGAAAATTACAGGCCAATATCTCTGATAAATATAAATGCAAAAATTCTCAACAAAATATTAGCAAACTGAATCCAACAACACATACAAAAGATCACACATCATGACCAAATTGGATTCATCCCAGGTTCACAAGGATGGTTCAACATACACAAATCAATGTGATACACCATATCAACAAAAGAAAAGACAAAAACAACATGATCATCTCAATAGATGCAGGAAAAGGATTTGATAAAAGTCAATATCCATTCATGATAAAAAACATTTGTGAAAGTGGGTATAGAGGGAACATATCTCAACATAATAAAAGCTATTTATGACAAAACCACTGCCAATATAATACTCAATGGTGAAAAGCTGAAAACCTTCCTGCTAAAACCTAGAACAAAACAAGGATGCCCACTCTCACCTCTTCTATTCAACGTAGTATTGGAAGTCTTAGCCACAGCAGTCAGACAAGAAAAAGAAATAAAGTGTATCCAAGTTGGTAAGGAGGAGGAAATAGTGTTTATATGCAGATGACATGATACTATACATATAGAAAACCCTAAAGACTCCACACAAAAACTACTAGAACTGATAAACAAATTCAGCAAGGTAGCAGGATACAATATTAACATTAAAAAATCAGTTGCATTTCTTTACACTAACAAATATCAGACAGGAAATGTTAAAAAAAAATCCCTTTTAAAATCACATCAAAAAACAAAATAATTAGGAATAAACCTGACCAAGGAGGTGAAAGACTTATATGCTGAGAACTATAAAACATTAATAAAGGAAACTGAAGATGATTCAAAGAAATGGAAAGATATCCTATGCTCTTGGATTTGAAGATATTGTTAAAATGGCCATACTACCCAAAGCAATATACAGATTTAATGTGATCCCTATCAAATTACCCATGACATTTTTCACAGAACTAGAACAAATAATCCTAAAATTTATATGGAACCATAAAAGACCCAGAGTTGCCAAAGTAATCCTGAGGAAAAAGGACAAAGTAGGTGGCATAGCCCTCCCAGACTTCAGACAATACTACAAAGGTACAGTAATCAAAACAGCAGGGCACACCAACAGATATATGGATCAATGAAACAGAACAGAGAGCCCAGAAATAAACCCACACCCCTACGGTCAATTAATCTTTGACAAAGGAGGCAAAAATATACAATGGGGAAAAGACAGCCTCTTCAGCAAGTGGTGCTGAGAAAGTTGGACAACCACGTGTAAATCAATGAAGTTAGAACATTCCCTCACACCAACACAAAAATAAACTTAAAATGGCTTAAAGACTTAAATATAAGGCATGACACCATAAAACTCCTAGAAGAGAACATAGGCAAAACACCATCTGACATAAACTGTACCAATGTTTTCTTAGGTCAGTCCACCAAGGCAATAGAAATAAAAGCAAAAATAAACAAATGGAACCTAATGAAACTTATAAGCTTTTGCACAACAAAGGAAACCATAAAAAAATGAGAAGACAACCTATGGACTGGGAGAAAATATTTGCAAATGATGTGACTGACAAGTGCTTAATTTCCAAAATACACATACAGCTCATACAACTCAATAACAAAAGAACAAACAACCCTGTCAAAAAATGGGTGGAAGATCTAAAGAGATTTCTCCAAAGAAGACATACAGATGGCCAATAGGCACATGAAAAGATGCTCATTATCGCTAATTATTAGAGAAATGCAAATCAAAACTACAATGAGGTACCACCTCACACGGGTCAGAATGGCCATCATTAAAAAGTCTACGAATAATAAATGCTGGAGAGAGTGTGGAGAAAAGGGAACCCCCCTACACAGTTGGTGGGAATGTAAATTGGTACAGCCCCTATGGAAAACAGTATGGAGGTTCCTCAAAAAAAACTAAAAACAGAGTTTCCATATGATCCAGCAATCCCACTCCTGGGCATATAACGAGACAAAACTATAGTTTGAAAAGACACATGCACTCCTATGTTCATAACAGCATTATTTACGATAGCCAAGGCATAGAATCAACCTAAATATCCATCAACAGATGAACAGATAAACAAGATGTGGTGTGTGTCTCTGTGTGTGTGTGTGTGTGTGTGTATAGACACACACACACACACATATATACACACACAATGGAATACTACTCAGCCACAGAAAAGAATGAAATAATGCCATTTGCACCAACATGGATGGACCTAGAGATTATCACACTAAATGAAGTCAGAAAGAGAAAGACATTTGCCATATGATATCATTTAAATGTGGAATTTAACACATGACACAAATGAACTTACCTAGGAAACAGAAACAGACTCACAGACATAGAGAACAGATTTGTGGTTACCTACCAAGGGAGGGGGTGTGTGAGGGAGGGATGGATTGGGAGTTTGGGACTAGCATATGCAAACTACTATATATAGGATGGATAAACAACAAGGTCCTACTCTATAGCACAGGGAACTATATTCAATATCCTGTAATAAACCACAATGGAAAAGAATATGAAAAAGAATATATACACATGTATAATTGAATCACTTTGCTTTACAGCAGAAATTAACACAGCATTGTAAATCAACTATACTTCAATAAAATACATTTTTAAAAGCTTAAAAAATGGTTATATTCTTATAGAAGAATAAATTTGACTATTCTGAATATTAACTCTCTTTCTAATCATTAATTGAACAAACTTGGTCTCTTCCATTAGGATGCATAATCCATATTCTTGAATAATATACCTAAATGGCTACTCAGCATCTCTACTTGCATGACCAATATGCATCTCAAAATCAGTAAGTTCAAAACAGAAATCTTCACTCAACCTCGGCCTCAAACTTACCTATCCCCAAGCCACTTCTCCTTTTAGATTTCCTCATTCATGGTCAATGGTTCCTAGATGAGCACACCTAGGCAATATAAAGTATGAAAGGCAAAATTAATTCCTCTCTTTGGTCACCTCTCACATCCAGCCCACCAGAAAGACCTCGTGCCTGTACTTCTCACGTATATGCCAAATCTGACCATTTTCATTGAACACTAACCACCTTGTTCAGTACCATCTTCTCTCAAAAGGAATATTGCAACAGCCTCCTAAGTCATTTCCCAGTTTCCATCATGGGTCTACATGTGGCCCATTTTCTACATGCTAGTCAGGCAAACTTTCAAAAATGTAAATCAAACCATGCTACTCCTCTGATTAAATCTCTCCAATGTCTTCCCATTGCAATTAGAATACAATTGAAATTTATTGTCTTAGCCCACAACACACAGCTGGATTTGGCAATTAGAATACAATTGAAATTTATTGTCTTAGCCCACAACACACAGCTGGATTTGGCCTCTCCCTGCTTGTCTAACCATTCACCACACTCCAACCAAACGGACCTTCCTTGCCAAGCTCATTCTCTCATCAGGGACTTTACATATTCTGCTTAAAATGTCTTTGTTCTAGTTCTTCAAAAACCTGGCCCTTTCTAACAATTAAGGTCCCAGCTCAAAGGTTACCTCCTGAAAGAGAGATCTTCCGTGGCTATCTCATATAAAGCAGCTCTCCCTCCCGTTTCTATCCTAGCCACCCCTGATCCCAAATTCCAGTTTTCTTATTACAGCACTTATTACCATACAAGAGTGTCTTGTTTAGTTATTTGCGTATGCATTTACATCTGCTCTCTTTTTTGGAAGGTGATACCCACAAGAGAAATTACCTTTTGTGACTTTGTACACCACCTGGTGTCAACTACGAGACATTTCGTGAACACTCAATGAATGTCATTAAACACTTCAAAAAAGCAGATGGCAGCAATAAAACAACAAAAATATGTGACAACTGTGGGAGAATGTGCAATTAGTCACAAATATATTTAAGTGTTCTGACTGAAATAGAGAAAATAAAGTGAGATAATTACTTTAAAATTCTAAAACTGTGGAAGAAATGTTAGTATTTTGAAGTATTGATTTAATATCCCTATTTTCCTTTCTAAAATCCTCTTTTCTGCACATTGAAAAATAGTACAGAATCTAATTAGCAATAATGAAGATATAATATTAGGCAATGATAATGTAATTATGATGATTTGGTTTACGAAAGAAGAAATATAAGCAAAATAACATCCCCTCATAAAATTTTAACTCACATAAACATTTAAAGATCCAAACAGCCATGCAATATAGGCTGATTCATATGAACAGTATGGAGTAATTCCAGCATTAATAAACTAATAATAGTCATTACCTTTAATGAAGGTCATACAATTTCCTTTTTTAAGTCAACATAATTTTGAAACTTTATAACTCAAGGAAAAATTATATGAGGGCTTGAAAACTATTCAAGCAAGTCATGAATAGCAAGGGTACACACTTTACTCCTGGAAACTTTATCAGTGTAAAATGAACATGATTATGATCTGATTTGTGCAGACTTGTATTTGTGATGACTCCAATGTTGCCTATTAATTCTTAGAATTATATTAAATGTACTCAAGGAAGATTGGTTAATATCTCTTGAGATTTCCATGAGAAATAAATGTCTTTTTCATTTGGCTAGTCAGGTGGGAAAATATGAAGACAAAGTCTATACTAATTTACACCGTATACTGTGTTGTTTCCAAAGGCTCAAGAATATGCATTTTTCCGGAGAGTAATAATCCCTTCCACTTTATAGTTTGCAAATCACACCACATACATTATTACATTTGAGCCTCATAAAAATAAGTATAACAGTGTATTATTTCATTTTCATATCAATAAATGAGAGAAAACATTTACATAACTTTTCCAAATGGCATGGCTAGAACACGGACAAACCAACAAGAGCCCAGGGTTGAAATTTTCATCCTACCATCCTCCCTTGTTAATTTCTTGACAGGTAGGGCATAAAGTAATTAAAGAAAAGTGCTTTCAGCTACTGCTACCCAAGGAAGTGTCATGACATCCACATTTCCCTGCAACAGGAGAACCAGTTCTGACTCCAAGTAGGAAGTAACTCTTAAAAACAAGGGGCTTAGGGCTTCCCTGGTGGCGCAGTGGTTGAGAGTCCGCCTGCCGATGCAGGGGACACGGGTTCGTGCCCCGGTCCGGGAGGATCCCACATGCCGCGGAGCGGCTGGGCCCGTGAGCCATGGCCACTGAGCCTGCGCGTCCGGAGCCTGTGCTCCGCAACGGGAGAGGCCACAACAGTGAGAGGCCCGCGTACCGCAAAAAAAAACAAACAAACAAGGGGCTTAAAAACCCCTCTTGCATCACCAAAGTAAAGAAGAAAACAGTAATTCTACGAAGAGAAAGCAGCTGCCAGCAGACACAAAGGTCTTAGAATAGAAGGGCAGAGAACAGCTGGAAACTACTCCTAGACAGCAGTTTCCAAAACATATTAAAGTGAAGCACCGCTTTCTGTAGAAATCAATGGATAAAAATCCAGTACTTAAAGATTATACTTTGAGGAAGAAAAACAGAAGAAGACTGACACTATTACATTAAGGAGGCTGAAGCTAGGTCAGGCAGATTTGGGCAAGAGAAACTTGAGAAAGATCAGAACCCAGATGGGACCGTATCACATTGTTGAATGAATATTACAAGTCTTATGTGAGGGGAATTTGGAAAAGTCAGAACCTCTGTTATGCCTATTATAGATCTTACCTTACCACACTGTAAATTGTATAACACTTTCCTTTGGCTTATGGGCTCAGTCACTCTAGACAAAGTTGCTACTGTCATTAAGTTTCAGTATGAAGAGACTTCTCTGGATATGTTTATATGAAGATACCTAGACAATGCAGTTCTTATTAGTGTTAAAATTCTGGAGCCCAGATTAGATTAGTCAGTGAACCAACTTCATACCTTTTTTAATGAGGTTATTTCTGTCTTAGGCTGTGTTCATCCACAAATGGTCACTGCTTCTCTCTAGGACAAGATTATACATGACTGTATCCCTCAGGCTCCCCAAACTTCTTCCTCCCTTATTCCTCCTGGGCCTAAGTATGGTAATAGTTTGTTTGCTAATATACCCAAGATTACTGCAACAGTCTTTGTGATTACCATACACCCACACCTTTATAATTAGTATCTCTGTAAATAAATCATTCTAGAATTAACCTATTTCAGGTGTGCCATCTGTTTCCTGTTAGTACTCCAGAAGATACAGATTCACATAGTACAAGACTCTGTTACCTGGTTCTCATCACAACCATGACAGATAATGAATTCTAGCATTTGCTACTGACACCAGTGCAACTCGGGGTTATAAAGTAATTTACCTAATGTCACACAGATAGTAAGGTAGCACCAAAATCTTGAAATAGAATAATCTGAGCCAAAACCTCTGGTATTTCCACTGTACTGCATTGACTCTTGAGTTTATTATATATCTTTCCACATATGTATACCTGATTTCTAACAGAATTTGCTATAAGGTGACAGGATGTTTGAGTGAAAAAGATAGTTCAGATAACCTATCTTAAAAGCTTTATAAACAAATGAGGTAAGAAAACTGAGGAAAATGACGTAATTTGCTCAAATTCACAAAGGTACTGACTGCCAACCAAATTTCCCACACATTCTTTAAATAAACAGATATGTGCTATTCAATGACATACTGATACAGACAGGTGACATGACTTGCCAAAGGTGACATACTCAAAGGTTGAGACATGTTTCTTATTCTCAAACATCTCTTATAAGAGTTGTAGGGGGCTTCCCTGGTGGTGCAGTGGTTAAGAATCTACCTGCCAATGCAGAGGACGCGGGTTTGAGCCCTGGTCCGGGAAGATCCCACATGCCGCGGAGCGGCTAAGCCCATGCGCCACAACTACTGAGCCTGCACTCTAGAGCCCGTGAGCCACAACTACTGAAGCCCGAGTGCCTGGAGCCCATGCTCCACAACAAGAGAGGCCACTGCAATGAGAAGCCCGCGCACCGCAACAAAGAGTGGCCTTGCTGCCACAACTAGAGAAAACTCCCACGCAGCAATGAAGACCCAACACAGCCAAAAATAATAAATTAAATAAATAAATTTTTAAAAAAAGAGTTGTAGGGCAGAGTAGGTGCTCATACCTATAATA
This sequence comes from Grampus griseus, assembly GCF_964374135.1. NCBI lineage: Eukaryota > Metazoa > Chordata > Mammalia > Artiodactyla > Delphinidae > Grampus > Grampus griseus. The sequence goes on along the minus strand of NC_139007.1, from coordinate 25,635,477 downwards.
GAGAGGAAATCAATATTTTTTAAACTGAAATTATCCATCAATTGCTTTATCTAACCATCTTACAGTTTTGATTAGAAATAATGAATCAATTTCTGAAGGAAATGGTAATCTGGGGAACATATTTGACATTTTGAAATGCTATTATTATTATTATTATCCTCATATAGTATTTAGAGAATCACTATCTGGTCAAGTGAGGAATAATTCTGATATTTTAGGCAATTTTGAGTAAACCTTATTACTAGCTTTAAAATATAAAATAAGTTAGCTAAAGCATAGCTAACTCATACTAAATATAAAACACTAATAAAATCAGGGGTAAAAAAAGAATTTCTAGTAAAAATGTTATAATTTTCATGCCTTTGCAAGTTCCAACCAATACAACTTATCAAAAATAGAAGTTAAATAAAGAAGTGAAAAGATGGGGAAAGAAACAAAATTATCATTTTTATGGATAATACGATTGTATAGCTAGGAATTTCAAAAGAATGAAGAGAAACTACTAAATTAACACGAAAATTCAATACGGTGGCTAGAAACAAACAAAATGACATAGTTTTCTTGTATATCAGTATTAAATAATTAGAAGTTTAATTTAAAAACGTATACTAGTAATCAAATATAAGGTACTCAGTAAGAAAATGAACGAAAAATATATGAGATCTACATGAAATCAACTACAAAATTCCTGAAAGCCATAAATACATTAAAAGTCATGCACTATTTCTGGATCAAAATACAAATTATATAGATATCTAATTGTTCCCAAACTTCAGTAAACTTATAATACAATTTTAATAAAAACTCTGAAGAGACCTTATCCTAATTAAAAAAAATAACTATAATGTTCATGAACAGACAAGCAGAAATCAAACAATTTGGGGGAGGAAATTTACACAAAGGAATTAGTTTACATAAAGGAATATATGATATGGAAAACAATGAGGAAAGAATAGATTAAGCGACCAATTATCCGGAACAAACGGTCAGCTAATTTAAAAATATCAGCTAAGATTCTATCTTTATAATACATGCAAAAATATAGTATAATTAAAAATTTAAATATAAAATATCAAGCCATAAAAAACAGAAAATATTAAAACTTTCTACTTTTAAGGTCATTGGAAGTAATCATGAAGGATACAGTTAATATATTGGCAAAATAAAAATATAAAACTGAATGTTGAAAGTATTGTAAACATTAAAAGATAAACTGAAAAAATATTTGCAATAGAGAAAGGGTTAGTAGTTTAATACATAGAGTTTAATCAAGCAATTAAGGAAAAATTTGAGACAATACATAAATGAAAAAAGGATATGAGAGAATTCATGAAAAAGAAATTTTATGTAATAAATATATTTTAAAAAGGCTGAATGTCAAAAGTAATGAAAGATATTTTACTTAAAATAAAAATCAACTTTTCGGGCTTCCCTGGTGGTGCAGTGGTTGAGAGTCCGCCTGCTGATGCAGGGGACACGGGTTCGTGCCCCAGTCCGGGAGGATCCCACATGCAGCAGAATGGCTAGGCCCGTGAGCCATGGCCACTGAGCCTGCGCGTCTGGAGCCTGTGCTCCACAACAGGAGAGGCTACAACAGTGAGAGGCCCGCGTACCGCAAAAAAAGAAAAAAAAAAAATCAATTTTTCAACAAATAGATTTGCAAAGATTTTTTTAAAAGTTAGTTTTACAAAGTTAAGTTATGTACATAGTACCACATTTGAAAGTATAATGATATAGCCAGTAATTTCATCCTTGGTAATCCATAACAAGGATATACCCTGAAACACAAATATTTATGCACTAAATTCTTCTACACTGCATTAGAGTAAAAACAGCATTAATTTGCATATGGGATATGATATTAACTATGTTCTACCAGATAGGAAAATAGTAGGAAGTTTTGTAAATTGTGTTTCATGTTGATTCTTTTTTCCCTATTTTATTGAGATATAATTGTCATACAGCACCGTACAAGTTTAAGGTGTAAAGCATAATGATTTGACTTACATACATCATGCAATGATTACCACAATAAGTTTACTGAACATCAACCATCTTATATAGATATAAATTTAGAGAAAAAAATTTCTTTGTGATGAGAACTCCTAGGATTTCCTCTCTTAACAATTGTCGTATATAACATACAGCAGTGTCAATTATATTAATCATTTTGTACATCTCTAGTACTTATTTATTTTTTAACCAAAAATTTGTACCTTTATTTTTTTTGATGCAATTATAAATTTCTCTAATAGTTTGTTGTTAATGTACAAAAATGCAACAGATTTCTGCATGTTAATTTTGTATCCTGCCAATTTACTGAATTAATTTATTAGTTCTAATAGTTTTTTGGTGGTGTCTTTAGGATTTTCTATATATAGTATCATGTCATCTGCAAGCAGTGACAGTTTTACTTCTTCTTTTCCAATTTGGATTCCTTTTCTTTCTTTTTCTTGTCTGTTTGCTGTGGCTAGGACTTCCATACTATGTTGAATACAAGTTGTAGGAATGGTCATTATTATCTTATTCTTGGTCTTAGAGGAAATGTTTTAAGCTTTTAACTGTTGAGTATGATGTTGGCTATAGGTTTGTCACATATGGCCTTCATTATTTTGATGTCTATTCCCTCTATACTCACTTTACGGACAATATTTTATCACAAATGATGGGTGAATTTTGCTCAAAGATTTTTCTGCACCTATTGAGATGATCATTGGATTTTTATTCTTCAATCTGTAGCATGGTGCATCACACTGACTGATTTGCAGACACTGAACCATCCTTGCATACGTGGAATAAATCTCACTTGATCCTGGTATATGATCCTTTTAATGTATTGTTTAATTCAATTTGCTAATATTTTGTTGAGGATTTTTGTATCTGTGGTCAATAGTGATACTCTCCTGTAATTTTCTTTTCTGTGGTAACAAGAGATGAAGTGGAGTGACAGAGACACTCCAGGCTAGGACTCTGATATATGAATAAAAATATCTATAATAATTTGTATTTCCCTAATGTCTAATGATGCTGAGCATCATTTTGTGCACTTATTTGCCATCAGTATACCTTCTTTAGTGAAGTGTCTTTTCAAAACTTTTCCATGTTCCTATTGAATTATCTGCATTTTTATTACTTAAGTTTGAGTGTTTTAGATACACTCTGAATTATAGGCATATAGTGAAGTACCATTCCACATCTATTAAAAGCTATAATTAAAAAAAACTGACTGGGCTTCCCTGGTGGTGCAGTGGTTGAGAGTCCGCCTGCCGATGCAGGGGACACGGGTTCGTGCCCCGGTCCGGGAAGATCCCACATGCCGCGGAGCGGCTGGTCTCGTGAGCCATGGCCGCTGAGCCTGCGCGTCTGGAGCCTGTGCTCCGCAACGGGAGAGGCCACAACAGTGAGAGGCCCGCGTACCGCAAAAAAAACCCAACAAACCTGACTGTACCAAGTATCGAGAAGATGTGAAGGAATAGGAACTCTCATACACTTTTTTTTTTTTTTTTTTAACTTTCGGCTGCGTTGGGTCTTCATTGCTGTGTGCGGGCTTTCTCTAGTTGCGGTGAGCGGGGGATACTCTTCATTGCGGTGCGTGGGCTTCTCATTGCGGTGGCTTCTTTTGTTGTGGAGCACGGGCTCCAGGCACGCAGGCTTCAGTAGTTGTGGCTCACAGGCTTCAGTAGCTGTGGCTCGTAGGTTCTAGAGTGCAGGCTCAGTAGCTGTGGTGCACGGGCTCAGTTGCTCCGTGGCATGTGGGATCTTCCCAGAGCAGGGTTCAAACCCGTGTCCCCTGCGCTGGCAGGCGGACACCTAACCACTGTGGCACCAGAAAAGTCCTCTCAAACACTTCTGCTGGTAAGATGGTATAACCACTTTGAAAAGCAGCTTGGCAGTTTCTTAAAGTATCTACTATATAATCCATCCATACTACTCCAAGTATCTACCCAAAAGAAACAAAAGTTTATGTCCATACAAAGACCTGAATATGACTGTTCATAGAAACTTTACTTGTAATACCCCCAAACTAGAAACAACCTAAATGTCCATCAACAGACCAATAGATAAACAAATTGTGGTAATTCCATACAATAAAATACTATTCAGCAAAAGATAGGAATGATACTACTTACTGATACATGCAACAATATGGATGAATCTCAAAATAATATGCTGAGGTGAAAGAAACCAGACAAAAACTATGTATATTCTATGAATCCATTTCTATAAAACTCTAGAAGATTCAAGATAATCCATAGAGAAAGCAGATGAGTGGCATGTGAAAACTGGGAGGGAGTGAGAGGAGTGTGAAAAGGGTGCAAAACTGGAATTACAAAAGGCTATGAGATTAGTTTAGGGAATGAAACTCACCAAAATGTACATTTTGTATATGTAAAATTTAGTGTATGTCATTGTTACCACAATAAAAGCTGTTAAAAATTTACAGTGACCACGTGTTACTTTTCGTATTTAAATTATTTTTATTATTGTGAGTGCATTATTCAATATTCAGATTCTGATCATGTAGTAGTAACCTAGTGGGTGAAGAGTTTCCCTCAAGGGAAAGGTTTATGGAGGGAAGTCCTGTGTGGGCCAGTTAAGCAGGGAATGTTACACAGATATCTCTCTATGGTATAGGAGGGAAGACAGAGAAGCAGGAGGGAGGACGGGCCAGAGGATAAAGAAAGATGAACATGGCCTAGTGGGAGGAAATGGGTTTGAAAAGGTCCAGGAGGGCATGAGGCCAAGGTCAGCAGGTGAAGAGGCAAGAAATTTAGGTGACCAGGCTGGTCACCTAACAGGTACAGTCTAGAGAGTCTACTTAGATTTGGGGGATGAGCCTAGCATATTTCATTAGACTAGGGTAAGACAAGTGACATATCTATTCTAAGCTGGGTAATGAATTCACTGGTTAAACAAAGAAGCGATCTCACAGTGATGCTCTTTCAAAAGAAGAGAAGTCTCCATATTTGACTAGGAAGAACACTTCACATTATGTAAAAAGGACTGTTGATGAAGTTGGATTGTGGCTGGAAAGGAAGATATGTGAACACTTTCATTTCCTACTGTGTATATAAAATAATTGCTCTTTGAAAAAGTAAAATCTCAATTTAGTGATAATGCTTAGGGATTAAGATGTCCTTGTTAATTGACTTTTTTATTTATACAATCATTGATGACAATCATAGAATTTCACAGCTGGAAAGGGCCTTGGAGATCCTTTAGTCCAACCTCACTTTATAGATTAGGTAACAGAGGACCAAGAGGTTAAGTAAATGGCCCGAGGTGGCAGTCAATTAGCGACAACTGGGATTATAAGAGAAATTTAACTAGAACATGCTTTTGTTTCAATCCTTGTGATTGAAACGTTTTCTTCAAGAATGTGTTCATCTATTTAAATGTTTTAATATGGAAATACAGGAACTCTGAACCTACAAAGAGGTGTGCCTCCAATTTCTACTTTTATCAATTGGTTTAACTAATATTTATTAAATTCCTACTATGTTCTGGGTACTGATTAAGTTCTGAGACTAAAGAAATAAAATATAAATAAAAAGAGCTCATAGTCTAAGGTGCTGACAGAAAGTAAATGTGATTAATGCTATGACAGATGTAAGCATAGGGGCTCTCAAACCACACCAGAGGGATGTCTGCTGGGATGGAAAAGAGTTGTGACAAGTATTGCATTAATACAAACAATATATTAATTAGACACACAAAAAACATAAGAAAAACAAGGAAATAATTATCACAAAATTTAGGATTGCAATTACCTCCAGGATGGAGTAAAGGGAGGCCATTACCAGAAGCCCATTCAATTATATTGGTCGTGATCTATTTCTTAAACTGGATGGGCACATGTATGCTCATTCTAAGTGATTTTTCTAAGTAATAGTATATAGTTGTTTGTACACAGGCTGTGTTACATACAGAAAAAATCTTTTAAGCAACTGAGAGCTAGAGAGAACGAGAATAAGTGAAAACTACAGTCCCTCTAATGGTGAAAGGAAGAAAGGAGTTTCTATAGGAGTTCAAGGGGTATGAGGGGGGAAGAAATAAAGTATTTCAGCTTTTCTGCTGGCCAACAAGAAACAGATTGAAAATTACAGAGGACTATATCAATACATATAATTATGAAAATTGGAGAATGTAAGTTTTGCTTGAGAAAAGTGGCAAGCACTTTCTTCTGTCAGACGAAAGAAAAAGGAAAATAGTTAACCGTGAGAAACATTAGGAGCAAATAAAGGCATTTCCTGAAGCTCCTCTTGAAGGCTCATGGTTTTCTTAGCAAAAGTAAGGATTTTATTCCTTATTTGCCCAGAGAGTAAGGGCAAGAGGTGGTAAGGGAGGGATAGGGGAGTGGAAGGGGTAGAGACGGGGAAGAATTGTTCTTAGAAGCTGGAGGGAAATGAAAAAGTATGAAATGGCCTCTAATGAATACAGACATTACCACTCAAGTCTATCTGAGGAGTAAGAGTAAACCTGCAGTTGATTATATTGGCAGTCTTGTGACTTTTTTTTTTTTTTGCAATGATAAGCTGGCTGCAGAAGTAGAGAGCTCAGGTGGCTTAGAATAACATAAAGTGTTCTGTGGACTTGATTGGGGCAGCAAGGAAACATAGGGTGTTGGGACATGTCATACACTGGACTGGGTTATGAGATGTAGAGCTCCAAGCAGGCAAACAAAAGAGTGGAAAGGATGAAGCCATTTGGCCCTTCATCTAACCCCACCAGGGCAGAACAGGTATGGAGGTTATGCTTAAGATTTAATAGTTAAGGTTTATTGTGAGTCTAACTACAAAGTGTAGTTGAAAGGGGAAAGGGGTGTAGGAGGTTGTGAGCCATGTACAAAGAATGTGAAGAACTCAATTTGGATTCAGACAAAAGTCAAAAGAGGGTTTGCAAGAGCAGGTGTTAGGTCCCAGCAGGAAGGCAGAGCACAGCTATATAATCTGGTTGATGGCCCAGGAAATTTAGGAAGAAAAAAAAGTCACTATTCAGAACCAGGTCTGTAGATGGAAAATAAAGGCCCATTTAGTAGGTGGGTGTTTAGAAGCAACACTTTTGTACTTCTAGAAGGGAGTAGAAAAGGAGACAGGTTAAAAGGAACTAAGTTACTAATTAGCCATGTTCTGGGAACTGGACCCCTAGAGATAAGGGTAAGTGTGACTCTGAAGTCTATATATCAGAGTCTTTGGCTGGAAGAAATGACCAAGGCTAAATGTCTGTTAGATTGGTGCCTTCAGCTGTACAGTCGTTCTTTCATAAGTCAGTTGGTCTTGGAACTGGGGGAAAAGAAAGGTCTACTGAATGTATAAAAGTGGACGCAGTTCCATTAGTGGAGCTTGGAACAGTAGAGTCAAGAGAACTGAGGTGGAAGGATTAATTAGGAGTTTGGCATTAAAATACACACACTATTGTATATAAAATAGATAATCAACAAAGATCTACTGTATAGCACAAGGAACTATACTCAATAACTTGTAATAACCTATAATGGAAAAGAATCTAAAAAAGAATAAATTTGGGGGCTTCCCTGGTGGTGCAGTGGTTAAGAATCTGCCTGCCAGTGCAGGGGACACAGGTTCGAGCCCTGATCCGGGAAGATCTCACATGCCGCGGAGCAACTAAGCCCGTGTGCCACAACTACTGAGCCTGCGCTCTAGAGCCCGTGAGCCACAACTGCTGAGCCCTCCGTGCTGCAAATACTGAAGCCCACATGCCTAGAACCCATGCTCCACAACAAGAGAAGCCACCACAATGAGAAGCCCGTGCACCGCAATGAAGAGTAGCCCCGGCTCGCTGCAACTAGAGAAAGCCCACACTCAGCAACGAAGATCCAACACAGCCAAAAATAAATAAATTTATAAAAAAATGAATAGATTTGTATATATGTATAATTGAATCACTTTGCTGTATACCTGAAACTAACACAACATTGTAAATCAACTATATTTCAATAAACTTTTTTAAAAAAGAGAACTGAGGTGGATACTGTCAAAGAGAGCATGGTAAAAAAGGATTAACATCAGGTCTAGGAGACTGGCTGAATCTGGGCCCAGATGCTGATGAGATTTCTCTAGGTGTGATTAATACACTATGTTGGTGGACTTCAGGTTTCCTATTAGTTCATATCTGTACCCAGACCGTACCAAATGATTTAGAGTCACCTGTGTTTCTTCTTATAGATGGACTTCAAGATCACATTCATCAGACTGTCAGAGCATGGGTTAGTGTTTTCAAAGACTCGCGTTATTCTTAGGAAGCTTGAAGTGTTGCCCAAAACACATGAGCACCAGTGCTGTCAAAACTTCCGCAGTATATGGAAGTGCCAAATACACCTATACAACACCCCTGACTTCACAAAAAATTTAATCAATTTCACCCATAAGCCATGCTTAACAGAAAAATGACAAGCCAGAGTTGCCACCCTTGAGATTGTGGAATGTGGTTAATCATTTGGGAAGGTTAAAAAGAGAAGAGTGGGCAGAGGGCAGTAATACTTGTGAAGACAATTCAACGTGAAAAACAAAAGGAATAATGCTAAAGAAACGTAGGAACAAATAGAAAGGTGAAAGGTGTATTTTCACTTTAAAATTTTTTCCTTGTTAAAGGAAAGTTACTTTAAAGTTACTTTAAATATAAAGGATTGAATCTTAAGGAGCTATGTATGGAAACTTCACTGTGTGACTCTTCACTTGGGAACTCTTCATTATAGAAGATTCAAGTCTATTTGGGCATCAACTGGAGAATGAGTATTCAATAAAATACCCAGAGGATCGCAAAATTATTTCACTAAAGGCAGTCTCAAAACAGGAAACGAGTATAGTGTTTTAGCCAAGTTCCAGTATATATTTGTATTTTAATCCTTTGGAATAAAAACTAGAATAATTTTCTCAGGAATTAAAACATAGAACTCTAAGAAAAACAGAAATAGACTCACAGACATAGAGAATAAACTTATGATACCAAAGGAGAAAGTGTGAGGAGGAAACTATATGTACTGTATGTATAGTACAGGGAACTATAGTCAAGATATTGTAACAACCTATAATGGGAAAAAATCTGAAAAAGTATACATATATATATATATATATATATATATGAATCACTTTGCAGTAGAAACACTTTAAATCAACTATACTTCAATTTAAAAAAACCCAAAAAACAAAATATAGTACTTTAAGAATCTATGATGAGAATGCTAAGAAGAAAAATCTCTATTTTATTTTCCTAAAAAATAAGGAATACTTTATAATTATATCACTATGAGTAATATTTTTAATCTTTACTTTTTAAAAACATACATAAAAATATTTGAAAATTATCCAAACTTTTAATATCTCCCTTACTGTTGATTTTAATTGTTACCCACAGAAAGTTTAAAATTAGGTTTTCTGTGCTTAAAGCACAAAACTTTCATGAAAGCTTTTCTCAACCTTATTTACCCTGAAAAATATGTATCTTAATTTGATTTATGCTCTTGAATAAGTAATTCACTTAATAGGGAATTTTTCTTAAAATGTAAATGCTATTCAACTTCAATACACAAACTTTTAAACTATTGTTCTGCAATAAAGATACATTTTGCAAAAACATTCCATGCTTATTTTTCAGTTCATTTTTAAATTAATCTTGCACACACACACACACACACACACACACACACTTGCTTAAGGGTGAACAAAACTTATGGTTGTACAATGTAGGGAAAAAACAAAAGGGAAAAAGTCATCCTTATTCACTTTGAATTTTATCTATAGAATAAGCAATCATAGAAGTAGAAGAGAATTATATCTGTCATGTTCCCAACAAGAAACAGATGTCACACTCAAATTAGGATAATTCAACAGACTACCTGGATATGGGGCTATTTACAGAGATGGGAGTGTAGGGGAACCACAAAGTAGATACAGCAGTGCGGGCTTAGTAGTAACTGTGGAGCTGAGACCCCTGACCCAAGGGAGAAGGGAGGGAGCGGTTATTGGACCATTGAAGAGAGAGCCAAGAGAACACATATCTGCTTCATCCTCTACCTTCCCCAGTGACCAGACCCAACCCGAAGCCTCTGGGCACAAGAACTCCATGGCTGTAGGGCAAGTTGTTCCCTTTCCTCAGACAGAGAACAGGGTAGAGAAGGGAAGAGAACAGAAAATCCAAAGGAATGAACCAACAATGTCAAAGCCAAAAATATATAACCATAGCAAAAAACTCTTCTCCTAAACTAATAGATAAGATACGTAAATTATAATAATTATTGAATAGTATTAGTAATTACAACCAAGCAGCACATGGTTGAATTGCTTATAATTTCCATTACCATTAATGACTGAGTTCACAATCTGGCCTAACACAAATCCCATCGCTAAATCATAGTTAGAGGAGACACGGAGACGCATGCACACACACACACACAATGTAATATATTCAACAGCTAGGTTCATCATTCATTCTTTCAGTCATTAATATGTACTCTGCTAGGCACTAGGGATTAAAAAAGGAGATCTCTGCTCTCCAGAAATTCTCAGTGCAGTGAAAAAGACAAATTTAGCAAGTAATTAGGAGACAATAGAAGTGAAAAGTGGTAAAGACCTCAGAACAGGGAAGCCTTCATAAAATGCTAACTTTTGACCTGAGACTTGAAGGAATAATTACTCTAGACAGGGGATAAAGCTTGTACAAAAGCATGGAGTGAGAGGGTTTGGTATGGTTGGGAAACCAGAAAAAAAAATTCAGAGTGATGGGGAACAGTGTGAGTGGGGATGCAAGATGCATATGAGATAGAAAAGATGAGTTAGGACCAAATTATTAAGGCCCTGTTTGCTATGAAAATAGCATAAATTTCATCCTAAGATAATACTTTTCAAACTTTTCACCATAAAAATAACACAGAGAGAAGACAGTGAACTTATACACCCATAGGTCTGCTGGCAACATCTGCAGCAGTTTGTACTTCAAGCAAAAACATTTTTAAAGTCTTAAACCTTACTGTGAAAACTAATGAGAATTTTGCATTCTACTCGTTTGTTTGTAATAACACGAAAGGGATATTTTGACACACTTAAAAATGAGTAAAGTGGATACTACAGTAAGCTCAGCCATGGTTAGTTTGGGGCTTCTAAAACTCCCAGGAATAACCTAAGAAAACACCCTCTCCAGGAAGTTTGAAAAGCAGATTTGAAAAGTCTCATGAGGCAATAGAGAGGCAATGGAGATTTTATATACATATATATATATATATATAAAATATATAAAAATACAGACAGTGATACTACAGAAAAGAGAATGGATTCAAGAAATGCGAGCTCTAGCGTCTGGCAACACTAGGAGAGGAAGAATGAGACAAGGATGATTTCAAGTTTTCTATTTTGGGTAGCTGGTCTCAATGGTAATGATATCTTTGAAAATCACAAAGAGAGGAAAGTTTGTCAGTGAATGTGGCGATTATAGCTTGGGAACATAGTGAGTTTCAAGAGGATGCCATACAGATAAGTAGAGCTTTCCAGAGGAAGGATACAAAATAAGGTCTAGAGTTCTAAAAATGGAGGTTGAGATTAAACGTCAAATATTAGCCACCCTGAAACCAAATCTGGTCTATACAAGTGTTGTGTTTGACGTGCATAGTGTGAAAATATATTTTTGAACTAACATTCAAACATTTGGAGACTAATTTCAACTATTCTCAAAATACTTCAAATTCAGGGAACCCTGGACCAAATTACCACATGACAAATCTCCCACTTACGAAGTAAAGGCTGCCCCTTTTGAAGAGGTCTGCACCCTCCTCTAATCAAGGAGGCATATACACTTACCTCCATCTGCCTCACTCATGTATAGTGTTACTTGTGAGACCCTGATGATGTTTATACTTGCAGTGTCTGGTCTAAGTGAAAGCTAAGCTTTTATAGTTAATGAAATCACTTGCATGAGAGAAGAGGAGGGAAAGAGAAAGGAGAAAGGAAAAGAGAAGAGAGACCACGAAAGGAAAGGGGAGAGGAGAGAAGGAGAATGTTTTCCCTGAGAAACAGTTGAACACTTGCAAAAAGAAGTGCCAGAAAAGGATTGTAAGGATGGTCAAGCCAGTAAGAAAACTGAGACTGTGCTGTCGCGAGAACCCGGGGAGTAGAGATCTCCAATAAAGAAATGAGAGAAGTCCCATGCGGTCGAAAGGTGCAATTCAAATGAATTTGGAATTGTGGAGGTCCTTGTTGTTTCAACGCGAGTCAGACTGCAGTACATTTAGGGGAGTGGAAAGTGAGAAGAGAGATACAAGTAGCCCAAAACATCCTTTTAGTAAATGATTTTTTGTGTGTTCTTTGAAGTTTAATCCACATGACAAAGTGCATTCTAAAATGATTTCTGAGTTATTTTTTATATTTAACGGTTTGCAAAACAGATGAGAAATTAGTGTCCTAAATTATAAAATCTTTCCTAAACTTTAATTTAAATAAATTTTATTTTCAGGATACACATATCACCAGAAAAAAAGGGATTACTGGTAAAGAGAACAATGACTTATACCGTATCTAGAACATTGCTTGAATATGAGGACAGATGAGACTTGAAGTAACCCAACTTCATGGCAAGGCTGTGGTGATTTTTTTTTTACTTGACCTTGATACTGACTCTTCTCTATTTTAGAGGAATGAAAAAATATTAATAAAATCATGTATAATGGCCAAGATTTATGCAGATTATCCTCTCACTCAAATACTAACAAGTACATTTGTGGAACAGAAATAAATCCATTTACATCCAATGACCTGTCCTGCAGGTTATGGCAGAAAACCAAAGACACATTCAGAAGGAGTCTGTGATTGAAGAGGATTTATGGAAGGGACTGTCTTACAAAGGCTTTCACACAGTTAAAGGACAGCAGTAAAGAATGGTATCAGATCCAAGGGCTCGTGACAGTGGAAAGAAGGCCAGCCCCAGGCCTAAGTAAGAAGAGGGAATATTTACAAGAACCCAGGTAAACATGTAACTGTAGGAAAAAAAGGACAGGAGCTTCCAGAGAGCAACGGCTACAGCCAACCTGAATGATGCCTGACAGGAAGGGAGCTGGGGGAATAAATATCTCAAACCCATTGTCCTCCAGATCTCCAATTTCCGGCCATTGTCTCCCATTTTCTAAACCCAGTCAGAACATAAGGGAGACCAGTTGACGTGACCATTAACACCAGCCTTCCCACTAGCAGAGAGAAGAGGAGAGAAGGGGCAAAAAGATCTCTCTAGCATATCCTCCAGAAAGTAAATAGTTTTCCCTCAGGGAGTTGCCTAGACCCTACATTACAGCATTTTCTTCAACCAATGGCGAGTTGGTCCCCTTCTGCAATAATAGTGATGTTTCATTTTCTCATTGTTTGGAAAATTGCCATATAAGGCAGCGTAATGGTTAGCGTAGTGGTTTTTTTGTTGTCCGCTTGTTTATTTATAGCATCCAACCCCCTTTCTTATTTCCAGAGAATTTGTCATTGTAGATTGTCTCTGTGGGGAGGTGGGGAAAGGTGCTCCTACCTTTGACTAGGAAAGCTTGAGGGACAGCCCCTTCCCCTTCCTGCCCTCTGCCCACAAAGGCAAGTCCCTGGACCTAAGAGCACTGAATGAGGTGTGTTCTCCCAAGACCCTAAATTCAGAGGAGGTAAGCAACATTAACTAGAGTTAGGATTTCTTCTAGGCAGAGGAAGCTGTGCTCATTTCCTTAGCAACAGCAGTAGCAGCCTGGCCAGGTTATTCCTGTTAAGAACACTTGTAGTACTTTCTGTACTTTTACTACTGGGAAGCACTTAGTTCAATCCATTCTGCTAACCTAGGCTTCCAGCTTCTGTGCAATTACCTAAGTTCCAAAGACCCTCCCAATAAACGCTCTTGTTGGCTTCTGTTATGTGTACTCAGAAACACCTTAACATGTATGATTACTGTTTGCAGCACTGAGTGGCCAGTTGGACGACACCACGTTTTCCCCAGGAGCAGGTTTCCTTCACACCTCTGATGTGGACCTATCTGCATTTGTCCTATCCTCCTTACCCAGCCACTCAGTCCCCATCTCAGTACCTGACCTAGTCATTCCTTTGTCCTGACCCTGTCCTCAACTGGGGCCTTTCTCTCCCTTTATTTTAAAATTAGTACCATTTTTTAATCTTAATCCTCATCTTCAGAAATATTTTAAGTCCAAGTCTTTTGATTCCGATATTTGAATTCATTTAGATGTGTATAACTGATAGAAGCTTGACAGGACAAGCAATAGATTTTCAGGTGTCAGAGGTCAGCTGTTAGTTGAGATATCTGAGGAACAGGTAGACTATCCCGGCAGTCTTAAAAAAATCTCAGCAGTTAGATGACTGACTACCCTGCTTAAAAATCTAAATGCAAGAGAAAAAGGGAAAATAACATTTTATATTTGTCTACTAAGTCAACCGCACCGAGCTAGCCACTTTTGGACATTTTCTTTCATTCTCACAATAAGAGAGTTTAGGAAACTTCCCCAAATAACTGCTATTTAGTGACAGAGCTGGGATTTGAACCTGTAACTCCTCCCTCAGCCCCTGCCACACCACCACTCTGCCTAAAAATGACAGCCACCTCTTCAAAGATTCTGACACTCCGAGTGTGAGAAAATAGTGGCAGCAGTCAGTTCAGTGACGAAGGTACAAGAGACTACATGGCATCGTACATTTCAAGATGAATTTCTGACAGCACAGGAAGCGCTTTAGAAGAAGTCATGAATTTGACTGGGTTAAGCTTAGAACATCTACTAGAAAACCATTTCTTAAATTACTATTTTCTATGGTATTGATGGAAAGGAAACTGTATAATTTGCTCATGTGTCAGAGGTAGTCTGCTTGTTTACTGTTAATGATAATCAAAATATCTGACATGTAATAGTGTTCGGGTAACACTTAAATCAACCTGATTATACTGGAAACCTAATAAATAATAACTACAGAGGTTTTTTTTGTTTAATATGCCTCTGGCTGCTGAAGTACTGCCAATCTGTAAAATATTTGAATTCCAAACCACAAATGGATGTGTATTCGATTGTATAATCAAAAGAGAGGAAATAAAAAACACAGCTTTGATGGAGTAGCCTTTTAACATGAAATTAAGGGAAAAAACCTGAAAATCATAAAAGTACACTTCAATTTTGAATGTTAATTTTAGGGAATTAATAATATTTTGTGGCCAAGATGAGTTTCTTTAGCATAATTGAATTCTTTTTGGTAATCGGGTTTCATAGGTGTGACCAGAAGCAGCTGCAAAAGCAAACCAGGTTTTCTCAGAAAGAATATTAATGGCGTTCTGAAATTCCTCATTCCCAAGACGAGAGTAAAACTTTAAGCTAAATACTTGAAAGAATACACATTTTACATGTTTCTTTTATTAGTGATGAGAGTTGCTTATTAATCAATGTTTAACAATGTAATTACAGCTGTTTTAGTCTCACCAGATAACACAGATTAATAAATGACCTGCAACTAGTGAAGTGTGCAGAAAGGGTAATGAATTCTTTCCAACAGCACACTAATATATTAGTAATAAACAAAGACCATGATGAATTAGGAGTATTGTAGAGTTTCTGAATATTGAAATCAAATTTCCAGATGAAAGCATTTAATCACTCAGTTTTCCTTCATTTATTTCTCTTCATGTCTGATAATGGGTTGGGATTTGCTTTTCTGGACTGCATTAAATAGTGCATCTAAAGCTCATCTCTTATACTATTTTTGCAAGTTTACACTGATCCAACTCTTATTATTTTATATTAGTTTTACCTAACACTGAAAGTAGTGTAACTCTGATATCAACTAATCGAATTATTACGTTTAGAAAGCTCCTTGTTCCAGCTCAACAAGGCACTACTGGATGAGCCCTGTTTTTCCAAAACTGGCTTTAACTATGCAGAATTCTATTTGAAAAATTTAGTTAACTCAAAGGAGAAAGACACAAACATATGTGTTTTATGATAAATATCACCAAAATATGATGGGGAAGGAAAGTTATTAGTCATACACACACCCAAAAGTAACACTGTACAATGTTTAAGAGTCATTTCAAAATATTTCTTTGTTTTAACTCTAGCCTTTCTTTGTTTTAACTTCTAGCCCTTGACGTTCTGTAGCAGAGAGTTGTTCGAATATGAACTTTACCTGATGGCATACATTATACTACGTGTTCCTTCAATTACATCCAATTACTACCAAATGCACCTTCCATATCATTTCTGGGGGGAAGACATTCTAAATCTGAGTTACTAAATTAGAAATGCAGTACTGTATTAAAAATAATTAGCAGCATGAGATGCCAAGCATTTTCTTAAACTATTTAAGAAATTATTATGCCTAAAATATATATATATATACATATATTTTTCTGAACTGTATTTTAAGATGTAGATTCTGAAAGAAAGGTATAAATCCCATTAAGACACAGGACAAAGAGTGAGCTACAAGTGGGAACAGTCAAAGGATAAGAATTTGAAGCAAAGTAAATTTGTGCACTTTCTGCCCATAATGGAAATGAGTTTAGTAAGAAAATTATTCTCTCCTGCTGATAAAGGCTAAATCATAGGATTTTTCAAAAACCCTGAGGGTTGACACTGCTTCCTGTATCCACATATTGTTGGAGATACCCTCTCTTTTTCTATCTTGACTCTAGCCTGGTGGAACAGAAAGCTTTTTCCTTCATGTAAAGGAAGCAAGTAAGCAGAGGGAGAACTACTTATACATGAGCAGGAGGTGACAGTGCTTTTTCTCCATGAAAACCTCTGAAGGAGGGTATTAAAAGCTTCAACTTTAAGGCTGGAAAGTGTAGTGGACAATGGCTGGAGAAACTGGAACCATCCTACATTGCTAGAGGGGATATGAAATGGTTCAGGTACTGTTGAAAAGAGTTTGACAATTCCTCAAAAAAATTAAATATAATGTATACAACTGAGCAAATCCACTAAGTATATACCGAAGAGAAATGAAAACCGGTACTCAAATGAATACATATTCACGAATATTCATAGCAGCACTGTTCACAATAGCTGAACAGTGAAAACAACCCATCAAAGGATGAATGGATAGACAAATTATTACAATGGAATGTTATTCAGTAAGAAAAATAAATGAAGTACTGATACATGGTACAACTTGGATGAACCCTGAAAACATGCCGAGTGAAAGAAGTTAATAACAAAACACCACACATTGTATGACTGCATTTATGTGAAATATATGGGACAGGTAAAATCCATGGAGACAGAGCTGATTGATGTTTGTCAGCAGTAGGATGGGGAGTAGCTGATTGATGGGTTTCCTTTTGAGTGAGAAAAATGTTTTAGAACTAGATAAAGCTTCATAGTTGCACACATTGTGAATGTACTAAATACCACTGAATTGACATTTAAAATCATCAATTTTATGTTATGGGAATTTCACGTCCATAAAATTAAAAACAAACCAAGAAATAGATAAAATAATAAACGATGGCTAAATAGTGTTTATTCCAGAAAGAATGACCAAATCAGGATATCCACTTAAGTAAAAAATTCATATGATTATACGAAGACCAATAAAGTTTAATAGCCAATGCTAATAAAAAAACCTCTAAATAGAAATAGAAGGAAATGATATAATGTTGATAAACATTAATAACAGATATGTAACAAAAACTTACCATTATAGTGAATGGTGAAATGTTAAAATCGTAACACAAAAGTCAAGACAAGAATGCCTATGCCAACTATTGTGATTATGAAAATTATTTTGGACAATTCAGTTAATGCAACTGGACTTTAAAAATGGGAATCTTTTTAAATATTGGAGGAATAAAAACATATTTATTTACAAAACAAATGATACATGCCCAGAAAATCCAAGAGATACCAAACTTCTAGAATTAAAAATAGAATTCAGTAAGTTGGGTGGTATCTGAAAAACATACAAAGTTCCATAAATAATTCCCAATAACAAGTTAGATAATAGGGTTGCAAAATAAATGTCCCTGTTACAACTTTAAAAAAACTACAAAATACAATGCATATTTTTTTAAGTACAGCACCTACATAAAGGAACACGGGGCATTCTCACCACTCTAGCCACCAACACCATTTAGATAAGTTTGTGGTACCAGGCTCCTAGAATGCTGGGGCAGAATGGCATGGATCAACCCACTGTCCATTCCACAGAAACATTCAGGGATTGGGCTTCTCAAACCTACCACAGACACATGAGGGTTCCAGCATGGCAAAGATCTGTAACTGGTCCCAAGTGAGAAACCAGGGAGACTGGAGAGGATGAGGCTTTCACTGAGATGTTTGAGATGGAATCAGAACCTGGCAGAGGAAGCTGGACCATGTAGCAAATTGTTCTCCATGTCAATTAGGCTGGTAAGTAATCCACAATAATAAGGAATATATATATATATATAATTTGTTAAAAGACTACTGACTTAAGTCTTTTCGCTATAAGACAACTTTTGTAAAATTTGACAAGGCACTGTGGTGAGTTATATTTATAATTTCAAATTGTTACAATTATTCTGGGAGATACATATATTTAATCCTGTTAGACAGATGAGGAAACTGATACTAAACAGCTGGAAGACACCTGCTCTAAATCACAAAACGGAAAAGAATGGGGACTGGGATTTGACCATAGTTGTGCGTGCATATATCATTATGTATCATTCAACAACATAGCCCAGAGTAAGACTGTAGTAATGTCTTTGATGGTGCTTCTTGAACAGTATTTATGTCCAAGATATATGCCTGGCACTAAGAGCTGGACTTACTACAAAGATCACATTCAATTAGTGAAAAGGCACCATCAACTCTTCTCCTTTCATACAATTTTTCTAACAGTGCAGTCTTAGAACTTAGGCCTGAGTTATTGAACCTATACTTATGGAAAACTTTTGAGAAAAATGGATGAAAGCAAATGGTGAGATGTAACAGAAAATTCAATTATCAACTTCTATATGATGGAAACACAGGGAATAGAGCAAGTGCTCAGAAAATTTAATAAGCACGATTTAAGGTCATGTGATGATACAACACATCTGAAAAAGGGACAAAAAGAAAGAGTTATATGGAAGCATCCTTTGAATTGAAAGAACCATCAAACAAACATAGTACTAAGAAATTTACACCAAAAAACCATAAACCAGGAAAGACCCTCTGCTGGGGAACGTCACCTTAAAACATACTTGCTTCCCCAGATTGTCCAGATAGTACACATGGCAGATCATGAGTTGATTTAATAATTCCTTTTATCACAGGTGAAAGTCTCTTTGTCTTTAATAGACAATGATATATTGACAGCATTTTGAAACTTGCCCAGCTGAGTTCAGACAAGGCTATTACAAATAACTCAGAAGCTGTAGGATCTGCAATGTGTGGAGAGAAGCTGTTTATGGGTGGCTTTTGGGGTATAAAGAAGAGGATAACCTGTTACAGTCATGTGGAGTGTGTTTCTCTGGTCAACTGAAGATAGACTGGGGATGGGGATGGCTTCTGTCAAGGCATAAATCTCTGATAAGCTAAAAGAATCTTGCTCCATCAAGGTGTGACAGGAAACGCTACTGGGAACCTCAGCCTCACATTTGTCCTTCTGAGATATTTTCCTTGCAAGAAACTTCAGCCTTGTCATGGCAGATGCAAAGGGAGTTTGTTAGTGGGATCTGACCATCTTACAACTCAAGAAGGGCTTAATTAGGACCTAGGACTTGAGCTTAATGCAATTTAGAATAACAATGTGTTTTGACTTCTGTACCTACTTTTTTTTTTAGTGGGCTGTCTTTTAGCTTCTTTTGTTTTTTGATTTATTCTACTACATGTTGAGAAGAGTGATCAATGAATACATGCATAACACAGTCTATTATGAGAGTAATTGAGCATTAAAGAGTAAAGCCAGATTTACATCACAAAGATATGCAGTCTCCTGAAACAGGTCCCAAATTTGGGCCTTGAACATGTTGCTGTGATTGCTTCATATTAAAAAAAACATTGCCCAGTCCTTTTCAGAGGGAATTCAGGCATGTACTACAACAACCCTGCTATCTGTTTTTCAGAAACACTCAGCATTTCAAACAAAAAAAAAATTAAATGAAACTCCTATTATAAGACATCTAGGGAGACCTTCAAGATGACAGAGGAGTAAGACGTGGAGATCACCTTCCTCCCCACAAATACATCAGAAATTCATCTACATGTGGAACAACTCCTACTGAACGCTGGCAGAAGACCTCAGCCTTCCCAAAAGGCAAGAAACTCCCCACGTACCTGGGTAGGGCAAAAGAAAAAAGAAAAAACAGAGACAAAAGAATAGGGATGGGACCTGCACCTCGGTGAGGGAGCTGTGAAGGAGGAAAGGTTTCCACACACTAGGAAGGCCTTTCGCGGGCAGAGATGATGGTGGGGGCGGGGGGGGGACAGGCACGGGGAAGCTTTGGAGCCATGGAGGACAGCGCAGCAATAGGGGTGCAGAGGGCAAAGCAGAGAGATTTCCGCACAGAGGATCGGTGCCGACCAGCACTCACCAGCCTGAGAGGCTTATCTGCTCACCTGCTGGGGTGGGTGGGGGCTGGGAGCTGAGGCTCAGGCTTCGGAGGTCAGATCCCAGGTAGAGGACTGGGGTTGGGAGCGTGAACACAGCCTGAAGGGGGCAAGTGTACCACAGCTAGCCGGGAGGGAGTCCGGGAAAATGTCTGGACCTGCCTAAGAGGCAAAAGACCATTGTTTCAGTGTGCACAAGGAAAGGGGATTCAGAGCACCGCCTAAATGAGATACAGAGATGGGCACAAGCCGTGGCAACCAGCACGGACTCCAGAAACAGGCATGAGATGCTAAGGCTGCCACTGAAGCCACCAAGAAACCTGTGTGCGAGCACAGGTCACTCTCCACACCTCCCCTCCCAGGAGCCTGTGCAGCCCGCCACTGCCAGGGTCCCATGACCCAGGGACAGCTTCCCCTAGAGAACACATGGCGCACTTCAGACTGTTGCAACGTCACGCTGGTCTCTGCCGCCACAGGCTCGCCCCGCACTCCATATCCCTCCATTCTCCCCACCTGAGTGAGCAAGAGCCCCCTAATCAGCTGTTCCTTTAACCCCATCCTGTCTGAGCAAAGAACACATGACTTCAGAAGACCTACAAACAGAAACGGTGCCAAATCCAAAGCTGAACCCCAGGAGCTATGTGAACAAGAAAGAAAAAGGGAAATCTCTCCCAGCAGCCTCAGGGAGAGCAGATTAAAGCTCCACAATCAACCTGATGTATCCTGCATCTCTGGAATACCTGAATAGACAACGAATCATCCCAAAATTGAGGTGGTGGACTTAGAGAGCAACTGTAGACTTGGGGTTTGTTTTCTGCATCTAATTTGTTTCTGGTTTTATGTTTATTTTATTTTAATATTTAGAGTTTATTATCACTGGTAGATTTGTTTATTGATTTCGTTGCTCTCTTCCCTTTTTTTTATGTATATATATATATATTTTTTCCTTTTTCTGTGTTTGGGAGTGGTATGTGTATGCTTCTTTGTGTAATTTTGACTGTATAGCTTCACTTTTACCATTTGTCCTAGGGTCCAGCTTGTCCTTTTTTTTTTTTTTTTTGTATACTTTTAAGCGCTTGTTATCATTGCTGGATTTGTTTTTTGGTTTGGTTGCTATCTTCTTTCCTCTTTTTTCTTTTACTTTATTTTTTACTTTTTTTTAATAATTTAAAAAAAATTTTATTTTGATTATTTTATTTATTTTTTTCTATCTTTTTTTCTCCCTTTTCTTCTGAGCTGTGTGGCTGACATGGTCTTGCTGATGTACCCAGATGTAAGCCCTGTGCATGTGACGTGGCAAAGCAGAGTTCAGGACATTGGTCCACCAGAGACCTCACCGCTCCATGTAATATAAAAAGGCAGAAGTTCTCACAGAAATCTCCATCTCAACGTTAAGACCCAGCTACACTCAGCGACCAGCAAGCTACAGTGCTGGACACCCTATGCCAAACAACTAGCGAGACAGGAGCACAACTCCAACCATTAGCAGAGAGGCTGCATAAAATCATAATAAGGTCACAAACACCCCAAAACACACCACCGGACATAGTCCTGCCCACCAGAAAGACAAGATCCAGCCTCATCCACCAGAACACAGGCACCAGTCCCTTACACCAGGGAGCCTACACAACCCACTGAACCAACCTTAGCCACTGGGGGCAGACACCAAAAACAACAGGAACTACGCACCTGAACCCTGCAAAAAGAAGACCCCAAACACAGTAAGTTAAGCAAAATAAGTAAACAGAGAAACATATAGCAGATGAAGGAATAAAGTAAAAACCCACCAGACCTAACAAATGAAGAGGAAATAGGCAGTCTACCTGAAAAAGAATTCAGAGTAATTTTCGTAAAGATGACCCAAAATCTTGCAAATAGAATGAATACAAAAAATGATTAACAAGGACCTAGAAGAACTAAAGAGGAAACAAACAATGATGAACAAAACACTTAATGAAATTAAAAATTCTCTAGAAGGAATCAAAAGCAGAATAACTGAGGCAGAAGAACAGAGAAGTGACCTGGAAGATAAAATAGTGGAAATCACTACCGCAGAGCAGAATAAAGAAAAAAGAACAAAAAGAATTCACAACAGTCTCAGAGACCTCTGGGACAACATTAAACATACCAACATTCGAATTACAGGGGTCCCAGAAAAAGAGAGAAAGGAAGAGACTGAGAAAATATTTGAAGAGATTATAGCTGAAAACTTCCCTAATAGGGGAAAGGAAAGAGTCAATCAAGTGCAGGAAGCACAGAGTCCCATACACGATAAATCCAAGGAGAAACACGCCAAGACACATATTAATCAAACTATCAAAAATTAAATACAAAGAAAAAATATTAAAAGCAGCAAGGGAAAAACAACAAATAACATACAAGGGAATCCCTGTAAGGTTAATAGCTGGTCTTCCAGCAGAAACTCAGCAAGCCCGAAGGGAGTGGCAGGACATACTTAAAGTGATGAAAGGGAAAAACCTACAAGCAAGAGTACTCTACCCAGCAAGGATCTCATTCAGATTTGACACAGAAACTAAAACCTTTACAGACAAGCAAAAGCTAAGAGAATTCAGCACCACCAAACCAGCTCTACAACAAATGCTAAAGGATCTTCTCTAGGCAGGAAACACAAGAGAAGGAAAAGACCTACAATAACAAACCCAAAACAATTAAGAAAATGGTAATAGGAATATACATATCAATGCCTACCTTAAATGTAAATGGATTAAATGCTCCAACCAAAAGACATAGACTGGCTGAATGGATACAAAAACAAAACCCGTATATATGCTGTCTACAAGAGACCCACTTCAGACCTAGGGACACATACAAACTGAAAGTGAGGGGATGGAAAAAGATATTCCATGCAAATGGAAATCAAAAGAAAGCTGGAGAAGCAATTCTCATATCAGACAAAAGAGACTTAAAAATAAAGACTATTACAAGAGACAAAGAAGGACACTACATAATGATCAGGGTTCAATCCAAGAAGATATAACAATTGAAAATATTTATGCACCCAACACAGGAGCTCCTCAATACATAAGGCAAATGCTAACAGCCATAAAAGGGGAAATCGACAGTAACACAATCATAGTATGGGACTTTAACACCCCCACGTTCACCAACGGACAGATCATCCAAAATGAAAATAAATAAAGAACACATGCTTTAAATAATACATTAAACAAGATGGACTTAATTGATATTTATAGGACATTCCATCCAAAAACAACAGAATACACTTTCTTCACAAGTGCAAATGGAACATTCTCCAGGATAGATCATATCTTGGGTCACAAATCAAGCCTTGGTAAACTTAAGATAACTGAAATCATATCAAGTACCTTTTCCAACCACAATGCTACGAGACTAGATATAAATTACAGGAAAAAAATTGTAAAAAATACAAACAAATGGAGGCTAAACAATATGCTACTAAATAACCAAGAGATAACTGAACAAATCAAGGAGGAAATTAAAAAATACCTAGAAACAAATGACAATGAAAAAACGACGACCCAAAACCTATGGAATTCAGCAAAAGCAATTCTAAGAGGAAAGTTTATAGCAATACAATCCTACCTCAAGCAACAAGAAACATCTCATATAGACAACCTAACCTTACACCTAAAGCAATTAGAAAAAGTAGGACAAAAAAGCGCCAAAGTTAGCAGAAGGAGAGAAATCATAACAATCAGATCAGAAATAAGTGAAAAAGAAATGAAGGAAACAATAGCAAAAAAAAAAATCAATAAAACTAAAAGCTGGTTCTTTGAGAAGATAAACAAAATTGAAAACCATTAGCCAGATTCATCAAGTAAAAAAGGGAGAAGGCTCACATCAGTTGAATTAGAAATGAAAAAGGAGAAGTAACAACTGACACTGCGAAATACAAAGGATCATGAGAGATTACAACAAGCAACTATATGCCAATAAAATGGACAACCTGGAAAAAATGGACAAATTCGTAGAAAAGCACAACCTTCTGAGACTGAAGCAAAAAGAAACAGAAAACTATAAACAGACCAATCACAAGCACTGAAATTGAAACTGTGATTAAAAACCTTCCAACAATCAAAAGCCCAGAACAAGATGGCTTCACAGGCGAATTCTATCAAACATTTAGAGAAGAGCTAACACCTATCCTTCTCAAACTCTTACAAAATATAGCAGAGGGAGGAACACTCCCAAACTTATTCTATGAGGCCAACCATCACCCTGATACAAAAACCAGACAAAAAGTCACAAAGAAAGAAAACCACAGGCCAGTATCACTGATGAACATAGATGGAAAAATCTTCAACAAAATACTAGCAAACAGAAACCAACAGCACAATAAAAGGATCATACACTATGATCAAGTGGGGTTTATCCCAGGAATGCAAGGATTCAATATACACAAAATACACAAATCAATATACACAATCAATATACACAATATACACAAATCAATATACACAATATACACAAATCAATGTGATAAACCACATTTACAAATTGAAGGAAGAAAAGCATATGATCATCTCAAAAGATGCAGAAAAAGCTTTCGACAAAATTCAACACCCATTTATGATAAAAACACTCCAGAAAGTAGGCATAGAGGGAATTTACCTCAACATGATAAAGGCCATACAAGACAAACTCACAGCCAACATTGTTCTCAATGGTGAAAAACTGAAACCATTTCCTCTAAGATCAGGAACAAGACACAGTTGCTCACTCTCACCACTATTATTCAACATAGTTTTGGAAGTTTTAGCCACAGCAGTCAGAGAAGAAAAAGAAATAAAAGAAATCCAAATTGTAAAAGAAGAAGTAAAACTGTCACTGCTTGCAGATGACATGATACTATACATAGAGAATCCTAAAGATGCTACCAGAAAACTACTAGAGATAATCAATGAATTTGGTAAAGTTGCAGGATACAAAATTAATGCACAGAAATGTCTTGCATTGCTATACACTAATGATGAAAAGTCTGAAACAGAAATTAAGGAAACACTCCTATTTACCACTGCAACAAAAAGAATGAAATACCTAGGAATAAACCTACCTTAGGAGACAAAAAACCTGTATGCAAAAACTGTAAGACACTGATTAAAGAAATTAAAGATGATACAAACAGATGGAGAGATATACCATGTTCTTGGATTGGAAGAATCAACATTGTGAAAATGACTATACAACCCAAAGCAATCTACAGATTCAATGCAATCCCTATCAAACTACCAATGGCATTTTTCACAAAACTAGAACAAAAAATTTCAAAATTTGTATGGAAACACAAAAGACCCCAAATAGCCAAAGCAATCTTGAGATAGAAAAACGGAGCTGGAGGAATAAGGTTTCCAGACTTCAGACTATACTACAAAGCTACAGTAAACAAGACAGTATGGTTCTGGCACCAAAACAGAAATATAGATCAATGGAAGAGGATAGAAAGCCGAGAGATAAAACCATGTACATATGGTCACTTTATTTTTCATAAAGGAGGCAAGAATATACAATGGAGAAAAGACAGCCTCTTCAATAAGTGGTGCTGGGAAAACTGGACAGCTACCTGTAAAAGAATGAAATTAGAACACTCTCTAACACCATACACAAAAATAAACTCAGAATGGATTAAAGACCTAAATGTAAGGCCAGACACTATAAAACTCCTAGAGGAAAACATAGGCAGAACACTCCGTGACATAAATCACAGCAAGATCCTTTTTGACCCACCTCCTAGAGAAATGGAAATAAAAACAAAAATCAACAAATGGGACCTAATGAAACTTAAAAGCTTTTGCACAGCAAAGGAAACCATAAACAAGATGAAATGACAACCCTCAGAATGGGAGAAAGTATTAGCAAATGAAGAAACTGACAAAGGATTAATCTTCAAAATTTACAAGCAGCTCATGCAGCTCAATATCAAAAAAACAAAGAACCCTATCCCAAAATGGGCAGAAGACCTAAATAGACATTTCTCCAAAGAAGATATACAGATTGCCAACAAACACATGAAAGGATGCTCAACATCACTAATCATTAGAGAAATGCAAATCAAAACTACAATGAAGTATCACCTCACACCAGTCAGAATGGCCATGATCAAAAAATCTACAAACAGTAAATGCCGGAAAGGGTATGGAGAAAAGGGAACCCTCTTGCACTGTTGGTGGGAATGTAAATTGATACAGCCCACTGTGGAGAACAGTATGGAGTTTCCTTTAAAAACTAAAAATAGAACTACCATGTGACCCAGCAATCCCACTATTGGGCATATACCATGAGAAAACCATAATTTAAAACGAGTCATGTACCACAATGTTCATTGCCGCACTATTTATAATAGCCAGGACATGGAAGCAACTTAAGTGCCCATCGACAGATGAATGGATAAAGAAGATGTGGCACATATATACAATGGAATATTACTCAGCCATAAAAAGAAACGAAACTAAGTTATTTGCAGTGAGGTGGATGGACTTAGAGTCTGTCATACAGAGTGAAGTAAGTCAGAAAGAGAAAAAACAAATATCATATGCTAACACATATATATATATATATAATTTAAAAAACAAAAAATGGTTCTGAAGAACCTAGGGGCCGGACAGGAATAAAGATGCAGATGTAGGGGATGGACTTGAGGATTTGGGGAAGGGGAAGCTGGAACGAAGTGAGAGAGAGGCATGGACATATATACACTACCAAATGTAAAATAGATAGCTAGTGGGAAGCAGCCACATAGCACAGGGAGATCAGCTCGGTGCTCTGTGACCACCTAGAGGGGTGGGATAGGGAGGGTGGGAGGGAGATGCAAGAGGGAGGAGATATGGGGATATATGTATATGTATCGATGATTGACTTTGTTATAAAGCAGAAACTAACTCACCATTGTAAAGCAATTATACTCTAATAAAGGTGTTAAAAAAAAAGACATCTATTGTATGTGCATGCACAAACTTTTTCATATGCCATAAACAATGTCTGAGAGTACATATGAACATTTTTATGTACATGATGAGGATACAGTCAACTCCCCAGTAATCTTTTCTACGGATGTACGGGGGAATGACAGTTGACCCCTGAACAACACAGGGATTGGGGTGCTGACGTTTCTTATGGTCAAAAATCCGAGCATAACTTTACAGTCATCCCTCTTTATTTGTGGTTCTGCATCCCTGGATTCAACCAACTGCAGATCGTGTAGTACTGTAGTACCTATTTATTGAAAAAAAAATCTGCCTATAAGTGGCAGAACTGCCCATGCAGTTCAAACTTCTGTCCAAGAGTAAACTGTAGTTTATATATGTCAGTCCCGATCTCCCAGTTCATCCCACCCACCCACTTCCCCGCTCAGTAAGCATAAGTTTATTCTCTACATCTGTGTCTCTATTTCTATACACACTACTATGTATAAAATAGATAACTAATGAGAACCTACTGAATAGCACAGGGAACTCTACTCAGTGCTCTTGGTGACCTAAATGGGAAGGAAATCCAAAAAACAGTGGATAAATGTATACGCATGACTGATTCACTTTGCTGTACAGCAAGAAGCTAACACAACATTGTAAAGCAACTATACTCCAATAAAAATTAATGTTAAAAAAAAGAGTGAACTGTAGTTGAAAATATACGTTTGTTGAACTAATTAATATTAATTAAAAATTAAAATTAAAAATAATCAATTAATTTAATTAATTAAAATAATTATTTTTATTTAATAAAATTTATTTTATTTAATAAAATAAATTATTAATAAATTAATAAAATAACAAAATAAAATTAATTATTTTTATTTAATAAAATTTATTTTATTTAATAAAATTTTATTTAATAAAATTAATTTATAATAAATAAAATAAATAAAAATTTATTTAATAAAATTAATTAAATAAATTAATTAAAATTAAAAATAATTAATATTAATATTATCCTGGTTATTATCTCCATCTACTCCTACAGAGCCCCCATCTACTCTAAACTCCCTGCAACCCCCTCTTCCCAGCTACATCCTAGAACCTCCAGAGAATGTGCCACTCTCAGAAATAAGTTCCATCCAACAAACAAGAGGGGTAAAGTAAAGACAGAGGCAGAAAGAAAGCCTTAGGAGTGATTGATTCCCTGGTTCCAGTTAGTCCTAAAACCATCCCCACTCTTCAATTCCTTATATGAGCCATATGTTTTTAGCTATTTAAGTTATGCTGCTGTCACTCCCAACCCTACAGATGCTACAGTATTGCAAAACTTATCCTGGAGTCAACTTCTCATCTTCTGCTTCTACTCTTCCTTCAGATGCTAGGCTAAGAGACAGGAGAAATTTCTGCCCTCATATTTCTACCGGCATAAAGTACCTGTGTGTAAAGCTCAGAGCACTTCTCTGTCTTATGCAAAATCTCATTCTGCTTCACCTCTTGTCAGCATTTGGCACAGCTGACCACTTCTTGAAACACATTGCCCTACTGTATTCTAGGACATCACACTCTCCTTTATGCCTTCTTTCTCACTGGTTCTTCTACTCCTTGACAACCCCTATACATTGGGAACCCTGTATGTCCTCTCCTATACCTATATTCTCTCCCTATGGGATTTCATCAAGTTCTAAGGCTTTAATTACTATATGACAAACGTGTGTTTATACCTGATCTTTCCCTTGATCTCCAGATTTGTATCTCCATTTGACTACTCAGCATTTCAACTTGGATGTATTGTAAGTATCTCGATATTAACAAGTATAAAACAAACACTGGATACTTAACACCTCCCAAATCTATTTTCCCCTAGTTTTACCCATCTCGTACAATTTCTCCTATCAAAAAAGTTGTATTTGATTCCTCCTCTCTGAGCTCACTCTATACATCTACTACATTTATAAGTCCTGTTAGCTCTACTCCAAACTGTAGTTGGAATTCGAGCTCTTCTCTTTATCTCCCCCGCTGTCACCCTCACCCTCATCACTATCATCTCTCACTGAGGGCTCTCCAAGAATCCTCTAGTTTGCGTCCTTCCCTTTGATTTCCCCACATGTGACTTTTTCCACATATTAGCCAATGTGATCATTTAAAAATGTGAATCACATTACTTCCCTGTTTAGAACCCACCAATGTGATCCCATGGAATGAAAATAAAAGGCAAACTTCTCATCTGAGTCTAGAAGAACCCACATGATCTGGCCTCTGCTGGCCAACCCCAAAATGGTACCAAACTATCCTGCCCAACATGAGCCACACTGACCTTCTATGTCTGATTCAAAAAGGATGTATCTCAATGACATCAAGGCCTTTGCATCACTGTTCCTTCAACATGGAACACTTTTGCCCCAGATTTTAGCTCAACTGCCTCCTTCTACCTCATTAATTCAGTATTCAAATTAAATAACACTTTCTGAAAAAGAACTTTGCTTATGTCTTGATTTAAATTTGTCTTCTCTCCTAATAAACTTGATCATAATACCAGCATTTACTAGTCTCCAAACACGTATTACTCTCTGAGCCTGTATTATTTTTAGTTGTTTACATTATTTGTCTCCCTCATGCAGAGTGTAAGTTCCGTGAAGGAAAGTATAATTTGCAATTGCTACATCCCCAGGTTCTACAACCAAGTTTTGCTAAAAAGGCGAAAGAACAGGAGAAATATAAGAAGAATGAAAGGAAGATGAGGAGGAAGAAAGAGACGAGGGACAGAGGTGAGGTGGAGAAGAAAGTCAAGAAATGTACTGATAAATCTGAACCTCCACTCAGAATACTCAAATTAGCCAAACTCCAAATGTGTTAGTAAGTCTGGTACCTGAAACTCTTGAAACGAACTTCCTAATGATTTGTAGAATGCACCAGAAGAGAGGTAGATGCAAGGGTATTAATCTGCCAAAGCTTGCAGTGGTTTTTAAACTTGACTGGGAAGGTGTCAGCAATTTTTAAACTTTGCTGCAGAAGTGTTTTGAACAAATGGTGCTGGAGCAAGTGGAGCATAGCCCCCCCGCCCAAAATAAACCTTTACCTAAACCTCATACCTTATAAGAAAGCATTACTCAGAAGAATCACAGACTTAAATATAAAACTGTTAAACTTTTAGTTAAAAACATATGGAAGTGGGAAGCAGCCACACAGCACAGGGAGATCAGCTCGGTGCTTTGTGAACACCTAGGGGGGTGGGATAGGGAGGGTGGGAGGGAGATGCAAGAGGGAGGGGATATGGGGATATATGTATAGCTGACTCACTTTGTTATAAAGCAGAAACTAACACACCATTGTAAAGCAATTATACTCCAATAAAGATGTTAAAAAAAAAAGAAAAAAAAGAAAATATATCAATGTAAAGGGGTCAAATGAGAATATCTTAGGGAAAATAACTAGGTATAGATCCTTCGTGAGATCTTTTATTCTCTAATAAGAGCAGAGCATAATCACATAGTTAAAACAACGGTAGGAAAAAATATATATATATGGAAAAGTTTTAAGTCTCCAGAACAAGCAAAGAGATTTTAGGCTTGATAACAACAGCATAATTCATAAAAGAAGAAAAATGAAAATTTGAACCTCACCAAAATTAAAAACTTTTTCCTTGTGGAATACCTTGTGAAAAGGATGAAAAAACAAGCTACAGATTGAGAGATAATATTTGTAAACCACATATCTACAAAAGGTCTTGCATCTAGAATATATAACACTCAAACTTCAACAGTACAAAAACAAAACAGTATAATTGGAAAATAGACAAAAGATATGAAGAGTCATTTCACCAGAGGAGATTTCACCAGTTGGCAAATAAGCCTATGGTAACATATTCAATATTATTAGATATTAGTGAAACGTAAATTAAAACCACAATGAGATATCACTACATACCTAAATTAGTGGCTAATTTAAAAAAACTGTGATAACATCAAATGGTGGCAAGGATGCAGAAAAATTAGATCACTCATGCATTACTGTTCAGAATGTAAAACGGTACAGCCACTCTGAAAAAGAGTATAGCAGTTTCAGTTTCCCACAAAACTAAACTTGTGCTTACCATATGATCCAATAGTTGTACTCTTGGGTATTTATCGCAAAGAAATGGAAACTTATTGTCATATAAAAACCTGTACATGAATGTTCAAAGCTTTATTTGTAATGGTCAAAATCTGGAAATAATCCAAATGTCCTTCAATGGATGAATGGGTAAATAAACTGTGGTATATTCATATAATAAAATGTTACATCAGCAAAAAGCGTGAACTATTGATATACTCAAAAAACTTGGATGAACTTCATGGATATTATGTTGAGTGAAAACAGCCAATCTCAAAAGCTCACATACTGTATGATTCCATTTGTGTAACATTCCTGAAATAACTAGATGATAGAGATGGAGAAGTTATCGGTGGTTGCCAAGGGTTAGGAATGCTGGGGAGAGGGGTTGAGGGTAACTACAAAAGAGGAGCATGTAATATCTTAGTGATAATGTAACAATTCTGTCTCTGGATTATGGTGGTAGCTACATGACTCTACACACAGGATAAAATTGCATAGAACCACACACACACACACACAGAGACACGAGTGAGTATAAAACTGGTGACATCTCAATATGCTGTGGATCATACCATTGTCAATTTTATGGTTTTAATATTGTACAATAGTTTTGCAAAGATGTTAACATTGAAGGAAACTGGGTGAATGGTATGGAGTCCCTCTGTACACTTTGTATACTCTGATTCTGTGAATCAATAATTCTTTAAAAATGAAAAGTTAGGGCTTCCCTGGTGGCACAGTGGTTGAGAGTCCGCCTGCCGATGCAGGGGACACGGGTTCATGCCCCGGTCTGGGAAGATCCCACATGCCGCAGAGCGGCTGGGCCCGTGAGCCATGGCCGTTGAGCCTGCACGTCTGGAGCCTGTGCTCCACAACGGGAGAGGCCACAACAGTGAGAGGCCCGCATATCTCACAAGAAAAAAAAAAAAAAAAAGAAAAGTTAAAAAATCAACTGAGAATCTTTTTAAAAACTCAAGCCCAGATTTCATCTTGAACCAGTTAAGTCAGAATCTCTAATTAAGCCAGGTAGTAGTATGTTAAAAGCCTCCCAGGTAATCCCAATGAACAGCCAACATTAAAAACCGGTGTGCCAAAGTGTGGTTTTCATGGTGTGATCCCAAAATGAGAAGCAAAAAAATCATCTGGAAATCTGTCATGCACGTTATCAGGCCCCACCCTAGACCTACCAGCTCAGAAACTGAGCAAGTTGTGTTTTAACAAAACTTCTAGTTAATTTTGATGTATACTACCCAATATGGTAGCCACTAGTCACATGAGCTACTGAGCAAGTTGAAATGTGACTAATGCTACATGTTGAATAATAATATTTTTGACATATTAGCTTAAATAAAATGTATTATTAAAATGAATTTCACTATTTATTTAAAAAAATTTCCAGCTCTATTGAGGTAAAATTGACATATAACATTGTACAAGTTTAAGGTGTACATGGTGATTTGACACACACATATATATTGCAAAATGATTACCACAATCAGGTTAGTTAACACATCCATCATCTCATAAAACTATAATTTGTGTGTGTGTGGTGAGACCATTTAAAATATACTCTCTTAACAACTTTCAAGTATATGATGAAGTATTGTTAACTATGGTCACCATCCTGTGCCTTAGATCCCCAGAACATATTGATCTTATAACTGGAAATTTCTACTCTTTGACCAACATCTTCCCTCACCTATTTCTTTTTAATATTTTTAGGGCGGCTACTATAAATTTTAAGTTACATATGGCTTACTTTATATGTCTATTGAACAGCAGTGCTCTACAGCAATTATTCTCAACTCTGTAAGTATTCAGTAGAATCACTCAAAGAGCTCAAAAAAAAAAAAAAAACCTAGTACCCCATCCCAGATTGATCTATATAAATCAAGTTGCTAATAATGAAAACCTGGGGTCGACCATTTTAGAAAGCTTCTTGGATGATTTTAATGTGTTGCCAGGTATGAGAATCACTGATCTAAAGCTGGGTTCTGAATTTTTGCCGCTTGGATTCCTTCAACAATTGGATTTGGGAAACTTCACCCAGAAAATACACATTCACAGACAATTTACATATATTTTCAAGACACTTCTAGGCATCATATAAAGTCCCCGCTTTAGGACTTTCACACGGTTTACTTTTTTTTTTTTAAGATGTTGGGGGTAGGAGTTTATTAATTAATTTATTTATTTTTGCTGTGTTGGGTCTTCGTTTCTGTGAGAGGGCTTTCTCTAGTTGTGGCAAGCGGGGGCCACTCTTCATCGCGGTGCGCGGGCCTCTCACTATCGCGGCCTCTCTTGTTGCAGAGCACAGGCTCCAGACGCGCAGGCTCAGTAGTTGTGGCTCACGGGCCCAGCTGCTCCGCGGCATGTGGGATCCTCCCAGACCAGCTCGAACCCGTGTCCCCTGCATTAGCAGGCAGATTCTCAACCACCGCGCCACAAGGGAAGCCCCCACACATGGTTTACTTTTAAGAAATGGGTTTTAGAGAGTAACATTTTTTCATGTCCTTAGATCTAGACATTTGTTAGCACATTTTGCTTCTAAGTAGATAAACTGGAGTGAGGGTGAGCTATCCATCTTAATCTCAGAGATGATTTTTTTTAATTAACTAAGCATGTGTAATGAGAACGTATCCTGCTTAATTCTGGTTTATTTCCCCAATAATTATCTGCTATATTTTATTATGTATAGCTGTCTTTAAAAATGAATAAACATCCTCCGACATATTGTTCCCTCTTTTGAATTTTATATATTAGCTACTCTAATGCTTTTCAAAGATTTGAATTGTTATCATTAATGGCACTGCCAAAAATCTCACCTCCAGAAACTCTAGACTATAAGAAATATCCTTGTAGAACATTTTTCTAGAAATAACTTTACAGAGCTGATTCTAAAACACATGGTCAAGCTAACTGAAAACTATTCATTCACGTATTCAACTATCAAGTACCTAGTATGTATGTAAGCACTGTTCAAGGCACCATCGAAAGAAAATATCCCCACCTTCAGGGGTCTTACATTCGAGTTTGGAATTCCAAAGATAATAAATAAGGTAAGTAAAGACATGATATATGGAGTGATGATAAGATCTGTAGAAAAAGAAAAATGGGCATAGAGAAGTCCAAGGAAAACCTTTGTGAGAAGAGACATGAGTAAACCTAAAGCAGGTGAAGGAATCATAGATATAAATGTCTAGAGGAATCACATTTCAGGCAGAGGGAATTTGAATGCCTTGATGCAGAAACTTGCCTGGCCTGTTAGAAGAGCAAGAAATCAGTGTGATGCAAAAAAGTAAGAAAGGGGAAAAGAGGCAAGAGAGTGGCAGTCACAGGGGTCATAGTCTGCTGAGATTGCTTGGGTCATTACTGAGCTTGACTCTCATCACAAAGTGCGATGGGAGCCACTAGAGAGTTTCCAGTGGAGGAGTGATGTGTTCTGATACACGTTGTAAAAGGATCACTCTAGCGGAGGGTCGAGAATGAACTGAGGGTATGAGCAATTCAAGTAGAGAGCCCAGGTTAACAGAATCATCCAAATGCTAGGGGGCAGGTGATATATTTTAAACTTAAATGCTGTATTTTATACCTGAAGTTCTAAGTTCCTATAATGACTTTATTTATAATCACTCTCAGCCTGTGTATGTCCCAGGGGGGATAAAGCAGGAAGGAGAAGAACAGGAAGCAGGAGGAATGCATGGCTCCGGGTCCTTTTCTCTCTCTCAGAAAAAAATGGACATGCCTTTAAAAGCTTCTTTATTTTGCCATAATTAACAACATCACTTGTGGCACTGCATGCTACTTCCTGTCCAGTGAAACAGGAAGAATTAAGGCAGATGAAACATCTGTGGGCTTGCCTTAAGTAAGCAATCTATTTTCCAAAGATCAGGGTAAACTTCAAATGGGCAATAACTAGATATTGTCTCAAAGTATAGAGAAAGGTTTTTGAAGTCCTATCAACAAAAATGAGATTTTTGTGAAGCCATGTGATGGCATAGAATTTTAAATAGCACATTTCCCTGCTACTCAGAAATAAATATGTAAATATTTATTCAGATTTCTGACTAACATGGTTTCTTTGACAATAGAATTTCACAAAAACTTAGCAGAATCTTCCACACATATAGTCATCCACCAGATTACAATCAAAGCTCTCTTGTACTACAATGCACAAAAGTAGGTCTTTCCAAGAAAGGATGCTAGGCCTATTGTATACTCCATGGGAAAAAAAAGCATCTTGACCTCTACCTGCCACCAAAAACAAAAACCAATTCTAGATGGATTACAGATCCCAATATGAAAGGGAAAACAATACAGACTGTAGAGGAACACATAAGGAAATATCTCTGTGGCCTTGAATTCGGCAAGGAACTCTTGAACAGAATACTAATATTACTAATCTCAGAAGAAAATCATGATAAAATGCACCATACTAAAATCAAGAACTTCTTTTTATCAAAAGATTTCATTAACAGAGTAAAAAGGCAAGCCACAAAGTGTGACAAGACATGTATACCCGACAAAGGATGCATATCTAGATATATGAACTCCTACAATCTATAACAAAAAGACAACTCAGACAAAAAGGACAAGAATATTTAACAGACGCTTAACAAATGATGAGATTCAAATGGCCAGTAAACATACAAAGATGTATTCAAGTTCATTAGTCATCAGATAAATACTAAAACCACAATATGATATCACAGAATGGCAAAAATAAAAAAATAGGAAAAATATTAAGTATATGGAGCAACTGAACCCTCATACCTCAGTGCTCTGATAGATGTATGAGGAAACATAAACTGGGCACTTTAAACTGAAGAAACTTAATTTGGAAATTAGATGCCCACAAAAATTGTGAAAGTCCTTGTATTAGTTTCGTACAATTGCATAACAAATTAGCCCCAAAGTCAGTGGCTTAACAACCAACATTTATTATCCCAGTTTCCCTGGGTCGGGAAGCTCATGTAACCCAGGTGGACCCTCTGGACCAGCGTCTTCCACAGGCAGCAATCAAGGTGCTCATCTGCATTACAATCATCTCAAGGCTCTACTCAGAGGCTTTGCTTCCTAACTCACACCTGAGGCTGTCGTTAGGCCTCATTAAGATCTGCTTTCAAGATCTTTCAAATGAAATTTCTTCAGTTTAAAATGTCCAGGGATTTTCTGTTTTTCCAGTAAAATATAACATATATGTACCCTGCTATGCCCTTTACATATTATCTCTGCTCTCTGAAATCTCCATCCCTCCATCACCTTCATGTGGCCAGCTATTCCTTACAACTCAAGACCAATCTGAAACACCGGTTACCGCTAGGATGTTCTCCCCATTCTGACTTACTGCTCTGAATACATCTATCAAAGCACCTATCTCATTTAAAAAGCTCCATCTGTTAATTACGTTAATTATGTGTATTTCTGTCACATACTAAAATTTTTTGTGTGATATTTTACAATATATAGAAATATTGAATCATGTTGTACATCTGAAACTAACGTAATTTTTTATGTTAACTCTACCTCAAAATCATAAACTATGATATGCTAGGGAAAAGACAATATCAAAACTAGTTGTAGCTTCTGAAAACAGTTAAAACTTCGCACCGTATTTCAATTCTCTCCTCCGCCGTCCCAATTTTTTGTTTGTATCATGCCTACATTCTCAGAACATAAAGCCATCATGAGATAGGCTGGGACCTGGGACCCTTTACCTGAGTGCTTGCACCTGGACAAAGGTTTCCTTGAGCAACAGAATACAAAGGGACTAAAAATAACCGCACCCGTGGGAAGGCCAGGCAATTACAAACAATAAGATACAAAAAGGCCACAAACCAACTGCCACTTCTGAGGTACTAGGAGCAAAGGAGGGCACTGTGCATGACCCCTACATACAGCACCACCAAGGGGGTGGGCAGACCACCTAAGGCACCCCTCCAGCCTGACCCACTGACCCACTCACACCCTCAAGCCATTTAAGGAAACAGCCTGCTCTCCTTCAAGAGCGAGCAAGGGCACCTGTTACTTGTTTTCACTCCCTCGTGCTACACCAGTCCCAGTAAAGCCTTGCCTGAAATCCTCATCAGACTCCAAATGATTCAAGAGTCCAAGAACCCGAATTCGTATCAATTACCTACTATACTCTCTTCTGTTTAACCCTCATTTAATCTTCACACTAATCCTTACTGTAATGTCTCTTTAGTTATTTTGATTTCTGAAGCGGGTTCTTTAGTAGTCCTCAAGGAGGGCTCCTGGAACACTCTCCTGAAAACACTGTAATAAAGACAGGGTCAGTACTACCGATTTTTCCTTTTGCCTAGGCTTCAGTATGGCTCAGCATCAGACTGTTAATGAGTCTACCTTTAAAAGTTTGATATTTTTCTCATCAAGGATTTTTGGCATTAAATTTGCTTTTTGAAAAATTATTACATTAAAATCTCATTTATCTTGATTTCTGAGTTGTTTGGTGCCCCTTTAAATTCTGTGGCAGAGACCTGTGCCTCTTTTTTTGCTTCTGGTTCTAGCCCTCAGTTGGAGCTTCTCTGGCTTTTGTCTTTACTGTTCCCATCCTACTTAATTTTGACTCCACTCCTTAGAGGTGATGTCCATTGTGGGGTCTAGTCCCAAGGGAGCCCTGGCAGCCCAGTGTGAGAATTCAAAGACTTTCATGCCTTACTTTAGACTTCTACCTCCCTCGCTGGTGGAGTCAGCCAAGTTCCTCCGCGTCTCAACTGCAGGTGCTCGCCCAGCTCCTCCACCGCTCCGGCTTCTCCACGGCCCCGGCTCCTCCACTGCCCCCCTCACAGCTCTGCGTCTGGTCCTCATTTGGCACCTCCACTCGCGCATGCGTGGGGCTCTGCCGCTAAGGGGGCAGGACAGGGGCGGGACAGGGGCGGGGTAAGGGCGGGGTCGGAGTCGGGGCAAGGGCGGGGGCGGGGCAAGGGCGGGCTCACTCTGCTGCTGTACTGAGTGTGCTCAGGGCCCTCGGGCATCCAGTTACACTGTTGCTTCCTTCTACTTTCCCCATACTTCTGACATTGGGCAGCTCTCATGGCTGTTGTCCACCCTTTGTATCTTGGGGTAACACGGGGATACCTTGTCATCTACTCTTGTTCTAAATATTGTCCGTGGGTTTTGGTTTTAATATCTTAATTGCTCTGTGTTATGTGGGAATTGTGGAAGACCCAAATTCTACGACCACTGCCATCTTCCCAGAATTCTTAAACTTAATTTATTTTTAAAAGGATACTTTAAAAGAAAACAATGGAGAACCAAAATTATTTTTTATGTACAGAAAGCATTAAAAAAAAAAACTACATTAAAAAAACCCCAAGACGATTTTTAGCTCAAGGCCTAGCTATGTTCTCATTGTTAACAAGGGAGACTACAACTGCTGGGCACGTGACAGCTCCTGGTCCAGGCAGGATGTTGAGTAGACAGTCCAAACACCCTTGTGCTACAAACACCCAGGCATGAGATGGCCTGGCCAAGCTCAGAAGAGAGGACGGGAAAGGCCTGGGGAGTGAAGAGGGAAGGGAAACCCAGGTGCAGGCTGTGATCCAAGGTTTCATCTGCCAGGGTCAGGGTCCTGCTATTGGCCCATGGAGCCAGGTGAGTGAATGAGTTTCACTGCCTTTTGTTGGGAGAGAAGGCAGGGATCAGGGATGGAGACACACACACACACACACGCACACACAGAGCCAGGTCTGCTGGTGGATTGTGCCCCTAATAGAAGGGAAAACATTCTACTCATTGAGGAGGCTTTGTTGGCTGGGCTCTGGTTGAGGAAGAAAGAGACTCCCCTGAGGGGAAAAATTACTAGGTATCTGCTAGGGACTGAATATTTATGTCCCCCCAAATTCATATCTTGCAATCATAACATCTAAGGTGATGATATTAGGAGGTGGGGCCTTTGGGAGGTGATTAGGTCACGAAGGCAGAACCCTTATGAATGAGATGAGTGCCCCTTGTAAAAGAAGCCTGAGAGAGCCCCCCTGCCCCTTGTGACATGTGAGAACACAGAGAAAAGATGGCCATCTATGAACCAGAAAGTGGGCCTTCACCAGACAACGAATCTGCATGCTCCTTGATCTCAGACATCGCAGCGTCTAAAACTGTGAGAAAAAAGTTCTGTTGTTTATATGCCACTCAGTCTACGGTACTTGTTAATAGCAGCGCAAATGGAATAACCTGGGATTCAGGCAGCCAGTGTCTGATTATAAGTGCTATGGATATAAGTAAAATAGAGGAAGGGGTGGAGGTGGGGAATGGGAGACGTTTTGTTTTAACTGGGGTGATAAGTGAAGTTTTGAGTCAGGACGAACATTAAGGAAATGATGTCTAAGGAGAACACTATTTGTCCATCTCTATAGGGCCTGAAAATGCATTTGAGAAATTCAATAGTTACACTGTTGTGTAACTGATTAAAAACCAAAACAACACTTAAAAAAATGGGACCAAAAAAGCATATATATACATCAAAACCCCAAAGCCAGCAAGTATCCACTATCATCAAAACATGCCCTGATCTCACCATGAACAAGAGTCAGCAGATACTACAAACAGGTGGATTAGAACCTCAAGACCTTCATGAAATAGAATAATTTGATAAAACTAAAAAAGAAATTCCTGTAAATTGGTTAAAGACCTAAAAGATCATATTGTAACCCTAAGTGAATAAGATACTATGAAAAAATAACAGGAAACTTAGAAAAACAAAACAAGATAAAAACAATTTCTAAAACCAAAAAAAGAGTTATGGAAATTAGAATTCTATTGAATGGATTAGATAGCAGATTAACCAAAATTGAGGAGAGAATTAGTGAACCAGAATGTTGCAGAGAGGTAAAGAGATGGAAAATAAAAAGAGGGCAACTACAATGAGACATTAAAGGGGTAAATATAGAGCAATTTTTTAAAACATATTTATTGTATTTTGAGATATCTGAATACATAGAACTCTAACATTGATCCTAAGCTTATCACTGCTTTTTTTTTTTTCCTTTTCATTCAGTATCCTTCACCATGCTGTTGTGTAGTC
The DNA here is from genome assembly GCF_964374135.1 of Grampus griseus. Classification (NCBI taxonomy): domain Eukaryota; kingdom Metazoa; phylum Chordata; class Mammalia; order Artiodactyla; family Delphinidae; genus Grampus; species Grampus griseus. The sequence continues at coordinate 25,594,892 of NC_139007.1, read as the reverse complement.
TTAGGAACAAGTATAACTGATTGAATCACAGCCGTTTTTCTCTAAAATGTACATAACTACCATTTAAAATGTGATGATCTACTGGACAGTTTCCCTAAAGTATCTGAGGACATGCATGTTATTATAGTATACCTTTATTCAAACTTGGAAGGTAGTTGTTCCCTCAAAAGTTTAACTCAAAGGTATATGTAAATATATGATAAATTGTTAAAATAAAGACAGAGATGTGACTGTATAGAAACATTAAATCCAAGTTGAGATCTGAAAGAACTCTAATGAGGAGTCTCGTCCTTCTTTATTGGAATGCAGGATAAATTTCCTTTCCCTGTACTTGTGAGGTAGGTAAAGTAGGTTTTGCCTTTTAGGGTTATCATCTATCCTTAAATGACACAAATTTCTGTCATGTTTTTCACTTCTTTAGTTTCACACACTTTACCACCAGAGCTTGCTGGATAAAAGACTGCCGAGAGAGTGACTATCAGATATTAAAATACTTAATTAAACTGAGATAGACCTCAGTCATTTCATCAATCTAAAATCAACTAGAGAATGTGCCAGGTTAACTTTGTAGCTTTAGCTAAATCAATGCATCTGTAAAACCAAACAATGACAATAATAACCTCACAGAATCTGAGATGGAGTATAAATTTTCATGAATTTTTTTTAATCTGATCTAAGAGCAGAGAGGGGAAAAGAAAACACCCTTGGACAAGCCAGATGATAAAATCCATATTGTACATTGAATCATCTTGCAATTTATGGCCAAAAGTGTGACTATGAAGATATCATTGTTGAAGTGGCCGAAATCAACACTGAGTAAAACTGGCTAGTTACCTATTTCTCTAAACATATGATTTCTCTGTTTCTAAAAGGAAACATGAGTTACAAAGGAATCCTGGTGGTGTTAGGTCTTCTGAATATTGGGCTATGCCTTTATTCCTCTGAATATGCCCCCAGTGCCTTTCTAAATATTTAATAATACTCGAAAATACTATTTTTAATCAAGGTTTCTATCAGTATTCTTTTTCTGAAATATTATGCTATTTAGATTGTGAACCTGTAATCTATTTGATCCACATCATTGAGGAGAAGCATAGTCACTTATCTCTTTCAATTTGACTAGTTTAACTTAAGGGGAAATCTAGCACCTCCTTCTTGAGGTTTTCTTTTCTCCATAATTGTCTAAGAATTCCTAGTGGTACAATCAGTCCAAAGGGATCAGATTTCTTCCCAATGATTCATATGTTTAGTCCACTAGTGACTTCATTTTCCTTACTGTCATACTGTATAACATTTGAAACCTACCTTTACACAGAATTGCTACAGTGAAACCTTGTTCTGTAGTGTCACTCAACATTTGAGCTATAACGGTATAGCTCTTTTAGTTCACACTTAGATAATTAGTACAAACACCATACCTGCGTTGCTGGGTTCAGAGGGCTTCTGAGCCTCAGGCATATGTGTTCACCCAGCAAATTTTAAGCCCAGAATTTTCATTCCCTCACAATAAGTACTTCTCTGAGGTACTTAGGCTTATTTACTCCTCAGAGCCCTTCTAATATTTTAGAGCTTCTAATATTGTTGAAATTCAAATGGGATTGCGTTAGGGACTTAAGATACCTTTCCTCCCAGGAAGGTCCTTGTCTCATATAAATGTGCCAACGTTCCCCACAGAACACACACTGCGGGCCAAGTTAAGGGGTAGCATAAGGCACCGCCTTTGGCAGTGTGCAGAATTCCACCCTTAGTCAGTGGAGAAAGTACCCACAGCTTTATATTTTACAGCTAGGACACACTATTCATGAATTCTTTTCCCCATAACATAGAAACACTATTTCTAAATTACTTTGATGCATAAAATTACTATTGTTGAGACTTTTCTTAGACCTCCTTGAGAATAGCCAGGCAAATTTTGACAGAATTTCATTTTTAGTATTAACCATGGCAGAAGACCAGGGGGAGAAGAGGTCTATAAAATGTTCCTCAAGCTAGAGAGTCCTAGGAACATCACAGTATCCTTAAAAACTCAGAACTGTCAAGTTCAAGGGAATACTCAATCCCAGCCTGGCCCTGTTTCCAGGGTAAAAGACTTTGGGAGTAAAGTGGGTGGAAAGGAAGGAAGAGAATATCTGAGGTCTATCTGGAGACGGAGAGTTGCTCAGATGTTTGGTTTAAAAGAATTGAAGAGCGCTTTTCTGCAATATAATTCACCTTCTAAGGTGCCTTCAGAGCCTCTCCAGTTAAATATGGCCTGAATAGATTGAAATAGGTTATAGAACATCTCACAGATTTTTACAAAGGCCTTTAAGTAAGCTGGCATAGGTACAGAGCATAAGAAACTTAAAAGTGTCAAAGGAACAAATAGGTACCAATTATTATATATAAAGTTATATACAAATATATATATACATATAATTATATATGTAGATAATTTCATAATTACCTCATTTTTATTCAGTGTGGACTTCGTTGGCTTGGACACCCAGAGGTCCTGATGCCCCCTGGTGGTCACTGAATTATCACAGCTCTCCTTGACACCTGAAAATCCACTGGGTTTGAAGAGCTAAAAAATTGCAAGGTGGGAAACCGTGAAAGCATGTAGAAGTAATTTGCATGATTTAAACTAGTTCTTCCTATCAGTGCTGGTGATTTATAGAAAAATGAAGTATAAGTAGTGGAAAAGAAGAGCCTCCCCGGGCAAAATCAAATTTGAAAAAAAAAAAAAATTCTTAAGCACAATTGGACATGTGTTAAGTGATTTTGAGTATAATGTGTCACATTTCTCTGCTATGTTTAGTAGTTCTCTTAATAATAGTCAAATAATAAAAGTTATTTGATTTAACATCTTTGAATATTTTAAGCGATCAGAAAATTTCAGAGTGACACCTTAGCAATATTCAATTGGACACATAATCTTGATATAAATTGTATTTTTATTTGTTAAGCTCTTTTGAATTAACTCAGTAATTGCAGTTAAAGGATTATAATTTTAATTTTCTAAGCCTCACCAATTTATCTGACCATACGAAAGTGAATGAACTCTTACAGAGGCACAAAATATAGTCTTGACTTATGATTTGATTTCTGAACTCTGACTTCCTATACTGCTAGATAAATCTGAAATTTCGAAGAATAAGTAAAATTATTACTATGTTTTTTATGAGCTTAGTTTATGTACATTTTACATTGGACTGCAAGTACATATTTTATATACACTACATAAATCACGCTAATGTAAATATGTAAGTGATTTTCCTGCACAGCGGAAAGACTATTTACATTTTGACTGAAATCACAAATAGAAAACCTAATTTTCTGTAATATCTATTAACTGAGACATAATGTTTCTTTTCTGTTTATAATCAGTTTCTTCTGTATGGTACCTTTTCTAATTCAGTTTAAATTACCCCCTTTTCTGTGATGAACTTGAATTTTCACATTTACCACCTGTGAATGTATTTAGATAGTAAGTTCAAAAGTAGTAGGTTCAGAGACAGCCCTTTGAGTTTGTTGTCGTTGTTAACTACTTAGTTTGGCAGCCTTGGAGTTGTAACATATTGAAGTCTCAGGTTCTTCCTTTACCCTCTAAAGGCCTGTTTAACACACACACACAAAGGCTTTTATTTGAAAATGTATGGAGGTAATTCCCTGAAGTCATTAGAATTTACTCCTAAGTGACTATTTCTCTCTTAAAATCAGAAAATATCTCCCAGAGATAAACAGTGAGGTAAATATTAGTGTTGAAGCAAGTTAAATGAAGATAACAGCTATACCCTCATTTGGAATGTGTGTCTTGAATTTGTACATTTATTTTCATATATGTACAGTTATGTGTGATTATTAGTAATTAGATAGATAAAAATAACATGGTTCATAAATATTGGGCATGTCTTCTTTGCATCTGAAAATAGGCATTTTTCATCTTTCTGCTATACAATTATGACAGATGTTTCAAAAGAGGGTCTATAAATGGTAATATTAAAGTTTTGGTCTCTTTTTTCCATTTATTTAAAACTACCTAAATATAAGTTGGGTATTATATCAACTGCATTTCACAATGAATACATAAAACTGAAAAAAGTTTTTAAAATTTCTGCTTTGGCTTACACATGTTGGTTATATATACACCATTTGGTATTGTTCAGGAAAATGATTTCTAATTCATTTTATATACACACATACATTTACTTTTCTAAAATTTGCCTTAGAGATAATATGCACAAATCATAGATATGAAGCTAAAATAAACCATTTTAAAAGTGATATAAAGAAATTACCTATTAAAAGTTATTTTAAAATATGAAAGTTTTGTGAACTGATTATTTTTCATTTCAGTGGCTTCATGTACAAAGAGGTTTACATGCTTTGCTGTTAGTCAAATACAGTCTAATGCCAATTTATATATTATATTTATATATTATACTATATAATACAGTATAATAAACATTCTTTTCTTGACTAGGTCATTCACTTTTTATTTAAATTCCATGACTTCTCATCACTATACCTAGATCCAAAAGAAAGAAGAAAAGGTTGGTAAACCTAAAAATGAGTATCACTGTGCAACTCTGCAGGAAAAACTGTCAGCAGTCTGGCACATGTGCATTTAATGTGAAGCCTCTTGTCTCTAAAAATAAAAGTGAAGCTGAACATGCCCCTATGTCTGATAGAGAGAGGGGACACAGTAAGGGGACTCCTTATACCACCTACACTCATCAGAGTGAAGGATGTTACTTCTTTAGTCTCCTCGTTTCATGGAAAGGTATTTGTATTCACATCACTGAGTATTAGTCATTCAATAGATGAAAGGAATGTTTTAAACTTTAAAGGCTACCTTGGTGTCGTTCTAAGAAGTGGGGATGAGACCCTGGGGAAAGTGTTGAAATCCTGGAGAATTATTTTAACTATTAGAAGTGGTTTAATATCTGTGAGTATGTGAGATTAACAGTTTTATTGCCTATGAGTGGGGATCTATATTTTTAATTCTAATGTTTCACCTTACAATTTTTACTCCTTAAAGCATCTGTTTGTGTCAATACTGCTTGATCTCTGTAACAAGTGCACTCTACATCTTTTTGTCTATTTTCAAGGTTAATCTATTAAGCAGTTTACATTTTCTATGAATCCTCTAAAGGGCACTTAAGATGCTTTTAGATATAATTTCTAAAATATTTAATAGGGGTAATGGCTAGGAATAAGTAACATTTAAGAAATAAACTACAGACCCAAAGAGAGGTTAGAGGGGAAGGAAATATTTCTCTCTTCTTCGTAATTGCATTAGGCAAGTAAAAACTACAAGAGACAATTTTCCATAAGACAAAAATTTTAAAATTTGGGGATCTGTCATCTCTTTGCTATAAATACCAGAAACAACTCAATTTACTTTTCCAAATAGAAAAGATAGGAAAAGTTTGGAGTCTTAGGCAAAGTCAAACTTTTTGCCTCTCATAAATAGAGGCAAATCGTGAATGACAGATTTTTTTTTTTAACGGAAGAAATATAGGACAGGAAGAAAATAAAGCTCGTCTTTGACATGTGATCAAGTTACTCTGCTTGACCTTTGAATTTGATGATTTGGCAATTAAGGTTTTTAAGTTCTTCCTCTTATTGTACTACCCACATCTTGAATTGCAAAGTGTCAGAAACTGCCTAACGTTAAAGGGATTCCTCTAGGCAGTCGTCCTCAATATTTAGTTAGACGAAATCAACTGTCGATATTGGTAACACTTTTTATTCTTAGTTTGCCTTTGAAAGATAATTATTGAATACTTATTGAAAAGTACTCAATATTTGCGAAAGAGGTCTTGATTTTAATTTAATTTTAATTAACTTAATGCATGGTAGCATTCTTTAAAATTAAATATAATTTATGCAGCGAAATGGAAAACGATCAAAGTGTGGCAATTCCAGGAAAATCTCAGAAAATGATAAACATGTAGGAAAAACCATACGGAACCTTCAGAAGTTTCTCTTAATGTGCTACTTCGTCCAACCAACTATCGTTAAATGATAGGGCGGGAGTGAGAGGGCACATAAAACAAAAGACTTCCTTTCTCCACTCCCTTTTCCTCTGGTTCTTTTGCCAAAGCTTGTTTCAAACTCTTGGAAACATTGTTTGAACATAATACATTTGGTTACTTTTATTCTTCCAGGGATTGTGTTGGGTGGTGCCTAGAGCTAACTGCCTTTGGAGTTACAGAAAAAGAGAAGTAGTAACCCTTAAAGAAAGAAAAAGAACAAAGTTACCCAACCCGCGGAGGTTGTGACAACAACAAAAAAGTAAAAGGCACTTTACTTAAAGGCACAGCTCATTTCACTGTCCCGGCTCCGTGCTTGGTAGCTGAGAGATGGCTTGCATCCCCTCTGGTTTCTAAAGATCGCGAGGAGCACCGCTATAAACACGACTGTAAATTGGGAGCGTTATTTTAGGATTGATTCTGCTCCACGAAAGCTGCGGTTGCTAAAAGCAAAGCTCCCACAGCAGCACGCACCTCGCTTGCCCTCCACGTCCGCCTTCTCGGAGCATCCAGCGCCAGCCCGGAGCTCAAAACCTGGAGGGAATCCTGGACCCGCAACCTGACTCCGCTGGCCGCCGATTGGCCCACGCCCCGAACCCCGCCCCCAAGGCCGGGGCGGCCGTTTCGCCGGGACCCGCCCCCAAGCCCTGGGAATCGCCGCCTGGGAGGCCGGCTGCGCCTGCCACTCAGCTCGAGTGGCAGAGGCTCTCGGCTCGGAGCCCCGCCCCCCTCCCCCCTAATTGATATTATTGGAGTGTGGAGCAAGCGGCCGGTCTGCAGTCGGAGACTTGCAGGCAGCAAACACCGTGCGGACCAAAGGAGGGAAAATTTTTTTTTAAAAGCTAAACGTGGAGCAGCCGGCCGTAGATCGAGAAAGGGAATCGATGCGTGGAGCGCAATAATTTTTGTTTTTTAAAAAAGCCCCACATACTCCGGAGCAAACAGCATTTAAAAAGCTGCGACTCAACTGAAACCTAAGATAAAACCTGCTCATGCACCATGGTTTTTCAAACTCGGCACCCTTCATGGATTATTTTATGCTACATCTGGCTGCTCCGCTTTGCACACACCGTGGAAGCGCAGGCTGCAAAGGAAGGTAAGGTGATGGGAAAGCAAAGTTTGTTCTGACATTTATTTAGCTGTCTACCTGCAAGAGCCGGCTGGTCCGCGGGGTTGCCGGCCGCGCCTCCGGAGCCGGGCGAACCTCCCCCGCCGGCTCCCCGCCCCCTCAACGTTCGGGCCGCTCCTGGCGGGCGGGTGGCAAGCGGGCTGCTCCGAGAAGCTTGCAGCCCCGCTCCCGGGGCCGTTCGCCCGACGGGAGCGGGATTTCTGGCGCAGACTGTACAGAGGGCGTGAGCAGCAACGGAGGGCAGGGGGCGGGGGTGTGGGAACGGCCGGCAAGCTCATTCTCCGGGACCCTGGGCGGGTCAGATCTCTTCCTCTAGCCCTCTCCTCTTCCTCCTCTCGCCGTTCGTCTCCCTGGGGGTAAGCTGCGGCCGGAGTTGGTCGGAGACTGGGGAGTGCAGCCTCTAGTATCCTGACCAGCCCGCCGGCGAGCGGCTGGAGTCCGGAGCCTTTCTAGAGGCGCCGTGACTTGGGTGAGCTCCGAACGCTCGGGTTACTAATGAAGTGCTCACTGCGTCCGAGGAGCCGGCGCGGGCCTGCGGCTGGCCCTCGGCCGCCTGCACGGAACAATAACGCCGCGGAGGTGAAGCAGCGGGCGGCGCGCGCTCCGCGCCCCGCGGTCGGGAGACATCTCCATTCAGCGCGCGCCGCGCGGGTCCCGGCGGCCGCAGGGACAGCGGCAGCCCAGAGGGCTTGGCCGGGCCGGGGAGGCAGGGGACGGGCTGGGTCAATGCAACTGATTACGATACCTCCCGGGCGACCAGAGGCCCCCAAACCTCTGCCCCACAGTCCGGCAGTTAAGGAGTGCTAGTGGTCTAACCTTGAAAAAGACCTGGACCCCGAGGGCTAGCTCTGGTTGACTAGAGCCAGGATTCATTTGGGCAGTCAGATACGCCTGTATATGGCTATTCCCCCCACCCCCTTCTCCTTTGAACCATTAACAGAAAGTAAAATACCTTTCGGTGCCTGTAGTTGGAGCTGGGGAAAAATAAATCCTGTCAATGGAAAGGTCTTGCTTCTGAGCAGTGTCACCATCTACCCGCCCTCCTCCGTATCTTGCAGGCTGTAAGTCTAAGGTTGATTTCCTGATATTTAAAAGCAGACTACTAATAATTACTTGTTCCTAAAGTGTGGAGGATGGAGAAATCTGTTATCAGATTTAGGTCACGGTGGTCGGGAGTGGATACCTACCGGTACTCGCTCCATCTATCCCTGAAAACTTAGTTATTTAGTGCTGCTTTTTAAAATTCTCTTCGTGGACCCTTCTTCGGTCACTCAAAACACCCTCTCCCACAGCCAAACGCCATAGTCTGCTCCTTGATCCAGCCTGACCTTCTGACCCCAGTTTCCGCATCTGCAACCTGTGTTGATGCTGAACCCATTCAGAGAAAACCTTAACTTCCAGCTGTTGGTTTCGCGTTTGCAGATGAACCCACATCTGCTAGAAACACACAGCCATACACACCAAAGTCCACACTAATACTCGCGTGACATTAGCGATTAGGGACATTGAATCCTGGAAACTTGTATTGATGCCCCCGGAAGAGCGGGACCCGAGGAAAAGTTTGCACCGCCGGGGCGAAACCCCGCGCGCGAGCTCGCACAGACCCGGGCTGGAGTTTGAGCTATAAATAACTGCATCACTAGGGGGAGAGGTTCCTGCAGTCAGAATGGCTTGCTCGCCCGCGTTCCTCTTCTGGGTGCGAAGTACGTGGAGAGGATTCTGATTCTAGGAGGCCGAATTCTTTACATGCAGAAGTGAGCTGTTTAAAAGGTGGGCGGGGGTGAGGAATGCGCTCCGCTTCTCGGTGGCAACGCACCCGGCGCGCCACGGTGGCCCAGGGCTGCCGTTCTGGGAACGAGCAAGCCCCGAGACGGCGCCGCGGCACCCAGGGGCAAGCGCCGGGAAGCGCCTGGAACAGGTGCCTGGCTCTCCGGAGCGGATGGGGGGTAGTTACAGGAAGAAGGGGCACCCCCCCTTCTCCCCTTTTCCCGCACACGTTCTATCGGGGAGGTCAGTTCGGCTACTGGGAGCGCGCGTGTAAGTCAGTCTGACGTTTGGAGGCGAAGTGCAGCCGCCGTTTTTCCTTTCGTTAATACCGTCGCCGCGCTCCCTCTGAGGAGACGCTTCCCGATAGCCCCTCTCCTCCTCCCGGTTCCTTCTGGAGCTAGGGCGCCACCGGCTCCCTGGAGTGCCCACGTCTGGCGGAGGCGTAATGGATGTTTCGGCCTGCGGGCGCGCCAGTCTGGCATCCCCCTCCCCGCCCCGCCCTGCCCCACCGGCGGCCCCGCCCCGGCTCCAGCCGCTGCCCGCCCGGCTCCGGGCTGGCTCCGCCGGGGGCGACCCGCATCTTGCTCCTCACCCTCGCCCCCACCCCCTGCATCCCCCACCCCGGCCCGCGAGGCAGAGCGCAGAGTCCCCGAACTCCGGCCCGCGTGCCCTGGGTCCTGGTTGGCCGTCAGGCTACGCCTCTGCGGGCGCGAAGGGCCGCTGGCGCTCGGTGCTCTGAGCGGGAAGGCAAAAGCGCGCACTTGCGGGCTGGCACAGAGAGCGGACGGCGGAAGGGAGACACGGTGAATCGTTCGAGCTGGTTAAACGCTCAGGGGCCGGTTTCCCTTTTGTTTTATTTGTTCATTTGTTCTCTCTTAACTTGTTTGCCATCATCACCGCACCGCCGGGGTCCCTGGTTCCCACCCCAGGCTGTGCTGAGGGGTAACGGAAAAGGAGTAAACAATCATCACAGTGTTTTAATTCACCCTCAAAAACGACCCAAGAAAGTTTCCTGGGTTTAAAATTCACTTGTCTCTTGTCACTGCGGAAGACCGAAAAAATAATAATAATAAGTAATCTCAAAAGGAAAGTACCTGGAATCCATGTTGTTTGTCCACGTTGAGGACAAAAACAAAATAAACTTTAAAAGTTACTTAATGTAAGTTCAGTAATCTAAACATTTATGACTGTTCCTAGTTCGAAGTACAACTTGGTATTTTAAAAGTGTGGCTTTGAAATTATTATTTGAAAGGGAGTCAAGTGTTTGTAACCAAGGTTTGTGCTGTCATGGTCTCCCTGAGAGTCTTAAGTATAAAACATTTTGGGAAAAATGTGTTTCTATCTCCATTTTCAGTTATAGGGAATAACCTTGACTAGCTTGAAGGAGTTGAACACATAATAAACTGTTTCTTTTCTTAGCGTAACAAATTTTCGTTACCTTTAAAAACACATTTTTTCCCCTCTGTTGGTCACTGAAAAGTTTATTTAAGCATGTATTTAATTTAAGTTCAAATTTTAACATTTTGCTGAGGATGATGGTAAGCGTATTTACATACTTGAAAATGTATTCACCATTATTTCTGGACAAATTGATACATTTGCTAAAATGCTATAGAATCATAGAAATATTTTTAAAGAATACAAACTCATGTAACTCTGCAACCGGTTTGAGCAAAGAGTGAATGCTTTAAGAGGGGAATCGTCCTAAAAAGCAATAAAATATGTTAAATTGGAAGTATGGTATATATTAATGTATGATATTTGCATGCATTATCTTATATTAATACCATCAGGAGCATTAATTACATTTATATAAATATTAAGTTAAGTGTATTATGCTTTATGGTAGCATAAAAGCAGAATACAACTGTTTTTTAAAAGTCAAGTCAAAGTTTAAATATTCCATTTTGAGAATTACGTACTGCTTTGAAATATTAAGAAATTAAAAAAATAGAAATATTGAAAACAAATGTTTGACTAACCCAATAATATATCTTGTAAATGATAGGAAATTTATTTTTCTCATGATAACATTGCTTAATATAGTTAATTGTATTCATTTTGGCTTAAGAGAAGACACTGTGTGTGGAAAGTTTAAAAAAAAAAAAGCTCCAATTCTCAAAAGGCACTAGGAAGTACTTTTGGAAGAATAGTACAAATTAATGACTGGCTGAGGAGTAATAGGGAAGTATGCTTTATTATGTTAATGTTATTATATTTGACAAAGTTTAGAGCAGTCAGTGGTTTACAAAATTCTTTACAATATATTATTACTATAGAATCAGTATACTTCACATATCAATTTTTTACCCTTGCTTTCATGCTACTTTTGAGTTTTTTAGTTAATTTTAATATTTTAATTAAAAACTATAATGCTAGTGTTTTAATATCTTTTTTCCCCTAAGAAAGTGGAATATATTTGTAAGAGGTAGGTATACATTTTGTCATTCATTAATGTAAATAACTTTTTATTTTAAATCATAAAATGGTAATTATTTAAAAAATTAGATCGACTTTAATAACTTTTACAAACATGTTTTCATTTTTCATCTGACATTTAGAAATGCAACTTTCTTTTTCAGTACTACTGCTGGATTCTAAAGCACAACAAACAGAGCTGGAATGGATTTCCTCTCCACCCAATGGGGTAAGGGCTTCTCCTCATAAAATATCAACCTTTATTTTTTTTAAGTAAGAAATAAAACCTTTTCCTCCTCCCCCAGTGGAATTATTCACATTCTTCATATTTAAACTGTTTTGATCTCCAATATCTTGTTCAATATTTTGTTGTGCTTATAATGAGGCATTGAGTTCTTTGAGTAGACAAGGTATATTTAGAACATTGGAAAATGGATAAAAAATAAGTTCTTACTGTGAGTGGGACCATACCTCAGGTTCCAGGCTATAACTGTTAACTAATTACAGAGAACATGCTTTTCACGAACTCACTTAAACCTCTTTAGTTGCTTTATACTTCCTTAGTATCATCACCAAGTAGGTTGTATGTAGTTCTTTAAAACAGTAGTTCTTTAAAACTGTTTTCCTCTTTTGAAAAACGTTTTAGCATCATTCAAAATATACTTGAAAAGATAACTAAAAATGTAATATGCTCAATATTTTAACATAAAATTTGCTCTAAAATATGATTTGGATTTTCTGAAATTTATATGTTGTGCTATCTGTTGTTATTAATCAGAAGTGATGGCACAGTACGCACATATCAGAGTAAAAATCTGTTATCATAAATGAGTGAAAGCTGTCCAATAAAATTCTATGAAAATATAAGTAGATTCTAAAAAAATTCTGACCGTTATGTTTCATATATCTGATATATTACTTAAGATATATTACTAATATATATAAGATATATTACTTATATTACTAATATATATAAGATATATTACTTACTTTAGTTCAGTGTCTATGTCTTCAGGTCTTATTTTAATTGTGAGACAGGACACATACTTCATCCTTGACTAAGGAAGGGGGCTCCAAGAAAGGTAAATGTACCCCATTGTTACTTAAGTTAATCTTTGGTACAATAAAAAGTCTGGAGTCAAAGAGCATGAAGTATAAGTGAGGATATAAAAAGTGTAAGAAACTTTGCAAAGACAAGAATGAAAGTCTGAAAGGGATTTTTGAGTATAAGAACATCATAAAATCAATATGTCATAAGCTAGCAGTTAAAGAATGCAAAATGTGAACAATGCAAATCTGTTTAAAGTATTTAGGTTTTTTATTAAATTAATATTTGAGAAACGCTTAAGATCATATTGCAGCTATCTGTATTGGTCAGACAAAGCTATAAAAAATGACAAATATTTACAGATTAAATATAAAAAGTATGCTAAGTTTGAAGTATGAATGTCATACTTTTCTTGAAAGTGGAGTAGTTTCCATGAGTAAAATAATATACACTATAGGAAGACATTCGTAATAAAAAATGAAGCACCTTTCTTGCCAATGACAGATGTGGCCCATTTTGCACCATCCATCAATTAAAACAAATAGAGATACAGCATGGTTTTTAATCTCTAACGGGAAGTAAACTGATATATTATTGTAATATTTCATCCATGTAATCCATAAAATGATAAATTATGACTGTCTATGTTATCTTGGACTGAAATGGACATTTTATCAGTCCAAAGTATCTTGAGTTAACCGTTAACCCTACATATCTTTAGGAATCAACAGATAATATTAGAAAATGACGACTGACAATATATTCCATATATGAAATGGATTGGCTTACATGTGGTTAAATATCTAACTGGAAATAAAATGTTATTAAGATATAAGTGTCTAGAAATAACTTTATAAGCATACTATAAAAGCATGCTAGACGAATTAAGACTTCTTTCCCAATGGTGTTGTTTGTAGAAATCACTGCGGTCTCTTAGAAAGTGAGATAATAAAACAAAAGTTACATTAAATGCATTTATTTCGTTTCACTCTTTGTTATTTATGCAACAGTTATCTTGAAATTTTCCCCGCAGGAGTAAATTTTTAATTAAACATTAAAATTAACTGAGTTTCATTGGTAGTAAAGTTGATTTTTCATACATTGAACAAAATAATATAATTGTTCTTGGAAGTAGAAAAAGGAATTCTTGAGATATATTCCTTTCTCATAATTAGCCTTCGTTTCTTGTAACTAGGGAATTGTTCAAAAGAGCTCATTTATCCATGGAGCTTTTCATTTTTTGGTAGATGCTACTACTAGTTTTACTTATTTTAATAATTTCAACCTAATTAAGAGACTAAAATCTGCTTGTCCAAATGGATGAATTTGGTTATATTTGGCTAAGGGCCATTCAAGCAAATTATAAGCAGCTAACTGAAACAGGAAACTATGTACTCCATCAACTAGTCACAAACTCCAGTTGTGTTGAGTAAAAGCTGAACATGATAATTGGTTGTTTGCTGCATTTGAGGACCTTTGATGATATGTATAATAAAATTGTAGCAAATATATAATATGTCATCATAAGAAATTTCTGAATTACAGTATACTACTAATTTGTCTGTCTTGTTAGTTTTCTAAGAACTGCTTTTAAAGTTAGAAATTAATATTTCACAGAGCATTTAAGTAAATTGATTTTTCTGATCGAGTTTTACAAATAAAACTCATTACCACATGCTTATTAGTTTATTTTCCCATCTGCTTTTCTTGAAACGATAGTTTAAATATTTCATGCTATGTGACTTTGGATTAGAATACTAATATAATTTTATATTTGGCATTTCCTGTTTGGGAAATGAATATAAGTAGGTGACAATTTCACTATTAAGGTATCATAAATACAAACTTGGAAATTTTGTCATAATGGTAAGAAAGGACATAAACAACTGTTCTCTTAGGCTTTTAGGTGAAATGAATTTATTAACTAATGAGCAATATAGATAGATTATACAGGACTTAATCTTTAAATTGTTGCAAATTTGGCTAAGCTTATTGTTTTCCTTTTTTGTGAAAATATATGAGTTTGCTGTAGTGTACATTATATCAGCATATGAATGGACATTTTTAACCATCTGATATTTTTCCTGTCAGAAAGCTTATTACTGAAATATGATCCAGCATGCTGATTTGCCATGTACATTTGATTGTCTGTTGAAAGCAACTTATTTATAAAGATGTATCACACTTTTATAACTACTTATTTATAGTTATATGGCATTATGGATAGTATTGTATATAACACTGCAATAAATAAACAGCTCTGTAAAATGTTCCTCCCTTATATCTCATTTTGCAAAGATCGTAAAAGATTTCTCATTATGAATATCAACATGTTGTGGAATGCTTTTACATTTCAGAGTACTCTTGGCATTTTCTTCCCTGTGTTTTTAGGTACTCTCTAAGTTTAACATCAACACTTAAAATGTCAACGGAGTTATCAAGAATTCTGCCATGTATCTGTATGTATATGCATTAAATGGTAATTTAAGTAATTTTGTTACGTGCTTTAGTCTATAAAAATCCCAAGCTCAGTGGAGACATTGGCATAAGCAAACATTTAAAAAGCAACACTAATACACTTGCAAACAGATACTAAGCAAAATGAAAGATTTATTGTATGCATACAATACAAGCGACAAAAATGATGTTCTGACACCGGGATGAAGCTGAACTGAGACTCTGTTCTAAAGGTTGCAGTGTTCGTCAGGGTAGGAATTCACCTAGCTCTTTGAAAGATATGCATTTGTGCTACACTAAAGATTCCTCATGCACTTGCAAAAGCCAAATGTTATTTTTTGCTGAATGACTGATGACCTTTTCTAAATTTTACAGTGGGAAGAAATTAGTGGTTTGGATGAGAACTATACTCCGATCCGAACATACCAGGTGTGCCAGGTCATGGAGCCCAACCAAAACAACTGGCTGCGGACTAACTGGATTTCGAAAGGCAATGCACAAAGGATTTTTGTAGAATTGAAATTCACCCTGAGGGATTGTAACAGTCTTCCTGGAGTCCTGGGAACTTGCAAGGAAACCTTTAATTTGTACTATTATGAAACAGACTACGACACTGGCAGGAATATAAGAGAAAACCTCTATGTAAAAATAGACACCATTGCTGCAGATGAAAGTTTTACCCAAGGTGACCTTGGTGAAAGAAAGATGAAGCTTAACACTGAGGTGAGAGAGATTGGACCTTTGTCCAAAAAGGGATTCTATCTTGCCTTTCAGGATGTAGGGGCTTGCATAGCTTTGGTTTCGGTCAAAGTGTACTACAAGAAGTGCTGGTCCATTATTGAGAACTTAGCTGTCTTTCCAGATACAGTGACTGGTTCAGAATTTTCCTCTTTAGTCGAGGTCCGAGGGACATGTGTCAGCAGTGCAGAGGAAGAGGCGGAAAACTCCCCCAGGATGCACTGCAGTGCAGAAGGAGAATGGTTAGTGCCCATTGGAAAATGTATCTGCAAAGCAGGCTACCAGCAAAAAGGGGACACTTGTGAACGTAAGTAAAGTGTGCTATTAAAATTTCACTTTGCACTTTCTTCTATATCAGAGATTTTAAGTAATAATGACTATTAAGTAATAATGACTATTTGAACAAGTGAGTCTGCTGTGTACCAGCAGCCCAATTGAGTAGATCTTAAGTAAAGTCACTATTGAACTTATCAATGATTCCCCATAGTGATATCTGCACTAAGGATTCAGTAAATATTGCAATAAATATCGGCGATAATAATATTTGTTACTAAAATTTAATTGGCCCTATGCTTGACATAGAAGACAACAGTTGCACATTGGGCTACGAGCTTTAAGAGAGGAGATTGGGCAGAGTGAGGTGAGATTAATCAGGATTTAATGATGTGTGATTCCTCCTGTCTTGAAACCCATATCGTCTGGCCTTGTAGATAACAGGAAAAGGATGTTAAGGGGTCTGCTAACAAGAGTTCTACTAATAGGCAAGACACATGCAAATAGATTTACAAACTTATAGAATTATTTTTTATAAGTACTAAAATTTTGATTAAAAAATCATCAAATTTCCCTTGCTAACTTTCTGAGGTTGCTTCTGCCAAAGCCATATTTCTTTCCTGGACTAAATAATTAAAGGAGTATTTCTCTGATAAGTCATATTATAGGTAGACCACATTTTTGTGGAAGTGGGCCAAAGTAAGTTTTAGTTATCGGAATACATCAGCTGGATGTTTTCTGTTTGTTTTGAAACAATAATAACATATGAATTAGTGAACCTTTTCCTTTGTATAGTAAAACTGAATTTTCTCTTACATAGCTTTATGTGGTCATAATAATTGGCCAGTATTTTTCTATTTAAAAGTATGTCACAGGGACCTTCAAAATTAATAGATATTTTTCTGTTTGTGGATATCCTGAAAATATAATAAGGTTATATTACTTATAATATAATATAATAAGGTTATATTACTTATGTCTCTTATAACTTAGAAAACATAATACGTTCCCCAAAATAACTTTCATGTATTCTTTGTACCCCTAAGCCAGCTGCATAATTTTAATATTTGTACATCCTAGTTAATTTAGAGGGAATTGTAGCTAACAATGATAACTAAATGTTTTTGCTAATTTACTATATGCAGATACTCTTCTGAGTGCTTTACACATACGAGTTCATTTAATAGATAGATAACATTATCATCTCTGTTTTACAGAAAAAAAAATGGGGCTGTCAAGGGTAAGTTGCTGATTGCAGCTACTTTAGTCAGTAGTATTTGTCCTAGCTTACATTCAAGCTCAGGGTGTTCTGATTCCAGAGCCGGGACTTTTGCAACAGTATTGCCCTGGTTTCCATCAGAAAGCAAGGAGAATCCTGGCAAATATTATTCTGTTTCATTGCTGAACTTAAATGCCTTGGTCCTAGTAGTTTGTTATGTAAATCACATTACTTCCCCATAAAAGTCTCATTCTAGTAGAACATTTCAAGAAATAATTTAACAAATATTTAGATCTGTGTTGTCTAATAAGGTAGCCGGTGGCCACATGTGGCTCTGAGGTTCTAAAAAAGTGGCGATTCTAAATTGATATGTGCTGCACGTATGAATTACATACTGAATTTCAAAGGCTTAGTACAAAAAAAATGTGACAAACATCATTAGTAATTTTCTATGTTACTTAGATATTGAAAGAATCATACATTAGATATATTTGGTTAAATAAAATATTAAAATTATTTCAACTGTTTCTTTTTACTCTTTTTTGATGTGGCTACTAGAAATTTAAGAATTACATATGTGGCTCACATTATATTTCTACTGCACACATTATTTAGGTAGAGTAACTGAGCAAGTATATTTTTTCTGTCCTGGTTGAAGAGTTAAAATACTTCATGTGGATGGTTGCTAGCATATAAAATGCCTATGACCCAGCACTCAATTATCATTCCTGCCATAGCTGACATTGTAAAGTGAACTCTGAGCTAAACAAATAGAGATGCTATAGGTTCTGGTCCCATTGACCAGTTTAGCAGCCTCCTTTGACACTCCCTGTAGGAATCAGACCTGTCTACCCACTGTCCTCTTCTCCTTTCCTTCACTAGTAGCATTTCTTAACAAGTAGAACATCCTGCAGGTTCCACATGTGTGGAAATCAAAAACTGATGGAGATTTATCACTACTAATAGGCAGAATGCTATTCCACTTGGTAAGTATAGAAATATTCTTAATGAACTAATTAAGTCAAAGAAAAGGAATGTTTTTATTGACTGGAAATGTTTTTATTGACAAGTACTTGAAAATGACAGTGGATTCAACAGTAACTATTATAAGAACATTTTAACAACACACTATCACACTTCAGCTGTGAAAGCAGCCGGTTTCAGTAGTATGGAGATTTTGATTGTGAAAGTGGAATTTTAGATGTTTGCACAATTAAAAACGGGACACATAAAATTGCATATAAAAGGCCTTATCCACAAGGCCTTTAGACAATTACATTTGTCTAAAAAGAAACTAGGAAATAATATTAAAAGTCCTGTTCTTTTAAGGTTTAAAAAAGTTTAAAGCAAGTTATAGTCTCTTTTCTTTCATTTTGTGGATTTAACTCCATTGATTTCTACATTTACTTGTTAAGAAAAACAAACAGGAACTGTTTGAGTTCTACACTTCCTAAGTATAGAATTTAGTAAGAAAAGCAGTCTTTAACTGCAGTAAAGAGATATATTTACCATGACGACTCCAATTTCTTCCAAATGAACAAAATCATCTCATTAAATGTGGTACTATTAAGATTATTCACATTCATTTATTTTGGTTTCGAGAATTGGAACCACATTTGAGTACCAAAATTATTGTCGCCTGCAAACTGCACCAAGGTGCTTAAAAATGAAGTAAAATTAGTTCACTGTCATCTACTTTAATCTGCATTGGAATAGGTAGAATTAGGTATTAACAGTGAGAGTTCATTAAAAATATGTGATTAAAGGACTCAAGACGCCTCCTTATGGTTCAGCCGAAAAAGGATGTGTGCACTAATTCAGGTAAATTGTCTATCGTGTAACGTTCTTAATTTTTAACCTTAGTGATGTTGACAAAGGAATTAAATACCTTATGCTTAACTGTGGCACTATGTTCATTTGCAAAAACACTTCCCTCCTGGGCATAATTCCAACGCATTGCTGTGAGAGTACTTGCCTCTGGAATGAGTTCAGGCCTGCCTTTATAAGTATTTCTCCTGTTTCCTTTCAGTGATCCTGTTAAGAGTTTGAAAATAAACTCCAGTCCCATATAGAGGAAAACTAAAGTGTTTGGGAGAGGATGTTAGTGAGCTCCTAGCCAAATGATGGTGGTTAGCCACTTAATGGCAAGTTTATCTGGGCACTTTCTAGAATGGCAGCCCATTGTGATGTGTTAAAGTATAGTTTGAAATATGAACAACTGTGAAAACTGAACACAGTTTTGATCAGTTGATGGAAAAGCTTTTACTTCTTTGTGATTTTGGAAAAAATAACTCAATTTTGAAAACCACATGTTTGTCAAATCTAATATATAGAGAACTTCTGTCTAATTTTTTAATATAGTGATTTTAAGAAAACATCTCTTGGGCTTCCCTGGTGGCACAATAGTTGAGAGTCCGCCTGCCAATGCAGGGGACACGGGTTCGTGCCCCGGTCCGGGAGGATCCCACATGCTGCGGAGCAACTAAGCCCGTGAGCCATGGCCGCTGGGCCTGCGCATCCGGAGCCTGTACTCCGCAACGGGAGAGGCCGCAACAGTGAGAGGCCCGCGTACCGCAAAAAAAAAAAAAAAAAAAAGAAAACATCTCTTTACAGTCATTTAAAAATATAATTACAGATAGCATGCTTCGATTGTCAAACAGTCCTTCTGAAAATATTTAGCATATCAGTTACATCACAACTTCTATGCACAGTAACCAATATATTTAGATAAAAAGTGTAGTCATTTTAAAAAAATGAGAGCAGATTTTAGTTTACATATATAAATATTTTTAGACTAATAAATCGTATTCTGAAATATAATTTGAAATTTTTGGAACATTTGTACAATTTTATTCCAGTTTAAAAGTAGAATAGTATTTCTCAAAAGTGGAACTCGGTATTATAACTTGGATTTGTATAAGTGGTTCGTAGTTTACACTGCAAAATTATGTTCATTTTTTCTCATTTAATCCTTACCACACCGCTATGAGGTAGAAAGTATTATTTTTTCTTTCTTTCAATTTAGGAAGGAACTGAAGCTCAGGGATATTAATAAGTAACAAAATTGGATGAGAATCCAGGATCCTGTTTATCAGTTCAAGTCTTTTTCCCCACTGCACCACACTGCTCCCTAAAATTTGTCCTGAACTTCAACCAGTGGATTTTAGTTACTGAAGAACTGATGAAACCTTATTCTAAGTAGTGTGACCATAAGTCTAGTTTGCTGGGGATAATTGTTTTACTTATTACACTGTGTCTTTTTGCTTTCAAAAGTGTTCTGATTTGGATGATAGAATATATGGTCAACCTAATTGTAAAAAGTCCAAGGATGTAATGCAGTTTACATGCACATACATCAGAACATAGAGATGTGAGCTGCTTACATTATTTATATTGCTTAATTTTAATTTTCTGGGTTAAAGATTTAGTAATTTTTTTGATGATTTCATGTAAAGGGGGACTCAAATAATCATAGATTTCTAGTTTTTATTATAAGGAATTTCCCTAATAGTTTCTTCTTAATATTTTCTATTATCAAGTTAGCAGATATATCATTAATAGTGTAAAACTTAGACATATAACATGTTATATGTTACTTCAATAATTAAAACATTCAACTTAATAGCATTAATAATATTGAAATCTGTGTGTGTTGATTAGATTTTTGAAAACCATGTGTTTTTTTCACAGAAAAGAAGCATGTAATTTGTACCATTACTTTTCATGATAACAAATGAGTTTTTGTGATATATAGTATTTATAATCAAATATATACAGAAATGTAAGGTACACTATAGGGTTAATAGCTCAGATGCTGGAGTCACAGAGTTTTTAAATTCTGGCTCAACAACATACCAGGTGCATAAACTAGGACAATCTCTCTAAGCCTTAGTTTCCTTAAGTATAAAATGGGGCTAATAAAAATAGTACCTCCCTCATATAGAGTTCTTGTCAGAAGTGAATGAAATAATGCATGTAGAAACCCTAAGAATAGTATCTGGGACGTAGCAAATAATCAATGAATGCTTGCTATTATCTTAGTATTAATAATGCAACAAGGAGTTGGCTAAGTAAAGAAATTTCATGGCAGTGAGTGAATGAACATAGATCTCAAAGGCCACAGATAGTTAAATATCCTTTAAGTCAGTAATTTCATCCCTGGTAATTTACCAGGGAAGATATTTCAGTGAAAGAGAAGAACTTTCTATATAACCTTTTTTCCCTCCAGCAATGTATATAATTTGAAATATTGAAAATAACCTAAATATCCAAAGTTAAGTGCGTCATCTTGATTGAACTTAGTCCTTAAAGTCTCAACAATGTGATATAGGAATTTTAAAACATCTTATTAATAATTTTGAATGAAAAATAGAGAATAAAATGTATACACTGATATTTAGAATTAAGCAAAGTATGCATAGGGAAAAGAATAGATGGGAACATAAATATCGTCACAATGAATGTGTCAGAATGGTGAAATAGTGGGTGATCTTCTTTCTCTGTGTTTTTAAACTTTCTTGAGCATTAACCTTTTTTAGCAATATAAGTATAAGTTTTATGTAACCTGGTAGCTCATGCAAAGACAACTTGAACCGTATCTCCAAAATATGGGTTTTTAAATTAAGTTAGCATCTGTATAAAATACAGGGCTCAGGCAATAGAACAGTAGTAAATGGCAGGTATAGTTTAAATGATTTAAAAGTGGGGAGAGTCAAGGCATTCAACAAAACAGGTCATAGATTTTGTTTGTTTTTAAATTATTAATACATGGCAAGAGCTGTTTTAAGTGTTCCACATGTGTTAATTCATTTAGTCTTACAGAGAGGTAAGCACTGTTATTACCCAGTTTAAAGGAGAAAAACATACCTAAGAGTATGTAAAACATAAAAGTGTTACATTTTATATATTAAATCATATTTACATAAATGATATGTATACACATTTTTATGTAAGAAAACTAAAGCACAGAAAGGGATGGCTTAAGTACCCACAATCACCAAGAGCATAGAGTGGCCGACTGCTGTTTAATCAAGGCAGTCTGGCTCCAGAATCCCTGCCCGTAACCAATACAGTGGACCACATCTTTATAGATGAGCATATATCTATCACAAGGAATTTTTAAAAAATAAAGTTTCTTTCAGGATGTCTTCATGGTGATACAAATCTGAGCACTTTCTTTCATTTATAATAATTTCAAAATACTTATATCTCTGTCTTTCCCAACATTCTAAATATTTCATCTGCTTTGCCATTTTCTTTTCTCTTCCGGTTCTTTCATGGGGCGGTCAGAATGCACTTTGTAAAACACAACATAGACCCTGTTACTGTATTATTCAGAAAGCTTCAGGTTCCTGATGACCAATAAAAATTATCTGTTTCTTAGGGTGGCATTTAAATACCTCCTACTTGACCCTAGTATTCTTTTCTAACTTTGAGTTACGTAATTTATCATCCTTGAGAGCCCTGTTCCCTCTGCTTGGTACTGACTGGTCTCTTGTTCTACCTGAAGCACATCCATAGATGTTTTTATGATGCCCTATCACTTAACCTTTGGTCCCAAATAAACAGAAAAACAAATAAACCATCATGACAAATAAACCATCATAAACCATCACAATTACCTATTGTATTTTAATCTCTCACATCCCCAATTTCTTCAGTGACCTCTCTTCCAAATTCTGATGGTAGATACTGGCTGTACCGTTCTCCTAGTTTTTCCCTTGCCTTACCTTCTTCTACCAGCAATGCCACCTACCATATCTCAGGCTGTTGAAATTTTGCCTTTCCTTACATTTCAAATTAAATGGCACTTATACCTTGTTAAAAGATCTCTGTGGGTTCTTAAAAATACTTTGCCCTTTCTCTCTGGGGATCTTCGTATGCGATCTGATTTTTATCAATGTTTGTAATTTCTTTTTACAGCTTCTAAAGCTTCTTAACAACCAAAACTTACTTATAGTATTCTACCTACCTACCATGGTACCTAGCACAGTTCCTTGCACCACCCAAGTCTTCCAAATAAATGTTTATCAAATTTCTTAAAGACTTTGAGAAATTTGGTTATATACTACCCACTCCCAAGGCAAATATTTTCTTATTTCAAATTCATATCACTAGTTAATTCCTTGTTGTGTAAGTCCAGTCTCTGTGATTAGTCTTAAACTTTGTAAGAGAACCCTATATTGTATTTCATTTTGCTCATAGCATATAGCAAGTTGATATGCTAAGAATTAGCAAACATGAACAGGAGTCTGCTCCAGATATGAGGAATTTATTTCTATGAGAATAATGTAAATATTTATATTTACTCATTATCATATTCCCATTTTCTATTTGTCCATTGTCTTTATGTGTCTTTCCTTTTAACTACTCCATCTGCCTCTTTTAATGAACAGAAAGCCATTTCCCCCTTTACTAATGTAATATTTATGTCTTGAGAAAGAGAGTTGCAAGAGCCTGATACATTTTCTAAAATAAGGTATTAAAGCTTATTTATCTTATATGGGAAAGTAGCTTTTGTTTTAAGAGTATATTGGTCTTCTTCCAAATTATATATTGTAAATATTATCTTGGTTTGCAAAAAAAAAACGAAAAATAAGAGAAAGAAACAAAACTGAGAAATCAGTCCCTAAACTAACATTACACTCTACTCTATAAATTGGAAATTATGTAAATTCAGTATCACATTCAAATATATTTCTGCTATTTCAGTTATAACTACATTACATTGCAATTTTTATACTCTTCTTTAAATTATTCACTTCAGAAGCTTATAATACTTGTTTTTTTAAGACTTTGTGAATAGGTAATGTGCATAGATCTGGAACAAATGCCATCGCTGTGTGCTGCAGTCTCAAATACCTTTTTCCAGGAACAGCTACTGTTAATCAGTTTCTTCTGTCCTTTGCGAGATA
The DNA here is from genome assembly GCF_964374135.1 of Grampus griseus. Lineage (NCBI taxonomy): Eukaryota > Metazoa > Chordata > Mammalia > Artiodactyla > Delphinidae > Grampus > Grampus griseus. The sequence goes on along the minus strand of NC_139007.1, from coordinate 25,570,912 downwards.
TTTGCTCATAATTCCTTAAAAAATATGGAGGGCTTCCCTGCTGGCGCAGTGATTGAGAGTCCGCCTGCCGATGCAGGGGACATGGGTTCGTGCCCCGGTCCGGGAAGATCCCACATGCCCCGGAGCGGCGGGGGCCCGTGAGCCATGGCCGCTGAGCCTGCGCATCCGGAGCCTGTGCTCCGCAGCGGGAGAGGCCACAACAGTGAGAGGCCCGCGTACCGCAAAAAAAAAAAAAAAAAAAAAGGAGAAGGATAATTGTGATAATAAGAATCATAGCAAAATTTCCTTCTAGAACATTGTAGACTTCACTTAAAAATATACTGCTTTTTACTCATCTTCAATCAACATTGTATCTACCCATAGTACATTGAACATGATAACTATTCAAAAAATAAAGGACAGAAAGAAGGAAGACCTGATGAAAGTTGGGAAAAATGAGGAAAGAAGGAAGGCAATACGAAATTAATATGTGCGATTTAACTTCCTATGATTTAGAAACTCAGTACATGACTTCAGAACATTTCTAATTATCCTAACTTTGGCAAGTATATGGTCACCCTTTTATATTTCTAGTGGAAGTTTAAATTGGCATCACTTTCTAGAAGATAATGTTAAAATATAAATCAGTGATACCTTAAAATGTTGCAATTCATTTGATTTTTGTTTTTATTGAGCTTCAAGCCATTTTCTCTAAGGTAATTATCACTAATCTACAAAAGCTTTTATTTATGATAATAGTATGTATAATGTAGTTATTTTGTGCAAATAATGTTATTATTTTAATGGGAGAAATTTAACCCAGCTGTGTATTTGATATTTTTCTCTATGGGCATAAAAATCTGATGCAAGAATCAGAGAGGAAAATTTCTGACAATCCTTTTATTCTAATTTTCCTCACATTTAAGTTAATTCACGTTATCTCATCCTATGCAAATTATCACAAAAATTTACTTTTATGGAAGCATGTCTTCATTAGGTTATCCACATAGTATTAATCTGTGTTAATTCCTATAGTATTAATACATGGGAAGTAGAAGGGCACATACACACATAAAACAAAAACAACTCAACATTGAGTTTAGGTCAAATTAATGAGCTAAAGACATTCTTTTTTGTTTTCTACCTATAATATCAACTTCATTAAAAAGTTATAAACTGTGTATACACATCAAATATTAATCCCTAATAATAGCATTTCACAGGAACCCAGAATAATACATACATCAGTTGAAATAAATGTACATTATTTTTCTCAAATTTTGTGGTCTTATAAAGAAGTATGGAAGGTTTATTATTTAGTGTATTTTGTTTAGTCTGGGGTCAATGAATGACATAGAAAAGAGGGCAAAATACATTCTGGGGCATAGTAGTTTGAAAAAATTTTAACAGTTTAGGTGTTGTGGATTTTGAATTTTTTAGTTTGGTTCTTTCATTTAAATTATTTACTGTTGATAATTATGTTATCTCTTGCTTCCAATATACTAGAAAATTAGGAGGCTTTGAAAGGACACATACTGTGGTTTATTTTTTGTTTCATGTGTCACCCAGTTAGCATCTAGTTTAGCCCCTCACCTGCGGTGGTATCAGCCTCAGACCTGCACTGAAGCTATTAACACTGAATACAGAAACCTAGATCCGGGGAAGGGAAGGGAGCACTGTGATGCTTTTATTAATAAAATATGATATTGATCACATATAATTATTAGCTAGATATCTTGTATTTGTCATTTAGTAAAGTTGATTAACAATCTGTTATGTTAATATTACCTATTGTACTTTTTAAGAAGATCATTCTTTCTAAAAGAGAGAGATCAAGGGTGGGAGCAGAAAGATGTAGAATATATCTAAGGAATCACTAGATATAATAAAAGTTTATTCTGAGAAAAATAAATTGATTATTAGTAAGTTCACTATCTAATCTATGTTTTCCAATGATACATATGTTCTATGTTTATTTTAATAGTAGTTTATTATTTTAGCTAAACCAGCTCCCATATAGGCAATGACACTTAATGGCATTAACTTACCTATGACATTAATTAATGACATTAATTTAAACTAGTAGATAGGATAAATAAGTAAACTTGATGATTTCAAAAAGTGTTTCTTTATATCTTCTATTTTTAAAAGTTGAAATAATTATACCACATAGTGTTTCTATGTTAGTTGACATTTTCCAGTAAAGTAGTTTTATCCTTGAAAAGAGATGTGAGATATGTATCTTACCCACTCAAATGTATAAATTCATTATAACATAAATGTTCTGTGGACATTCTTATACTCCTTGAGGGTATAATCTCTTCCTAGACAATTAGAATCATAACTTCTTGAAGGTTGAGTGTACCTTAAATTTTGTTGAAGATAAATTAGAAGGTCTTGGGGGGCTTGTAATAAATGGGACAACTAAGGACCTCATTTATAGTTCTAACAGTTTATTTATGACAGATTCCAAAGTAAAATCAGAACTTAACTGTTTCCTGTTTTCTTTCCACTTCAACATCACACACACACAATACATATACATATACACACATGTATGTGTATACACATATGCACACATACAGATATAAGTACACACACAGACACACTGCCCACCTCTACTCCCACCAAAAAGAAAACATGCAAGTGAACACAATGGAACAAAAAATTAAGTTTATTGTTCTCCTTGATCCATTTTTAGATTGCTAAATTGCTGTGCACTAATCTCTTAATATATAAGTGCAGAATAGTTAAGGTTTTCTCCTCTGTGGAAATCTCAGGTGACAATTATAAAGAGGCTGAGTACTCATACAGGATATTCTTGGATTATTGCATATTTTAAAAAGAAAAAACAAGACAAAATAAAGCTCAGTAATGTCTTTAAATTTTGCTTCACAAAGCAAACAATTTATAAACAGATTTTTGCTTCCTTATTTTCAAGTAGATTGTTTATATTTCCTCTACTATAAGGGAAGATAAATTTCACTTTTTTTTTTACTTACTTTAAATTCTTGTAGTATTTTACCAAATCCTAAGAAGGTAAATTTTTGCAGTTATCGTGTTTTGGATATTGTGACTATTGTAGGTAAATGTGTTTTAAAATGAGAACAGCGAACACCTCTTACATTATCAGAAACCTAGGATTTGGGAGGGAGCAGAAACTCCGCTGTTTAACTTTGCAGTTTCAGTCTAGATCTCCCTCTGAGAAACCTACAGACTTCAGCTTTTCAATCTTTTCAAGGACAGAGGGACAGTCAGACTTCAGTAAAATCTGTTTCTCAGACTGACCTCTTAAATTAACCCATGCTAAGCTTAGACATTCAGCTGTGATCTGAAACTGGGAGAACGTGTGGCTCAGTATTTTAGTTTGCAAGAAAAACCTGATCGGAACTTTTAAAGAAATTGCTCTTTGGGCCATGCTTCTTGCTGTGTCTAATGTTTATTCTGCACAAACATTGTGTACTTGAGCACTGTGTTTTTCAAGGTTGAACATAATGGTTTGATCATTTTACCCCTTTGTAAATCTTTCCAATATGATGACATTGCTACTCACTTCAAATTCAGACAGCCGTCTCATTGATTTTCAAGATTATTCACCAGGCCATCACTGTACGTGTAGTCATCCTTCTTTCTAATATACTTCATTCATCCTTCAACATGGTAAAGTGGATGTTCTTTCCCATCCCAGCTCCCTTTGGTTTCTCCTTTTTTTTCCCCCCTGCATCATTTCCTATAGTAGTATAGACTTGGCAATAGCTTTTCATTTACCTTTAGAAAATTCTACCATATTCCCAAGTTTAAAACTCTTTAGAACATACTTTCCCATCTAGTAAGTGGACTAAAATAGTGAAAGTACATTTTCCTTCCCTACTCTGTCTTTATTGATGAAATATAATATAGCTGGCAACGTTTTGCCCTTTTGCCTTTCTGACATGACAGTAATTCTATATAACTCAGTACTATGCATATTAATAGGCAGTTAATAAAAAGTTTGAACCTTATTAATAACACTTTACTTGTTTTCATTGCCAAGTTTTGGTCTAATGATGGTATATCTTTCTGTTTTGAACTATTATCCATCCTTTCACATTGCCGGTAGAATTCTTCTTTTTTTAATATATTTATTTATTTTATTTTATTTTTTGGCTGTGTCAGGTCTTAGTTGCAGCACACGGGATCTTCCTTGTGGCATGCAGGATCTTTCACTGTGGTGTGTGGGCTTCTCTCTAGTTGCGGCGCGTGGGCTCTGTAGTTGCGGCGTGAGGGCTTTGTTGCCCTGTGGCATGTGAGATCTTCCCAGACCAGGGATCAAACCCGTGTCCCCTGCATTGGAAGGTGGCTTCTTAACCACTGGACCACCAGGGAAGTCCCGCTGGTAGAATTCTTAATTAGGTGTAACGGGAAATCTAGTTTTTACCTCTTCTGTCATTGATGATGTTAATTATTTGCAAAAAATATAAAATTAAGCTTGTACTATTGACCAGAGAAGGAGTTTCATAATGGAAAGGTAAAGTGGTAAATTAAAAATTAAAACCACAAATCATAATATATGGCAAAACATTCACAATTTGTATCATAACTTGTTGAGTTAAGAACATAAACCACACTTTGATCAATGTTGAAGGTTATAGCCCCTCTTGTAATATTTAGACTGTGAGTATCTAATTCTAGAATTACCACTGGCAGTACCAAAAAGGAACTCAGTCAAGATGTGTATATGAATGCCTAATCACTTAAAAGTTCTCAATCCATATTTTTTTCAAAAAGCTGTAACAGTTTCTGTTATGGTATGTTTAAATCTGAGAGAGAGAGATGGAGACTTAACAACAGAATGTGTAGTAATAATTTAAATAGTTTTTCCTGCCAGGAAGGCAGATTAAGGGTGAATAACAAAAGAGGAGCAAGGTTAGGATACTGACACAACTTCTTCTGATCTTTGGTTTTTTAAGGATTTTCTGTCCTATAATACTCTATTGTGGAGACAACAAACTACGTGTTAGGTCTGTAAAAGACAACATAAATATTCAGGAGCCTGTGAATACAGCTCATTTAAGCTCATATGATACAAGCTAAGACAGGGTTGATTTGTCGAAAAGCAAAACAGTAATGTATACCAGAGATCACATTTAGCACATCTTTTATTGCAGCCACTTTTTTTTTTTTTAACCAATTCCTAATATATGAGATGCAAAAACCAAGTCTGCTTTTGCATATAGGCTAATCTACACTGAAAACAGTATACATTTTATTCACATAAATCGAAAGGGCATGGTTATTTATTATTCATTAATGTCAACAGATAACCGACTATCACTTGCTGTCAGAGTGGAGTCTGATAGAATGCTGACATTGATTGATGGACATGGTCCTGAGAATCTGCATAGACAGACTGTTTAAGTCAGTTCAACATAAAACCCAGACTGGGCATGAGGAATCCTGTTAGTATTTTTATTTATTTTTTAAAAGACATTGCCTAGTATCCAGAGCTCATTTGATTTTTAAAATTAATTTTAGATCTTTAGCACCATCATTATAAAATAAGAGTAATAACTGATTTGATTTTAAAAATAATTCAGGTTCCTGGTGCTTCTGGCTCACATCTTGGAGGAATAATTTTGATTTTGTTCAGTCTGTCTTATAGAAAGAGAAATCAATAAATAAAAATTGTTAGTTGCTTTGCATATGCATACCTGAAATTACTGGAATTTGGGGGAGGAGATACTATTTACTTAAGACAATAAAAGTTTAGAGTGATCGATGTACCATGTATATGATATTAAAAATAAAAGGGAATTGTGTTCTTGAATTTCCCCTTGAATACCTGTCAGCTTATACATTTTAAAAGCGATTCCTCACCCTAATAGGTATACTTCCTATAGTGATAGTTGTTAACAATATTTAGAACAAAATGTTTGGCTGCAGAGATTTTAATTGATGGTTATTTTTAAGTATATTTTCTCAACTTGAGTGAAAGCACTAACACTAAAAAATAATATGCAGAATTAATAGTTTTTATTTCAAAGTATGGGAAAATGATCATATTATATTTTGTCTGCAATTTCACAGAAGGGTTGACTTGAGTTTGAATTGGTACATCCTTATCTTCATTGTTGTGAAATTTTCTTTTATTCTAAGTTTTCTCTTTTAGTACTGAGATTGGTATAGTTTATATATACATATATTTATTAGCTAACTGTACAATTCCAGATATGCAAATATGTTAAATTATATTTTGCATGGAATAATGTTGACAGTTATGTATAATAATATTTTAGAGCCTCTGAGTCATAAATCCATACATACTCAAAACAGTTATTTTTCATAAAATGTGTTGCATGTAAATCTGCTTGTAAGAACTTTTCATCATTTATCATATATGTTTTGAACATTTGAATTTGAGGTAAGGTAATTTCTTTCAAATTATTCAAATATCAATAACAAATCTCCAACTTATTAAAATAGCTCACAGGCAGGATCTCAAAGAAACATGTAATTTATTACATCGTATAGCATCTTTGTTAGGTATCAAATATTTTAATGTGTTTTTTAGTCAGGGAAGGACATATTTCACAGTGTCAACCACTGGTAGAAGGCAAAATAGAGTTCTGAAAATTATGTAGAATATTTTCAGGTACATTTGTTCTAAAATATGGTTGTCAATAACTGCTTATATAAAATGACTGGGAAGCCCTTTTTTCCTACCCACTGAATAGTTCTGTGTAACATATATTACATACTAGTTAGTCATCAAAATGACAGAAGATTTTGATTTTCCATTTAGAAGTATACTATGAGATTATCTAAGGGTTAATTTCTTCAGACAAACGCCATATCACTTACATTAAAATGACTTTGGGAAACAGAGATAAATTGTTCAGCACTTTCTGTGCTGACATGAAGTTTGCCTGTCTGACTGCATCCTTTCCAATAGACAGCAGAGATGCAATTACAAAAAAAAGACATCTGTGCCAAGGTTTAGGTAGCCAAAAAGGGCAAGCTCTTGTGCTTAAAAGGTAGAGAATCTAATCAATGAGAATGTCTGGACCTGTTATCACCAATAAAACTGAAGGCTACTGGGAAGCTCAGAGAGGGCCTTTTGTTGTAGAGCTAGAAAGAGACCCAAACTATGACACTTTAGGGGAGCAAGGTCAGCAAGGAAGATCATCCATCTTCTTCAGTGGCAGCTTTCTGTCAGATTCTAACCCTGTTCAGTGCAGGAACTAAGCCTCTACTGTTGACATCAACCAATTCTCAGCCAAGTGTAAATGAAGCTAATATTCACTGACCCTATGCATAGCAAATGAAGCCCTGTGTGTCACTTAAGAAATAATGTTATCTGACACTTCAAAAAGTGAATGATGGACAGAGTGTGTGTGTGTGTGTGTGTGTGTGTGTGCGCTTGTTGGTCAAGTAAACAAATGTATGTCCCATAACCACTCCGTATTTTTAGTTGATTTTCACAGTAGCCACAGATTTGCCATTTTGACACTGATTTACCTGTGTATTATTTTCACTTACATGTCATGAAATTTTACATGCAGATATTCACTGTGCTGCAGAACAAACTCTTATTTGGCTTACTTTAGTTTCTGATACAGTACCTAGTCACAGAAAGAGAAGACTCAGTTTTCACTAATAAAAGGTAAAATTTCAAAGAGAATTCTGAGTTACTCGTTCACATTCAAAACATGATGAAGTAGAATATATGTCTTCATGATTGTAAAAAATGGACTGGTCTCATTATAGTACAGCAAGACAAAATGGGTATACTTTGTTTATCATTTCTAAAGCATTGTCTAAAACCTCTTTTCTTTCGAGTTAGCAATATTTGTTACAACCTAATAGTCTTTCTTAGTCTATAAATCAAGACGTTCTTATATTATGCTTACTGAGGATTATATTTAAATTGCATTTTGTGCACTTCTCATTCTGAAAGATTTTTCATGGTACTTAAAAAAAATTCTCACAAAAGTGAGGGCTAAAATGTACCAGTGCTCATAAATATCCATTACATCAACAATATTATGTAGGTAGTGTGCTTTGTAAATAAAACAATACCACTAAAAAACTGAAAAACATAGCTGTGATAAATATAAAACAGTTTTAAAGAATGTGCGGAATTCAAAGATTTAAGGGAAAGATGAGTTAAAGCATGGTGTTGAATTTTCAGAGTTCCATGGAAGGTGATTTATCTGACATGGATTTCATGAGAATCACCAGGACAGATCTGCATCTAATTGACTTCAATCATGTTCGAACTGAAAATAAACAGTTGTAAAATATCTGAGATCTGTGTATTGATTTTTGTTCACCTCATCAGTCTTGTTTATTTGTACTTACTAAAGGAGTGAACATGTTTTTTGGTCTACCAAGCTTAAAAAGATAGCATCTGATCAGTAAGGTATTTTTTTCTTCTTTTTTGACAAGTAACTAAAATCAGATGACATCATACACAAAGTTTTCTCCTGGCAGTGTTCCTGAATCAAATCACGCAAAGACACTAAACATGTGTTTAGTCAATTCTTACTTCTTTTTCCCCATATTTATCTGAATCTAAGCACCCTTGTAAGTAAAATGAAAGACCAAAGAGAAAATACCCGTGTTGAGAGTAACTTCACTGAGTTAGGACAACTCTTTCTCTGCAATCAGTTGTTTATCTTCTGCAGGATTCAACAATGATGTACATATAAAACACAAGTATTAGAGTTGTAGCTTGTTTATGAATGATATGTGATAGCTGCACATATAGATGGTAAATTTGGTCAGTGACAATTATTTTCAAAGCAGTGCTCTGACAAAGAGTAGCTTCATAAGTTTTGTTGTTAGCTGTGTTGGGGAGTTGGGGGTGGGTTAGGGGTTAGAGTTAGGGTTAGGGAGTGGGCTAAACTGAGCTGATTTTCATATATTTTGAATTGCATGTGTTTGTACAAAGGGTCTTTAAGATAAATCCAGGGGCTGTAAATACATACACACTCCAGAAATGACAGGAGCCTCCTATTCTGGATATGTTTGTCGGAAGCAATCTATAAAAATTTGTGAAAAGCTCTCTGGAGTACAAATATAATTTTGCATAAACTTTCTACATTAGTTTGTTATAGATTTTCTTGATTTCTTCAGAAATGTCCTTCAAAGAATTTTCATAATAGAAGAAAGCAAGGGCGAACTTGTTAAAAGCCAGTACATTTTGCTTCACGGAATCGCTGTTTAATGGATTTAGCCAGGTGTTCGAATCTACGTTGAAAAGGCCAATTGTACTTTATGATCTGTAGAAGTCAGATTGGATTAGTAACACTGAAGTTTAGAAACCAAAGTGTCATTTCGTGCTGCAAAGTAAGTCTCAGCCCCTTTGCCCTGAGAGTTTACAAAGTCCAATTCAGTTCCATCCTGCTAGCCCAGTAGAGGGTTTTTTATACGCGTATCAGTGTATTATGGTATCATAAAGACTTCTGGTAACTTTCCAAAATGCTTCCTTGTTGAAGCATTTGAACTCGCAGTGTCATCTCACAGAACTGCATGGCTGCTTCTAAGAGGCATTGTTTGAATTGGAAACTGAGACAAAGAAGGTACTAAACATCTTTCCTGTACTGATTTAACAGTCATTGATGGAGCTGCATCACTCAGCATTATACTAGGTAGCATATTAACATACAATACTGATTTGTATTTCAGATTTTTAGGATCCAAACAATGCCTGAAATAATTGGGATCCCTGGTTTCCTGTCAGAAAGCTGTAATAGTTGAGCGCTGTGGTTTGAGAAAAGATGCCATAGAGGGTTATTAAAGATGCCTAAAAAAAATCACACTACTTCAGTATGATGTATAATTTGCTAGAGCAGGTCTTAAAATGAGTTTCAAAGATCTTTACATTCACTCAAACTGTAGAATCAAGGCAACCTTTTCCAGAGTTGATTATATTTATTGCCATATATGATTATTAAATGAAATGAGATATTTTATCCAACTAGTACTAATTTCATGATTTTCTCTAAAGTAAGGGTTGCTGTAATTTATTTAAATAAGTATGTTTGCTTAAATGTTAAACAATAATTCCCAATAAAATTTTTGTTTCTATTTATTTTCAAGGAAAAATTGAAATACATTTCAAGTAAATTAGTTCTTAATTTTACATTTTATGCTTTAGGACCTCACCTGGGAAATATATATATATATATATATATGTGTATATATATACACATATATATATATATAAATAAATAGGCATTATGTCTATTGTTTTAAAATAATAAATGGTGCTTTACTGTGTAAAGGACAGGCTTGACATGCTTATGTTTTTCAATAAGAAAGAAATTACTCTGGATTCAAAATCCCCCCTCCCCCAAAGTCAGTCTTTTCCATGATATTAATTTTATATGATGTGTTAATATATATTAAATGTTTCTTTTTTTATCTTCAAGGAACAATTTATGGAGAAATCAGGTAAATGGATAGTATTCAGTTTTAAATGCTGTTTGTTTATTCTTCCTGTTTAAAAAGTGAAGGAAAAAAATGGGACGGGTTATTTGTAGTATAACCAGTTGGAGACTCATCACGTGAATAGTGACATCTCTGAGAGCTATGGAAGTTGTTTTTTCCTTTGTGTCAAACTGGAGGGAAAAATAAACAGGGAGTTCCAATACCGGGTCTCATATTTCCCATCTTTTCTTATTGAGGCAGCCGGGCAAAAGCACACACAGCAGCGGAAGAGGTAACTATCCCTTTGAGGGCATGGTTGATTTTTCTTCTGATTCTTATTGTGCTATAGGGGTCAAGGATTTCTGGAGAAGCTTGACCTATGTTTGCTGTCAGGAAAAGTGGGTGATTTTCACTCTCTATACCTGCAGATCTCTGAAGTTATGTGTAGATTGGACTTTGCACTGCTTTGTCAGCATAGCTGTGGCTTTTTTTTTTTTTTTTTTGACAGTTGTAAGAGAATCCTGAGATGGAAGGAATTGGGTATAAAAATTGCTTTCTTCTGTAGAGTGGGAGACTCCTATATAATTTATAGAAATTTAGATTGTAACATGTACATTTTTTTAAAATTTTAGATTGTGCCATTTTATATTTAAGAAAATTGTGTCTAATGCTGACTGATAATGCTCCCAAGTATAAACATTATAATGAGTGAAATCCAACTACAATTCAGTTCTTAGATTTTTTTGTCTTAGATTTTCTGTCTCCTAAACCATGAAGGGTTTAATTTTTAATTCTGTTTTTAAGTAGCTGGAAGTTTAATGAGGAAGTAATAGGTTAGAAAAGTAGATTATTTTATTCCATTGTCCTTATCTTTTAGCTAGTTAACTAAATAACTAAACATTGTCTTCCTTCATTTCTTCCACCCATCCTTCTTCCTTTCCTTCTGTTATTTATTTATAATCATAAATATAATATGGGTAGTTTATAATGACATAAATATATTCATAAATATATAGATAGGTTTCCCAGGTCAACAGGGTTTGCAGTAAATCCCTTCTCATCTACATCTTTCCTTTGTGACTGAGAAATTATTCCTTGAGTTTTTCCCTATTCATGCTAATTTCCTTAGGCCCTCCTCTGACTTGTTCAACCAAGACATAAACGTTGACATGAGGTGGTCAAGGTGCTATATTTTCTTCTTGGTAACACCATATAATTATTTTGCACCATTTGAATATTCTGAAATGTTTTCTAGTTGTTTTTTTTTCTCTATTATCAGTTGTCTGTTTTTGTTTATCTCTTGGACAGTGGTATGTTTGTAGCTTACCAAGTGAAGATGATGCTGAAGTTTCCATTCACATGTTTACACCTATAATGACCTTTCTTGCTCTCAAGGTAGAGGTGCATGTTTTGGCATCTGTTTGAACCTCTGGAGGGCTAGTATGTAGCATAAAATTCCAGAGGGATTGCTTTCATTAGAATATACTCATAGTAAGGCTACAAGTACTAGTAGACTAGATTTAAATATGTGTTGACAACTTAAATTATTGCTAAAATTTAATTTTATTGAGGAGAATGAAACTGACAGGAATATAAGGAGGATTAGAGATTCTTCAGTGCTGCCTGGAGAGTAGAAGATCAAACAAAAGAAAAATATTGGCATTAACAGGAATTCAGTACTAAAAGGACGGCTGGGGAAAGGTGTTTGGAATATAAAACCAATTCAGTTTAGTTCAACAAGTATTTCTTTTGTTTTCATTTTTTATTTATTTTTCTTCATTTTTAATTTTCGTTACATCTTTATTGGAGTATAATTGCTTTACAATGTTTTGTTAGTTTCTGCTTTATAACAGAGTGAATCAGCTGTATATATATATATATATCTCTCCCCATATCCCCTCCTTCCTGCTTCTCCCTCCCACCCTCCCTATCCCACCCCTCTAGGTGGTCACAAAGCACCGAGCTGATCTCCCTGTGCTATGCAGCTGCTTCCCACTAGCTATCTATTTTACATTTGGTAGTGTATATATGTCCATGCCACTCTCTCACTTCGTCCCAGCTTACCCTTCCTCTTCCCCGTGTCCTCAAGTCCATTCTCTACATGTGCGTCTTTATTCCTGTCCTGCCCCTAGGTGCTTCAGAACCATTTTTTTTTTAGATTCCATATATATATGTGTTAGCACATGGTATTTGTTTTTCTCTTTCTGCCTTACTTCACTCTGTATGACAGGTTCTAGGTCCATCCACCTCACTACAAATAACTCAATTTCTTGAGTGCTTTCTGTTTATAGATAACTGATAAATTTGTTAGGCAGAGATAAATTTACATGAGTTTATAGATTGCCAAAAACACTCAAAATTAATAATGTTAACAATCCAGCAGTGAATATTTATCTCTTTAATTTCTACCTTATAATATTTTTCTTTTGAAAATGCCTAACCAATGGTAAAAGAAAGAATAGTATCTAATGGTTTTCAATCTCTCCAATTTTTAAAATACTGCCACATTTGTATTTGTTTTCCCCTCCCCACCCCTATCTGAGTGTGTGTGTGTGTGTGTGTGTAAGTTTTTTTGGGGTCTGAACCATTTGAAAATAAGTTGCTGTCATCATTATACTTAACTTCTAAGTATAAGAAGTTAACATACTTTAACATATTTCTCCAAAACAAAGACATTCTGCTACATAATGCTACATTTCAAACCCCCCAAATTTAACATTTATTTAAAAGTTTATCTGGTAAATAGTACATGTGCCAATTTCCCAGTTGCCTCAAACTGTTCTTTATACCTTAATTTTTTTAAATCCGTGATTCAATTAAGGGTCCCATATATGTTTGGTTGTCATATTTCTTTTTTTTTCTCTTTAATCTGGAACTTTCCCTCAACACTTTTTTTTTTTTCATTTTACTGACAGTTTTTTTTAAGACTCCAGACCCGTTACCTTTAGAATAATGCCACATTCTATATTTGCCTGGCTATCTCATTATTAGATTCAAGTTAAATTTTTTGATAAGGATACAATATAGTTGTTTTGGTTTATTTTCCATTGCATCACATCATGTCACATTGTCCCCTTATTTGTGATGCTGTTTGATGACTTGGTTCAGGTTATGTATACCATATCCTTCTATTGTAGTAGCCTGTTTTCCTTTCATAATTAATCAGCCATCTATGCAGTAATACTTGGAGACACTATAATTTTCTAATTCCTTGACAATCTTTCACCCAGTGTTTTATCATCCATTGATAATGGCAAGTGGAACCATAGTTGCAAAATGTCAGTTTTCTAATTTTCTTATTTCTTTTACATTTGGTCGTTTGTTTTATTCCATAAGAAAGAGTTGTTCCTTCTCTGGCCCCAATTTTATTTTTTGAATAGTGCTATGGACTCATAGAATCTAATAAAATAATACTTGTTTAAAGTGAGTTTTTACTTAAAGAAGAATGATTTCTATTTAATGAAGAAAGAAATTGAATATTAATAGTATTCACTTTAATGTCAGTTCATCATTTTTCAGACTGATATTCTAACCCACATCTTCCAGCCTTTGTTCTATTATTTTTTTACATGTTTTCCCTCTGAAGAGGACTTTAATGCATGTTTATTGTTGTGCATCCTTTGTAACTGAGTGAATAAGTATTTCATTTTCAGAGACTTTTTGAGACATCTTTCAGAATGGCAGCATAACCCTATTAAAGTAATTAAATAATGGCTTCAAAATATCTCTTCTAGACTAAAGATACATAGAGGTGCCAATCCAGAAACCAACACCAGCTAGCTGTATGAATGGGCAGGCTAGTTAATCTCTTAAGACCTTGGTCTCCTACATTCAGAGAGGGAAATACTAACACTATGGTATTTCAAGAGATTGTGTGTGGACCAAATGATCTAATATACATAAAACGCTTACACAAGGAAAGTGGACAATAAATGTGCATAAAAATGAGGGGACGCTTGTAAAGCATTTAGCACACTAACACATGGTAAGCAATCCATACATGTTTAGCCACAATTGTTGTTATTCTAAGAATTTCTGTCTGTGTTTCTATTTTGGTAAATGGGCCTGGGAATGATCCAGAAGCCTTATTGATTCTACCGCCATAAAATCTCTCTGATCTATCCGATCGATTTTTCCCTATCGTAATGCCACTATCTTAGTTTAAGTCCTTTCCATAGCTGCCTTAGAGAATATCAGTAGCCTCTTAATTTATTTGTTCGCATTTGGTCTTACTCTCCGTCAGTATTTTTCTGCTTATCCTCCGGAGTCATTTTTTTAAAATACAAATTCAGTCATGCCACAACTTCCTTCAAAAGGTATAATTGCCTCACGTAGTTTCCAAGTTATTCTTTAACATCCTATTCAAAATCCTTTTAACTTGCCTCTGCATATCTTTTTGCCCATTGCTCATCTATACTGAATAATTTGAGGTATCCTAAATATTGAATTTCTCCTTCTGATTTTCATATATTGTAATTTTCTGCCTAGATTGCCATCTCTTTTTGGAAGTCTTTTCTAATCTCATCATTCTCCACTCTCCTCCCTGCCCCCTTCCTCACAAATCCATAGCCATACTGGTCAGGCAGGCTTTCAATTGCATCACCTTTATTGTATGCTCCCCATTAGATTATAGGTTACTACAGAATAATGGCATTTCCTTATATTCTTCACAACTAGCACCCTACCTGAAGGCTTAAACATATAAAGGAAGTTATTTAGTTAATTTCTGTACTGCAGGACACAAAGATTACATATCATATCCAATATTCAGTTGTGCCAACAAGTAATTTTGGTGATAAGAATTATGTTGATAATAGGGATTCTCCTCCAAAGCAAGAAAAAGACCTTTGACTCTTGAAAAGGAAATACCAACCTAAATGTCCAAGAATAGGAGACCCAGGCTATTATGAAATATCCCCAAGTTGAGATATCATATAGAGTCTCAAATCATGTCATTGAATTATAATGTTTATATGGGAAAGTGTTCACAATATTAAGTTAAGTAAAAGAGCAGTGAGCAGAGTAGTGTGACATCATTGTTAGGAGAGACTGGAAAAATATACACGAAGTTGCTAACATGGATCGTCTGCGGCCAGTGGAGATATAGGTTATATTTGGTTTTCTTTGGATTATTCTATGTTCTTTACGTTTCCTGCACTGATCATGTGTTACTATGTATGTATACATGTATGTGTGTGTATATGAATATATGTGTACATATACTTATATATGTATGCATTTATCAATCTATCTATGTAATCTGTCTATCTGTAATTTTACAAAGAAAAAAGGAGCAAGGAAGTAAAACATGACAAAATTAACCCATCCTTGCCTTGTTTTTCACTGTCATTAACATGTGCGGTGCAAATACGTTTTTTGATTGTTGTTTAAAAATATGGGACACCATTTTAGTTAATAAATATGGAGTCCCTTATTTTCAGAAATATTTTAGTATTAAAAAATACAATCTAGACCAATTTAGTAAATGCACCGCCATTAAATGTAGAAGGAAAACAGACTTTTGGGGGTTTAAAAAGTTATGAAGTGTTTAACTTTTATGATTCCTTTCTGATTACTGGATGACACAGAGTAGATTATTTAAGCACACTGTATATATAAAATACATAAAACTATCTCTGCCTCCCTATCTCTCTCTCTCACATGTATATATCTGTGTATATATATACACATACACACACACACATATATATATATATACAATACACACGTATATTTTACTCTTATAGATTACTAGTCCTTGAGCTGTAGCTGTTACTAATAAGCTATTATACATTTACAGTCAATTGCATTGTTTTGTGGCATTAACTATCACTTATAGAATAAGGTGCAAATGGGTAACATGAGTTCTAGTAGGTTTTATGTATTAATTCCCCAAAAGTAAATGTGTCTTTTTGTGTAAGGAAGAAATTGATATATAACTGCATACTAATTCCAAAAAGGAAACCAAATTAATTATAAACTTAACTACTGAAAGGAAGTAAATACACTGTAACAATCATTTTCAATAGCAAGTTGAATCTTGCCATATTCTGCATATTACACATACATTTGTATTTGTACTGCAACTAATTTTTTTGCCTCTCACTGTTGTGGCCTCTCTCATCGCGGAGCACAGGCTCCGGACGTGCAGGCTCAGTGGCCATGGCTCACTGGCCCAGCCGCTCCGCGGCATGTGGGATCTTCCCGGCGGGGCACGAAACCGTGTCCCCTGCATCGGCAGGCCAACTCTCAACCACTGTGCACCAGGGAAGCCTGCAACTAATTTTTGGTTGTCTGGTATCATATCCAAAATTTCTGGGTTTCTTAGTTCAAATGAAAAATACAGTTTTTAATTTTCATGCCATTCAGTAGGTCTATTTTAAGGACGCCTCACTAATTTTCATATTAGACTGCAGAAAATATTTTAGGGAGATAAATTATCTGGGAATCATATGATAGAGTATAATTTATAAGAGTTTTTTTAAAGATATATAAACTTGTGGCCTCTAGCTCTGCATAGTCCTATATATTTTTTGGTAGATCAGCCTTCTCCACTCAGATGTTTAGGAGATAGATATCATGTCAGAATCCCAATCTTAGAAGCTTCTGCAGCACCAGGAAACTTGATTTGTGGAGTAGGTGGAAAAGGCTGCCCACAGCTTGTGTTTTCCCATCACAGCAGCTGTTGCCCAGCCTAAGACTTACATCAGGAAAATTTTCGTCCCTGCTGACAGTTTCCTCCCAAATTATCTCCCCATCCATTAGTTGAAAAAACAAGCCAGAAAAACAAACAAACAAAAATCTGTACTGAGTATCTATTCTGTGTACCATAGGTAAACTTTCTATTTTCATCAAAGTATGAAGGTTTAAATAACTAGTTACAATATAAGTCAGAAAATGGTAAATTATATATAAATTCTAATTAAGTGAGAAAATAAATTTCAACTTTATTAAAATAAAAGCTTTTAGGAGATGGTATGTACATTGAGATTTTTTTTTTTCATCATGAATATGCACAGAAACTTTATTTATTTATTTACATCTTTATTGGAGTATAATTGCTTTACAATGGTGTGTTAGTTTCTGCTTTATAACAAAGTGAATCAGTTATACATATACATATGTTCCCATATCTCTTCCCTCTTGCGTCTCCCTCCCTCCCACCCTCCCTATCCCACCCCTCTAGGTGGTCACAAAGCACCGAGCTGATCTCCCTGTGACATGCGGCTGCTTCCCACTAGCTATCTATTTTACGTTTGGATTGAGTTTTAATAGACAGATGTGAAATCATATAAAGGCACTTCCAGGCGCCGTGAACATGATGAACAAAGGTGGGGCATGTATGAAATTGCAGGTCATATTTGTTGATCAGATAGCTGGGGTGTGTGTGTAAAGGATTATAGTGATAAAGCTAGGAAAATAGAAGATAAGTTGGATTGAGTCTTGGTGAGGGCTTTCTATGTTGTACTAAGGAATTTGTACTACGTTTGTAGTTATGGAGAAATCATTACAAATTTTTAAGTAGGGTATATAATCAAAGTTGTGCTGTGGTGATAACTTGAAGGGAAGTTGAAGACTGGATTAGAGATGAGAGAAACCAAAAGCAACAGCTTTTGGAGTGACTAGAAAAAAATCTCTGAATGAAGACCCTGTTACTGAGAATGCGAAGGAAGGGGTGTGTTAGGGACACATTAGGAAATAAAACTAATGCTCAGAAAAGGAACAAAATGTTAAGGGTGACACATGACATTAGAGTTTTAGCTTATCTTTTACTACTGTCTTGTTTAAGCCCACTTCACTTCAGTCAAACTAACTTCGTTTGTCAATAGTTGCTAAATGCAGTCCTTAATTTTTGGTTTCAGTGTTTTCTATTGTGCTTGTTTCACTTTCCTGATACTCCTTTCCTCCACATCTACGTAAAATATGTATATATTGTGTATCCTTCAAAACTCAAGTGTTAACTCCTCCAGGTAGCCCTCTCTGATTTTCATGGTCAAAATGAATCTCTTCTCTCCTGAAGTCCCAGAATATTTTATTTGTATATTCTTTATGAAAAATATATTATTGCCTAAGATGCTACATTTCACTGGTAAAGAGCAAGAGCTTTGGAGTCAAATTCTTACTCTACTACTTACTAGTTGTGAACTTGCACATGTTACTTAATCTCACATAATCTGTTTCCTCGTCTTAAATTATGGATTCATGGTAGAATCCATGGAATCTGAATGATAGCTGATATTATTATTAATACTAAATCATGTAATGCATATATATTACTGAGTAACATCCCAGGAACAAAATAAGTGCTTAGTAAATTTAGTTTAGCTAAAGATAGTATGTGAATTGATGGGAATTACCTAAAAGCTTTAAGGCAGTAGGGAATGAGGCTCTCCCATCAAATGATGGGCCAGTCAGATTGAGTACTCTTAATGCCACGCTCTTAAAATTGGATAAAGACTTTGGGTACAATGGACAAACCAGGAAAGAATAGTTTTCCAATACCCAGTTTTGCTAAAGTCTCATCCTTGGTCAGGTCAGAAAACCAGGTAGTCTGGGCTTCTGCCTTAAAATGAATGTGGTTGTGGATGGTGGCTGCATGCAGTGTTAGAAGCCTCTTGCAAATGACTTGGATAAGCTAGGACCTTGTCAGAGATATTTGTGAAAATAGTAGTAGTAGTACCAAAAGCTGGGAAGACAAGCTAGATTAAATCCAAGTGGGAGAGTTTTTTCAGGAAGAACCATATGGGGGTAAGTAACGTCTCATTCCATCATCTAGATAGTTGTGAGGGCAGAAACCAAATTCAAGTGAGCCAAGGAATGAATGGTCAAGTGAGAAAATGGCTGTTGTGCAGAAAAGAAAACCAAGACAAAGTAAGCTTGTTAGCAGAATGGATAAAAGTTTATCTGTTTAGTTACTTGGATGGTCCACGTTAAAAGGGTTCTTATTCTCTGCTGGAGAGTTAATGATATGAGAAAAAAGCTTTGAGAGGTTGGCATGAAAGACTTTTTCTATCCAAAGTTTCCTAAACTTATTTGATTGATCGAATGTGCAAAGCTGACTTTAAGATAAATCCTTATTGTGTAATTCTTAGTAATGTTTGGAACAATGTTTCCAAATGCAGTGGGAAATGATTGTCTAGGGTCCTTGAAGGAGAAGGACATAGAAAGCAGGATTAATGTAGGAAAGGAAGAAGATTCAAGGCTGAGATCAAAGTGGGAAATATCAGAGTTAGTGACTGGGAAATGAAAAATTCTGATTGATGATGATGGCTTAAGTATGGCTGTGCTTGTTGACAGATGGAGAGATGCTATCAGTTTATCTCTCCAAAAGATGGAGCAGAAGAATTGGGATGAGAGGGTCACAGGGTATAAGGAAAAAGGACAGGGATGGGGAGAGGAGAGGGGGAAGGGGTACAGAGTACCCTGTCTCAGAATTCCAGAATGTAATTATCTTTTCTCCTGACTTATTAGCTCATTAATTCCAACAACCTTTGATATAAAGTTTCTAAGTTTTTTAATTTGTGATTTAATTTGTGATTAATTCAATTTAATTTGTAATTAATTTGCTAATATTTATTAATTAACCAGTGGTTAGAATTACTAAATACATGTGTTAATGATCACAGTACCCAAAGAAGCAGCTTTATTTGCCCTACAAAATAAATCAGACTGAAAGGTCCTACTTTTTAAGGACATATTTTGAAACGAAAAGGATTTTCTAAAATAAAAATCTTTAGTTTGTTTCAGAGAAGGTAGTAAAACACAATATGATCTTTTAAAGGCATATTATATTAGGTCTTACCTGTGTTCCCCACCATTTATGTTCAGTTCTCGACTTGTGAAAATGAGATATGTATCATTTAACTATCTAATAACTTAAAATAGTAACTTGTTTTATTGCTTATTTTACTTTTAACTTAAAAGTTATCACCTTAGAATTTTCTCAATTTGTAGTTATGATGTCAAGGACAGTTATGCATGAAGCACTGAAAGTAGATGAATTTGTAAGTAATAAATATGATCCTTTGAAATGAATATAACTGTGACTAGAACAGTAAAAATTTTCAGAAAAATCGGCTATGTGTTTTTGCTAAAGAGGATTTCATTATATTTAAGAGGATGCTCTGAAAATGTTCAGGAGGCAATGCTTTAATGTTAACCAAAACACATGAAAAGCAAATGGAAACAAGGCAGTCACCTTCCGCAGAGCTTTTAATAGTTACAGTGAAAAATTAAGGACCACCTGCCACATTGAATTTTATAAGTATGAATGATGTAGCAGTACTTGCCAATACATTCAGGAATAAGTGAAAAAAGAGGGGTTTTATATAGTAACACAAACCTTCAAATGGAGTTAATAAAAGACAAGGCTTTTCTTTACTGGGTGGAAAGTTATCTGCTATATAGAAAGGCCTACTGAATGAAACATTTGTCCTCAAATTCCTTTTAATCTGCTGTGAGGTTCTGCCTGTTACCTCACTTGGAATAATGTGCCAATTTTGTAAGGATAAAGAGAATTTTATCCTTTTTTCATTCCTTTAGCTTCTTGATGTAACATTTCCTTGAATTTCACAGTACCTACCTGTTTTTAGCAGCTCTAATTTCAGACTATCACTTTCCCCGACTAAAGTGTAAAAACTGATATTCTAATCTCCTTGACGGAGAATATTCAAGAAATGCAATCCCAGTGAGAATGCTGCTTACTAATGGATATTTCTTTCTCCAGCCATCTTTAAAAATTCAGTTTCTGTTTCAACTCTTTAATACCTCCTGTTCTTTGCAGAGGTGGATTAAAATGTCTAGTATCTGTGGAGGAATGCTTTTGTGGTAGCATATTGCTTTTGTATTATATATTGTAAGTGGTTATTGTTCATAGCTCACACCTTAATAGTTCGAGTTAAAGTATTTTTCTTTGCTCCTACCAAAATATTTGCTTTGTCCTGTGACAGTTTGGAACTGAAGTGCAAGAATTATGAGAAGGTATAATAGGGTTTGATTAGTTTGGCAACCAAGCTTCGCCTTTCAAAGTTAATTGGGTACTGTTCTTATAGATTGAAAAGACTTAAGTGGAAATGATAATAGATTTTAAAAATGTTGTTGAAGATTGAAATCTGTTTGGCAACTGTGGCAAGATATTCAGGTTCTTAGCACTAAACAAGGGTGCTGTAGTTAGTGTGCAGGAAGGTTAAACATGAACAGCAACAAAAACTTCTTACAGTTTTAAACTCAGTTTTGAGCAGGTTGTTATTGTGAAATATATTGATTCTAACTCACTTCTAAAAATATTGGTAAATATAAAATAAAATTTTAAAAAATAAAACATAGAATTTCTTTAAAAAAATATAAAATAAAAAATATTGGTAGAGGAGCTGACGGTTATAATTTCCAGAATCTCCAGGTTTCAGAACCTTGAAGTAAGTCTAGGTTATTTAGTTATTTTAGTTGAATACAAAAGTGAATTTTACTGAGCGTCTCATCGTTGTAATTTCAGGAACTCTTAGAAAGGCCATTTCCCTTTGTTGTCATCTCATTCTAGTGATTAAGGTGACACTCATTCTGTTGTTATTAATAGCTCCCTTTTCACTCTTGAAAAGGTCCTGGATTGGATGATAAATAATACAGTCACCTTCCATATAAAGTGTTTGACTTCCTCCTTTTCACACATTTTATATGTTTCTAAAATAATCACTTTTTAAAATGTATTCTTTTATCTTTTAGATTTTTTAAAATATAAGGCTATTATTGCCTACCATATCCAAAGTAAAATTTATATATGTGTAACTGGTAGTTAAATCCACTAAGAAAAGTAATTATAATGCCCTAACATTAAGTTATTAAACTGTGACTCAAGTCTTCATATTTCATGATAGAAATTGACTAATTATAGTTTTTGGAGTTAAATTTAGGGCTGAAAATGTAGAGCATCTTATAGCATTACTTGTCAAATGCAACTAAATGGAAAGAAAAATCATGTTTTGGAGAAAGAGGCAATTCAACGTTTTTTGCTTCTCCGGAGTTAATGTGCGTTTAGAGTGAACTTGCACAAAGGAAAATTTGATTTTTATAATTCATTAAATATTTATGTTCTAATCATGCCAGCCAACCCATGTGAAACATAATTTTAGCCTGGACAATGCTAATAGTTATCGTCTTCCCATATTACTTATATTAATATAGATGTCTATTTATGATTTTATTCATCCAGTTGTGTTCAATATAATAAGAGTTTATGCTCTTATTTTCATTTCTGTTTGTAATGGTTAGTGAGTATACATATACACTAATGAAATGATTAGAAAATTATACTTGACAGTAATCATATGCCAGAATGAGTAGTATACACCAAGCAGCACACGACTTTGGTAGAGGTCTAGATCCAGGAAAAACACTCTACTAGAAACAGAACTGGATTCAGAAACTGATGGCTGTGTTCTAAGCCCACTTTTACTCTTTAGTAACATTATAAATGTGCATGTTACTTAATGTCTCTGAGCCTTCACTTTCATCTCCTGTCCAATGAGGGAGATTTGCTTACCTACTTATTTCATACGATGTCGTGAGGACCCTTTTACCTCTTATAAATCAAATTGCATTTTAATTACCAACATTTTAATATTGAATCTGCTGGCATGTGCTAGACAGTTGGAAAGTGTAAGCGTAGAGAATGGGGACTATCTAGTAAAAATCTCTTGATTCTGCCTCCCAAAGATCTACTGAATGTCCAGCTCTCTATAAACAAACTCGTGCATCCTCTTCCAGGCCACCATTACCTTTCACCAGTTTTACTGCAGCAGCCTTCTCTCTGTTCTGTTTTTACGCCTCCTGCTAATCCACTGTAGTTAGAGTGATCTTTCTAAGTGCGAGCCTTGACAGAGCACTCTCTTCTTAAAATTCTTCAATGGCTTTCTCTTCCTCTTAGAATAAAATAATAATTCTTAACTTTTACCCCTGCTTCTTTTTTCCAGCTTCATCTCTTGCTTCTCTTCCGCTTGTATTCTACGTTTCAGCCCATTGACATTCTGTCATTGCCTCAAATGCACCATCATCTTTTCCCTCTCTGCTCTTTCTTTCCTTGTGAATAATCTCTTTCCACGCTCCTTTGAATATTTCTTCCTGAGTCTGCAGGTTTCAGTTATACCAGAAGAACTGTCACTTATCTGTGTTCCTACAGTGATCCCCTTTCTGAACACATCATGAGTTGGGAGAATTGCTTCTTTAATTATTGGTCTTCTGCTGGACTGAGAGCTCTGTGAGGGCAGGGATCTGTCTGTCTTTCTTCCCACAATGTCTACTGTTCTTCGCATAAACAGTACATAAGAAGTATTGAAAATATTTGTTGAATGAATGAATAAGTGAATGGCTACACAGCAAGATAGTGCAGTAAACAAGATGTACCGTGATAAACATTTGACACAGTGTTGCTGTGATCAGAGTGTCGAAAGAATAGCAGACAGGAGTTAACTTGATAAGAGAAGTAGCAGAAAGTAGAAACTCCAAGTTTCCTGCTACTGAAGGAATGACAAGTTCAGGGTTTGTTTTGTTTTATTTTTTTTTCCCTTTTGAATTTTAGGTTTGGGTAGGCTTTATAAGTGGAGACACTTATATGTAGCTGGAAATTCGAAATAGGGGGCACTGATATGATCGAAGAGATAAATAGTGGTAATAACAATAGTTCTGTCAACTGCAATCTATACAGCACTTTTTTTAGTTTTTTAAAAACTTTTTTTAACAGAAGTTTCAAATGAGGTTAATTTCTAAGCAAATCATCTAGAGCTGTAGCTGGAGAACTTTGAAGAAAAATTAAGTTTGTGAAAGATAAAACTAACGTTTGTAACAAAATTATGTTCTGTTTTTGTATAAATATGAAAAAAAAATCTAGCCATGATCCTTTCTTTATTTTGCCTAGTTAGGACAAAGCTTCATTAACACGGAGATGCCTGGGACTCAGAGTGAAACTGACAGATACCTGTTTGTAGTAAAGCAAGGTTTCTCAACAGCAACACTATTGATGTTTTGTGCCAGATAATCCTCTGTTTTGGAGAGCCCTGTAGGAGATTTAGCAGCATCTCTGATGCCTGCCTACTAGATGCCAGTAACATCACCACCCCCTTATAGTTATAATAAAAAAATATCTGCAGACGTTGTGAAATGTTCCCCGGGGGCAAATTCCCCCCACTTGAGACGTAGTGCACTGGAGAATTAAAAATTACATCCCTATGCCATAGATAGGAAAACTTGGTAATATACTGGAGCCTTGTAATTCCCAAGTAAATTATTTCCAGATATTTATTTGGTGATTATTAGCAAAATGCAAAGGACTGATGTCACTACTCTCAGGTGTTGCTAGGAATGTAGAAGTGGTGAGGACTCTGGGCTACTTTTCTCAGAAAGCAAAGACGTCTAAGGAATAAAGGATGGGAACATAAGAAAGGGAAGGATAATTAATTTGTGTTTTGAGGATCTGCCTCAAAGATGGAAGGAGAGAATGTATGAGTCGGCCTGAATCTTTCACTTTATCTTATAATGGAAGGACACGATTTTCCAGAAAATCAGCCACATATGTTCCTACAGGTGAGAAAAACATCTTAGGCCTTCTGTTCTCATACATCATGATAGGTTGTGTTTTCTCAAAGATCTCATGTCAGTTGTTTGGCTGCAGACTACCAGTGTTGTGTTATTATGTGAAAATGAAACCACAGTTTGTTACTTGAGTACTGCTCCTGATGGTACGGCCTGCTTTCTGGAGTGTGTCCTCTCTCTCTTTGCCTTGTTATCATCAGACTTGTTGTTAATTATGAGGAGACCCCACCTCCTTCTCCCCAACTTGCCCTATATCCATAGATCACAAATCTCTTATAATGAAGGTTCTATTGGGCATATGGGCTAAGAGAATGAACAACAGAAGTTCTAAAACACTGTGGGTTTTTTTTCGTTTTGTAGTCATGAAGGAAGAGAATGGTAGCTTTCATTTTTCTCAGTTTTAGAAAAACATTGGCAGATGTGGGTGGAAAGCAGACTAATATCAAGTTGTATATCGATAACTTACATCACTGTTAACGGTAGCAAAGAAACCCCTTCAACTGACCTGAAAAATAAGTTGTATGATTATAGCAATCTGTTTTTTCATTACGTTCCCCTTTCCTTCTCTTTCTCTTTTTTTACAATGAATGTTGCTTCTATGATAGCTGCCTATGAGATAGCAGAACCTTTCAAATCTCAGTTTTTATCAGTCTGTCTTATGTTGTTTTCTTTTGGTATTACATGGCAAGTTACACAGATTGAACTGTGTGTTTGGTATATTTCCTTTCATTGTAGAGTATAGTGTAGAGTTGTATCTCCACCTAAATAACATACTAAACAAAGTAAGTTTATCTAGACCAAAACAAACAGAAGGGGAAATAGGTTAATTTTCAAATGAAGAATTTTTTAGAATAATGTCATTTTAAAGAATCTAATATACCTGATTTCTTTAGTTGTTGAAACTATTAAAAGAATTGCTAAGTTGAAACTTTCACACATTAAGCTACTGGATTTATATAGTGATGCAGTTAAACAGATAGTTTGCAAAAATGTTGGAGAATATTCCAAAAGTTTTTATATGTTTTAGTGGAAGCAAAATTATCTTAATTAAAAAAAGACAGTTGTCTTTACTATGTTAACATAATGATGATAATTATATTAACTGACATGTATAGAGTACTGAGTATGTACTAGATATTGTTATAAGTTCTTTAATTTAGCCCATACAGCATTCATATTAGGAAAAATCTATTACTATTCCTAGGCAGTTTTCTATTCAGTGGTCTAGTGGTAGGTCTAGCGTTTGAACCTCGGGTTTGAACTCAAGGTGTTTGTCTTCATAGCCTGCATTTTTAAAGACTGCCTTCTACTGTTCTATAAACTTTTCCTTATCCATCAATACACATTCACATATACAAATATTTTCTATTTTGGCAAAGAAAATTACAATCTACATAAATATACATAAAACAGCAACATCCTGGGTGGTATTAGAGACTTGCTTAGTGAGGCATGACGCTCAGAAGGAAAATTTCAAAGGACCAAACTGCTGTGAAATGTAAAGGAAATAAAGTTAACACTGTTACATTTATTTGGAAGAATATGATAACTATCTTGTAAGATTGTGGTGATGGTATAATAATACCCAGCATGAGATAGGTAGATAGATAGATAGATAGATAGATAGATAGATAGATAGATAGATAAAAGATAGAGATTGAATCTACAGTGCTTAATTTTAGGAAGGGTAAGAGAGAGGAGGGGCTCAGTTGTCTAAACCAGAGGTCAAATATGGCTTCACTAACGAGGTGTGGGTTGAAATTTTAGCAAATATATTTGTAATGAATCTCCTTTAGGAGTTCAGCACCACAGAGCTTACTCCGTAGTATAAATATCTCTAAATATGAGCGTGAATCTAAGAAAAAACTAGTGCTCTATTTTAATACCTTTTGTGAGACTCCATGTTATTTTAGTGCTTTCTGTTGGTTGGGAATTCAGTAGTCTACTATTTATTATTTCTTCTGATATTTGATAAAATCTTCTTTATTTCTTGTTATGCTGTTTCTCTCTGAAAGTTAATAATAGGAGTACTTATGAAACACCGAGGTGTGCTGTAAAAAGATTTATTCCTTCATATGTTAGTCTAATATGTAAAATGAGATTTGTAGTAACTTTTTTTATCTTCTGTAAAACCACACACAACAGTATATTAATCCATAGTAAATGATGTGCTTATGTTAAGCTTGTGATTCTTCAGAAGGGACTGCACCAGAAGAAAAGGGAGAATAACAGATATAGCATAACCCTTTGTCATTCTAGAGAAATGACTTTGGAGACGTTGGCGAATACTGAGAGCTAAAAATACCTCTAATTTTGATACTGTCATTCACGCTCACTAATTAAATTATCTCCGTAACACTGTGGGATAATGCTATGTGGTGGTAAACAGCTGACAAATCAGTGTTATATCAGATTCCAGAGAATCAAGAATCAAGTATCCTTGATTAATTGTTGGCATGATTGAAAAACTATTCCATAGTATTTCCAAAAATTATATTGAATAAAAGAAATATGATTTTAAAGTACTTTACTGCATACAAGGTTTCCTGTCCTACTAAAGCATTGACTGAAGAAATTTAACTGTAGGATTCAGCATTTCCAAAAAGTTAGGGCTTCTGTTTTCTACTTGATACAAATCTGTTTTCCACTTCACCAAATTCTTAAAAATCTAATATGGAGCATCTGGCTTTTAAGAAAAGCTAAGGATTATTGCTTTTAGAATTTTCTGTTAAATTTGTTATTTTTGATTTTTGATATTTAAGCAACAAAGTAGAATTTTTGGATTATATTAATAAAATTAAATATGATATATAGAGAAAATATGTCTGTTGTTTCATTTTGAATATAAATTATTATAAGTACTTATTGACTATGTCAAAATACATAGATATTGTTCATTTTATTATTATGTATCACAACTAAATATTTGAATGGAAACAAATATATAAACCCTAATCTAGACAGCTATTTTGACAATTCTTTTAAGAAACAGCACACTCTAAATTATAAGTCTGTATACTAAAATTTAGAAGAGAGAAGTATATTTTGAGAATTCTCTATTCCCTTTGGAAATATAACTTTATTTCAGAGTAATCAAAGAATTAATTTAATAAAAATTAATAAATTTGTGATACAGATATTAAGACAATGCCAACATATGAACTTACTCAACTATCATAATTACATGTAAAAAAATAGAATGTATAAATAACCATATTAAATAGCACTCAAGTTGTTAGAACTACAAGCATAGTACTTTGCAGTTAGGTATTCAACACTTCATGAACAACAGAAAACTATTTAGAAGTTTGGACAAACTGCATTCCATTTGGGGATATAACTTAAATGGAAAATTTGTAAAGCAGAGATACAATAAAGATAACAGGTAAAGAGCAATGTACCTTCTCTTAATAAAAAACTGTTTCCTCCAAATTCTAATTTTGCAAGATATTTTATAGCACTCAATACTGTCTATTTATATGGTAAGAGAAGAATTTCATTTTGGGAAAATCCTAGAACTTTATTGGCACTGTAGCCAGACGTTATCCTTTAACATCTGCAGCTTGAAAAGCTTAACCTTTTAGCCCCTTACTTAAAGGACTACTAATTTAAACTACAAAATAACCATCTTCAAAAATTGCAAAAGGAATAGTCCTATTCTTACAAGGTTTGGACTTCCTCTTATAATTTTTGGCATTTGGCAAGGATCACCCTTGGTCTAATCATGCCATAGGTTTTATGTTCCTTATGGTGACATGAAATAGAAGCACATGAAAATTTTCAACCATCAGATGCCTCATTTTTCCATTGGCATACATCTACTCACAAAGATTTTTATGTCATAAATTCTTATACAGTACTTGATTATCCCTAAATTACATAGGACTGAGTCAATAACACCTTAGCTTTTAGATATTCTGTTTATTTAAACATACATACAACTACTGTTCTTATCAGTCTTTTGTTGAACATTTACCCAAAAGGTAATTCAACTTAAACATTGAAAAAAAAGTCTATTCTAAAAATATTGTCTGATCTATTCCACCTGGTTTCCATCTGTGACAGTGTGTCTTCACAATGTCATGTGCTTTTCTTTTGTATGTTCTTTACCATTTGGCTTGGATGTAATCTTTGAACTGATGTTTTTTCTCCCTTACTTTCTGTATTCTGATTAGCATAAATTGAAACTTCCAAACCTTTATGTAGGTTTTGAGATGATTTGATTCTAATTAATTAGGAAGATTTAATGGATTATAAGCTCTCTGTATAAAATATTATATTATAATGGCATTAGTATAGCAATAGAATCAAGCATTATATTCTTTTTTATTCTTTTCTTTGTAAGAACTTTCAACAGATTTTTCATTTACATTTTTATCCTTTTCTGTGAGAAAGCAGTATTTCACTTCTGAGTTTCTCAGTTATTTCAAATTGACATATGTGGGCGTATATGTGTTGAGTTTGATACTTTGTAGTGTTGACATTACATTTCCTGAGATCACCATTAATGTTAAGGTACTTTATGTTTTTATCCAGTTTTTCTGTTAAATTTAAGTTTTGACTTGAAAACAGAGATATTATATGTGCATATAAACAGGCTTTAACCCTTAGTTTTGTCATGCCCCTCCTCCCATAGGTCATAGGCAAAACAAATTAATTTGAGACATATGAAACTGAATGGAATAATACCAATGTACAGAAGGGTGTGTGGATATATGTGTGTGTTTGTGATCATAATAAAAGAAAACAAAAGATGTAATAGCCCGTTGTATTTAAAGTAGTTCTTTTGTTTACTCTACAGTAATTGTTTTTAAAATTTAAAAGAGAGCCAGTTAGAAATAAATTGAAATCATTTTTCATAATGTAAGAAATATCAGTAATATTTCTGTGTTTTCCAATAGAAATGTTAATTACAAGAATTTATTTAAAAGGTGGCCTGTCTAGTTCCAAATTACTAACAGAAATGAAAGCATTTCTGTACTCTCTAGAATATGGCAATTCTAGATTACCTAAAACTAGAATATTCTTGGTTTTGAGTTTGGATAGATCATATATTTAAAGAAAAATTGTCTTGTTTAGGAATATGAGGAGGACTATTATTCTTTAGATTTTTGTCTTGGAAAAGAGCCCTACACTGAAAGTTTTGTTATGATTTATAATTCACTACTTAGTAGTTTCTCTTTCTTGGACCTTCCTTCTCCCATGTTCAAAGAAAATGTTCTCAATTATACTCATAAAATATTTTACATCTCATTCATATACTTATTCATATTACTATGTTAAGGATTCTCATAGAATCATTTTAGAAATCATCTAGAGCATTAATCTAAACATGACTGTGCAGTTATTTCCCTGTACAGCATAACAGGGAACTCCTTAGGAGTCTGAGCTCCTGAACTGTCTCTCCTTTAACTGTCAGTACTGTACCACATTCTACTAAGAACGTACCACGTCATTTCCATTGATCTGATTACTATGAAAAATTTACTAAGTGGTGTCAGTGAATAACCTTTGGTAAGTGGGATGGCTATTACCAGGTGCATACTGCTGTAGGATGAATAAATGTTCATTCATTCAATAAATGTAGGTTAACCTCCTGCTGTATGCTAGACATTGTGCTGTGGTTTTGGGATCCATGGATAATATCATAATCCCTGTCCTTGAGGTGCTCACAGTGGGCTGGAGGAGACACACATGAAGAAATAATTATGGCAGTGTTAATGCCACAATCGTGACCAGTTTGTACTGCCTTCTACGTAGGAGTTAAGCTTCTGATTGATTGATTCACAAAGGATGAGTCAGTTATTCTTAAAAAAAAAAGAAACTAAACTAGTTAAGATGTCTTTTTACATGTGTAACACAGCTTTTTCTAAAGCTAAAGACTTTATTAAGAAACATATTAAATAATATTCTGTTAGTACCAAGATTGTCTTTTTGCAAAATACTGTGGCTGCAAAGTAGATAGGATATGATAGAACTATATCAGATTATTGGCTTGGTGTGGAGATAAAAATTAACAACTAACTGGTTTTCTATTATTAAGAAGTGGAAAGTATGGGTATCCAGTTAGAGAATTCTTACTATTTTGTTTCTCTCTAACCATTCTGTTTATCTAACAATTCTGTTTATCTCACATATATGTATATGTATGTATCTATTCACTTTGTGTGTGTGTGTATGTCTGTTTTGAAAAAAAGATTGAGCTCAACAACATCATTTGTTGTAAGGACTTATTCTGCCTGTTATTTTCTTTTATTTCTGAGAATTAAGGATTGAGTGAATCTCCTCATTGTCCTGATGCATCTTTTTAAGATGTCCTCCTTCCGGGTAAACTGATTTCTTTATGATCTTCAGAAAATTTTCCTCTAACATAACAGAAATGATTATTTATTTCCCCACATGTTCAAACTGCCTTCAACTGCTTTAGGGTAATTTGCTTCACAAGACTTAGTATTGATCCATATTTTATAACTGACTAAATAAGAAAAAAAGAGTCTCCACAAAATAGCTAGAAAGATTGCCTTAACTGATGATTTCGTTTTAATCATTTTTGAAATGATTGCAGAAAACTGGTGGTGAAAAGCCCAGATCTTAGACCGCTTGAAATGAAAGGTCTGCCCTTTATGTTAAGAAATTAAGATGAAATTAATTCTTTTCTTTTGGGCTGTGGATCTTGCAGACTTTTTCTACATATGTGTAGTTTTAAATAGATTGTAGGAGAAAACCAATTATTGATGAGCCACAAAGTAATCTGATTTTTAATTCTTTGAATTTAACTAAAAATGTTCACTTTATTAAATATAACAAAATCTCCAACATTTTTACTTATATACATATTTCTTGTCCAGCTGAAGTCTTTTGAACTTGAAATAACCTGCCCTTACAGAGTATTCTGATATTGCCAGATCCACTATTAGCCTCATTGAAAAACAAGCCAATAACTGCCACAAATAGCTCTCCAGTTTAAATATAATTGGTCAATAATATGTACCTACACACATTTCCTGCATGTCTACCTACACTGAGTAGTTTTTTCACTTCACATTGATGAAATGCTACAGCTTTGGCAGGAAAGGTGACTTCTGAGTCTATGTTCAACACTGAAATAGGAGATAATTAAGTGCATTGTAAAAGATACAAATTAAGGTACAATATTTATAATTTATGTAAGTAATTTCTTATGAAAAATCAAAAATTTAATTAGCTTAAGCACATAATTATCCATACGATTTGATGCTAGGTCGAAAGGTAATATAGTATTGAGAGATCATCATATTTGTCTTTCAGCAGTTATAGCTTTGGTCTATTGCCTGGCACAATGCAAAGAGTAGGCAAACAATAATTACTTAGTCAGAGAATGAATGCATAATATGGCCATATTTGCCTAATAATTAATTTGTGTTTCTTATTTGCATACACCTCTGGTAATGGGGAAGTAGCTCAGTGTTTATCAGGGGTAGAAACCAGAGTGGGATCAAAACTTTGCATGGAAATTGACACTGTGAAATAATCATAATAGTTTACTATTTATTGAGTGCTTATTCTCCACCAGACATTGTGCTAAGTTCTTCACATGAATCATACACTTTAATTCACAATAATCTTTGGAAGTAGTCTTATTAGGTTTTTCTATTTTAGGTATGGAAAAACTAGGCTCAGAGAACTTAAGCAATTTTACAAAGGTCACACAGCTGGTACATGCTGGAGGGAAGTCAGATTCATAATTTATATAAAGGACAAGTTGTATTGTCTTTTTGAGATTGTTGGAGTGAGACCTTAGATGATGAAATTAACCATGTCTGTAATTCAGAATATGAACTTTATCTTTTAAGAACTATTGTTTTTAATATGATTATGTTAAAACAAGAATCTTAATCTTTCAAAACAGGAGTTCTCACTAGTATATTTTACATTATGTTTTGAATATAGAGCTTATATTATCTGACCTTTCTTGCTGTTTTCAAAACTGTGAGGATAATTTAGCATAAGAAGAATGAATAATAAAAACAAATTACAGAAAGTATGTTATTATAATAACTATAAGGGAAATATTTGAA
Organism: Grampus griseus; assembly: GCF_964374135.1. NCBI lineage: Eukaryota > Metazoa > Chordata > Mammalia > Artiodactyla > Delphinidae > Grampus > Grampus griseus. The sequence goes on along the minus strand of NC_139007.1, from coordinate 25,537,883 downwards.
AATACACTTGACAGTGGCCTAAATGCTAGAGTAAATCGTATCCCCCGTCTGAAATCTTCCTAACACCAGTTACTGTTTAAGAACTTACTGCATCCTCTTGTTCATAATGACATGCCCTCAAGGAAATCTTTTAGTAAAATAAAATAATACTCTGTCATAAATGTCACATTTTTTTAGTTACCACAAATAAATAATATAATATTCGAGTTTGGTTAGCTGGCTTCCCCTAATTTAAATGTTTCTCACCCATGGGAACCCCATAATTATGTTATTTTGCTATAGACATGAATTAAGGTTAAGATTACTTTAGTTCATTTCCAGTGGGGTTACTAAATTCTGAGACTTCATAGTTAATTTATGTTTTTTATCTGTAGGTTCATCTCAAAGTAGACCTTTGAGGACAATATTGAATGAGATCCAGAAGGGTCTGATTTCATTTTGAATTTTTCCTTTTATGGGAGTTGACTATTAAGTAATTTACATAATTAAAAATTCCATTTCTGGATCCTTACCTGCATGAACCAAAATGGATATGCACATCTCTGAGAACACACACAGGGTTTGGCAACAATGGCACAGGGAGAGATCGAGGTGAATGGCTGAGCAGAGGAATCCTTGACACAGTGCCTGCCACTGCCAGTCAGGGATGCACGCAGAGACAGGATGGCCCTTCCGGAACCTGTCTTTCACACTCTTGCTGAGGCACCACTGAAAGACTAAGTGGGTGTGAGTTAGCATGTACCGTTTTGGGGTGGTGATGGTGATCAAAATATACGTGTTTTCACAGATAGCATTTCAACGAAAACAATCGTGCTAGAGTTTAACAGCTAGATAACCAGTTACTGTGTTGTTAAAACAACCTTTTGAAAATTGAAATAAAAAAGAAAACTAGTGTCTCTAGCTCTTAGTAATTAATAACAAGGAAACAAGGACATCGAAGCCGAGAATGTGAAAAGGCTTTGTCCAAATTGCATGCCAGTAAGTGGTGGCGTGGATTTGAACAGAGTTCTTTGAGTTAAAATCCAGTTCTCTTTTGAGAATAAGAGGAAAAAAGATTTTGAATATTCTAACTTGACATTTTTCTCCTCTTTTAATCATTTTGGTAATGAGGTCAGGTTTATGGTGAGGTTCTGGTACAGTAGAGAGTGTTTAAATGCCAGGCTTCAGCAAAATTCCTAGCGTATTTCAAACTGATAATTTAAGAAAGAAGAAAAAACTGTTGACACAGTGCTTTGTTTTATTTCCCTTTACAGTCTAAATCCTGAAAATAAAACTTTTAAATCCTTGTTATTTTACATCTGTTTCTTTTCCACTGTATAGTATCATAAAACGTGAAGTACTCAATTAAATAACACAAATAAATAACATATATTTATAATGCCCCCAAATTAGTTTTTCTTTTTAGTTTTAAAAATCCCAAAATTATTTTCAGCACTTGAGCACCTGTTATCAAACTTTATATTTCTGCATCATTTCTTTTCTAAACTCTTACAAGTTAGTTATGGGATAACATGGATGGTGCTTCACAAACTGTAATATACTCGTTACATCATGTTGTTTTTATCCTCCCTGCCCGCTGTTCATTCTCAATGTGAACAATCATAACATGTCAATGACAGGAGGTCTGGCTTTCAGGCCGACTTCTTTAATTATTCCCACTGAGGAACTGTCAATAGGATTAAAATACAGATTCTGGATCTGTCCATTCCAGATGAGGTCAGCACTCTGAGCAATGGGAATACTATTTCTGCAATCTGTGTTTTCCCCTTTGCATGCAGAAGCATAGACATTAATGTGACACAAATATTTGAAAGCTCCTATGGAAACAGGCTAGCTTTGCCTAAATTAAGTCAGTTGTCCATCTGCAATAAATAAAATAACAGCATTCATTAGAATCCGTAGCTATGTATGTGTGTAGATTCTACAATAATATTAAAGCCCAGAAAGTTTCAATTACAGAACAATCCACTTATAGTTCATAATTAATAAACTCTTTGCAGCTGTGTAACTGTGGCCGGAAACATCTGCAAAGCCTCATATTTTACACACAGACACATACACATAATTCCTTCAGAAAAAGTTTAATTGTGCTTAAAATCACAGGTCTGGAAACAGAGTAAGACCTGAGGAAGCTGAGTCTAGTTGTATTCAGTTAGCTCCTTGGAGGAGGAGTTGTGGGGGGAAAGGAAACCTGCCCTTGTGTGGCACAGGTGATTTAGGTAAAAAATAAGAATGTTTAAGGTCTATTCATATATTCACTGAAAACTAACTTTGTATATTATCTCCCCTACATATAACTTGGTATTGATAAGCATCTATTTAAGTTATAAAATTACTCAGTAAAATGCTAGTCCTTGGATAAAAGATAAATTATTATTTATAAAACTCTAAAATTAGAAATGGGTAAAAAATATATTGATTATATATTTTCCTTTGTTTTGGAATTTATAGTTAATTTTTTACACCTAAATGTATCTTTATAAAAATAGATGAATATAGAGCATATGTGTTAGAAAGGCAAACTAACATATTTTCGACAGATAAAATTTGGTATTTTTTCTTAATGTTGGCTAACTTAAATGTTCAGTTTGAAGTTGCATCATCAATGGATTTTATTATACATGACAACTTTACTGAGGTAAAATTCACATACCATACAATTCACCCATGACAGTTAACAATCTAGTGTTTTGTTAGTATAGTTATAGAGTTGTACAACCATCACTACCAATCAATTTTTGAACATTTTCATCGCCCCAGAAAAAAATCCTGCACCCATTAACAGTCACTTGCTATTCCTCTCACTGCCCCAGCTCTTAGCAAGCACTAATCTACTTTCTGTCTCTATAGATTTGCCTATTCCGGATATTTCATATAAACAGAAGTATATAGTATGTGATCTTTTGTGACTGGATTCTTTCACATGGCACAATGTTTTCAGAATGTATCAGAATTTAACTTCTTTTGATTGCTGAATAGTATTCCATCGTGTGTATTCATTTATTAGTTGATGGACATTTTGGTTGTTTCTACACTTTGGGCTATTGTGAATAATTCTGTTATAAACATTTAGTTATGTTCAAGTTTTTGTGTCAGTAAATGTTTTCATTTCTCCTGGGTACATACTGAGGAGTGGAATTGTTGGGTAACATGATAACTATGTTTAAACTTTTGAGGACTTGCCAGTTTTTTTCAAAGTGGCTGCACCATTTTACATTCCCAACAGCAGTGTATGAGAGTTCTAATTCCTCCATATTCTTATCAGACTTCTTTTATCTGTCTTTTTTAATAGTCTTCCTACTGGGTATAAGTGGTTTATCATTGTAGGTTTGAGTTTCATTTCCCTGATGACTAATGATCTTGAGCAACGTTCTGTGTGTTTATTGGCCATTTGTATATGTTCCATATAGAAATATCTATTCAGATTCTTTGCCTGTTTTTTGATTGGCTTATTAAGAAATTTTAATTTGTTGATTATTTTAAAATTCTAACTTATTATAATTCTCAATAATATCTAATCTTATCTCCCTCATCAATTTTATGGTGGACATATCTTTTATCATGCGTTCTTTACAGACTTTGATAGTCCAAGAAAAGACCTAGAACCTCCAGGATGATGATTCTAAACACCTGGAAAGCTTTTAAAATATAGATATATCCGAACCTTAATAATGACTCAGTTATCTTTAATAGGGCCAAGACAGTAGTCTCTTTTCAAAGCATCCTTCATGTGCAGTCATGGGGGACAGCCCACTAAGATATGGAGTTTCAGTGCCTTAATGTTCAGGATGGGTCAGTTATGTCTGAAAGTAAAGATGGAGTTTAAGATTTCTAAAAAAATGTGCCCATTATGGTTGAGGGAATCTTTCTTGGCTGTGGAGAAATTCTAGAAGTATGTGGATTTTCTGGGATAACCAGTTTGTGGGAGAAGGTCCTTAGAAGTATAATCAGATAGGATATCCCCCAAGCTTACCCTTGTAGGTCATAAACCTAAAGCACCAGGGTAAGTGTGAGTATCTACACCCTTGATCAGAAAAAAAAGAGGTATTCTACTTCATCCAACTGCTTAGCCTAAAGAGTGGAAATTTGTCTGCGGATTTTACAGTGAGTGGCCTTTAGGATTGTTCATTGAGAACACAGAGTTGTTACACCATACCCTGATTGTTCCACAGACTGCCTCATGCAAGTATATACTCAAAGGCCTGGCACCCCATTGCTTAAACACTTGAAATCCATTGAAGACAGCTATGGAATATGCTAATGTTAGGAGAGTTTGAGAATCAGGATACAAGGCTTTTGTATCAACTCTCTTATGTATTTAAATATCTTTGTGTTCAGAATTTTGTTGCTCTTAAGTAATTTACTTATAAATGGGAAACCCTGTTGCACTTTGTGTGTGTGTGTGTGTGTTTTAAGAATTTAAATCCCACATATTATTTGAACCACTTTTGTTACATAAGACAATCTTCTTATTTAAAAATAGTTGAAATTAAATATAATATGACAGTTACTTCATTGCAGTAAACAATATAGCAGATCTTGGAATATAGTATATTTTGTAATATAATTTAGTAGGTATATTACAGTAGATAGTCTTGTTACTGTCCAGTAAAAAGAAGTTTCCTGTGCTTCCTAGATTTTCTTTTTCTTTGGTGCTTTTCCATTTAAACAACTGGCTAAGTGAAAACTTGCTCAGTGTATGAAATCTGACAAGATTATGGCTCTTAGCTCTAGGATAATGAACTTATGTTATTTTATTCATTAAGGCCCTGAGGGCTAGAAAAAAAGAGTCCAAAGAATCAGTCCCAGGCCTTTGTGGTAACAATGAAAAATACTGTTACTAAACTCATTGGTGAAATATTATTTTTACAAAAGTAAATATTGAAAACAAATTTTATACATATTCCCAGTCTTCATCAGTCCAGTGAAATATTACCTTAAAACAATGTTCAGTTAAAAAAACAAAGTCATCGAAAGGCAGGAGATTAAAATGGTATGTTTCTTATTGTAACTAATTTTACCATAAGTGCATACAGTATATTAATTAAAGTTTGCTTTAAGTTCAAATGCTGTTGAACAAATTGAGAAATAAAGCAAAGGAAGAAAAAAGTTTTGAAACTGCTATTATTGCACGATTCCTAGAAAGTTATCCTTATATACTTCATCATTATGTATAAAGGGAATTTATCTTTGATTGAGGTTTCAGAAGGCATTTACCATGAAAAAATTTTTTACTAGTACCTTTTTGGAAAACCAGCTGCATTTATAGAGAGAAGAAATTGCCCTTATTTCCATGTAGGCTTTTGGGAGCAGCTGGAGGGCTCATCGAAGTCTTCCTTAAGTGGTTAAATCTCAGGTATATCACTTCACCCCAGTTTCTCTCACTGAGTATTTTACTCAAGCTATTTCATCTAGATATCTCATCTAAAATTTTAATTTTATGAGCATCTGTTACTTCCTTCCTAAACATTTTACTACGCAATTGCTCACTGCTGTCCTGAGAGATACAGGTTATGTCTTCTCGTGTTCTTGGCTTTACTCTTCACACCATAGCTCCCAAGATTTTGCCCTTATTTTTAGTAAATCTAAATTAATAGCTTCCTTAGATGTTAAATGAAAACTCTCTTGTTACAACTTATTATTTTCAATATTAACTGAACTGAAACAGAATAGTACTTCAAAGAAAAAATGTTAAGACTTTTATGACCACATTTTTTCGAGATTGCTTCTCTCATCATTTAATGATGGCCATACATGTACTCCATCATTTTGCAGGCATCTACAATGCCAAAATTCATGGTGAAATTGAGGAGATCTATTTCATATCTCTTCTGTAAGGTGTACTAGGATATCATTTCACCGTTTTCTAAGTTAAAGTAATAGCTTTAAATTAGTCAAAGGGTAGAATAAAAGGCAATAGGGGCCCATTGAAAATTCATTTGGGGGGTTGCTAAAGCTTCGAGACCCATTGAACAGATGCCAGACTTTGGCTCATTCAGCAGTCAAGGCTGGTGCAATAGCATATGGTTGAGTCTCAGCCGTCCTGTGTTCTAAATCCAGTTTTAGCCTAGACAAACAGAATTATTTGAAGAACTCAGGTTAATTTTGCTTCAAATCTGCTTTCCCATCTGCTAAAATGGTAACAGAATTTAATGAAATTTGAAAGTTGAATGATAAGGGTTTTAAATTTCTCTACATTAGGTACTGTTATACATTCTAAAAATCATGTAAGTGGAGCAAGAAATGGACCTACTTATTTGTGGGAAAAGTGGAAGTAAGCCTTTGGTTAGAAGCCTTTATTTGCAACAGGAGGGTGAGAATTGCGAGAGATTCCACTAGGTAGTTTGCTGCCTACAGTTCTGGAAGCCTTACCTAGTGGATGTTAAATCGTGTTGCCATTCCTCCCCCATTTCCTTGCTCTCCACCTCCTCTCCCTGTAAAAAGTGAGTAAATACACATAATATCATCAAAGACTCTCAGCATACACCTCTTCTCTCTGTCTCTCTCTCTCTCTTTTTCTTTGTTAATTCTCTGGGCCTTAATGTTATCAAGCTGCAGGTTGTGAGTAAAGCATTGCCTTCTCTGTGTTACGGATGTTCTATCTGATCACTGAATTACAGATGATACATGGGGCAAGATACAGTGCATACTTAAAGAAAGGAATTTCCAGCCTGAGAAATCCATGCTAAATCCTTTATCCTACTAGTTAACCATTCTTTTATGTGGCAAGATTGTATCTTTAGAAACATTTTAAAGTGTTAGTTTGTTTCATATTATTTCAAAATCGAGGTCGTTTTTCTCTCTGTGTCTTAGATTTGTAGTAATTGCTGCAAGAACATGTGAAGATGCATTAAGCTTTGTTGCCTAATATGTTTGTGAGTGCTTCCCTCTTGTATGAATTGAGGAGGCCAACTAAAGGCAGACTGGCTTCTGAGGGCAGCAGTGGATCATAATTTACAAAGAGATGATAGTAGTTCTGTTCACAAATCTATAACTTATCTATCACAATATGACCTATCTTTAAGTTTCTAACTTATCTAAAATACCTGTCTTGTTCATATAAAACACCTTATATTCTTGAAGCTTAAAAGATAATTTGGAGTTCTCAGTTGTACCAGATTATGTGTTAAATATTCAGCATGTGAACAAAAGCACAGAATGACTTGACTCTTTTCTGGAGAATATACTATCTTAATAAGATAGGATTGTTTTTCCCACCCAAGAGTGAAAATGTGCTTACACTCCTGAATAATGCTCAAGTTGAGAACATTAAACAAACTTGAATCTAATACATTAAAAGTTATAATTGAATTTATGTTAAATATTCACTTATTTTTCTTTGTAGATATGACTTATTAATTTCTATTAAATTTGAAGGTCACTAAAACTTAAACAGATATTCATTTAATAAAGATGGAGGGTAAATTGAATCTATTTAATATATTCAATGTATAGTACCATCAATTAATTTAAAAATTGTTGAGATAATGAAAATTGAACTTGCTAAATTTTAGTTGAAGATAAATATGTAAAATGTCTGGGGATAGTAAATAGTTCCAGGTTACTTGATTTAATAACAAGTAGTCTCTAAGTGAGTTAGGGCAACTTCACTGGAAGGTGATAGAGATGTCTATTCATTGCTGAGAGCAGTTGCTGTGTTAGTGTGACTATCTTAACCTCTCCCAGCAGAGGAGAAACAGTTATCACCTGTTTGTAGTTGATGGCTTTCTCCTTATTTCTGGCAGAATAGGTTTCTTCTATTCATAGGATTTCATTATTTTTAGTAACAAGGAAGTTCGCTTCGTGGAAAGCAGCCTGCCTTGGAGCTTAAACTGGTTGAAATATCTTGAAGTTTTCTGAAAATTGCAGGGTGTGAGGGGGAATACATTTCTATCATTTTCCGATGACAGTTTTTACATCACTATTATTTCTAGTCAGGTAATAAAATTAGTTTAATATTTTTCACTATGAACCAAATTCACACATAAAAACTTAATTTATAGCTATACTAGATTAAGAAAACATAACTTTGAAGTGTGTTAATGCAAATCAACAAGCAAGTTAATTATTACTGAAATCAAAGTTCCCCTGAATTAACTCTCCTGAGATTTTATCTAAATAAATTATGCTTGTGTTTAGTTTTGGGCGCTAGACTTTGGACTGATGCCAACTACAGGTGCAAGTTTGCTGTATCATTTGGTTTTTATTATTTTGTTTTAAAATACAGTATTATACAATTGGGTTATTGATATACACTAAACAGAATTTTACCATAAAGGGCATGTTTTTCCCTTCTTTTTTCATATAATTAGAGACTTATGGTTTATAATTAGTTCCCAGGAAACATGACAACAGATATAAAAAGAATATGTTAGAAATTTCTTATTGGAATCTAGGTTTCTATTGAGTCTGGTGATAGCAAATTTGGAAACCAATATGACTAAAATTTAAAGAAGGTCTGTTTGTTCTCATGTTTCTATTTTCACTTTGTTCTGCATTCCCAGCCTGTGGCCGTGGGTTCTACAAATCCTCCTCTCAAGATCTTCAATGCTCTCGTTGTCCAACCCACAGTTTTTCTGATAAAGAGGGCTCCTCCAGGTGTGACTGTGATGATGGGTATTACAGGGCTCCATCTGACCCACCGTATGTGGCATGCACAAGTAAGTTCATAATTGTAAAATAAGGACTTTCAAATCCCTTCCATTTGTTTGTAGTATTGTGACATCATTGAAATAGGCCTGAAATTTATGAGTACATTCCACAAACCGATGAGGCTAAACAATAATATAAAAGAGATACATCTTACATCATCATCAGTGTAAATTTCATGTCTGCCAGATCAAAATGCATTTTAATCATATTTTACACATGTATTCAATAGGAGTAATAAATAAAATGTAAAAGTTATTTGAGTCTTGCATGGCTGTGAAATGTTATTAGAAAGTAATGGTTTCTGAATTAAAATTTTCCATCACTAAATAGGGCAAATCTTATATCTTGGTGCTTCAGTTAATGAATGTTTGAGAGACTCAAATCCAAAGCCAATTCCAGACATTACTATAAATCATTCTTGAGCAGATTAAGAATGAATGGATGTATTCTCTGTTATACGGTTAAAAGGCAAAGTATTTTTAAACAACTGCACAACTGTTTTTTTAAGTGCATTAACTGTTCTTTTTTAATAGCTTGGAAGAAAAATAGCTAAAGACCGTGGCAAAATGACAAAGACAGTTGTTATCCTGTTTTCATTTTGACATATTAAATAGAAAATAAATAAGGCCTCTTGCCGAGTGAATTCAAGAAGGCTTTTATTCAGTTTCTCTAGGAAAGGTAATGAAATGTTTATGTGCAAGAGAGCATTTCAAGTAGTTTTCTGTATGGTGATTGAGCCACTAGCTTAATGCCCCACGTGGATCCTTTAGTTCATTTTTGTTTGTTTTTTTTGTCTATTTTTGTTTATTTGCTTATTTTTGGTTTCCAAAGGGCCTCCATCTGCCCCACAGAACCTCATTTTCAATATCAACCAAACCACAGTGAGCTTGGAATGGAGTCCACCTGCAGACAATGGGGGAAGAAACGATGTGACCTACAGAATACTGTGTAAGCGGTGCAGCTGGGAGCAGGGCGAATGCGTTCCCTGTGGGAGTAGCATTGGCTACATGCCCCAGCAGACTGGATTAGAGGATAACTACGTCACTGTCATGGACCTGCTGGCCCACGCTAATTATACTTTTGAAGTTGAAGCTGTAAATGGAGTTTCTGACTTAAGTCGATCCCAGAGGCTCTTTGCGGCTGTCAGTGTCACCACGGGTCAAGCAGGTATGTTTCTGTGTTTGTCTTGACTAAGTGAAAAATGTGACTACATAAGTGAGGTCTCTCGCTTAAATATCTCGTTAACTTGGCTCTACAGAACTTGATTATTCCAGCTTGTTGATTATTCACACCTTTAGCTTTTCTTTGCTATTTCTTCTGTTGCCTGTTAAACCATTACTAGACTCATTAACATCTCCTCCAGAGATCTGGCAGGAGAAAGAAAAGGGGATAAATTGTAAACCGATTAAGACTGCTCTAAGAGGACCAACTCTATTAAGATCTAGGGGAGGAGAGGGAAAATATTGGACAAAATAAGATGTAGGATATTTCTTGCATTTTTTATTTACCTTTTTGTGTGCTACGTGCTTATGATTAAAATCTACAGGATAATCAGGAATGAAGGAGTTGGCTTCAGTGTCTCACATGGCGTTAACCAGTTTTTTACCACATAAAATGTTATATTTGTAATAGATGGCAAGTCTGCCTTAAAATTTGCATGAGGGAATTTTACATTCCTCACTAGATTTGTGATCATATGGATGTCTATAGTATTGGAATAAGTACTTGAGAGATCTCATGAGGCTTTCAAAATAAATGAATTAAGAAATATAATAACCATGATGATTATGAACTGGTAGCTTAGCCTAAAAGCAGTTTTCGCTTATTTTCTTATTGGCATTTAAGATGCCCTGCTGGGTCATTCTTTGCTGTGGTAAGTAGGTTTTGGAAAATATAAATTGGGAAGGAAGCTTCAAAAATTGGAGACTTTCTAAACCTTTAGAGAAATATTATTATTGGGGGAAGTTCCAGAAACGGAGGGCTTTTTCAAACTTTTGAAAGTTCTTGCTGCTGAAGGGTGATGCTATGCAGTCAGAGTAGCCAAGTGCTATGTCATCGTCATTAATAAAATTGGACCTGCACTGGAGTACTGAGTTGTGTAAGCATCGTAATAAGCTTATAACAAGGTCTTCTTGATCTTTGGCTAGCTGTCAACAGTCAATATTATCCCAAATTCCTGGACATAGACTGATCTATTCTTCCTATCTATGCCAATTTTAATAAAATGTTACCTATTTAAATCATATCTGCACAGTGAAGCCTATGCATATAGTCTCATGCTTACCATTTTGAACAGATTAGTGGGTTCCTATTCCAAAGGTTTTATTTTGATGTTTATTTAAAAGGCTATTGCAAATCAGATTTCTTACGTAAAAGCTGAAGTCTGGAGGTAAAGCCACATAGAAACTTTTAGATCTTCAAACACTGGACAAAAGGAAGCAACTCATAACTGATATTTGGATTAATTCATTTTATTTAGCCTTACACCATTTGCCATTCTTTTATAATGCTGGTGTTAGTAGATGTTTTTACTTGTTTTGCTTTATATTGAAATTTGTCATCGTAACGTTACAGTGAGTGGGTTTGAAACATTTTAGGTTCATGATTATGACACTAGAGCTATCTTTGGAGCCATTAATAAAAACTCTTAGGTCTGCTGAGCTAGAATAACTGCTTTATTCTTGCTGATAAGAAGTAAAAGAAGGGATATTTTTATTTATTTTTTAATACAACCTAAAGATACTGAACTGATACCACAAATAGAGTTTGCCAGGTAGGCCACTTTGGGGATCTGTTTCCATCATCTTTAAATGTCCATTGTTTAATTGTTCAGGTTAATACTACACAGCCTAAATAGGTCATAGATATTCCATAAGTTCCTGAATCAACTATCTTATAGTAGTTGCGTAAAATAGCTTTGTCCCCTTGATTCTCTTCCGGTTAAGAGCAAACCAGGTTTGTTTGGTTTTGGGGGGGAGGTAATTTAAATGTACAAAAATTAGATTGCTATGATTACACAACTATGTAAATATACCAAAAATTATTGAATTGTGTGCTTAAAATGAGTAAATTTTATGGTATGAAAATGATACCTCAGTAAAGCTATTAACATTTTTAAAAGAATAAATATAATAAAGTTAAAAAGCAAACTAGGTTTGTACTTTTATATTAAAATATTAATTCACAATTGCCTGGTCCCAACTACATCTCAAATACTAACAACCCATGAATTTACACTCAGCTTTTTCTGCTTTCAAAAAGAAAAGCATTAATAAGGCAGCAAACTGTGGTAATTTTTAAAGTTTTAATTTATTTTTTAACAGAGGAAATTTAGGATATGTTAGTGACTATTGTTCAGTTAAATTTGTACCCATTCCCCCCACCCCATCGTCAATATTTTTGCTTTTTCTAAGGGGGGAATGATTTGAAACTTTGTCCATGTTTATGACTATCCGTGGAAACCTGCCGTGATCCTTAAAATTCTCATTCTGTGTTAATCAAACAGCATCACCTCCCACCTAGTTTATGCTGCAGTCACTTCAATAATGAATTTAAGGATCTCTGGTCAGTTATCAGTTATCGCTCATCAGCAATCCACTGATGCCTAGTACAAAAAGAATCTGCAGGTGTCTGGGCAAGAAGAGAGAGTAAGGATGGAAAATCATCAGGCAGTGTTTGAAAGGTAGTGTGTACTTTGTAGTTCCTTTTCTATGAAGTTTGGAGTCTGGAGCTCAGGACCCCCCCCCCCCGTACCAGTGTTTGTGGAAATGGAAGTACATTGAAGACCCCCTTGTCATTTCCTCAGGGTAGCAGTAGGGTTATTGGTGTTTAAGGACCTGTACCCCAACCCCTGTTGCCACTTATGAGGTATGTGCTGTTGGGTGGACCGCAAAAGTTCTACATGAGTAAGATGGAAATAAGATGGTATCTATCTTCCTGCATTATCCTGTTAAATGAGATATTGGAGAAAACTTAAAAACTTTTTATTGTCATAAAAATGTTATTGCAGTGAGTAGCGTAATGAATGCTGATTAATCCTCTTTTTATGTAACTATGAACCTGTCAAGGCAAAACACACTAAAATCTTTACCTATTGCCATGTGTCCAGGGTGGGGTGTATAATCGAGGCAATTATGTGTTATAACATTGCAGGAGGGAGAAATTCATTTTTTTAATCTAATCACAAGTTATCTTAAGACTGAGGTTCTTATTTAAACCAATAATTAGCTTTAAGATGAGATGTTTATAGAGAAGCCTAATACGTGATATTCATATTTATATAGTTTTCGTATTTACTTATCGGGAACATATTACCTACACAAGCTGGCTGGAATGTATTCTTTTTGTTTTTGTTTTGTTAGGAATGATATTGACCTATTAAAGGTGAAGTCACACAGATCAAACTTAGGTACATTGGAGATATTAAATATATATATATATATATATATATATATATATATATATATATATATATATAAGATGGAAAGCACATGCATTTGATTTATTGCATTATGATCCTCATTCTTCCTTACAGTGGAAGGCTCCGGGTAATTACACAAGTGTTCTGAAGAGGTAACTAAATTCTACTTTTCAAAACATTAACCCAGCCAACTGTACTGAGTAGTATATGTTAAGCACTGTGCAGGATGCTGAAGATAGGAAGGCAAAGAATGGTCCTATCCTTATGAGGAGCTGTTACTATAGCAGATATATATTAATTTATACAACTAATGATAGGACACTTGACTATAATGTGATGCATGCTATAGAATAAAATTAGGAACAAAATACAGAACCCCAAAGAAGGAATGATTCATTCCATCTGTGGAAAAAAGGGGAGTCCTCACAGAAAAGATGCCAATCAATCTAGAGCTTTAGAATGGATATGGTTTTGCCAGAAGGAGGACAAGTAAGTCATATTCTAGGCCCTCAGGCGGACCTGTCCCATGAAAACATAATCATTGCCACTGCATTCCTTCCACAGATCAAGTGCATTAACACACCAAAATGGGCTGCAGAAAAGTTAGTAAAAACGAGTCATCCTAAAATTACTGTCTCTGTCTGTAATACCTTCATTCACTGTGGGATCATTTAGACAACTAGATAATTTTTAACTTTTTTAGAAAACATAATATAAAATTATAATATGTGATCTTTCCCACAAACAGACTTAAAAGACTTAGTCATTATTCTTCAGGTCAGTAATCATGTTATGTTTTTGTCTTTACCATCTAACACAGTTCTTTCTCTGTTCCTAATGTCGTGTAATTAATTCCAGTAAGGAAACTAGTCACACACAAGAAAAGTTAAATGATTTTACGGGAGTGAAAACACTCAGACGTGAATGGAAAAGGCATAGGATTTGATATTTGATGACATGATAGCTTCGTGTTAGACAAATTATTTCACCTCTTTAACTTGAATTTTCTCCTGAAATAGGATCATGTTACTTGACTCCTCATATTGTGAAAAAAAAAAAAACTGAGCTTTTAGCTTAATACCTGTTATATTTGTTAGAATAAAAACAAAGTGTTTTTGTAAGTGTGTTATTGTACTACAACAATGATAATAATAGAAGTAATGACAAGGGTTACAAGTGATTGAACACAATACAGTTTTGGTACTTTTTAAATGTACCAGGTACACGGAAAGTGTGTCAAGTTGAGTCACTTAATGTCTGTGGACTCATGTAGTCCTCCTAAATAACAGAGAGGTCTGGAACAGAAGACCTCTAAGAGCCCATCTTATGTCCATAATTAAATGGACAATCATAATACAGTACAAACTATACATTGCACAGTGCAGGGTTGACTGCAAATTATTGATAGCTGAGTAATATGTGTACAGATACTATCATTTTTGATGGGATCCATGACTTACAATGCTGTAGAAAGCACTGGGAAGGAATTAAGGATGAAAACTGGAACCTCTTGAAAGAGGGTATGATTTTCCAAATTGGGCTCCCTAGAAAGCAGACACTGATGCAGATTCCTTGCAGGAGTTGTGTTAGGGCATGTACTTGGCATCAGCACCATCTGAAGAGAAAGGAAAGGAGCAGGACTGAGCAGAAGGGAAATTGAGCCATAATGCAGTCTCATTGGGATTCTCGGCCAGCTCCATGACAAGCTCTCCACCCATAAGGGACCTTCAGATTGTCCCAAGTTGAAGAGATAGTGGCAGGCTTTTTTACCTCTTTGTCGTACAGACACTGGCTGCAGACTCCTCTAGCAGGCTCCTCTAGGAAGGTGTCATTTTTCAGACAAGGAAATTCTAAAGGGCAGCGGGGAACTGAGGTTTGCTTTTGCGCAGCTATCTCAGCAGCTAGCAAATATGTTCTTCATTCCTTCACCAAGGGTAATGGGGACCGTCCATCATAACATCCATTACATAGAGTTAAATCATGCCAAAGGATACAAGGGGCAAAGTTCAGAGTGTGTTTAAAGAATAAGTGGTAGCAACTGGATAAATAAAGATTTGTGGGAAGAACTAATGGGAAAGTTTACTTTTAGGAAAGAAGAACTTTCTAATGGAGGGAGGAGATAGTGGGAACTGGATGTTTTTGAACAGAAAAGTTACGTAACTGACCCTGGTTTACATCTTAAACTTTTGTGTATCTTCCACAGAACATTTGATGTATTCCATATAGCAGTTTGTTTTAAAAAAAAATTCTCCTGCTTAGCCTTGATTCCTCTGGAAAACAGATATATAGAAAACATTTTCTGAAAATATGAGAAAGTATCAGCAAAGTTGCCATTTTGAGGCAAAATTTCTTAATGTCTCTACAAAGATATCATATAGAATCTCTCTCAAAAAGAACTATTTTCTTTTTCTCATCAATTTTGTTGTATATGGGTGAATGGTTTATACAGCACTTATATACATATTATATCATTAAAATTTGAAGTAAATTTATAAAGTTGGTAAAACAAGTATTAATACCATTTACAGGTAAAAAGTTGAAGCTTAAACTTACCAGTGTCACATGGTAAGTTATAAAGTGGCGACCCAAATTATTGTAATCAAGTATACCCCTTACCTCAGAATTATTATGCTCTGTAATCTTCTCATGGACTGCTATCTTAAAGAATTTAGCTCTACAGTCCTTTACATGGGAATTTGCAGATTGATTTAATGGTCTGGTCATAAATTACTCTTCAATGAAAAGGGGACCTCCTAAGAAGTTTTGTTTCCCGAGGATATTAATAACACATATAATCTCTGAGAGGGAGCATTGGTAACTATAGTATTTGCCTCCTGGCTATGATTTTATTACCCTTCTTTAAGAAATTTCAGAAACATCCCTTCATATCTTAATGGACTAATTTCCCTTATGTTTTCAAATCATATTTGAAATCATATTTCAAATCTTATTTCTCTGTCAAAATTAAGATTGGCTTTCAGTATTCCCTTTACTTAGATTTATGATGTTTACATAATGTTCCAAATGAAATATAATCATAGAGTTATATGATATAACATTATACATAAGCAAAATTCTACAAAAAAAGAGACAATACCAAAAGTCATTTCCTGTATTTGTCTGAAATATCTTCACCCACATTTATTAATGTGACTCAACTGTGATGATTTTTCTCATAAGTTAACTCAGATCATCTCTTTTCAATGATTTTAAATAGTAGGCCATCAAATTATGTGTCCTTTAAGAAAAACCAATTAATTCCATTTAAGTTTATATATTTTGAGATTTCTTAATTTTTTAAGGGAACATAATGTTAAGAAAATAATATTTTCTTGTTTGAGAGCATTTACTGAGTAATATTAAAAGCAGCTATTGCCATAAGGTGAAACAAGATATAAATGCAAAAAAAAACCAACAATGACAAAAAATGTGTGGAAATAGTGTCAATGTTATTAAAACATGCATACATACATACACACACTTACACAGTCTGCAGCAGAAAAATCAAATGAATGTGATTCCTTTAACAGTAAACCATTCAAAAATGCATTTCTGTTTCTAGTTATTTTATAAATCTGATGTATCTGAATGGCATAGCAGAATTCAGTCATGCTAATTTATACCAGAGGGCATGACATTTTAGAAATTTTATGCTTTGCTTTGCAAGTAGGAGCTTTAGACTATGTTACTGAAATTTAATTCTTTATAAAATATTTTTGTGACACCACTAATTTAAAAATATACATGTAGATCCATTTACAGGTTTTCTTCAGTGATCAGTAATTAAAATATATATATAAAAGATTTTTTTGGATACTATTTTAATAAAATTTTCATTATAGGAAATGCAACCATGTGATATAAGTACTGATAACAAGTATTAGTGACTACTTGTTGACTATTTAGTATGTGCTGATCACTTTACGTGTAAAGACCCATATGCCTACACAGTATCTTCACATCCCAAATTCAAAATGAAAATTTGGGAGAAAATTATGTCTTTTTGTGATCTGATCTTACAGTAAGTAACTCATGCATTTCCTTATAATATTTTTCACATATTATGTGTGAAATGTTTGTCTTCCCTGTTAGAATTCACAGTGTAAAGAAACAGTGGCATCTTTGGTCTTATTCTCTAGCCTCTGTAACATATTGGGCCCAGGGTACATGCTTAGTAAACTTGTTGAATTAAATTCATAAATTCATTGCTTATTGTCATGTAAAGAGACTTTCTAAGATTATCAAGATTAATACATAAAGGATTAGTGAAATTCAAATGCATTATAATTTTATTTAAATTATGCAATGAATATATAATAATGATTTGAAGTATAAAAATTTTGTGATTTGTTCTTAAAGCTATAGATATACTTAAAATCTTAAACTGAGTTTTTATCCATAACTTGGTATTTAAGTAGAGATTTAGAAAAAAAGCTTAAAATAATCTTATTATGAAATATTAAGATACAAGTCACATTTAATTTTGAAAAGTTTTATAATTCTTCATATTTTGAAAACCTGCAGAAGGTCAAATTAATTTTTTTCTTTTTGGACTACTATTTTAAGCACATGACACCAGCTTTTTATAGCTTATTTTAATAGTTTTTTCCTTTGTGTAGTTTTGTAACTGCTTAAGACTATAGCACATCGCTGTTCTATGATTTTTCTTGATTAAAATATATGTAAGGAAATGCCTGTAAGCACCCGTGTTCCCACCCCACACCTTCATCTTCATCCCTCCTTCTTGTTCTCCAGTCTCAGTATCTTTGTAAGTTGTCATATCCACCCTTTTCTGATTTTATAAATATTTGTAGTGAACTATCTATGCTTATGTTATCAGGGTGACAAGTTGATCTGCATACTATTGAATGGAAAGACTCTGTTAACGTTTGAAAGAAATCTAGTATGTTTTAAGAGTCTCTTGTGTTTTCATTTCAATATATCTTAATCTTTTCTCAAACTCTTTGATCTCAAAATTGCTGTTTTGTGGGTAATGATATTTAAGTGGGAAGAAAGAGTTGATTTGTGCAATAACTCAGTTATAATACTGCTGTGGACTGAACTGTGTCTTTCCCCAAATTTTTATGTTGAAGCTTTAACCTCAGTGTGACTATATTTGAAGATAGGGACTAAAATGAGGTAGTTAAGGTTAAATGAGGTCATAAGTTTGGGGCCCTGATCCTACAGGATTAGTGTCCTTACAGTAAAAGACACCAGAGAACTGGCTCTCTCTCCATGCACATGCAGTGAGGAGAGGTCAGTGAGTACATAGCCAGAAGGTGGCTATCTACAAGCCACAAAGAGAGGCCTCATTAGAACCTGAACCCTACTGGACCTTGATCTGGGACTTTCAGCTTCCAGAACTGTGAGAAAACTAATTTGTTTTTTTTTAAATACCAAACCTATGGTATCTTATTATAGAAGCCTGAGTAGAATAATACAAATACTCATCCCTGAGATAGTTTAGTTCCATCCTATTATTTTGAAGGAAAGTATTTATTTTCCATATGCATGAAGACAGCTAAGGCATGAACACGTTTTTGTGAATAGGTCAAGGAGTGGGAGTTGTAGGCATTTTATGCATTTCTGTGATTTTGCTCCATCAAAAAGTACTAAATTTATTTAGTGCAATGCATTAGTAAGTGCCAGAAAGACCAATAGTAATATTTTGCTTTTGACATTAAAAAATTCTGTTTTTTAAACCAGAGCCAATTCATTATCTCATAAATTGTAGAAGGTGCTACACTGATGGTAGCAGAACATTCAATACAAAATAAGTTATGAGTTTTGTCCCTGAATATTCAAGCTTGAGCAAGTTTGTCATATTCTTGGCAATTTTAAACTAGCAATTTCTACATGATTAAGAAGTGACTGCAGTTTCAGGATTTTCTAGTGAAAAAAATTTTATAACTCTATGTTTTGGATATTTAAATTTGTAACTTGTTAAATTTAAGCTTCCTCTAAAGAGACTCTTCAAAAAATATGACTACCCATTAGGATCATTATCCTGGAATAGTCCATAGTGATGGAATTATGTAAAGTAATTCTTATTATATATGCATTGTCCTTAATAGGAGATCCTTCATTTTGCTACTGTCAGTTTGTAGAGATTATAGATAATTGAAAATATAGCCACTAGAATATTATTTATAAAGAAATAGCTACTTTACTTTTAAAGTCAAGACGTTTGTTCAAGTGAGATATAGAAAATCTGTTTTAACTGAAATGTGACTAACCAGACCACCTGCTCTTTACTTTTAGGGAGCAAAAGATACAAAAAACAAGTTAACAGTATGGACTGATGTAAAATATGCAAAATTTTTTCGGGTTACAGTCCTGGGTCAATATATATTGAATCCATTCTCTTTTTCTGGAGGTATTACATGATCATAAATAATAAAACAGAAAAATATATGTAGTATAGTAAGATTACTCTGCTAAGAATACAAACTAACACGTTTGTAAAAGATTTTCAATATGAATTGAATCAAGAAGTGATTTTTGGTTGATCCTTAGTTGACCAAAACTGGTTACCTGATTTACTTGGTGGTGTTCCACAATACAAAAAGGTTTTGATCTGTGAGTTGTTTGCTTAGTTCTTATAGAGAAAACTGTCATAACCATTGTCCCAAAGGAATAGCATTATGAAGACAGGCACAGTTTCAGAAAAACTTCATTTAAGCGCAAGAAATCAATAAGCTGCATTTCGGAGAATGAAAAGTCAGTGGATGGTAATTTCATACATTATTCATGTATAGACGAGTATATATAATGTGAATTGGTAGTGGTGATGATGATGATGATATTGATGATAAACATTCAGTGAAACTAATATAATGTTGTATGTCAATTATACCTCAATTAAAAAAAAAACGGATTTGAATTACATAAATAGGTCCCACCCAGTCCCATCTCCTACACTGTGCTACACCCAACTATACACATCATTTTAAGCCATGGATGAGCTGAGGGGCATAGCTTTGAGACAGGTAGGAGATAGTTTTTAAATTGACAAGCATTTAGCTCTGTTTTCAGTGCCAGTGTTACGAGAGAGTAAATGTTGATTATTTTATTCCTTGCTTCGTTGGTGATGAATTGAAGCAAATTTGATTCAGACAAGCAACCTGGTGGAATGATGCAGAACCATCCACAAAAACATCTGTACTAATCAACCAATGCAGTAAATTAGAGCTACAAGGAAAAGACATTGATCCAAGAGAATCATTAACAGTTTTAACCAACCGGTCTAAGTTATAGGGTAAAGGAGAGAACACTATCAAGATCTTGCTTTTCACCTCTGTCAATTACTACTGCAAAAACCTGATTGCTACTTGTTTCAGTTCAAACTGTTTTATGACTCTGGTTCCCTTTATGCTATTGTAAGCAAGAAACAAGGATTAAGAAGTAAAAACCCCGGAAAAATTATCCAAATTTCCTGCACTCCATTTACAAAGGAGTCAGTCACAAAGGGAGAGATAATTGCTGCAACTTAACAAAATAATCAGGGAGAAGGCAGAATGGATGATATATGTTCTGTGACAAAGCACGGGGCAGAGATGTGCATGCAGTCCTGTGGTTGCTTGCCTTATTTTAAGACACAAGGACTAGAGAAGATCCGTGAAAAACAATTAGCGTAACTTTAACGCACACAGTTCTTAATTATCCACAGCATGCTGACATCAGATAATTATTGTCCCAAATTTTAATAATATTTGATCATAACCTCAGCATATAGAAAAATGAAGAACACTGAGCATAGCATTCATAATGGCAGTCATGTATTATAGGATAACAAATGCGAGGATACTGGTTAAGCCATATCCCTATTGTATAGTTTATTCAAATGTTGCTAATACTCTTAAACACAACACCCTTAGCTCCGGTTACATTAGGCTGTTACATGTGATCTGATGTATCTACAGACATGTATATGGACAATTATAACTATATGTATGTTTTAACTTCATACATTTTATGAGCATATATACATTCCTAAATGAATGGATTTTAGGATGTTGGTGAGACTTAAAAGTTATAGGTTTGGGAATCATAACCATAGATGGTGAGTTAATGAATAGCCTTTTGGGGGAAAGAGGAGGTGGAGCTAGAATTTAAAAGTTTGAGAGAGAACTGGCAGAATATCCAAAGCACATGACAAAAATCAAAAAGGAGTACCCGGACCATTTGGATGGGAGGGCTGTCACAGTAACCAAAGAAGGAAAATTTCCTGAGTCAGTTGAACATAGAATCAAATGTCACAGGAGGTCAATAGAATGGAGACAGAAGAAAGTCCATTGGATTTAACAGTTTCAAGCCATGAGACAATTTTGATAGACAACTTGGGGTAGAGAATGTCATGATCATATTTGTCATGGTTCAAAACAAAGCCTCACAATATGACATATGGGGCGTAAGTGCTCGGTGTTGGCTGAATTGAAATGTAATTACTTTTTATGCTGATTTCATACAACATTTATCAGACTGGTAAAGACTCTAAGATAGGGGTTTCCCTAGTGGCGCAGTGGTTGAGAGTCCGCCTGCCGAAGCAGGGGACACGGGTTCGTGCCCTGGTTCGGGAAGATCCCACATGCCGCGGAGCCTGTGCTCCGCAACGGGAGAGGCCACAGCAGTGAGAGGCTCACGTACCGCAAAAAAAAAAAAAAAAGACTCTAAGATAGATGATGAGTCTGAATTTTGTTTGAAAAAAAGACTGCCTTTGTTCTTTTCTAATACATTATTGTAACCTTGTTTTCTCCTTGTTTTGACATCTCATCCTGTTTTCACACATCCCTGACATCACTAAGAACCCAGATTTAGCCTCACATAAATTTCATTGTTAAGAACTCGATAATCTCAGAAATAGAGGTCATAAGAGAAAAGATGTTAATTCTGTTAAGATAAACTATGCATTTATCATTCTTAATATAAAATGTTGCTTAATTATTATACTAATATATATTTTCTTCATATAAAATAAAGTATATATAGGTATAGATATAGTTACATTTTATGTTATGCTTTTTGTTTTCTTAGTTTTTTTCTCCGTAGTTTCTTTGCTTTCCTCAGACATTTTAAATTATGCTCCATATCACGTGTTCATCTATAAAAATGTAGAACTACCTAAAAGTTTGGAAGCTTTATTCTTGCTATTTTTCTGTATGATAATACTAAGCCTTCACCTTTTATTTTGAGTCACATTTCCTTTATCTTTAAAAATTGCATAAACAACAAACAGAAAGCCATGATGCTATTTCACCAAACCTTGGGAATTATTATGATTTGTAAGTCACTTCTCATGCACCTGCTGCATTAAATACTGGTGTTATGTTTGAAAAGATACTAACTGACCTCCTTTAGACTGCTGTCTGACTACTTTGATGTTTCATTATTTTCTTCAATCCAGGGATGAAATGGATGAATGGATCTTAATTATAGTGTCCTGGTGACTCTTTTTTCAGACAATTTTTCTGGACAAGCATCAGCTAATCTGACAAATCATGAACAGTTTACTTTATAGTTTGGCTGGGATTAAGTTACTAACTGGAACCTGCAGGGAACATAAAGAACAGTGTCTCCTGATAAAATGCATTGGATGTTTACCATGCCTGTCTTCAATTTTAATCAGTAACCTTTAGGAATGGAGAGCTATAAACAGATAATTCTCTGACAGATGTGTTTTTATATGTTCATCTATAGCACTTCAAACAAAAACAGGCCCTGTGTATCAAATTTACATATCTAAAATCTTATTGTGTCTTTGCCTATGAAAGCTACATAATTATTTGCGGGGTTTTAATAGTAAATCAATATTTACATTATTATTTAAAGATTTTCATACACCAAAAATCTTTCAACTTTTATGCTGTTTTTTATTTTTTCTGAGACAGTGATTGGTTGTTTTTGTGAATTTCATATGCAGTCTACTAGATGACATGGTTTTCTTGTTCAGCATTAAGTTTGTTTTTGTAGACAAGAAAACTATTATGCGTTTTCTTTATACAGGTCAGTAAAAGCAAGATGTGTTCATTAGTTAAACAAATGAGTAACATGTAAAACCATATTTTCCAATAACTATCATTTAACTGGACATTTTGCTTCATCTGTCTTCTGTTAGGTGTGTAATAAACATACCTGAAAGAACTCAACATAGAAATTAGATGTAATATCCCTCTAGGTAACTGAAATTACCCTGATGTTGTTATAAAACAGTTTTTAAATTGTTCTTAGATTGTAAATAAATGTATTGACAGTAAAGAATTAACAACACATCCAGGAAGACTTTATATAATGATGATGTAAAATACGTCTTATGCCATTCAGTTTATCTAATTTATAACTCTGTTTGATTACCCCAGCAAGCCTTTCATCTATAGAATTGCACCCTGAGGGCTAGTCAGTTTATTAATTCATCACTTGTTCTTTTATGGTTGCATCCCTATTACAGTATGAACATAGGATGATATTCTCTTCTGAAAGCTGCCAGCCAACTGGTTCCAGTCTAGCTGACCTTTTGTTTGTAACTATAATCCTAATAGTTTTTCTGTTGGCTTCTGTTTCTAATAGGTTGCATTACAATCTACCTTTTTGTCTTATGGTATCATGATGAGGATAGGCCAGCAAGAGTGAATTCCACACCTGCAATTACAGAGTTTTATAAAGAGGAAAGACCTGCTTCAAGTTAACCTGTAGTCTTTTTTAAAATGCCTTTTGATTTATCTGTCACCTGATCCATCAGCAATGAATAATTTTCATGGAAGGTGCACTTTAATTACATTCCCATTTGACTTGCATTATCAAGCCGTATCTAGGTAATTAATCTCACCAAGTATCCAATTTCGGCCTTTATTGCTGGCAGGCAGGCCTCTTGAATTATGTGTGCTTGAATGGGTCTTGGGTCATTTTAACCAGGCAGACCCTGAAAGAGATCTGGGGCCTTCCAAATCCTGGAACCGTGACTCAGAAAGTTTTTGGTTTTTTTTCTTAGATATTGTGATTAAATTATATTTGACATCAAAAGTACACTTCCATCTTTAATGAGGCCTATAGATTACTGTAATCATGAAAGCCTTCACTTTTAGGTACAGCCAATCTGTACGTAATTTTGTATGTGGGGAGCTGTGCTCAGTTGTTAACTGTAGCTAACATCTGTATCAACCTGCTGATATAAATTTGCCACAGTTCACCACCTACACTTAAGCGTGTTCCTTTAGTTCAGGATTTAAGATTTATATGAATTTAGGTGAATATTTGAGAGTTAAAAGACGGTTAGATCAAAATTAGAATCACAATTATCCTGCTTTATATCTAGTCATATACTTTTCAAAAGTTTTCTTTGTTCTGAATTAACAAATAACTTACCTTTTATGTTTTCCCTATCTTTTGATGCTTTTCATTAAGGAATTACTGATACCAATTAATGCCAAAGTTCAATGATCTTACCAAGTTAGCTTACACCCATACGTACCATAATTCTGAAATATATAACTTGCCTTTCTGTTATAGTGTTGTTTCAAATCTAGTGGAAAAATTTCAGTGTGCTTTGTGATTTTCTAATTTGGAAATTATGCTTATAAGGAATATAGTTTTTACTTCTCTACTCTGAAGACATTTCAAAAAACACCGGGATCTTCTTGAAAATCAAATTAAAATATAGTGTAAATAGATCAGTTGCCTGTGAAAGTGCTCTTAATATCTGTCAATTTTTTAAGCCTTAGATTGCCTGATTAGTAGAAGAGAAGGCTGTCCAATCTTTTGTAGACTAAATAGGCTATAATGTTTACATAATAAGATATTTTGGAAAATATGGACTGGTGATACTGAAAAAAAAGGATGAGTACTTCTCCACCTTCTACTATCACCCTTGCATGGTTAATCGTGTACATCTCCGCCGCTTACTCTGACCCCTCTCACAAATTCATGCCGTGTATCTCCACAAGGCCATAGGTTATGATTGAATTTATTAGTATTCCGCCATCAAACCAAATGCTACACAGAAAAAAGTCTAACTAGTTTTTTAAAAATCTCTTAATATGTAACTTTAATTTTTGACCCTTTGTTTTTTAGACAAATAGTTTAACACATTTTAATGGGATACATATTATGGATTCCAAAAGCATTTAACACAAGTTTGTAAGAATCACATAGTATTTTTTTGTCCAAGTATTAGTTTCCCTTGTCATTTAGAAATGAGTCTTCTATTTTTTTCACAGTGGTTTAATTGCAAGAATATATAGAAATGTTTTACCATTCATAATATTTCTAGAATGGAGATGCAATAATTCAATTTTATCTATTTTGACTAGATATGTTCATAATTATTGCTTACAAGCTACAAGATAGCTTAACTCAGAATTTAATTTGGCCAGGGATATTTGCTACTGAATGGTTCACTATTGTGAATTCCTCAGTAAAGTGTGTGTGCACACACATCTGTATATATACACACATGCACATCCAGATATGTACATACCATGTTGTATGAATATGTATGAATTCATATTAGACATTTTGAAAGGAATTATTTCCTTTATGAATACACTATTAACATATATGCCCCTGATAATTAGATATATAGTATCTCTTAGTTATACTTCCTCTTAAATGTTAATAGCCAAACAAGGAGCTTATGACTTTTCAACATCTGTCCCTACATTTAGCTTCTTTTTGACATTTCTGATTCATGACGGTTTGTATTTTTCAGTAATTGTTATTCTTCCCTGTAACATCATTTTGAATTGGAATATAACAAATATAATTAATGTTCACAGATAAAGGAATTGAGACTTAAATGAGAAAGACTGCTTATATAGCATCATATAGTAAATCAGTAGAATCTAATTTAGAATTTAGGAATGGTTTGTTAACTAGAAACATTCTATCAGAGTTATTTTGCTTTTCTTCCATATATTCTTTGATGTTGATCCTTTTCAGTGTATTGACTTGCCAAAAATATTTATTCTTAGGCTGTTTACAGAGCCCATAAATATATCAAAATAAAATCAGTTTCTACATAATAGTGCATGGAGAGATAGATAGACTTAAAAGACACATTAGATAAGTTTGACTTAGAATGCTGGATTTGGAATCAGTGTTTGAATCCATGCTATACGAGTTGTTTTTTGACCTTGGGCAATTAATGCAATCTCTATATCTTACTAGTTAAGTAGGTATGACATAACGCAATACATGAAAAAGTTTTATAAAATAAAAACACTTTGCAGTTGTCATTTGGTGGTATTGATATACTAGAATGGAAATTTGAACAGCTGTGCTATAAATTTGACTGTAGCAAAAGCACTGTCCTGGAAAAATTAACAAAATAATACTGATTATAGCAAAAATTAATATTGACCTCATTCTCCCAATATGTAGTCTTCTCAATAACCAGGCCTATGAAAGTAAAGGCATTTCTAAAAACCTATTTCTGGGTAAAACCATCATAATTCAGAGAATTCCAGGAATTAATAACAGGTGTATTAGCTATAATCGATTTCATAAAATGAACTTTGAATTCTTAAGACCCTATCCCACAATAAATTAAAAACCTATTTTTATTGCCAGTTTTCATATTATTTTACTTTTAGAAAATGATGCTCAGTATCAATGTTAAAATTTAATATTTTTTAGGATTTAATTTAACATAAAGTTTAATTTTCTAGATATATGGAGATATTATAGCTATATACAATTTTCTTTACTACTCCATCAGAATATAGGGATCTTCCACTTTTAGGCTCAATCTATATTGTATTTTGAGGGTACAATAATATAAATCTAGAAGAAAATGATTTTATAGAAACCAATTGGAAGTATTCTAAAGATCAATAATCTTTAGTTATGCTTTTAAAAGATATCCTAGTATCCATCTCATTAAATAATAAGAGAATTAAAATGACCTATTTTTGTTTTGATTATTATTTAATATCCAGATATAGCTGAAAGCTTTGAAGAAATTTTAAATACCTGGGAACATCTATATTTGTAAGTTAAGCCCATTTATGGCAAACTGGGAGTAGGAGAAATATGGTTTATTGAAATAACGGTTTAGAGAGAAAGTTGAATTTCAGTGGTTCAGATATGATATAGGATCACAAGCAGAGTATTCCATTTTATAACTCCGTACAAGCTTACTTAGTACCTGGAAACTGTTCTCTTGTTTGGTATATTTGATTGGTTTCTACTTTTCCAGTGGTTTTTTTTTCTGTTGGCTAAAACATGAGCCACTGAATACACATTCTTGCACACACACCCTGCTTAGATTACTTCAAACGATTGGGGGAAAAAATGCAGGAATTAGGAAGCCAAAAGATGTAAAAAAAGAAAGAGGGAGGAGAGCATGACTTTGCACATGCATTCTAGTTTTGGATGGAATAATATATGACAGCTGTTCCAGACTGACCTTTACCTCAGAAAGTCCTCATCTGCCTTTTACATTTCTACCCCCAGGGGCTGTTGATGGGGACTTTTGGCAACATGACAATATTCTTGGGCCTCCTGTCCTGGAGTTTTATACTGTTTGACATGTCATCTCTTTCTCTTTTCTTTTCTTTTCTTTTCTTTTCTTTCCTTCCTCCCTCCCTCCTCCCCCCCTCACCTTTTCTCTCTCCTTTCTGCCTTTCCTACCTTCCTGTTTGATTTGGTGGCGAGCAGCAACTAGGTACAGAAAATAAACATGCTACAATATGAAACCACTATTCCAGTGTCACAAGAGTCGTATAAATGGTAAACAAAGAACAGGTTGTTCCCTGAGAATTCACTTCTTTGCCTCCAGTATGCTGCTGCTTTTCCATCCTGTGATATTTACTTCTCTTTCTTAGGTACATCTGACCTGAGAGCCGCAGGTATGAGATCAGTGGTGAGAATAACAACAGAGTTGTCTCTGATACTGTCCTGTTTGTTATGGAAAAATTTTGGAATATTTTCTTTTCCTGCTAGCTTTCTATGAGAGAAATTTCTCAATTATTGACTGAATGCATTTATACAAATCTGCATGAGTGGTTTTTAAAACTAGGTGTTTGAGACCTTTTGAAAACAGGATTTTCTTTCCTTTGGGTGCTTCAAAATTCTCTTCAATAAAAAGCAGCACTATGTCTGGACCGATTTTATATTTGTAAAAGTAGCTTTTTCTAAGGGTAGACTTGGTCAGAGAACTACCCACAGAAAAGTAGGTCTCATTTCTAATCTGTATTCCAAAGAATAAAAATAGAGTCTTTTATTACAGCCTTATTCAAACCAGTGTGTAAATACATTCACTTACTACAAGATCTTGTGATTCTGACCTTTTAGAAATGGTGTGTGGTCACTGGAAGCTTGCTTTTGATCACAGGTAGTCTTTGACATTATTGAGCAATCTTATCCTTGAGGATCTTTCTCTAGTGTTCTGGGTCAGTCTCCCATGGGAGAAAAGTGAGGTTTTTGTGGAGTTGAAAACAAAGCAGAAGTACACTCTTCTATTGTTTAAGGTACTTTTCTGTGAAGATTCTCACTGTAGTTAATGTGCCTTCAGCCAAATACAGCAAAACCACACCATCAGTCACTTTTAATTACTCCTTTAAACTACACTCATGCCTTTTTCTTAACCACTTCTAGCCCCCATCCCTAAGGATGCCGAACAAAAGGAACAAGTTAGCTGATATAAGCTTCTTTGGTTTTTTTCTTCCTTTTCTATAGTGTTTAATAAAGGAGATCCAATTTATATCACTCTAAGCACCATCCAAATTTACGGTAAAATTGTTAAATTGGAAGAAGGATGCCATGCAAACAAAGCAAGAGAGATTACTCTTGGCTGCTTGAGGGGTAGCTGCTGTTGGAGCTGGTTATGGGGAAAACTGCTTCTCCTGTTCTTAGAAGGTGTAAAAGGCGTTGTACACCTGTACATTTGACTCCCCATTAGGCTTTCAAAGTGGTGGGCTCACTATATTAAAACAGTTTGTAATAAACAGCATGTGAGTAGAATCTGAAACTTTATGTATGTTTTGCACTTGCACGGTTTACTGATGCTAAACTCATTGAAGAGAGTACAAGGAATATTCCTCTGAGCCATCTTAAGACAAGAGCAATGTTGTAAATGAAGTTACACAATGGTTATACGTTATTTTTCTCTCTTGTGTTAAAAAGCCTTATAGTAGTTGAAAGGCTTGAAAGTTTTGGTACTCAGTACTCTACATAAACTTTTTAAGTTTTTTCCCTTTTATGATACTATTTTAAGTGTGCTTTTAAAAATGTATAAATTACAAGTAGACCTTATCCAATTTATATTGTGTAACAAGGATAATACCTGTGCCTCTTTTCTAGAGATAAAGCTGCATCATACATCTCTCATATCCTGTATAAATGTTTGGATCTCTATCCTACCAACTCTGTAGACTATCAAGAGATGAATAAGGGAGTTCTTTATTAAATAGCTAAATAACTTCTTTCTCTCTGTTTAAGTTTTCACCAAATACAAAGGAAAATGATGTAACTTACAGTGATTCGTATTTCAGTAAGAAATTATTGTTATAAGAATTCAGAAACTATAACTAAGTTCCAGGTCTCCATTTTACTTCTTATAGATAACATGGGATTTAAAATTAAAAAACAAAAACTGTGGATGATTATCATAATGTCACTAAATTATGGGTTAACTTATGGGTCCAATAGGTTTTTTGCCTTTTGCCCCTTTCTTTATCTTCGTACTCTGTATCTTTTCTGGTGGTCTCCTTCACAAAGCACAGGTGCTTTTTTAATTACAATTATTTCACTGCTTTTTGTTTAAGTAATTCCTTATGTCCCTAATGACAGCCAGAACTTTAACTAATCCTTTGGAATTATAATGTAAATACCAATGAAATTGTAAAATTTTAAATAGAATTCATGTCCCAGGTTTGGTCAGGCCAAAAAGCTTATATTACAATCCTAGACAGATAATATATCACACATGTAGATGATTACGCTTTACATTGGATGAAAAGTCTCATTTCGTTCTAATACTAAAAACAGAAGTAGAGAGAATTTTTATATTACTTGAGTACCCCCTTATATTTTAAGAAACCGAAAAAGTAAGACTAAAAAGTAGTTAGTGATTCAGTCCTGCCTACTAACATTTTATTGACTCCCTAGTTTTGTGAGGAATATGTTATTATTAAGAACGTTGGGGAAAGTTAAGCAAATTGCCCCAGGTGATGAGTGTCTGGGTGAGCTGACCAGTGAGGTCAGACTGGCCCATCTGCTTATCTCCTAGGTTATATTACTTCTTCCTGTTCTTGATTTTTGTAGTTGTGTTGTCTTATTTCTGGAGAAAAAGTCCATCCTAATAAACATGTGATGCATACGCAAACTGGAATATTTCTAAATACAGTCTACACCTCACAAATCTATACCACTTTTGGATTAAGTGTAAAAGTATAACATGCAATTATATTCATGGAATTCAGGGGATAAAACGGATTTGCATCACACTTTTAACCTTAATATTTGTGGATTTGATTCAGAATACCCCAGTTATCATGCATGGAAAACCCACAAGGATGTAGATTTCTACCCAGTGTATCAGCCATGGTAACATTTAACATACTTCTTTGGACATTTTTCCAACGTTATATGTTAAGTTTGCTCTCTAGTAATGGAAAGTATTTCAAATTGTAGGTGTTGTATATGCAGGTTAGAGAATTATCTCTAGAAATACCAAATTAATGTAAGTAGAAATATAAAATTAGTTTCTATTATTTTGATAATTTTGAACCAGCATTTTTCATGTTTAAATTAAAACTTTACACAATTTTATTGCTTTAACTCTTTGCCAGACCACATTGTTCATCACATCAGTTTCTTTGAAAATTTGAAATTCAAAAACATCCTGAATAATATTTTCTACTTAACTGTATTGAAAATTTAAGGCATATTTCTAAAACATCTGTGGCTTTTGCCTTCAGGTGTATTAATAGGATGTGCACATAACCAATATTAATGTTTATATGAACTTGCTTACTTTTGCCATGAACAAGAATATTATAATGTAGCACAGAAATTTAACTTCATTAAAGTTATAATTGAGTTCCTGTGTAAACACTGCATATAATAAAAATATAAGCCACTTAGCAAAGAAAGAAATGGAATTTGCAATGTTTATAAAAGTTCATATCAGATTAAAGATTACAAATATACAAAGCTCACACTCTATAAATAACTGTTCGTTGTTTATAGTATGTTCTCTTCATAGTCAGAGCCAGTTAGCAGAAGTGAAACTTGCCAATGAAAGTAAGAAGAGTTAAAATATCTGTTGTTGTATATATTTTATGAACACTGTTATTCATTTATTAATCTTCCAAAAAGGCTTTTTATGCGTTTATTTTAATTTTTTGCTTGATTCAGTTCCACTCCTCAGCCCCCAGGTCCATGGAGCTTCACTGTAAACATTCTGTGAATACAGTTCTGTGAGAATATTCTTAAACAGGTGCTCTTATTCAACATGTTTTCTGTGGTCACACACCTAAAAATGTAAGGTGCATAGTTAAGTGCAAAATACATACTTCTTGAGAAAGTAGATTTACTTTCTTCCAGTTTTATTGAGATATAATTGACATACAGCACTGTATAAGTTTAAGGTGTACAGCAGCTTAATGATTTGACTTATAAACATCATGAAATGATTGCCAGTCAGTTTAGTGAACATTCATCACCTCATATATATTCAAAAGAAAAAGAAAAAGAAAAGTTTTTCCATGTGAAGAGCTCTTAAGATTTCCTCTCTTTACAACTGTCATATATAACATACAGCTGTGTTAATTATATTTATCATGTTGTACATTACATCCCTAGTACTTATTTACCTTGTAACCAGAAGTTTGTACCATTGGACAACCTTCATCACCATACAAAGATACCACATTATTATTAACTGTTTTCCCCACACTGTACATTTCATTCCTGTGACTCATTTATTTTGTAACTGGAAGTTTGTACCTCTTAATTTCCCTCGCTATTTCACTAATAAAATATATTTTTCTATTTTATTTATATATTAAAATAGATACTGCTAATTAATTAGATTTTAATACATTATTTCTATTGAATTGAACTATGTGAGTAAATGTGACTTAGAGTTGTCTGTGTTCCTCTTAAGGCAGAGTTGATATAATGGACTCCTTTTCATTCAGTAGTGGCTTGTGGATACTTTGGGACAGACAGAAATACATAGTGGTTTACACTAGCAGCTGAAAAGTGAAAAATACATACCACTGAAGAAATAATTGATAAACTAAACAATGTATAAAGAGTTGTTGATATTTGTCACATATACACAAATAACATTGAGAAATTTATTAGGTGAAAAAGCACTGTTGCCTCAATTGTTTGTATATTTCAAATGAAAAAATTATTTGTCCTCAGTTATATAAATTATTTCTTTAACTTTGTGATCGTTTCTTTGAAAAAGTTTATGTGCGTACATAAACAAATCTAGTGTGTATTCTAGAAGGAATCTCTTTCTTGAAGTAAGTTCTAAAAGAAAAAAAAGAGACCTATGTCTGTATTTGATTTGAGGGAGCTCCAGAGCATGCCCTTTATATATATTTTTTTGGATAAAGATGTAACTCATATTTCAGGAAGGCATGTATTCAAGAGTTGCAGAATTTGGAAAGGGTTTATGGGTGGAGAAAACTGAGAAAGACATTTGGATTTAGCTAGAAGGATATCAATGGAAACCTTAGAAAACATGGTTTTATTATAGTGGTGTTACTATATGAGAAATGAAACTGGAGGAGAAACTCTGTTTTTAGGCCATCGCTGTTTACTGCTTCTCCTAAAGTACAGTGATATTCCTTATTTATAGTATTCTGATTTATACATTCTTTGCCAAAAGTTATACCTAAAATCTTATAGTTTTACCACATTACCATGTTGCTAATTTATATTTCAACATTGCAAACTTCTCTTCAAATAGCCATGGTTTATTGAAATGTTTGATCACTCTTAAATGTGAATATGATCAAACAAATCTTCTACTGTAAAGCCATTTAAGAAATCCTCAATATTGTAGTTAAGTGTGTGTGTTCTCCATAAAGAAAAGTCCTAAGATCAGTTCCAGGGTAAGTCAATAAATGCTTGACACCTAATGCCCAAGCTAACAAGGAAGAGAGGGAATAATATTTTGGGGGGGGGGGCTTTGAAGAAAATGCTGTTGATTGCCTTGGATAAACAGTTTATCCATGATTACCACTTTATGCATTATTTGGAAAAATTTAATTACTGTGTTTACCATTGTATACAAGGACTATTCCAAGCTTCCCTTAGCCATCTCCTCCCCTTATCCCACTGATTGTGACATTTTTCTCCACTCCACCAAAAATGTAGTTTTTATTTTGACCAGTGTAAAATGATGGATCTGGTTATACTTTGGGTGAGAGTTTACATTGCTAATGATTTAATTCAACAATATCATTGCTCAGTATCTTCTACTCCAAGACTAGGTCTTTGTTTTTGATTTCACTTCAGCTGTTGAGCATAGTAGAAAAAAGATGGAGCCCTCAAGCAAGAGAGACATGGTTTTACTTTCTAGTTCTGCCACATTGTATGAAGTAAACAATATATAAAGCAAGATTATTTTATATATGACATTATCAAAAGTTCTTGAGAAAATGACAAAAAATATTTGAGAAAATCCAAGAAGTCCTAAATTTACTTAACCTCAGTCATGCTTTCTAAGGTATGGAATGTATACTTTGGGAAATGTCCCCTTATTTTCAATTCTACAGAGAACAACTATATTGGAAAAGTACTTGAAAAATCAAATATATCAGGATTCATAGTTCATGGTATAGCACTCACATTCTTTATCAGGTGTGGAGTAAAATTCTTGGAAGAGCTCTTGGACCAAATGCTGTTGCTGTGTTAGTGTGTCTAAAAATGACAATTTAATTTCATATATGTGTTAATATTGCTTATGGTCTGGCTTGGACGTTAATTGATAAAACCTTTCAAACTTTTTGTCTGAAATAAAAACTGCTGATAATTGGCTATTAAAAATTTCAGTTATTCTGCTTAGAAGGTAAATGGTAATTGTTTAGTGGCCAATGTCTCCTTTAGAACTTGAGGGACAAGCTCTGTAGTTGTTTCTCTTAGGCATATATTACTTATATCATTACAATACAGATCTGGAGAAAGATGATATTTGTTCAGTCTGACACTAAAATATGAAATTTCTAAAGGAGACAAAAGTTGAAAGTTAATGGTAATTTAAAAAACTAAATAACTTCATTAATCTCAGTTTCATGAGGAGTTCGTTATCTGCATGTATTTAAATGATGAGACTTTCACTGTTATGATGTCATCATTACAAGCTGATTTTGATCATGAAAGGTGGTTTCGAACATGGATTTTATAATGCAGTTTTGGTGTTCTTTGTCTACAAAATATTTCCTTTCTTCTTTTCCTTTCTTAATTTTGTTATCTTTAAGAACTTAGAACTTTGCCTATTTTGTTTACTTTATTGTTAACTCAGAGTATTATTTTATTCATGGTGTGTATGTAGTTTGCTTAAGGAGACCATGCCATCTTTCCCCCCTATATCCCCCAGTGAATCTTTCTCCTATTATTTAAGTTTTGTGCTTTGAGGGGCACATTGATTACATAGAGCTTTCATGGGCGTTCTCTAATGAGAATATATTATTACCCAGAGTGAATAGTGACCCTATAATCCTTTTCAGTTGCCATAAATCAGGAACCAATGTCCTAGGAGAAATCTTGGTATCCAAAAATAATAAAGTTGGATAAGACCAGCTTACCTCTATTTTGAGTTAGGAAAAAAATCAATAAAGTGTGATGTATGGTGCACTTCTAGGAAGGTGAGGATTCCATCACACCAGACCTCTTCTCAGCTGGCTGATTGTTGATAATTCACTGGTGACATGCTTTCCCTTAAAACTTTCATTCATGGAATTCCCTGGCGGTCCAGTATTTAGGATTCTGCGCTTTCACTGCCAGGGCCCGGGTTCGATCCCTGGTCGAGGAACTAAGATCCCACAAGCCGTGTGGCATGGCCAAAAAAAACCCTTTTATTCATTCTTTTATTATGCAAAAATATTTATTCAGTATATCATAAATTTTATACATATTTCTAGGTGCTGGGAGAAAGAACTAGACAAAAAAAAATCCGCTCTTAAGAAACTGCTAGTAGGAGTGAGATGCAGGGTGGAACAGACAGAAGTCGATTAAATGTGTGACGTATTTAAAAACTAGATGATGTTGTCCAAATAGTGTAGGAAAGGTATGAACAGAGTGTCAGAGGGGTTGCAGTTTTTAAAATGTTGTCAGAAAATGTTTCTTGAGAAGATGACATTTGAATAAAAGCCTGAGTAAGATATGAAAGCAAAACCAAGGGTAGGAAGAATGTTCCAGTCAGAGAGAACCCTCTGTGCGAGGTCCTGAGGAAGGAGCATGGTGGGCGTGTTGGGCTGGGAGGAGGGGGTAGATGGTGTGGGGAGATAGAAGAGAGTAGAGTGGGTGCCAGAGATTTAATGGGATTGGAGGATATTGTGTTGGTGCTTGTAGGTCATTGTAACCACTGGCTTTAGATGGAGATGGAAAGTTCCAACAGAGGAGTGACATCAGTCCACTTCCATTTTAACAATATAATTTGGCTGCTGTGTTAAAAATGGATAAGAAGGGCTCAAGGGTGGAAGTGGGAAATTAGTTCCGGAGGTTATTGCAATAATCTAGAAGGGAGATGAAGTTGGACTGTGTTCGACTACTGGCAATGGAATGGTAAGGAGTGGTGGTCAGAGTCTGGATACATTTTGAATATGGAGTCCACAAGATGAGTTGACTGTTGGAATGAAGACTGTGAGAGAAAGAGCAATATCAAGGGTAATTCTGAGCATTTTAACCTGAGCAACTGAAAAGATGAAATTGCTAGTAACTCAGATGCAGGAGATTATGAGAGGGAAAGGTATGAAGGAGAAAATTAGGAACTCAGTTTTGGATATGCTAAGTTTAAGATGCCTATAGTTGGATATACAAATCTGGAATTCATGTGTGAGGTCTGTGATAGTGAAATAAATCTGGAATTATCAGCAAAATATGGAATTTAAAGTAATGAAACTGAATGTGATCATACATGGAGTGAGTATAGCTAAAATCACAAAGAGGGTTCAGATCGAAGTGCCAGGGCAATGGGAGATGAGGAACATTCAGAAAAAAATGACAGAGCATGAATGGCCAGTGAGATAAGAGGAAAATTCAGAGTTTAATGCTCTGAAAACAAAGAAAGTCTTTTAAGGAGAAGGCAGTGATCTGTGTCAAATGTTAAAAGCCCTGCAAGGTGAGCAGTGAGAACTGAACTTTGGATGCAGTCAACTCAGCATGAGTCTGCTGGGCATCGGAACATCTCATATGCCTTTGATTGCACTAATCTATCGTCTGAGGATGTCTGACATTCAGCTCTGCTCTACACTTGTCACCTCCAACTGGGAGTATTGTGTCCAGTTATGATGCAACTCACAATCCTGCCACATGAATACCAGTCAAAAGAATGGGTTTGGCTCACTTGGAGAAAACAGAGGACATAATAATCTTCAAAAAACTATGAAGCTTTATATCTAAGAAAATGTTTTTCTTATATTTGGTTATAATTTGTCTCTTTGTGGTTTCAGCCCATTCATTCATTTATTCATTAAATATTAAGTGCCTATGATATGTCAAACACTCTGCTGGCCACTGGAGACCAGGTAATGTGCAAGGAAGGCAAGATCCCTATGTTCGTGGAATAGATTGTCTGAAGAATTTTAGTCCAAAACTGTGATATGCCTTGTTGAGATTCCAGCTCTGTGGGTATTCTGCATTAGCAGGAAACTCACTCACTGAAAGTGAAAAGGGAAGAGAAAGTATAATCTCACCTTAAAAATTCAAGGAACAAATTATTTCTGTTTTAAAAATTGCTTTTTTTTTTGCTTGTTTCTGCTTATAATTTCCAGTGAATTACTGAAAATCATCACATATGGTGGATTTAGATCACATGCTAGTCAGCCTTTCTTCTAAGGAAGTTCTAGTTGTACTATTCATTAAACATTTAATACTCATATTAAATTCATTTAAAATCACTTCTTACACATGTTTAAATGACTCAGTGTTTTGTCAGTGTTGTATTCTGATTTGGCTTGCGTTTTTACTCATTTGTCAAACAAATATTTAGTGAGGGCTTACTGTATGTCAGGTAGTTTGCTGAGGGCTGGGAATTCTGTGGTAAAATGGGCATAGTGTCCCATGGAACCTAGACTATTGGGGGAGATAGGTATCAATCTCTTTTCCTTTTTGCTTCTACTTTCCGCATAACATTATTCTTGAGTGTTCTTATGAGATTTTCATTAATAAGCTCTAGCTTATTAATAGGATTATCTGCTGTGTGGCTGTTTGGTGAAGACATCAGGCAGTTTATGAGTCTAGAATTATTGTTCTTGAATAGTTGATGGAGCTCACTGATGGCAAAGACAGGGTGTTATGCCATTTTTTTCAGTAAGCGTAGGCATCAGCATTACATCTATCTTGAGTCAGCAAAGAAAACAGATAATTATTTAATCTCATGTGTTTGATGATAACCGTTTTTCTTGGCAAATGTTTGAATTAAGCAAGTTTTCTTCATTGGTATTTCTATGATTCAAAGTCCTTTTTTCAGCCAATTAAATATATTCAGAGTCTTCAAAGTGTATCTGAGTATATATAAAATATTAAAGGTACACCGGTATGTTCAAAACAATTTTTCTACTGCAAGCAGAATTGGTTCACTGTATACCTATTTTCAATATTAAAAAGGTGATAGTTCGGGCTTCCCTAGTGGCGCAGTGGTTGAGAGTCCGCCTGCCGATGCAGGGGACACGGGTCCGTGCCCCGGTCCGGGAAGATCCCACATGCCGCGGAGCGGCTAGGCCCGTGAGCCATGGCCGCTGAGCCTGCGCGTCCGGAGCCTGTGCTCCGCAGCGGGAGAGGCCACAACAGTGAGAGGCCCGCGTACCGCAAACAACAACAACAACAACAAAAAAATTAAAAAAGGTGGTAGTTCATTTTGTTGGAATATTTTAAAAATTCCTTTTACTTATTTTATCTTTTATTTTTCTCCTGGGTGCCCTAGTACATGTATTTGGCAGGGATAGGAATAGGTGTGAAGGGTAGGAAGCAGCAGTAAATAGTAGGATGTTGTATCTTCACTTTTACCAATTTAACCCAAGCTTGAAATTATAGAAAATTTTAGACAATAGATCCTAACAGATGCTTGGATCTTGTGAGTCAGTTACACATCACTGGTTTGGCCCATATTATCGTGTAGTTGAATGGGCCTGGCAGTTGCTTTGATGAAGGGGCATACTATCTCTTTTAGAAGAATACGGTGAAGAGTTTTTTTACTTAGAGTTTTGATGATTAAAAGGAGATCAAAAAAAAAAAAAGGAGATCGAAGAAGTAAGATAATGTTGACATTTCTATTAAATAAAAACCAGGCAGGACTATTACTTTCTAAATTCCATTGGTCCTCTGCTTTGAACTGTATTTTATACAAGTATTTCCCAATGTTTATATGTTGCTCTTGGCAATTCTAATTTTTTTTTTCCTTTCCTTAAAAAACCTTTTGGTCTACACCATAGGTATTTATATGCATTGTGACTTGGATCTTCTTTTCTTTCCTGCACTTTCTTTTCACTTGGGGAGGTGCAGAGATGGAGGCTAACAGGTGTTTTTCTCATAAAGATATTTAACTGAGGAAAATCTCCCTCTTTATGTGCTCCCTCCCTTTCCATCTCACTGTCCTCCCACCCATTCCCATATTTTTAGCCTACATAAACCCCAGTCCTAGAAAAGGTGTATTTATGGGAAAGAATGCTTTTTTTCAGGATCATTATTA
Source organism: Grampus griseus (assembly GCF_964374135.1). NCBI lineage: Eukaryota > Metazoa > Chordata > Mammalia > Artiodactyla > Delphinidae > Grampus > Grampus griseus. Next base: position 25,498,947 of record NC_139007.1, on the reverse strand, counting down.
ATTAAGTAGAAAATAAGATAGTGAGTTTACATAAGTTTAAGACGTACAGCATAATGATTTGACTTACTGATACTGAGAAATGATTACCACAATAAGTGTAGTTAACATGGTTCGGTTCTTTCTTTTCTTGGCCCTGTTTCTCAGAGTCTAAGAGTGGGTCTTCCTATTTGCCACAGCATACTTGCAGACATATTTCTAAAGCACGACCATCAATGTTATCTAGAAGTAATGTACACAGTTCGGAGAATACGCAGTTTTCTGTTTCCAGACTTTTCCTTTTATTCACTAATATGTTGTATGAATTTTCTGATCCCATTTTTGCCTCAGTGACAATCCTGTTATATTTTTGTACTTCATACCTTTCATTTGCTCTTGGGTCTCCCAAAATCTAATAATGGTTTATAGATATTTCTTCCCCAAACTGAAAAACCTTCTAGCCTCTGAGGTTTATGGAATATTCTTTAACACCACCTGAAGTTAATCTCATTTTCAGGTAGAAACTTTAAAAAGTTACTTGAGGGCTTCCCTGGTGGTTCAGGGGTTGAGAGTCCGCCTGCCGATGTAGGGTACACGGGTTCGTGCCCCGGTCCGGGAGGATCCCACATGCCGCGGAGCGGCTGGGCCCGTGAGCCATGGCCGCTGAGTCTGCGCGTCCGGACCCTGTACTCCTCAGAGCGAGAGGCCGTGGCAGTGAGAGGCCAGCGTACCGGGGGAAAAAAAAAAGAAAAGTTACTTGAGATTTAATTGACCACTCTACATAACTGAGGCCCAAGAAAAAACATTCTCATAAATATTATAAGGATTCAATCATAAGAATATTTCTTGTTAGTTAATAAATTCATATGCAGGTAAAGAAAGTTATCCCAGGACAAACTTAATGCAGATTTGGAAAAAATCGTATTGGTACTATCCATTAACATTAATGTTGTGGCTTTTTTTCTAAGCCAACAGATCAAAAGATAGTAGCAATACTCCTGTGAAAAATCTCCAAAATATTTCCTGTGCTCAAAAAGTCCATCTCCCCCTTCATGGATGGTTTAAGATAACTTTTGGCAACGAAGAGCAGACCACTGATAATACTTGGAGGTAGTTTTGTATTTGTGATTAAATGCATGTGAAATGTATAAGTGGAAGGACTCCTGGAGTTAAGATGTTAATATTTCAGTGATAGATAGCTCTCTTTGAAAACATAGCTTTTTATACAGATTTGGTGTGAAAATGTTTAGTCGAGCAGATGGAGATCCAGCTGGTGGAGTATATGTTTGTCAGGGTATCTGGCATTTAGCTACATCCAAAAATGATATCAAACCGAAAGATGCCAACAAGCAGCACTGTATGAAAGCCAGTACGATCAGTTAGGGGTAGCATTCCCTCAGTTTTGATTTTCTAACCTTGTAGGAAGATATTGTAATCCAGATGGAATTTTCCACTTCAAAAATAAAACCTGAGAAAATAGAAATAAAATTGTCAAACAGCTGCCTTTCCAAAATCATGATTATAGTAGGCCAGGAAACACATGCTGCTTCGTGTGTTGAAAGTTGGTACCTAGTGAATAGTATGTATCTGTAAGCATACAAAATCATACATATTTCCCGGAACTTTATATCCTATACACTTAAAGTCATTATTTTGGTTTCATGAGCTAAACTGTAAGAAGTGGCAGAGGATAATGAGTAGAATAGTGCAAGAAAGATGGAAAGCATTTGGGGAAGAATGACAGGAGCCCCAAATATATTTGAAAACATTGTACTCTGTGGGATGCCAGTACGTAAGCCCACACTGAAGTGGATAAAAGGCCAGCCTAGTAAGGAAGAATAGTATGTTTACTCCTAAGTTTTATAACATGTATATTTGGTTGCTTAATATAGTCAACTTATTCATTTCTTTCCCAAAAAGATGAATTATTAGAAATAAATTATTTTGTCAAAAGGTACATGTACATCAAGAAGTCCTATAGTGCACATTTGAAATTGTTTGAATTGAGAGCAATAAACAAAAGTCATAATTGTAGTTAATGAAAAATTTTACGTTGTGTTTTTTGTTTGGTTCCCCTTAGGATACTGTATTAGTAAAATAGAAATTCAAACTTTAAGTTCACTGAAAATGACCAATTTGATTGATGTTTTATATGAGACCTCCATAGCATCAATTAATATATTTATTCATAGAACCGTTAACACACACACAAGCGTGCATATACACAGAGTGGGGGATGGAATGTCCCCTGAATACTCGGAACCGCTTACCACAGTGCGTACAAGTATCTGCAGGTGACTTTTGGAAGGTTTACCATAGAGATTTAAATGAATCACTGACTCCAAAGAGAATTTTTTATCCTAATTTGATTTAATGAACTCATGAATTTGGGATCCCTGTTTTATAAGTATAAAACCAGAATAAGATAGTCACTAATATGCCTCCCTGATTCTGCCTCTGATATATCAAGAGCTAACTATACTACTTTAAAATATCTCCTTACCAAACACTTGGGCAGGGAAAAGCATGTTTCCTACCATGATTTAGTTAATTCAGATTTAGAAATTGTTTAAGGAAGCATGTGTATCTGCAAAACTCTAGTGTATTTATCAGAAAGCACACCTCTGTGAAATAAAAAATTCTTTGACCTCTCCAGGGAGCTTCATATTTTATAAAACAAGACCAAAAAAAAAAAAAAAGAATTGCTATGAGTAGACAATAAAAGATATTTGCTTTTTATTTCCATGTAGTTCTTTATTGCAGTATATCTTCCTGAATTTTAAAAAGAATACTATATTTCCTCTCTTCAAATATTCCTCTTAAACTTTACTTGTTTAAATCACTTCCCTATAGTGTAAATTATATATATATGTATATAATATATAACTTAGAGTATAAATTATGCATGTGTGTATATATATGTATGTATCTATTATATATATAAATAAAATGTGTGAGTGTGTGCATATGTGAGTGTGTGCATCTGTGTGGTGTAAAAACCTGATTGCTTAATTTACTTTATACTGAGTCCTGTGTTAGGTTCTGTGCATACATCATTTCAGTGAATCCTCATAGTATCCTATAAGGCAATGTTAATTTCTCCATTTTACAGATGACAAAATACAGGTGTAGAAAGTTTGATAACCTGAAGTTGTACAGAGGCAGGAATCAAACCCCAGTTCATGCTCTTTATCACTATGCCTTAATGCCCTGTCCTAATTTTCTAGTCCTTTTAAGATCCAAAATTAAGTCTTAAAGGGCATAGTTTAGATATTAACCTGAGTAATTGACCAACTCCTTTAAACAAATTCCTAAGCAATTAACCTATCAATGTTGAAGCAATTAATGTTGAGGTCCCCATGGAGCCACGTGGACCTTGGTGACCTGGAGAGGGGATGACTCCTTTCAGGTGGCAGTGCCTCCCACCTCTCACTGAAGATGGAGACATTCCCAGGGAGGCCAGGTCTGGCAATTCCAGAAGGCAAGCCAGAAACAGATTTTGTCAGTGAAATCTCCAGATTTTACAGTTCTTGTGGAATAATTCAATTTTAAAACAAACAATACCCACACTGGGTCAACAGAACAGAAAAATAGGAAGGAAAGAAGAAGTGCATTAATTTGTGAGCTCAGCAGGAGAGGCAGGTTGAATTCTAGGAGTAAACAGAGTCTGAGACAGAGATGTGCACACAGGAAGTTTCTTGGGGACTGCTCTTGAGATCAACACCTCTAGGGTGCAAAAGTAGCAGGACTGAGCAGAGAGACTCCCTGAGCTAAGATGCAACTGCAACAGTGGCCTCAGTCAATCCCACAGAGCACTTTGGCACTGGGCAGGTATTACAGAGTTGTCCTGATTGGGGCAAGGAGCCAGCCTTTATGCTGTCTGTCCTCCCTTTTACCATTAAGTAGTCATTGGATATGCACCCACTTGGGAGTATGAACTTGGGCCATGTGGCTCTTATTAGTCTAGAAAAGTTTTCAGAGGGCCACTCAGCCAGTATCAACACAGTTAGTACTAAAGGGAGGAGCTAGGGAGTCTGGGTGGTACACCACAGCAAGTGTGGCAGCCTGTTATCCACAGTCTAGCCCCGGCCACTTTTACCGCCTAAGTCATCTAGTAACTGTTTTCTAACTATTCCCTAATAATCTAGCCATCTCACCAGAAACACCTACCTTCCACCTCTACACGTTCAAATTCTATCCATCCTTAAAGAACTTCTCAAACCTCCCTTTTTCTATGACTCTTTATAGATCATATGATATATATATATATATCTGTGCCACTATGAGATAGATATATAGATGTATGTAATCAACAAATAGTATATTGATGTTGCCCATTCTTTGATTCTCAAAATTTTATGTTCCCAAACTTCATGTCAGGTACTTGTTACAAATGCAGACAGTGGTACCTAAGCTCAGGAAGTCCTGATTCTGTAAGTGACTGGGTTGGAGCCCAGTTATGTGCATGTTTATGTGTATGCAGGTGATCCTTAATTTAAATGCATATGCCAGATGTTTATATAGCAGTTTGAGATATACTGATTTAAAAGATACCTAAAAATAGAAGTTCATATATCTTCTTCAGGGCGTGGGTTGTGTTTTTGTAAGCCTTCCTCATAGCACTTACGGTAAGTAAGTAAAAGTTACTGCTATTTTATTTATCTGTTATTAGATGAGAACAAAATACATAAAATATACAAATTCTTTTGTAAACATGAGACATATTATGAGTGAAATTATATTTTAACTAATCAAAATTATTCTGGAAAACTTCTGACTTGGTAAGCTCCCTACATTCCCATATTTCAGGATTTTAATGCTGCCTCAGAACTTGGCTAATTGTGTTGGGCCATCTTGTCTCTAAAGCATTAAATACTAGTAAAGCTGTGTAAGCTTTAAATATAATTTGCCAAACTATATTTTCTGACTAGTGCTTATGAAATTTCATTTATTATCAAAAATGCAACACATTTTTATTGTAAAATGTATGCACTTCCCTCAGTTGTAATTGCACATCTGACCTGTGTCTAATAGCATCTTTTTAAAACCATGGAAGAGAAAAGTAAGCATTATACTTCTACAGAACCTGGTTTTTCTAGCTACATTCTTAAATATATTTACTAACTATGAAAGGGAATTGTTTTTCTCCCAAGTGAAGCAAAATTGCGCTACAAATCGTTTTGTGCTAATGATTGTAGTCTTTTAAAATGGCGAAGAATATTCAGTCTCTAATCACTTTACCTATCATGGCAATATAATGTTAATTTTAAAGAATTCTCTTTTGAAATGAAAGAACTAGTATACCGAATCTTTATTCGAATTTTCCTTATGTATCAAAATGTTTCGCTAAGCTTTTGTTAAATCTGCAGAGTATTCCAACATGCTGAATCTTCTTAGTATTAAAATACAACATTTATTAAAGCACCTCTGAGTAAAATAAAACCAGGCATGAAAATATAATATCAGATAAAATTTCTACAGTTTCACAAGGAGGTTAATTAATCAATGCAATGGATCAGTGATTTCTCTTCCTTAAATGAGTAACCCATTAATACTAGCACACAAGACATGCCATGGATTTTACCACTAGGTCACATCTTTAATTATCTAACATACTTATTGTAACATATTACCCAATTTAACACACAGTCCATTGTTCAAATATCTGGTAAATATGTACCAGTAAAGAGGGATCCTCAGTATGGAAAATTTATTTTTCAGCTTACCACATAAATTGAAAAAATTTATAAAATGAACGATTTCATTGCCTTATAGATATTATTTTCTATGTAAATTTAAAATGATCAGTTATTGGTTACTAAATAAAGATTATTATAATACTTGACTGTTAATATAGGCAGTCTCTCAGGAAATCCTGTTGACTTTATCCTCAACATATTTATATATTTACAAAATATCTATGTAGAATCTGACCACTTTTTTCACTTCCACGGCTATTTGGCTGTTTCAGGCCACCAGTAATTTCTTACCTGGATGACTGCAAAACTTCCTAACAGGTCTCTTGTTCTACCTTGGGCCCCTTAATTGTCAGTTCTCAACACAGCAACTAGAGTCTTCTTAAAGCATATACGATTTTATTCCTCTGCCCGGAAAGCTGTTATAACACCCTGTCTCACTCAGAGCACGAGTAAAAGTACACTAGGCTTTCTGTGCTTCCTACCTCACCTCCTTAACCTTTCTGGTCTCATCCCCTACCATTACCCCCCTCACTCACTTACTCCAGCCATATCGGTCTCTTTGCTGTTCCTAAAACACACCAGAAATGCTGCCACCTTTGAGCCTTTGTTCTTGGTATTCTCACTATCTTAGTGTTGTCTTCACCTGGATAGCAGTTTGGCTAACTCATCTCCCACACATCCTTGTTCAGAGCCTACCTTCTCAATGCGGTCTATCCTGACAACCTACTTAATGTGACAACTTTTAAATTCTCAGTACCCTGACACTCTGACCCTGCTGTATTGTGTCTTTATGTCAGAGCACTTTTCACCTTCCACACTATATAATTTCTTTTTTTTTTTTTTTTTTTTTTGCGGTACGCGGGCCTCTCACTGTTGTGGCCTCTCCCGCTGCGGAGCACAGGCTCCAGACGCGCAGGCTCAGCAGCCAGGGCTCACGGGCCCAGCCGCTCCGCAGCATGTGGGATCTTCCCGGACCGGAGCACGAACCCGTGTCCCCTGCATCGGCAGGCGGACCCTCAACCACTGCGCCACCAGCAAAGCCCCAGACTATATAATTTTTTTAGTTGTTAAGTTTATTGTCTGTCTTTCTTCTGCAGAATATAAGCTGCAGTGGAGTAGAGAACTTTATTTTCTTTGATTTTATTTCCCTAACAGAAGAGTTGTGTGAACATAGTAAACCCTTAGTAAATATTTGTTAAATTGAGTTGAATTGTGACATTAGTAAGAAGGTGAACTATTAAACACATATTATGTGTTAAATGTGTTACGAGTTATTTGTGTTAAGAATTGAAATCTAAATTTAAATGCCTGCAAAGATTAAGTAGAAACACCAGAAAAATTAGTTATATTGGTCAGAAAAGACCACCATTTTTTTCTGTCAGCCGCAAATAATATTTTCCTGATTCTAGAATTTCAGGAAACTTTAAAATTAAGAAAAAAAAATGGAAGGCTGACAGACAAGGAAGACTTCAGGAAGCTTTAGCAACTAATCGCATTATGATGTCATCACCATAAGATAATGACATAGACTACAAAGCAAAAAGACAAAAAAAAAAAAGACTGTATAGCTTTATCTCCACTATTTCTTAAAAGCAATTGTGTTTAAAAACTGTATGAGCAAAACATAAAATTGCATGATTAATGGCATCTTTTAAATTAAATACATTTGTCTTTATTTAAAATGCACTGATTTTTAGTATTATCTGTCTTTTTCTCATTTCTAGTGAAAACTGCATAAGGGATAGCACTAGTCCACAAACCTGCACTTAGATACTGTGAACCAGTGAACTCACTGCCTTCAAAATGCCTGATTCCAAGTAGTTTCTGTCTATCGATACATGTATCTTTCTCTTTCTCACCAAGCAGATGGTAGCATAGTGGCAAGCTACAGAGACATGCAGGCCAATTTATTCTGCCATGCAGTGAAAACTAGAATTTGTGCTAGAATGTGTAGGCAAAATAAAAGCAAGAGAAAGAAACTAACATTTTTGAGAGCCATATTATATACCAAGCACTATGTTAGTGTTTTTGCATATATATATATTTTATATATATATATATATAATTTCATTTAAGAAATCCATGAATTAGCGAGAGAGAGATATTAACACATAGGAAAACAGTATGTCTTATAAGAACAACATTTTTCTTCTGAGAAGAGTAGTGCCATAATTGGATTAGCTCTTCATGCAGTGTAATATTTGATCCGAAGGAAATGGTAGAGCATTCCAGATACAGAACATGATTATGAAGAAGGTATAGAGGTGAGAACAAGAGCTGTGGTTATTGGATGGCTGACTTGAAGGAGGATGAAGAGTTCCAACTCATATTGTAACCTCGTTAGATAAACTATTTCATCTCTTTCTGTAGCTAATGACTCTCCAAGGGGTTCTTAAGCCAGCTGTGATGGCAGCAGGAGCCAGCTTCACATATTGAGGTGCTAGACAGGGTCAAGGATTTCTGCTTTTATAACAGCTGAAGGGATTGGGTGGGAGGTGATGTGAAGGAAGGACATAACTTAGCTCTGTTTTATTCTTGCAAAGTTGGTTCTGCCCAAGCAGTCAATATTTATACTTGTCATTCTGTATAACTCTGTGACAGAGTACAAATGCTGCTTAAAATTAAATCTTCATATGACAAGACCTTATTAAAGAAAGTTCATAGTTGGATTAATCACTCTGCTAGTGTTAAAACAGAATATCCTGAAAAATGTGTCAGGGAATCCACTATGGTCCATAATTCATATATAAAAAGTATCAAAACCAGCACAAAACTGGGTCTTATATAAACATGCCCCCCAGGTTAGCACCTTTCCTTTTTGAACACCTTTGTTTCTAGGCTGGTTCCTATTGCTGTTTATACCATACATTCCTAGGACATGCCTCCAAGTATCATGCATGGAGAAATGTCAATTCATTTTCACATTAGCTTATTTAAAATATAATTAAGAAAGTAAATCGTCTTTAAAATCCCTATAATAAATTCCAAAACCAGAAACTTATGGGTTTTCTGTGAGACTGTTTTATAGGCTACCCAGGCGAACATACAACTTACACAGTAGAGAATAAAGCCCTCAAGGGCTTCTGCCCTTAAGCTTGCTTTCATCCTAGCAGAAAGAAAAAGAAGGGAAGAGAGGAAATCCAAAGTGTCCAGCATGTTTGGCAAAGAGCAGCTAGGGAGGAATGACCCTAGTAAATGCAGGAGGTAGTGGTACTAAATGTGCAATATGAAATTACGACATTCCATCTTAAGAGTGTGGCTTAGTATTCTATTGTCAAGGCTAATTACTAGTTTCCTTCTGACTTCTAAACCTTTTCAATATTTGTTCTTATAGCTCCATCACTTACACATTTAGAAGCCATACATATAAGGAAATATACCTGAGAACCTTGAAATGAGCACCATCTGTTTACATAATGTAGAAACTCAGTAATCAACAGGAAGTTCCTGAAAATATATAATTCTTCTATTTTAGAAGTGAAGTGAAAATCTGTGCCTTAGGTTTACATAGTCATTTTTACCAACTGATATAGAAAGTAATTATTTATCTCAATTAGTAGTTTATGTGTAAATTATAAATTGCATATCAAAAAAAAAAGCAACTTGGGACCTGATAGGTAGTCATTTAAAAGAGTAGGTATTGCTTTAAAAGTGTAGATGTTTGCAATGAACTTGTATTACACACAACCTAAAAATTCTGTAAATGTAATACATAATCAAATACAAACTATAGCTTTCAAGGTCTCTAAAAATATCTCTAGCTCCACAGGGAAAAACCCTAAATATTTTCAGGCCGATTCTGTAAGAGTAAATCCTAATGTTATAAGCTACTTGACATGTTCAAGAAATGAAAAACTTACAAGGATTTAGTTTTCACATTATTTAGGAAGCTAGAAAGGGGACGTTACACTCTCAGACTTAAACACAGAAAATCTGCTACATATTCGTTATTAAATAGAAAAGATTTTTAGAAATCAACTCCTGCACCTGCCATACCAATTGCGGTTTGAGAGAGTAGACTCATCTAATTATCTGTTGCCTTCCCTCTATTATTATCATAACTACGACAGTTCAGAACCTTCCTGTGATAGGATAACTCAGTCATATGCTTCCTTTTACATCGTGTCTTCTCACTGTAGCCTCTCAACACGTTCAAAAAAGGTAGGAGCTAGAAAGACAAATATATAATATCGCTTATATGTGGAATCTAAAAACATGGTACAAATGAACTTATTTACAAAACAGGAATAGAATCACAGATGTAGAAAATAAACATGATTATTGGGGGCATAGGAGGGGAGGGATAAATTGGGAGATTGGGATTGACATGTATACACTACTATATATAAAATAGAACCTACTGTATAGCACAGGGGACTCTACTCAGTACTCTGTAATGGCCTACATGGGAAAAGAATCTAAAAAAGCGTTATATATGTATAACTAATTCACTTTGCTGTATACCTGAAACTAACACAACATTGTAAATCAATATACTCCAAAATTTTGTTTTTAAATAAATGCAATATGGGATCCTGGAACAGAAAAGGACATTAGTTGAAAAACAAATAAAATTTGAATGAAGCCTAAAAAAAGAAAAGTAGGAGCTTAGCCATTTCTTCTTTGACTCAGAGGAAGTTTAGGTCCAATGAAATCAACTTTTTCATAAAGCATTACCGGTATATTTTACGGTACCCATTCCAGGAGGCCTAGTCTTCCAGTAGGGCTCTTATAAGAAAACATAACCTGCTTCTTAGGGAGGATAAAACTGAGTGAATTATCAGCACTTGGTTTAGCATAAGTAAAATAACACATTGGGAGAAACCTAAATAGCTTCATAGGCCATGAAATTGGTAAGACAAAAGCATGGTGCACTGTAGTAAAAAGTTGAACAAGGGAAGATCAGCAGATACTCAAGGTGTTGCCTTTTAAAAGATTGGCACATGTATTCTTCTGAGTAATGTTCACTAACGTGGTTTTCAGGTTGTGGTTCTAATTAATGCTTGGTCATGGTTGTGGGTCATGTCCGTAAGGTGGACTTGCTACTCTGTTGGTTGAATGAAGATCTCTAAATGCTCAGTAGATGCATGTTATAACTGATGATTGTGAAGTAGGTTAGGAGATATGATGGAGCTGGGCGGGTCTGGGGAAGTGTCTCTGCCCTTAGCAGTCAGATGTCTTTATGCTACCTTGTTAAATCTTCCTCCAGGCCTAAAATTCTTCATCTTCGACACTGAATCACCATAGCAGTTATTAGGATGGTTACCGTGCCAATTAAATAATAGATAATTAATATTAGACAACATAATAGGAGTAGTGGTAATTGGGTGTATTATATAGGATTTTTTCCCATGTAACACCTCTTAAAAATAAAGCAACTTACTCATTTAACTGAAACTTCTCAACTTTTTTTTTTTTTAAGATTTTTTTGATGTGGACTATTTTTAAAGTCTTTATTGAATTTGTTACAATATTGCTTCTGTTTTCTGTTTTGGTTTTTTGGCCACAAGGCATGTGGGATCTCAGCTCCCCCACCAGGGATCAAACCTGCACCCCCTGAATTGGAAGGTGAAATCTTAACCCCTGGACTGCCAGGGAAGTCCCCTCAACATTTATTTTTTCATGTAATTTATTTTTATATATAGTTTTTTAAAAGTTAGATATTTCCCTCAATGAAAAGAAATATTTCCTATGGGATATGCTTGTTTAGCCTCAAGGGGAAAAATGTGAACCCAGTAAGGTTGTCTCAGTATGACTATTTCTCAGGACACTCTAAATAGCCTCTGTCGTGCATGTTGAGACAGCTGTTGTCAAATGAAACTAACATCTTATAGAAACCAGACAATGGAATAAACAGATGAAGACAGGGATGAAGTGGTTGATGGAACAGAAAAATAATGGAGAAAAAAGTATAGACTACAATACAGAAGCAAAAGAATTGAAAAGAGAAGAGAGATAAAAGGACTGGGAATATAACATAGAACACAGGACCAATAGAAAAGATGAAGAGAAAGGCCGTCCCTAAACTCTTCATTTTCTGTAATGTATTTGCTACCCTCTGTGTCTGGCTGCCAATTAGTGCTAGGCATGGAACTGTTGCCTCAAATTTCCCTCTCTCCCAACCTGAAACCGTCTTCCTTAGTCTGGCCCTCTTCCTTATTACAAGGTGAGGAAATCTCTGCTTGAGTCTTTATACTGCCTGTACCATCTCTTTAAGGAATACTTAACTCTGATGATTAATACATATTTTTAAAAATTTTGTCTCTTTAAAACCAGAAATCATATGAGAAATACCTTGGGTTTAATTTTGCAATCTTAAAATTTTCATATTTGGTAATTATTTAAAAAAGAAAATATGTCTTATTCTGCTTAGGTATGTATATTAAATTTTGTTTGTACCTCTGATTATACCAAATAAGAATGGTTTGCTATATGAGGTTCTCTAATAATAACATTTATTGTCTCTGGCTATAAAAGCAACATGTGTTTGTTATAGAAAATAGGAAGTCCAGATATGTACAGTGTTCAAACAGGAAAGAAAATGATCACCAACAGTTAAAATTTTCCCAGATTTTCATTAGTAGTGTTTATTTGATTCTATATGCTACTTTTTCCTCAATACCACATAGGATCATTTTCTCTTGAAATGAAATATTTCTTGAAAACATTACTTTCAGTGGTTTTATAATATTAACATATGCAGGATATTTAGATTGTTTTCCAGTCTTCACCACAATTGATAATCCTTTCCTATTTCTCTCAAGATATACCTTTTAGCATCTATTTAGGATACGTTTACAGAAATAAGATTGCCCAGTCAAAGATTTTGTGCTTATTGTTAAATTGCTTTTCACAGGGTTCATTTCAGCGTACACGGTATCTAACAATATAGGAGAGAACTTGCCTTGAGTTTTGAGTTTTGTTTTGAACTTTTATGAGACTACAAAGTGAAACATTATGTAAAAAAATTGATGTCATCTACCGGGGGGCTTTCCATTGCTGATTTTCATTCAATTTTCAATGACTTCCACAATGAAACTGAAAAGTTACTTGGGGGTTGGAGAGTATAACTTTCTCCATTGAGGCCATAACCAAAATTTATATGAACTTGACTCATGTCATATGCCAAGTAATTTATTCCAAAACTCAGCACCATGAAAATGCAAATTAACTATAATAACTCATCTTTATTGAGAGTATTCAAAAACATAGCCCTTTTTAGTCTTTTTAAATGTACTTGTTAGATGCCTGATAAAGTAATAAAACTGTCAAGGACTCCAAGCCAAGTATAAAGTGACTAAAATGGTTAAAATTCACCTCTAAACTTGCTTTCCATAACCCTGACCTCACTTTCTTTGTTTACCTTTTAAAAAATAAAAACTGAAGAATGTTATTTTCTGATGTAAGTGAGATTAACAGAACATCTATCTACATTGTTTATTTAGTTGTGCAACTACTCATGTTCATTAATATCAGAAGTTATAAAAAATATATATATATATATCAGAAGTTATGTTAATGCAAATTTTAGTTGCTAGTCTCTACATGAACATTTATTTTGTTCTTTACTTACATGTGACTCAAGAATAAAACATCTTAGTATAAAATATTTTAATAGTATCATGATTCTTGGGTAGGTATGTATTCATTTTCTCATATACTTATGTTTAATTAAACAAATTATATAAGACCATAATTTATGAAATTTGAAAAATGTATTTTATTTGAATAGCATATATAATAAAGACATCTCTGATTAACCTTATTGGGCACCAGGAATTTTTGGCATTGTTTCAATAAAAGTGATAATTTCTTTATAAGCCATTATTTTTTAAATAAATACTAGCTTTTCAATTGATGTAGTAATGTGGTGAATGCTGGAAAAAAGTTTTGACCAGAAAAATTTTATAACTTTGATGACTACAATGATTTGTTATTATCAGAATTTCACATTATAAAGTATTTAATACAGAATATTTTTAAAGTGGCCAACATTTCAAGAGGAATTTCATAAGTTAAGGTTATTCCATTTGTACCCTTCAAGGAAATATCTCTGAAATTAAAAGATAGTTGAATTATTTATAAAAATTGTCATATTAATTGGGTTTTAAAAATCCACATGTAAGTATTCAACTATGAATTTTTAACTATTATCAGAATTAATAGTGCATTGATTGTACTACTTATAACAGCAAAAAAAAAAGAATAAGAGTATTTTTCCTCTTGTGTACTGAAATCTGTTACATGGTAGCCAGAGCAGGTGTTGAAGGGCCTGTGCGCTCAGCTCAGTGAGCCCCAGAGAAAAGATTCTAGTATCCTAAGCAAGAGGAATGGTCAGAGCCTAAGACAGAGTTCTCATGTAGCGTATCACTCATTAGTGATTAAACCTCAAAAGATTAAAAACGGGCAGCATACAAAGAATATGCTTCCTATTTGGACAGTGTCAGGTTTCTGTGACTCTGATGCTGTTTGTCTGATACTGTTAGCTTATTCTGCTCAAACACATCTCTCCCACCCTACACTCTTCACCAGGGAACATTGCCAGTGGGAGAGCTCAGGATAATGTTCTCACTTTATTCTGAGAGTGCTGACATCTGAACAAAAACACTCACATCCATATTCATCGTAAAGAAATATTGATATCTGAGAACCAGGTAGATATTGTTTACTACTTTCACTATTTTATAGTAACCATAGAAGGTATTTTTGTTATTAGTAAATCTTCCTGGTTTCATCTGGACTCAAAGCCTGGATGAGAGCTTTCCCCAGAAGGAGGAGGACAAGATGTGATCAAATAGTCGTCAGGGGATAAGTTATAAAGATTGGTCTGTATTAATATGTAGTATAAGTGCACACACATTTTACCATAATTGTCCTTATTTTTCCAGGGTCTTCTAACTGCTTGATCTGAATGCCATGAAATTCTATTTGTACTAATCAGCCTAATAGGAGTACAAATAAGCTTGACTCAAAAATTGTATACTTAAAAAAAAAAAAAATTGTATACTTTACAGCATAAAATTTCAAAACAGTTTTTTAGCTTTCATTGAACAGATTCAGCTCCTTAAAGAAACTTTTTATTATAGGAAGAAAAAAATGGGTGAGGTTAAAAACTCTTCTTTCCGTAATATCTATTTGCTAAGGTAGTGTGGGAATAATTTAGTCCAGAAAAAGCTGAAAATGGTAGCAAAAAAAACGGTTATTTAAAATTTGTTAGCAGAGTCAGAACAACTCAGTTCACTAGCTGAGTTCATTAAAGGTTTATTATCTTCGCTTTAATTCTGCTACATGGGATAGAGAGTGCCTTAACTAGAATTTTATGTTTATATTTGTCATCATGGTGAATTTTTTTCCTATACCACGTATTGTCACACTGGTTGGTTTTCTAACATAGAAAATACAGAGAAATATAACATTTGGTTGATACAATGATAGCATCATTAAGTATTTTCTTTGTAAGGAGATACAATTTAGGTAGGCTTGATAATTTATAGTCTGATTTCATTTTTCTAGCAGTTACATTAAAATCCTATGTTCAAATATAGTATTATTTGTAATTATACTTTTTTATATTAGATTATTCTGTTACAATTAAATTGAGGTATGAACAATTCTAAGTGTATCAATCTACTCTGATATTTTCTGTTAAAATAAATAATAATTGCTATTAAAAGAATTAGGTTATTTGTTTTATTTTTATAGAGAGACTTTTCACTCGTTTAAGAGGGAATTTATTTCTCTCACCTGATGAACCAAAACATCAGTGAGAACCTAGCATTCCCACTGTAGGTCATAGAATTCAGTTCAAATCTTATCCTAGCTGGAAATAAACTGAGGGCTGACATTCTCATGCTTTAGAGAATGTAGTTAGATTTTTAGAGGGTCTGTATTATTTACGTATTTCATGAATATATGAAATGATTTGAGCTGCACATGAATTTAGCTTAAAAGTCAAGGAAAGAAAAAGCAACTTATTTACACTGAGTTTTGTTAAACATTGGAATTAATTTCACATAAAAAATGACTATATTCAGTTCAGTATAACATAGGTTACATGAAATACTATCTAGCTTAGGTGTCTGTTTTGATCTAATGCCTCTGGTTTTATAATTTTTAAGTCCGTAGATCTGTGCCATGCACACATTACTGGGTTGGGTATATCATCAGGAATTACTATTTAATTAAATCCAGTTGAGTAGTTGAAAAATATATTCCTAAAACTTCTTGGTACTTTGTAGGAACCTAATACTTGGCAGACTCCCTGAGGGCATTTTTTATATTTTCATTCCCACAGAAGCAAACATTTACGGTTTCCTTATCCCATTAAATGAGATAAAATATAAAGTTTTCAATCTCTGGCATGTCAGCAAAACAAAGAGTCTTCCAACTGGGATTCCTGGAAGGATTTATGAGAGTAGAGAAGAATTGTAGGCTGCTTCCACAATTCTCCAGTCAAATCATATTTTTTAAAGTTTTTTTAAAGTAAGAGATATGTTTGGACTTGGTTGAGAGAAGTATGATTCTAGCATAAATAGTGATGACCACACTAGTTTTTCTTTTGGATATCTGTTAATGAGCATAATGGTGACTATTTTAAATATCATTACCTCTGTGAGAACGTTCAGGATATATGGGGTCAATACATTTTTTTTTAGTCTTTCAACTAGTTTGCAAAGATGGCACTAATGGAGGTGTTGACAATGGGGGGGAAAGGATTTACTTAGTTCCCAGTATTTATTCCCATAAGTAATAGAATAAATTAATGACTTTGATTTTCATCTGCTTGGCAGTTTATAGTCTGTGTTTTTCACCGTAACCTAAATATGTCTCATAAGTCTAAATTAGCATTAAAATTTATGAAGAATTAGAAGGAAAGCCACTTTCAGAATCAGTAGTTATTGGTCACTTAATTGCTTAGTATTATGTATTGTGTTTTGTTTGTGACCAGAGAAGTATTTCTCTCTTACATGGGCATTTTAGGTTGGAATTGCCCATGTGGTTTTTGGTGGTTATAGAAAAATTGCAGGAGAAAATATTCCTTACAAAAATTGATTTGTAAACCACAGAGAGCGTATCAGGGCATTATTAGGAGATTTCAATCCACTAAATTCTGTAGAGCAGAACTGCTTCAACCTCTCATATGATTCCTTGGACATTTACTTGCATAATTTCTCTTTTCACTATCATCACCTCTTACTTTCCTTTTTCTCTGCTTAATCAAATCTTCTCCCATCTTTTAAGGTCCAGTTTATGCTTTTCTTTCACGAACTCTTTCAATTGTTCAATGATTCCATACATATGTATTTTATATCAGGAAGCAACAGAAATAGTATAGAAATAGAAACTATAGAAATAGTTGTGAAAAAAACACAAAAACTGAAGCCCTCTTTGGAGCTTCAATTTATGTTCTAAATAACTTTTTAAAATAAAATCGTAGGATTTATTTTCAAATTCTAGAGAAATGAGGGGGATAATCAACAAAATTAATAAGCTATATGGTGATTTAGAAGGTCATAAATAGGAATAGGGAGTAGGAATGTGTAGTAAGGCAGAGGCTGATTGAACAAGTTTAAATAACAGGGTAACATTAATAACATGGAGGAGGAAAGGGAGCAAACCATGTGCATATCTAAGGGAAGAATGTTCCAAACAGATGGAACACCATATGTGAAGCCATGAGGCTAGAGCATGCCGTGAGTTCTGGTCACAGCAAGACTATTACTAAAAAGCAAGGGAGAAAGTAGTGGGCAGTGAAGTTACGTTGCTACTCTGAGGACTTGGGCTTTTTCACTGATGTAGTTGGAAAGCCATTGGAGAGTTTCAGCAGAGGAGTGACATAATCTGACTTAGGGTTTTAAAGAATCCTTTTCTAGGGGCTTCCCTGGTGGCGCAGTGGTTGAGAGTCCACCTACCGATGCAGGAGACGCGGGTTCGTGCCCCGGTGCGGGAAGATCCCACGTGCTGCGGAGCGGCTGGGCCTGTGAGTCACGGCCGCTGAGCCTGCGCGTCGGGAACCTGTGCTCCGCAGCGGGAGAAGCCACAACAGTGAGAGGCTCGCATACTGCAAAAAAAAAAAAAAGAATCCTTTTCTAAATCCACAGCATTTTTTAAGGCATGTATCTTATTTTTTACACTTGCATCTTACTTTCTTAACATGATTATATTCCCCTTTAAATCAAGGACATAAGGTATAATCAATCATTTTATACCCCCTGGAGCATTGGGGGTGAGGTATATGGTATAGTGGCATTAAGTAAATAATCGTTGATTTGGTTTGGAAGGCTGGAGTAGAATGGATAAAATAAGCATTACAACCAGCATTGGCAGCCCTGGAAATCTTTTCTACACAGATTCGTTAGTTTACCTTTAAATAAAGCAGCCCGATAGAAACTGTTTTTCTATCTTCAATCTAGAACCAAGAACAAATCACAAACCCTTAGGTTGCCTCCATATTGCCTTTCAAAAGACGTAGTTTGAGCAAGTATCCAAAATTTAGGACTTAACGTGTTACAACCCCTCCATCCTAGAATGCCTGTTAGGTCTTTACACTTTTCTTTACTGGATCCTGTGATTTAATCAGAAATTTCTCCTGTGTTCTTTTCATTTGCGGGCAATGAAGGCTGTCTTAAACAGTAAATGCACAACCATCTTCCTCCTATTCATTTCTCAGACATTTATATCTTGCAGCATGTGAGAAGAATATTAAGTGGCTGTTAGGTGAAAGTAGAAAGGTTTCCACAAATAATGCCTGACAATTCAATCAAAGAAAATCAGGAGGAACAATTCATGGAGAAAGGTGACATAGAAGATAGGTGGGGTTCCTGGGGACATTCACAAAATAGAGTGGTCCTTTGCCTTGCTTTTTCATACTCCAAAAATACAACTTCACCTCCCATTTTTACAGAATCAGAAATCACCTATCTACTGATAAAATTACAAAATTAAAAATCTCCAGTTCAAGCTTATTTAATTTCAGTTTAAAATGCAGAGTGTATACTATGCTGATTCATATGATTATGTGTACGATTTTGTCTCCATTTATTTCCATTTTATTTCTTAAAAAGGAATGAATGGTAAGGTTTTACTACTCAAGGAGGTGATCTGTATGCTAGATCTAAAATTGCAGCCATCAACAATATTTGCCATCTTTCTACCCTGCCTTATTTTTTCTTCTTAGCACCTCTCACTGTTATCATAGTATATATTTTACTTATTCATGTTATTTCCTATATATCTGCTTCCCACCCCCATTAGGATGTAAGCTCCTTGGAAATATACATATATACATATATAATCTATTTTATTCATTGCTTAATACACTTAAGAGAGTGCCTAAAACATATTAAACACTAAAATATTTGTTGATTGAGTGAATGAAATAATTATTATTACAAGTTTATATATAATTTGGTATGTATTTTTATATATATGTCTGTATATACACACACCAAATGATTCCAGTTTTTTGTGTTTCAATTTTATATATGCCACTCTTTGACACAGAGAAGTTTACATTTTTATAAGTCTATCTTTTGCTTAATGGTTTATATCAGTATTAATTATGCTTTGAAAAACCTTACCCATAACAAATTTACAAAAATACTTATTCAACTATTCTTCTTTTATTAAATGGCTTATATTTTATATTAAGATTTTAAATTATCAAGAATATATCTCATATGCAATGTGATGTTTTTAACTTTCTCCTTTCACTAATCTTTTCAGTTTCTTTGATACTATTTACTGTAAAATTCATCCTTCTCATCTCATCCTTCTCCTTTAAAATTAGTATTTTAAAACACTAATATTTTATACCAAGGCCATGTAGAGACTAGAGCCTGTTTCTGGACTTTTTAATCTTATTTAATTCTTCATTGTTTATTTTGTTGGCTAATATGACATTATTTTACTTAATACAGATTTAGATTTTTATATTTTGTAATTTGTGCCACCTAATTATAATTACCCTAATTTTATTCATTCTAAAGTATTTACTTGTCCAACCAAATATTAGTTTCTTTGTGTTGAAGTTTTTAAAAAGCCTCTTGGAATTTTCATTGAGTTGTCATTTTATTGAATTTTTGGATTAATTTGAATAAAATAGAGATCTGTCCAACATTGTGTCTTCCCATCTCACAACATATTCTATTCCTTTATTTAATTGCATTATGTGTCTGTGTAGCTGAGTAAAGGATTATTATTTTCTTCATATAAGTCCTGTCGATTTCTTAGGTTTATTCCTAGGTGATTATTCTTAATGAATTTTTATGCCAGAAGGAAAATAAAATCACTGTTGACTTTCAGAGCTGTAAGATTAAATCTACCATAAGAAAGCCAACTTTTCAATTCATAAAATTTACAGATATGTGCTGCATTTTAAAGGTTATGAAATAGTACACTATGAATGATAGACCGTGCACTCTTTCTTAGTCAATTTACTCAACAGAGCATTTCTGGAAGGTGCTTCACACCATGCCCATTGGTCCACCTCTTTAAACTCTGTAGCAAAAGGTACCTAAAAGTGGGAGTTTTTTGTTTGTCTTCTTTGTTGTTCTAATACATGGATCAGAGAAGTACTGTCTTGTGGCTGCCCAGTTAGTAACAATTTGACATACTGGAAAACCTGCTGACCATAATACAAGAAAAACTGAATTCTAATCTACTGATCTATTAAGTTACCATTTACCCTTGACAAGTCACTTCACTTCTTGGAGTCTCAGTGTCCTCAGCTATAAAATTCAAGATATTGAATTGGAAAAGATATTTTAATTTATTGACTCTGTTCCCACTGTGACCGTACTACTGTTCCGTTTGCTGGCTCTGTGTCAGTGAATAAGGCAAAGTCTGCGTCCCCATGGAAATTAGATTCTAGTGCACCTAGAACCCTTCTCAGTCTAATGTTCTCTGTGTCTGTATTACAAATTGTGATGGAGTCTGGGGGAGAACTAAGCCTTAAGTTATAATCAAGAAAGATATAGCCACTGGAATTCAAGTACAGTTGGCCCTCTGTATCTGCAGATTCCACATCCACCAATTCAACTGGCAAAACTTGAATTTGCCACATGCAGGCAACTATTTACATGGCATTTACATTGTATTTACAACTATTTACATAGCATTTACATTGTATTAGGTTTTTATAGGTAAAGATGATTAAAAGTATGCACACCCACCCACCCAAAGGGCCAAAGAATAGTTCCTGTGACATTCCGCCTCCCTCCATTTGGTCCCTCTTGGAAATCCTTCATCAAGCTTGGGGACTTCACCCCAACAAAATTGTAAGCATTGTTAGGTTTTCGTGTAAGACTCTTGCTGTAGTGTGAATGCTGTGATTGGTGAATCAACTGTCTGTGGCTACCAGTTGCACTGAGATTGAAACAGCATTTTTACTTTCTGCACAACAAAGAAGTTTTGTAAATAAAATCTTAACATTTTGGGTCTGTATAAGAAGAAAAGTATACGATGTATGTAGGTTATATGTAAATACTACCCCATTTTATATAAATAGCATTGAAGATATTGGTATCATTGGGGATCCTGGAACCAGTCCCTCGTGGATACCAAGAAATGACTGTACAGTAAATTCTCTAGTGACTATCACTAAAACCAAGAAGCTCAGGAAATAGCATCAGGTAATATACTAGGCTTTATAACCTGCATATTTTTATATAAATTTAGTTCAACCAGCTCCTGCATGTGTCTGTGGATAAGCTTCCTTACCTTTACCTTTCTAAACTTCAACATGCTTATTTGTACAAAGGCTACAATAATAGCCACCTCAATGGTTTATTTTGAGGAGTGAGTGAAATAACATATGTGAACATTTTAGTATAAAGCCTTAGAAAACCTCTGCTTAATAAATCTTAATTTTCGTCCCTGTTCAACATACTCTGAAATTGGAACTTTTCTTCACCTGTGAATTATATTAGGTTGAGGTCAATGTAAAGATCACAGTAGGTCAAAAACAGAGGATGTATAAGTCACAGAAGCAGCTTTTCTGTTTAACAACATGCTGATCTACCAAATGCCTCCTGGAAAGAGAATTTCTGAAATGACACAGATCTAAAAGCTAAAGCTAATTTTGTTCCCACCCAAACTAAGGATAATTCCAACTCTAATAAATGAGGAATTAGATATAAAATATCATCATGGAAATAAGGGTCAGCCAGAGTATTTTTGGCAGAGACGTGCTGAAGTAGAAATTTTAGTGGCTTAAAAAGCATTTAGCTCAAACCTTTGTAGTATGTTTTGGTGCAGACTTGGAGATATAGTATATAGGGGCCTCAATTACTGAGTTTCTGTTTTTAGTAAATAGCTGTCCTGTAGGTCACTAAGTGCTATTGCTGACAAGGTTATATATGAGAAAGCTTTTATTTTAATAACCAGTGACAACTTTACACTTATAAAGAACATTCCATTTCTCAAAATCCTTTGGTTCAGGATAGCTAAACAGAATTGCAGTCACTTCTAGAATGGTGGACCTAAACCGAGTATTAACACAAGAATAAATGGGACATCAAAGAAAAGGAGATTTTTGAGTAGAAACAGAGCACCAAAACTAATTCTTATAAAATGTGGCTTGGAGTCTTTATGGCCACGTTGAACGAAATGCTTTTCTCAAGGTCCGTATGCAGTAACCTGCAAGTAATTAGGCTCACTTTCCTCAGAAAGAAAAAGTAAGTTAAACCTACATCATGTGGACTCTATATTGTAGTCGTCAGCTCTTGGTGTTGTAGGTTTAGTGACCTTGGGAAAGTGACTTAAATTCTCTTATCTACTTCCTATTTGTAAAATGGTGAAAATGCCTTTATCCAAGGACTTTTGATGATTAAATTAGGTAATTATATAGCACACCTTTTTCAGTGAACAGCACACAGTAGTTGGAAAATTAATGAATAGTGGCCAATGAAAAAGCCTAATTTTAAAAATGCAATTGGCAGTTGTAAACACAAAAATCTGTAAGGGGCCATGTGTTATGCAAGATTTTATAGAAAAAACTACAAAACATTTTCAAATGACATAAAAACGACCCCAAGGTAGAAAAGGCTGACAATATTTATTGCTTGGAAGTCTTCATACCATAAATATATCAAGACTTCATAAATGAATTTTTATATTCAATATGATTATAATCAAATTTCCCATATAATGTGGGAACTTTTTAATACATCAGAATGGAGTTTGTTTTCTTACCTATAATTGTCATTTGATTTAAAGTTAGCTTAATTTAGCATGTTGCCCCTGATGCATTGCCCATTTAAGAGGGTAAGGAAAATCTTATTACTACATGGAAAACAATTTAGTATATTCTATTCAGAGTCCAAAGTTAAAACCCAGGGTATATTGTCATCTCCACATTCAAAATCATAGTGTATTAAGACTTTTTCCACAGCTAACATCCTTGAGGTTGACACCTTCTTGTGACTGAGTAGATAGCAGTAAGAAATTCAATTACAGCAAGTCGGCTCTGTCATTGCACCTGTCTGCTTGCGCAGAAAATGATTTGTAAATTGGGCTTTATCTTTCCCATCCCATAAATCTCCTGTCCATAATTGACACTTGTCACCATAGATGAATAGTGGGAGAAAGGAAACAGAAAGTAAATGAGTAGCCCACCTGGGAAAACAATGTCTTGTTGCCTTTGGGAGTCATTTACAAACAGCAGTACATACGGGCCAGAGTTTTTATCCACAAGCAGGTGGCAAACATTTTGCAACTGAAAAATACAATGCCTGAGCTGAATCACAATGCAGACAAGAACAGAGGAACGATAATTAATATATAACATTTTTCCTGAACATATAAACATGTCTTCCAAGGAAATAGAAGCTTTTCTTTACTATTTGTGATGCTCGCTTATTGCTGCTGCACATTTGTAAGCATTGGGTTGGTGTCGACCTGTCAAAATGCATTCATGAAGCAAGCGTTTCATCTGTCTTGGGAGTTGATATTGTCACTTGTTACACAACTCAACATCAGTTCAAAGTTGTTTGATACCAGTGTCGACAGATTGGTTTAAAAAAGACAAGAATGATGATGTTTTCTTTCAAATGTCAAAGAAAGAAGGGATTTCATAAAGATGATCTTGGGAGCAAGCACTAACCGTAAACATATGACAGACACACCTTCATATCTAATTTTCCTAAATGACTTATTTAATTTTGTGTTTCTTTCTGAAGCTTATCTCATATTGTGAAACACTCATATATTAAAACAAACGAAAAAGCATTTCAGAAATTATTAATAATCTCTTGATACTAAAATAGCTGAGTATTCTAAAAAAACATTCTTAAGTTGTCACCAAAATTTTGATTAATAAAATATAACCACACGGGCTTCCCTGGTGGCGCAGTGGTTGAGAGTCCGCCTGCCGATGCAGGGGACACGGGTTCGTGCCCCGGCCCGGGAAGATCCCACATGCCGCGGATTGGCTGGGCCCGTGAGCCATGGCCGCTGAGCCTGCGCGTCCGGAGCCTGTGCTCCGCAACGGGAGAGGCCACAACAGTGAGAGGCCCGCGTACCTCAAAAAAAAAAAAAAAAAAAAAAAAAAAAAAAAAATATATATATATATATATATATATATATAAAACCACAAGTGCAAATAAATTTAAATAACAAATCAAATATTTTACAAACTAAATTGTGAATTACAAAAATCATTATTTATGAATCATGTATGGCTTGCATAGTCTTTTCTACATATTACCTGATTTTTTAATAATTCTTTAGTGTATAAAATTTTTATCAATAATTTTAGAAATCTACAACTTATTATTAGGAAAACAGAAATTATCATTTCTTTTGAATATTTGCAAGATCTAGAATTATTTCTTTCACTTTATGTTTTAAAAATATATTCTAACTTAAAAGGATAAGAACGTCATCATTCTCTTTGCTCCCACAGATCAGCACGAATATAAAGAGTTATTTCCTCTAAAATAAGAGCAGAAGATTGGAAGTGGAGCAATGGCAGAAGCATAGACTTAACTTGAATACCTCTCCACTATCTGCTCCTATCATCTGTGGTTCAAAGGGTTGTTTGCCTATCTACCTAGCATTTAAAGAAGTTGTCAGCATTCTGTTATTTTTGTACTACAAAATGAAAGCTTGAGTGAGGAAGTTAAGTTGCTTCTCTGTAGGTTATTGTTAGTATAAAAAAAATGATTTACTTATGCCGACTTTAGTATGCTGGGCTTGTAAACACAGTGGGGAATTTCTTGGATATTGATCTAAAGCGATAGGTGTTTATAGCGTAATACAGTGGTACTCCACAACTCTTTATCACGGTCAACTTTGTCACTTGGCAACTTAAACTAAGAACAAAGAAAAACCTTTTAACACAAGTTAAGAGTACTGTCTTTTACCTGCCTTTTCTTAAATCATCAGTTTTCCAATAACAAGTATATGTGCTATTGTTTATCTAATGAGTGTATCAATCTGGCCATAGATATTTAAAATACTAAGGTAATATCAACAATATTAGGCAACATGGAAAACAGAGATGTGGATATTGTTGTAAATTTATTTTAAAGCATCTTTAAGTAGATGCATTGCTTGTCCAAATGTCAAAAAAACCTTTAAATTTGTTCCACAAACGCGTATGAAGTACCTGCTTTGTGTTTGGTTCTGTGCAGTGTCTGGGGATGTAACCAGGAACACATACAGTCCCCACCACAGTGGAGCTCATGTACTGTAAGGGAAGAAGGCATATAAACAGGTAATTCCCCTAGTTGAAATATACACCAAGTACAGAGAAGCTGAGCCTTCAGTTGTCTTGAAGTTGTGGGCCGGAGCTTACCAGCAGGCTAGGACATGGGTTTCCATGTAGAAGAAATTAAGTAGCCATAACTATGGAGTCATAAAATAGCACAAACTGTTAAACAAGAGAGAGATTTCCCTGTTAAACAAATTTGAAGGCATTTTACAATCCTGGCAGTTAGGTGTGAGAAGGAAATGACAGGTAAGTGATGCTAGAGAAGTAAACAGAGACCAACCAGGACAGGCCTTGTATGCTGTGCTCATTTTATGACAGCTATCGTTTATTCTATACTTAGTTTGCTAAGCACTTCCTATCTTTTCTCATTTAATACTTTAGTTATCTCCTTAAAACTTGATATTATTACTTTGGAGAGATGAGAAAACTGAGGCACGATGAAATGAAATAATATGCCCAAAGTCACAGAGCTTAAGTACCCAGCACTATGATTCTTAATTGGGAGAGATTAAAAGCACTTAGAAGCATCAGAATAATAAAATCAGAATATTTTTCAGTGGTTATAATAGGTGTTATCAAGAAGTGTTAAGGCCATCCATTCACATAATTTAAAATAATAACAAATCAGTGTATTAGCAAAGACAATTCCCTCTTATCAGAAAATATTACAGTTTATAATTAATATTCAGAATTTAACATATAATAATTTATTTAGTAAATATCATCCTTACATTAGACTTTGTTTGCATGGATGATGTCACATTTTGTAGAGCATTTACCAAGTCATATCCTTTATTAACACACAAAATTTAAAAAATGAAGATATAATAATCAAATAAGATTGTGCATCTCTGCACCTGAGCTGTGCATCTCTGCACCTGATGCCTGAATAGAGTATATCCCCTTGGATCTAAAATAAAATACTCAAGGTTTCAAATATATTGTATTTAGAATAATTACATTAAATTATAAAATGACAGTTTGCACTAGAAGAAAATAATGTCAGTGAACCGAATAGAAATGTTTTTTGTTGTGCTGTTTTGTAAAGTTGATTTGGCATGCTTATTTCCTCTTTAATTTCTTTCTTTCATAATAATACTAACAGTTATTGAAAGATTGCTAATTGCTAAACGTGATGTATGTGATTCACATTTATTATCCTTTAAAATCTCTGCAGCACCCATATCATTTCAATTTTGCAGATGAAAAATTATGTAGTTCAGAGCAGTTTAGCAACTTGAGCAAGATGACATAACTAATAAGTGGCAGAGCTGGGATCAAATATTTTCTGTGTGACTTCAAAGCTTGTGAAGTTCAGAGGTGGAGCATTTTTATCAACACATTTTCTTTCCATTTACTCGAATTACTCATATATACATATAAAACGGTGCCCAGTCGTATGTTGTGTTGAGGGTGGAGGTTAATTTCAAGCATGAGAAATCAAATTTAGACTGATTTGAAAATACTTTTCCTTCTAAATCTGGGGCATAATGAAGTTACATGCCATGCATGTGTTTGTGTATGCACACGCGTGTATGTGTGTGTGTGTGTGTGTGTGTGTGTGTGTGTGTGTGTGTCCTCAGTGGCCCAGTGTCCTTTTGCACTGTAGCTAAGGAATAATCTGCAGTTCTTTTTAAATGGACCAATGGGCAGCTAACAAATGATTCTTTTTCATTGCACATATAACCTGGTACTCTGGCACCAGAAAATTATTCCTTGTCTGTTATTTAGTGGTAAAATATTAATGTATTCTGAAACTTTTATCAAATACTTTATTTGGGTATGTGGTTAGATGCTTAATGATAATTCTTTTTTGTCTTTGACTAAAAAAACAAACAAACAAAAAAAACCCAAACCATAGAACACTAGAACTCTGTTAAACTCAAATGTTCTTATTTTAAAATACTGTAGAAGGAACCTTCCATTCAAAATAAATTCTTCATAAGCACAAACCACACAGAATCTGTCTCTCACTCTTCATTGATATGTAACACAATATATGTTAGACAATTGCTTTTGTTTGTCATCCAAGACAATTTACAGCAGAAATAGGGATGTGTTCAGAAATATGATGGAGAAGTGAAGTGTGCCACTGGACAAATTTTATTACTGGACAAAAGAGAAAATGCACTCATCTTAAAGAGCATTTAAGCATTTATTGGTCAGTGACTTGCACTTTTAAGTGAGCATCAGCAGGTTAATACTTGCAACATAGACAGAATACATTTCAATGTTACATTCTCTGCCTGCAGTTGTACTTTTTGTTTTCTTTTGTTTTATGATGGTGAAAAGTCAGATTTGTATTAACCAGGAAGTAGAATTACCTTAAATGGATTATTCATGCGACTTTCTGCCAGGCTCCTAGTCATAAGATACCAGGTCACTGGGCATACTGAAGAGCCTGGCTCTAGCATTGAGTGAGGAAAGATTGTTAATGTGAACATGTAATGGAAGGTGCTCAGAACCCGGCATCGCTTCACTTCTCAGAAAACAGAAGTTGCTGTTGAGCCTTGGTGCTGGTTTGTAGGTAGTCTGTTGATTTAAGACAAAAGAGACCTACAACTTCATAACTAACCTAAAACTAAGAGAGAGAGAGAGTAGGGAGAGAGAAGAGAAGAAAGAAATTCTGTGTCAGAGGAAAATTTTAGATCAGAATTTTCTTTTCTTTTCTTTTTTTTTGTGGTACGCGGCCCTCTCACTGTTGTGGCCTCTCCCGTTGTGGAGCACAGGCTCCGGACGCGCAGGCTCAGGGGCCATGGCTCACGGGCCCAGCCGCTCCGCGGCATGTGGGATCCTCCCGGACCGAGGCACGAACCCGTGTCCCCTGCATCGGCAGGCGGACTCTCAACCACTGTGCCACCAGGGAAGCCCAGATCAGAATTTTCTTATCAGAATTTTGAAAGCAAAATGGACCATGATGACAATAGTCCCTTGAAGTTAGACCCACAGAGTTGAGGAAACGCCTAATGCTCTTTCTCATGTACTGGCGATTGTTTGAATAGAAAGCTGAAGAGTTATCAATTTCATACCTTTATTAAATATAGTTTATTTTTAGAGAATATGCACCAATAAAATTTCTGAGACTGCCTTATATCATTGAGAAATATCTTTAATGTACAAGTCATTTATTTCACATTACTTTTCTGTAGTTACCACATTTAGAAATCAGTAGTGATAAAATTACCAAAATATGTTGGTCATAAAGTGCTTTTACTTACAGATATGAAAAGTTTGTCTATGAGTATCATGATATATATGTGTATATGTATGCACATGTTCATATATAGGATACATATGTATTTATATTTAGGTACTGTAGATGAAGAACTATAGTATTTTCTTACATGAAAAATTACTTCAAATAAATATTAAGAGGATATATTTTATATATGTATATAAATATAAAGTGTGTATCAATTTTTATAAAAGTAATTTGTTCTTTTATAATTTTCAAATATTTTGCTTTTTTATCCCAAGCAGTTTTAAGACCAAAAGACTAGGTATTAACTAACTAACTTAATGATGACCATTTAAAAAAAAATTCAGGGAATTGAAACTAATATTTTGATGGGCTTTGTTTTATTAACAAGTATATTATATATAACCAATGTTTTTATGTCTGGTGATTTTATATATCTCCAAAATCCTGTGCAGACACACAGAACAAGATGTAATGAGAGAACTTGGTTGCATTTGGAAATTATTTTAATAAAATAAAATAACACCTCAGAATACCATAAGCAAAATTATGCTTATTTGAAAGAATTATTTGAATTCATTGGTATCAGAATTTATCTTACTGATATTGATATATTGAAAATTACCAAAAATTAATAACTGACTTTTAAGTTACTCTAATATAGGATGATTTCACTAGTTTGTTTGTCTTTTTTTTTTTTTATCATTTGGCATTTTGTGATGGTTCTCCCTTAGAGAATTGCAATAGGTATTGCAAGCAGTAGTCAAAAAAAACCCAGTCTGATCTTAAGGTATGTATTCAACTTCACAAAGTTCTGAAAGATACTTTCACACTTTAATTTGAGAGAATAATTATCCTGGAACAACAACAAAAAAATCTGCATCCTAGAGGAAATTTTTAGATAATTGAGAGTTGTACTTTATCCGTTAAACCAGAATTTAATATGTACCTAAAGGCTGGGAACTGTGATAAGTAGGACATTTTGTTGTCAAAACCAAGCATATCCCTCCAACCTTATGGAGCATACAGTGGGGGAGACAGACATTCATCAAATGATTATACTAGGGCTTCCCTGGTGGCGCAGTGGTTAAGAGTCCGCCTGCCGATGCAGGGGGCGCGGGTTCGTACCCCAGTCCGGGAAGATCCCACGTGCCGCGGGGCGGCTGGGCCCGTGAGCCGTGGCCGCTGAGCCTGCGCGTCCGGAGCCTGTGCTCCGCAACGGGAGAGGTCACAACGGTGAGAGGCCCGCGTACCGCAAAAAAATAATAATAATAATTATTATTATTATTATTATTACACTAACGCATGTCAATTTCCACCTCTAAACTGCTGTAAATGGAAATTTTCTAATTCCATGAGAACACAAATAGATTGGGTTGTATTCAGTCAGAGAAGTTGGAAAAGATACTCTAAGAGGAAAAGTCAGAATGATGTTTCACCTCAGTGTGAACAGGAGTTTGTCACAGCTGAGGAACAAAAGGAATATAGGTTGCACAGAATGGGGGGATATTTATACATGGTGAGGCCGGAAAGATAGATGGAGGTCAAACAGTAAGTTATGTTAAGGTTTCGGTCCTTATTCTAAAGTCATGGAAAGCCAATTTTTAACAGCTGTCATTAGATATAATTTGCATACTATAAAATGTACCCATTTCAAGTGTATAATTCAATGATTTTTGGTAAATTTAAAGAGTTGTGTAATCATCACCACAATAAAATATTAAAATTTTAGTATTAAAATATTACCATTACCCTAGTAAGAACCCTCCTGCCCATTTTCAGTCACTCCCCATTCCTACCCCCAGACCTAGCCAGCTACGAATCTAATTTTCATCTCTATAGCAGCGGTTCCCAACCTTTTTGGCACCAGGGACCAGTTTCATGGAAGACAATTTTTCCACCGACAGTAGGGGACGGGGATGGTTCTGGCAGTAATGTGAGCAATGGGGAGCAGCAAATGAAGCTTCCATTCACTAGCCTGCTGCTCACCTCCTGCTGTGCGTCCCAGTTCCTAACAGGCCTCTGACCGGTACTGGTCCTCGGCCCGGAGCTTGGGGACCACTGCTCTGTCTTTCTAAACATTTTATATAAATAGAGTCATACAATGTGGGTCTTATGCATCTGACGTCTTTCAGTTAGCACAATGTTTTTTGAGGTTCATTTATGTTGTACCATATAACAAGTCCATTCATTTTTATGAATTGAATATATACTGAATATATACTGTTCCCTTGTATATATTCCATTTTATTTGTTTACCAGTTGATGGATCTTTAGGTTGTTTCCACTTTTTGGCTATATGAATAACATTGCTATAAACTTTCATGTTAATGTCTTCGTGTGGACCTATGTTTTCATTTCTCCAGCGTAGACAACTAAGAGTGGAATTACAGGGTCATGTGGTAACTTTATATCTGACTATTAAAAGAATTGTCGAACTGCTTATCGAAAGTGGCTGTTCTATTTTACATTTCCACCAACAGTGTATGAGAGTTCTAGATTTTCCCACATCCTTTCCAACACTTGTTATTATCTGTCTTGTTGACTGTAGCCATTCTAGTTGATATCAAGTATATAGTATCTTAATGTGTTTTTAATTTGCATTTCCTTAATGACTAATGAAAATAAGCATCTTTTTATACAACCTTCAGGAAATTTGACTTTTGAATGAGGAGAAGTGGCTTGCAAAAGGAAAGAAAAGAATTAGCCAGACAGATAGAGAAAAACTAGAAGAATGTGTCATGCGAGCCAAGGATAAAATGAGGAAAAGTTAACAATATTAATGCTGTTGAGAATACAACAAAGATGAGGATTGAGAAAAGTACTTCACTGTGGTTAGATGAGGGCATCAGTGGCTTATCCAACCAACTGGATGGAATGAGGTGGACTGAAGCCAGACTAGAGAAGGTTGGAGCATGAATGGGTTTTGAAGAAAGGGAGAAAAAGAATCTAGACAAGTTTTTTGGCATATTTGGCTGTAAAGGGAAGAAGAGTGATTCCCTGGCAGATGAAAGGGGATATAGGCTTGAGAAATAATTTTATTTGCACGGGAGAAATCTGTAAAGTCTATTAGGCAGAATCCAGTGGAGAGGAAGAGATTGGTTACGTAAAAGAGAAAGGGTAATTTGTATGTAATAAATGTATCCATTTACTTAGCATGTACTAAGTGGCTAAAATATGCAGGTGGTGTGTTCCTTGCTAGTACTGTCAATCAATTTGAGACTCTCTATTTCACCTAGGAATTCCTCGTGTCAAATGGCTAAATGAAATAATGTCATTAAAAGGTGTTGTTATAAAAAATTCTCTTTAGTTAACATGTTATTCATGCTGTCTAGTAAATGGCTTTTCTCCAGGAAAATCTGTTTAAATCACCTGATACGACCTTTTCAGACCTGACCATTGTACTGTTCAGGTTTTCTACAACTATCTGGTCCTATAAGAAAAAGCCTTACCTGGGCTTCCCTGGTAATGCAGTGGTTGAGAGTCCGCCTGCCGATGCAAGGGACACGGGTTCGTGCCCCGGTCCGGGAGGATCCCACATGCCGTGGAGTGGCTGGGCCCGTGAGCCATGGCTGCTGAGCCTGCGCGTCCAGAGCCTGTGCTCCACAACGGGAGAGGACACAGCAGTGAGAGGCCCGCGTACCAAAAAAAAAAAAAAAAGCCTTACCTGAACTAGCTCCCCGATGTGACCAAACAAAGAAAAAAATTTTTCTCACTTCACTCTTAAACTTGCCAGATAAAGATTTAGTGATATCATAAATATCTCTCAAGTCCCAGTTTACATAACCTTACTTTTTATCCATGATCTGGTGCCTTCACTTAGGAATCAGAATCACTTTCCTTCATCCTTTCTGTTCTATATTCAGAAGAGAAATTAATTGAGGAGGTTAGAAGTGTAGGAATCAAGTTAAGTCAATGATCTCCCTTTCTCTTGCTATTGGGAAGATGAGGGTGGCAGACACTGCCGGTTTCCTCCCTAATATCAAGTTCTATCTTCTTATTTACTATCGTTTTTTAGGGCAGCAGTACACCCAGCTTAAATTTTAGAAATCCATGTCCCACCTAGGGAATAAGATGAATGAGACAAAAGCAACAGACTGCTAGAGCTTGCTGGAATAGTTGGCTTTCCTTATTTAGACCCGGAGCATTCCACACTGCCTTTTCACTGCAAGCCTGCAACGAGGATATGACTGCTGTAGCAGCGGCAATCGCAACGCATTGCAACCATGAGGGAAAGGCCAGGAGAATCATCTTTACACCCTTGAGCCACTGGACAAAATAGAGCAACTGCTCACCTGTGAAGTATATTCCTTTTTGCATGAGAAAAGTGTAAAAAACAATTAAACCCTTGTTTATTGGGGTTTACTTACTTGCAACAAAACAAACTCTAACTTAGAAGTGAGCAAACTTTTTCCGAAAAGGACAAGATAATAAAAATTTCCTGCTTTATAGGCCATATTTTCTCTGTTATAATTCCTCACCTCTGATATTTTAGCACAAATAGCACCCATAAGCCATATGTAAACAGATGGATGCAGCTGTGTTCTAGTGAAATTTTATTTACAAAAACAGGTAACTAGCCAGATGTGGCCCAAGGCCGTAGACCCCTGCTTTAACTGATAAAAGGTGAAACTAGGGACGTATTGTCCTTGTATTTATGTTCTAGTTAGTTATTGAGATGGTTATTTCCTGGTGGCTGGAGACTATGTAGGAATAAAGTCAAAACTCCCTATAAGGAAGATGAGGGCAGTGGCAGAAGCCTAGCAAATACTGATCAGTTTCTGTCTCTGGCTAAGAGACATCAGAATTTTGGCAGGATTCTGGAAGATTTTAATTCTTGTATTGAAGCACCTGTATTAAATAGTAATAGCAAAAACATTTTTTTCATCCTATTGGTTTTTCTGTTTTCCGTAGTTACCAGTATTGAAGCAGAATTGTTTTTAACTCATTTTCTGAACAAATGTACAATATTTTAACAACATTCTGGGTCAAAATGTGTTGGTTGGCTAACCTGGCAATCTAAATGCTTTTTTTTGATACTGATTCTATGGAAAATGAAGTCCAAGTTACAAACAACTAAACTACAAATTAACTTTTGAAACCAAACTTATTCATAAATTGGTAACTCTCCCTATATATAACTATTTAATTATAAGCCAGATTTTCCCAATGTATAAAAGTGACTCTTTGGGTATTAATTGGCTACTTTAGGAAACTGCATTAATTTTCTCTTGGTACTAAAATATTATTTAGTAAATTACTGCCACGTGGTACCATCGGCATTATACAGGTTTAGGAAATTTAAGGCAGTTTTCATTTATGCCTGACTTCCTAGGCAATAGCAACAACTTTCAAATGCAAGCTGCAAAGCTAGTTGAAATGTATTTAGGAGACTCTATTAAACTACGTACTTAGTTTGTAGTAAGTTCTTGAAATAAAGTAATAAATCTTGACTGGTGTTGAGAACTTATTATTAAGCAATGTGAATCTCTTAAGTTTATGCACTTCAGAGATGAAATGTATTCAGAGTACCTGGAGCAATTGGGATGATAACATTTTTTAATTGCACATTTTAAGTGAGATAATTTTAGTGAGGTTTTTTTTTTTGTTTTTTTTTTGCGGTACGCAGGCCTCTCACTGTTGTGGCCTCTCCTGTTGTGGAGCACAGGCTCCGGACGCACAGGCTCAGCAGCCATGGCTCACGGGCCCAGCCGCTGCGCGGCATGTGGGATTTTCCCAGACCGGGGCACGAACCCGTGTCCCTTGCATCGGCAGGCGGACTCTCAACCACTGCGCCACCAGGGAAGCCCTGTTTTAGTGAGCTTTGAGATACTTTAGGTTTCCTTCTTTTTCTGCTCCTCCACCTTCTCCTTCTTCTCCTCTTCCTCCTCATTACATTCTTCTTCCTCCTTCTTTTCCTTCTTGAATAATCAAACTTATAATAGAACAGAGAATTAAAATCAAATTAGTTGCGAGGAACACTAGAGTGATGATTTCTGCAAAAAATGTAAAAAAATAAGATAAAACCACTAATGAAGAACAATAGCTGGAAAACAATATTGTTAGATAATATTTAAGAAAATAGATTGATTTGGATACATACAAGTTTTAGGTAGGCCTAGAAAAAATACAGTCGAAAATAATTCATACCAGAGTAGAAGCCACAAGCAGGAAAAGTAAAATAAAAAGAAACTGTAAAGTGGAAAAGGATGAGATTGATAGCAGCCAGAATATAATGAAATTGGCTGTTCTCTTCAACCGTTATCAAGAACTTGGGATAGAGTAAAAGAATGGTGTAACAGGGAACTGTCACACTTACTTTTGCTGTATTATGTTTTGTATTGTATCACTTTAAACACATTCATATCTCTTTGTAAACAGATATACCCTCAATTATATATCATGTAATAAAGTAGCTTTCAAAAATTTTTTAATGTGTTTATTAAAAGTAATTCATAGGGCTTCCCTGGTGGCGCAGTTGTTGAGAGTCCGCCTGCTGATGCAGGGGACACGGGTTCGTACCCCGGTCCAGGAAGATCCCACATGCTGTGGAGCGGCTGGGCCCGTGAGCCATGGCCGCTGAGCCTGCGCGTCCGGAGCCTGTGCTCCGCAAAGGGAGAGGCCACAACAGTGAGAGGCCCGCGTACCACAAAAAAAAAAAAGTAATTCATAGATGCACGTTGTATATCTGTACTTTGGTATATTTATACACAAACACACATGTGAAACCAACATTTTATGAAACCATATCACTATATGCAGTAAACTCAATTTTTATGGTTTCATTCATTTTTTTAAAAACTTTGGTTGTAACACATGATACTCATTTTATGATGATGAGAAATGGTGGTGTACTGGAAAAGGACTTGGGAGTTAAAAATGCAGTGTAGTCACATAGCAAGCACACAGCTGGCATTCAGTAATGTAAGTTTATTCTAATGGGAATTCTGAATATACATTATTAATGTCCTGCTTCAAGGCAAATCTCATGTCTCCTCTTTCTTTAATATTCTTTCTATTAACAATGTTCCTCTTAATAAACAACCTACATGTTATTTAAATAAACGCTATACTGCCTCTGAAAAGTAAATGGAATCTTTGGAATTCCAGAATGTTATAATATACAGAATAATATTTTAAACATTGTGTAGATATTTAGCAAGAGGAGCTAATGAGCTTACTTAGCCACATAGTTATATATGTAAATATTAGTATATGTTATTACATAATTTAAGAATCATTCATATGTGTTCATGATACATATAATAGTATATAAATTAAAATTATTTATCTAAATGAGGGACTACATTCATCTCATATTGTAAGGAAGTATAGTTACAGTATATTGAATTAAAAATTTAGACAGTCTGTGTTTAATATAAATTAATGGAAAGAATATTCATGTTGTAAAGAATGTAAATAGATAACTATGAAAATTATAATTAAAGATAGCCATGACACAAGGATTTGGACTAAATCAACATTTCAAAAATTGTCGACTGGTATTACAATATTTTTGTGATTGAAATACAACATGATTCTCTATTTATAATAAAACATGTTCCAAGGTCAAAGAAAATGTTCACAACTGAAAAGCTTATTCTGATGACATGTAAAGGAGGTTTTGGTCATTAACAAATGTGTATACACACACATGTATATCTTATTCTTAATAAAGGTTTATTTTCATTATTGAAAAGGTCTGGTTGTGGGCTATAGCTATCCCATACTTCCTTATAAATCACTTCTATAAATAGTTCATCATTAAAGTGAGACTGTAGTCACGTAGTTGACCTTATAAATAGGTAGCCTTTAGCTCTAGATTCATGGAAAATTAGACATGGAGTCAGATTACTTGATAGACCACATGTGAAAGTATGCATTTTTTTCTAAAGCAATCAAAATATTAATTTCCCCACCACCCAAAATAGAAGAGATTGCTTCATCTGTATTTTTCTCTCAACTTAATACGTAATATTTTTAAAAGAATGTGTGTTGTTGGACCTCTTCCCATTTTGGTAGTTATTTCATTTTTTTACAATGATACGTTCCTTCTAAATTACTTAACCTTAATGTCTTTCTGTTTAGCTGGTGTATATAAAATAGAGAGTATAAATTATGGAAATTGGTCATTTCTAAATGATAGAAATTGAATAAAACCTGTCAATATTTAAAAGCCTAACGTTTGCCAGCATTTATTATAGACAGCCCTGGAATTCCACATTGAAATGACAATTTATGTTCCTGCCAAAGCTTCAGAGGAATTGATCTCAGGCTCGCTGTACAGCAGCTTCATCTCAGGACCATTTGAAAAATAATGATGCCTGAATCTGATCTCAGGATCAGAGTATTCTGGAATGAGTCCCAGGCATCAGTAAGTCTAATACAGACAAACTAAGTATAGGATAATAATAAATATACATACATATATATGTATTTCTTACCATGTCGCAGGAGTGGTTTTAAGTATTTAAATACTGATTTCCAGAACAATTCTGTTTATGAAGTATGCACTCTGATTAAAACTATTTTAAAGCTGAGAAAACTGATGCTCAAGAAGTTTGTTTCCTTGTTCAAGATTGCACAATTTGCAAATAAACGCTGGAACCTAGGTGCACACCCACTAGACTAGCTCATGAGCCCATGCTCTTCAGTCCTTGGCTCTATTGCTTCTCCAAATGTCCTTCCTTCAAGGAGCATCAGAATAGCTGAGGAGATAAACAACTATGAAATAATTAAACACTACATTGTGTAGTACTGTCAGCAAGGGAAATAGGATTTGGGGGAAAAAATAATAAAATAATTCTGTATTAGCCGAAGCAGAGGAAGAATGATTCAGTGAGTTGTAACTTTTTTGTGGAGGCCACTAGAGAGAAAATAATGGATCCAATCTTAAATAATCTTCTTATTATTTAAGATAATGGGAGAGGACTATAGTTATTTATAAGCATCTGGTCAAATATATCAGTCGTACATCCACAGAATGGAATACAACAGCTGATTAAAGAGTGATACAGATATGTATATGTTGAATGATACAAGTTATAAAATACAAGACAAATGAAAAAAATCAGGGTTTTGAACTATTAGAATAATATCATCCCTGTTTTTAAAATATACATACTTTCATATATATCTAGACTATTTTTGTGAGGATATCAAAGAAACTACTAAAAGTAGTTGCTTTAGGGAAGGGTAACTTTGTGACATGGGAACCAGGTTCAGAGGAAGTCTCCCTTTTCAGTATATTCTCTTTTGTACCGTTTGAATTTTGTTGCATATAATATGCATTTGCCATTTTTAAAAAAGTAATTTTAAAAATCGCTGCTCAGATTGACCTCTTCTGGTATCTGCAGGTTCTAGGACTCCTACCTATTGAATGGATCCCTAAGGGTCTTCTCATCATTATGGCCCATCATGGATTCTCAACAAATGCTAAGTGTGTGACTTAGCTTTCCTGCTTCTAGTGCCTGCTCTCAAGAAGTGCCAGCACCTAGAATTATTGCAGCGTAGTTGACAAAAGATAGGGATTAGAATTTGAAAAACGTGATTGAATCTAAAATCTGCCCCTTTCTGAGTGGATGCTACTTAATTTCTGTAACCCTTAGCTTTTCCACCAATGAATAGAACAACACTACCTACATGCACGGTTGCAGTAGGGAAGAAAGGAGGTATTTATTTATTTATTTATAGCAAACTGTAAGTTTCTATAGAAATGCCACCATGCCCTGCATCGAGTAAATGCCAAACAAACATTTGTTGAGTAGAACTGAGCTAATAAAAGAGTATTAACTGTTGATTGAAAAGATAGGTGACATGTATGACTCAATATCAAGGGCTCCTTAACCCTGCTGGATTGTCATGTTCGATTATCATTTAGTTATTCCTCTGTGGGTAGGACTGGTGTGAATAGTACAGCTAGTTCTGGGCAGCTGCCTAATTTATACCTACTGTTTTTACAATATTCTATTCTATTTACATCAATAGTTACAATTACATTGTAATTCTATGAAAATGCAAATGCACCTGGAGTTACAAATTAACGGCCTCGTCAATTCACATTTTAGTCAGTACTTAAGCAGAGATGAGCAGAAGTCCAGATATGTTTTTAGAACAAATTGCCACAGTGGCTTTCTCCACAACCTTCAGCTCTTTGCTCTTTAAAGCTCTTTACATAGACTTTCCAGGAAGTGCGAACTCCTATTGTAATTAATTAAACATCCAAACAATTGGTTACTAATCATCTGATGATGACAGAGGAAACTTTATTTTCAGAAAGATGTATTAGCAGATCATTTTTGCAAAGATGTTGTGACTGTTGCTTTAAAGAACAGCACTATCCTTAGTTGATCAAGTAGCAGAGTAGTGACGTTTGTTGTTCTATGAGGAGTGTTATTACCCTACTGAAACGATATTGACTTTACTCACAATATATACTTGACTTGGCACCCCAATCACGATGCTTTCTTTTTCCTGCTTTGTCAGTTCAATATCATTCATTTTTTGTTACAGAACTTTCAGATCTTATTTTTTAGCTCTTATTCAAGTTGTCTTTTCAGTAATTGTTCTTAAATATATTTAGAAATCCATTCTGTGATATGTCATGTATTATATTGTGTATTTTACATTTTTGAATAAAACATCATCATTCTAATTGGTAGGTCATAGCTGGCAATGCAAAGAGCATAATTTAATTTTGAGAAAGATCAATTCATTTCCCACTGATTTTTTCAACTGCTTATTATAGAATGAGATTTATGTTTGTTTTAGCCACAAATCATCTTTCTCTCCAACCAAAAACAATTTGACGGGTACGTATTGCAAATGGATTGCTCATAATTCCCGCAGACTCAATTGCCCTTAATCCCTGTGCTTTAATTTTTAGATAAAATTTTATATTTATTGCTCATGATATTATTACTGACCCTTTTTTGTTCACAGCCAGTAAATTGAAGTTTAGTGAAATCACGTTAGAATTTTTTACTTATTCCTAAATACCCTAAAAATTGAATTGATATGTTACATGATACTCCACTGGATCATGTATACTTTTGGTCTACTCTTTTGTTATTGGAATAAATTTACATGTGTTTTTATACGTTTGTCCTGTAGTGCAAAAGTGAAACACCTATGGGGAAGAGTAAGAAAGCTAAAAGTTGTGTATTATAAAATCCTAAACTCCTAATAATACACACATTTGTTATTTCAAAGGATGACAAAAATGAACTCCATACTATAAAGCAGCAAAAGTGTTCAATAAAAGTCTATTATTCTATAATTGTCAGATTTGCATTTGATTGTGTTCTAAAGATTTTTTCATTTTCACTTTTGGTATTTACCTAATGGAAACCTAACAAGTGTCAATAGATGTAACAATTTGAGGTGT
This sequence comes from Grampus griseus, assembly GCF_964374135.1. Lineage (NCBI taxonomy): Eukaryota > Metazoa > Chordata > Mammalia > Artiodactyla > Delphinidae > Grampus > Grampus griseus. The sequence goes on along the minus strand of NC_139007.1, from coordinate 25,458,973 downwards.
GGTAAAAGGTCATTTCATACTTCTTGACCTATCTTTCCTGATTGTATTATTTAGAAATACAAATATTATTTTTCCACTTACCATTCTTTGTTGAAATTTAGTGGGAGAATTTGTGTAGTGAAAATAATGACTAGTATAAAGAAATTACTTTTAAAATCCAAAATCAAATTCATGAACTTCATTGAAGTATTACCACCAAAAAAAAAAAAAAAATTCTTCCAGATGTATGATGAAGAGTTCTTTTTTATAAGGCATTGTGTTTTGAGTCTTAATCAAGATCAAAATTCCTTGATTCCATGTTATTTCAACATAAATTTCAACATATTGCATTATTAAACTATCCTATCACTAACCTTTTTTCATAGACTTTGTTAAAATTCCAGTAAGTCTATTCTTTCTTTACTGTATGTATTAGTTTTCTATTGCTACCATAGTTACCACAAAAACTTCAAAACAACACTAATTTCTTATCTCCCAGTTCTGTGGGTCAGAGGTCTGGGCATGGCGGGGCTCAGCTGGAGCCTCAATTGCCAGCCTCTTGGGCTGAAGTCAAGTTGTCAGATGGGCTGGGCTCTTATCTGGAGCCTCTGGGGAAGATCCACTTCCAACCTCATTGATGTCAGAATTCCAGGCCTTTGTGCTGGTAGCATTGAGGTCTCCATTTCTCTGCCTCTGTCACCTAGGGCATGTCTTTGATCCTTAAAAGCTGCCCCCATACCTTATGTTCCCCAAGTGACTCCTCCAGCAGTGGCGGGTTGATTCCTTCTCATGCTTCAGATCTCTCTGGCTTCACCTTTCGCAAAATCTGTCTAGCCCTGGCTGGAGAAATCTCTCTGCTCATAAGGATTGATGTGATTAGATTGGGCCTGCTTGAAAAAGTCCGAAATAATATCTTTATTGTAAGGTCTATCACCTTAATTACATCTGCAGTGTCCCTTTTGCCTTGTAATGTTGCATATTCATACATTCCAGAGATTAGAGTATGGAGTTTGGAGGGCCATTCGCTTACTATATTATGTTTTAAAATTGTCTTTTCCTCACTTTGTGCTAGGAAATGTTTCCATACATATAGGTAAGCTTAACATTTTGGAGGGCATAGGGTGAGGGGGATGGAGCCCTTATGAGTACATTTCATCTTGTAACTTAAATATAATTTTTGTACTTGGATTTTAATTAAAAATTGATTAAGATCAAAACTCATGCATGAGTGCTTGAAGCTCAAAATCTCGAAAATGTTGACTGGCTCAGGTCTGTACATAAACCCACCATTCTTACTGATTATTTTTTAGTTCAGAGCCTCATACTAAACGATCCTAGCCCCAAATTTACATTTTAGCCTGTTATTTGACTTTTGCTTTTCTGTTGCATCAACTTTGTTTTTATACTGTTGAGATTTACCACTTTAAACCACAGAAACCATTTCTGTATTTCCTAAGATCGTCTTTCACTGTCATTTGTATAGACTCCAGATATGTCCCCAATAATTCTTGAAAATATTTAAGGGCAAAACGTTCCATCTGTTTCTTCAGTTGAAATTAATTTTTATATCGGAATATTTCTAGAAACTTAGGTGAGAAATTAATCTGTTAATCACTTTTTAGAAACCCTACTACAAATTCATGTTTAAAAGCTTGCCTCTCTGAATTTGTTTTCTTACATTTTCCAGTGCAGGGAATTTACTATTGTCGGTTACTATTTATTAGCTTCACATTAATTCCAATTACAAAAGATTTTATTTAACTTTGATAATTATGAAAATTATAAATGTCATAATACCTTATAGGTTGTTAAGTATGTATATGATTTAATTAGTTGTATGCATATTCTTTTCAAAATGAATTCAGATTGTAGCTAATTGAATATTTTGGTGTAAGAGCATATTCTTAGTGAAATTGTTACAGTGGGATTAATTTAGCAGATCAAATATATTAACCATAGAAATCAATGTTTTTTAATATTTCTTTCAATTTTACTTTTATGTATAACTTTATCTGCAAATCATGACTTAGAATCTGATTAGCTTTAGAGATATTTTTGTTTATAAACTGTATATCTTATGAGTTATATATTCTCTATGCCTGAGATATTGAAACTCAAGGGAAAATATTATCAATTTTTATGTACCAAAGTGTTGTATTTGAAGGACATAGGTAGGGAAAGATTTTTCCTATCATGCAATTTATCTATTCTCAAGGGCCATGTGCTAGTACTTCTGTTTCTGACTCTTCTAAACGTGTGGCTTGATACAGTATTAGCAAGGGATACATTTTTAAAAATAAGAAATACACAGGAAATCAGGAGTATAGTCACTGACAGATATGGCTCTTTGTACAAAAGAGGGAAAATACATTGTAGAGTACTGCACTGCTAGTGCTGTGTTACGGGCTTCAAAATACTGTACATTTCAAATGTGTTTTTTGGCATCTTTCCCCCCATTTCCCAATTACCATCATTTTATTGGTAAAAGTTCTTTTTCCAGGATGAGATAATGAGTTTAATGTTAATGTGTAACTTGCAGAAATCATGTCTCATTTTACACTTAGATCTTGCTGCAACATATTAGAACTAAATGAGGTACATTTATACCCCAAGTCTCTGCCATATTTTGGAGGATTCAGTGTCTCGTCTCTCTCATCTTGCTGTTTAGGGATAGGAACTAAGCAAAGTGTTTTATAGTTTGACTTACACTGAAAATCACATTAAGCTATGTGTGTTGTTTAAAGAAGACCTAGAGGTTGGCACCTAATAGTGCTCCCACCTATTTCCATTTAACCTGTTTCCAAATGGCACACCTCATGCCGTAAACCCTGATCGGAGACCCAGCAGCCTTACTGAGTAATTTATGTATTGACTATTGCAGTATCCTCACCTGTGCTGCATTCTGTTTTTTACTAATTAAAATTAAAATACAGATTTTATGAATGGCGTTAAGTAAATTAGACTATTAGAGATTCCTGGCTAAGTAGAATCTCATCTCACCATTAGCTGGGGAATGTGTTTCCCAAGGCTATGGCTTGGGGATGCAGCTTCTTAAACCACACAGTTGGCTGAGATGCTAAAAATGTTATGGGTGGAGAGATAAATTACTTTAGAAACAAGTTCTTCTTCACTGCACATACCCAGGTTTTAAAAGTCATGGCAAAAATAAGATTCCTTATTAGAAATTGGCTTCATTGGAAACATATCAGAAACGCATTTAGTCTGTAAACACCGTCTGTTGAGTACTTCAGCTGCATGCCCCTAAAGGGAAAGTTGTTCCACTTAATCCGCCCTAGTTATGCTTTTGTTAGTAATCTGAGAGGAAATGGGAGTCATGCATCTTCCAGGTCCTTCCCTCAAAATCGTCAAGCCAGACAGCAGTGACAAATGTTTTTTCTAGATATTGATATAAGAAAATATCAAGAAGTAGAAGAAACAAAATAAAGCCAAAGGGATAAACATCAGAAGCTTGCTTCAACAGCTTTAGACCCATATAATTGCTTTTCTGTCAGCAGGATTATTAACAATTTTGGACATCTGAAAATTAAATTAACAGCCTGAAAACATTTTACAGAATGAGATAGAGCATGATACATGAAACATAATGACCCCACTGAAATGCAGCCAAGCCAGTGCAGCTACTCATTTAGACAGAGAAGACAACTAGTTAATCGTCACTGAACAAATTAGACAGAGCAGATTAGTTTGCTACCTTCCACAGTCTTAGCTACCAAAAAGAGTATATGCCACTAATTAGGATGAAAGAACTCTAGCATGTTATTATCTGTATATAGAGAGAAAGCAAAACTGTAGCTTGAATTGCTTCTATCAAAGCTTGAAGCCTAGGTTACGTAGGTATAAATTACATGTGGAAGAGTCTGTGTGTGTATGTGTGATCACGCACATATTTAAGTAACAGAAGCCTTAGCATTTTCTTGCACCTTAACCTAATGAAGCATGAAACACCCACACGCGCACACATGCACAGACACACACGTGAAACATAAAAACATTTTTTTAAAGTTTGATTCCTTTAATTGAAAATGAAAGTAGCCATTTCATATACTTTATCTGGCACAGTATTAAGTTATTTGTTTCTTGTGAAAAGTGTATTGCTATTGCATGTGAAATAAATATTTGGACTTAGAAATCATATTTTGTAGCCTTAATTAGCATTCCTTTGCTTAATTGTCATTCTCAGCCCCATCATTTCCATTTTTCACTAACTTGAACAATGCTATCTTCTGCTGTTTGCACTTTAATTTAAATTTCTATTAAGGTTTATGAACAGTAATAAGGTCCTGTTTGAATATTCATTAGCTTCTGAATTGTGAGCTATGAAAAGGTGCTTTCTTTTACCTTAATGAAACCGGCACAGCATGGGACTGATCAGTTGTGACATTTGATTTGAGGCATCCAGTGAATTTTCTCATTGTTTATTGACACATCTTGTCCAAACAGCTCCCTCGCAAGTGAGCGGAGTAATGAAGGAGAGAGTGCTGCAGCGGAGTGTGGAGCTTTCCTGGCAGGAACCGGAGCATCCCAATGGAGTCATCACCGAATATGAAATCAAGTATTACGAGAAAGTAAGTGCTAAGAACAGCTGAAATGTACAACCATGTACGACACTCGGTGTGTCTTGTGTCATCCTACTGCACTGTCGACTAAAGCTGGCCATTATAACAGCTATTTGGAGCTACTTCAAAATAGATAGTTAATTTTAGCCACTTTTAATAACCTTCTCCCTGAATCTCTGGTTCATTATTATAATGATAGTTTCTGTGTATTAAGTTTTTGTGTTACACAGATGCAAATATTCCACTAGTAGTATGTTTAGGTATTCAAGTTTTGATGTCCTAATGATTAGTTGTAGGATGTTTAGTACCACAGAAACCACACAACCCAATGTGGTATTTTTTTTCCCTCTGTGTTTTTGAAAATGTTTCTCTTAGGGTGTCTGTTTGAGCCCTTGATGATTTATTTTATGTATGTGGTTTCAGTGATAATGACGTGGCCTCAAATAATTTTGTAATTTGGAAAAAATAAGAATATTTTCTGTAATAAATGTGTAGAGTTCTCCAAACTTCAGAGTCAGGTGATAATATTTCACTCCTTTAAATTCCTCCTGAAATTTATATTTATATTTCACTCCTTATATTTATATTTCACTCCTTATATTTATTTATATTTATATAAATAAATATATTTATTTTTATTCATTTATATTCACTCCTTATATTTATTTATATTTCACTCCTTATATTTATATTTATATTTATATTTCACTCCTTTAAATTCCTCCTGAAATTTATTTCATATATCTTATACTAATTATGTCTACTACTTCTTTATACCCTTCTCTCCATGAAAAAAATAGCATGGCTAAAACTCAAGTACTGCCCCTTTAATCCCCTATAAGGACTAAATTTTAGTAAATAATGACATATCTCAGTGTATGAGTGCATTTATTTCTGACCCGTCTAGAGAAAGATAGACAGACAGACACAACCCTGTTCACAAATTATTTTCTAGGCTCTACCTCTCAGAAAGACCTGATTCAAGGTTTGAAACATGGAAACTATTATTATTACTAATAGTAATAATAATAATGTGTTACTATTATTGACTTAATTAGCTGAAGTACTCTAATATACATAACCATTTTAACCATTTAGACAGAATTTCAAAATGGAAACCTAAAGCTTTGGAAATATTTGGGGACTGAATTGACTTGATTGAATCACTTAAATGCATACAGTGCCTTGGCAATAGACACTTTTTTTTCACTTTGATGGAAAAACAGATAGTTTAAGATTAGTTTCAACGTTCAGATTGAGTTTACAATATTTTTACTTATTATTTCCTTTATGAATGCGTAACTTCGATAGCCAAAGTTACATTGTAAATACCTCATTTTTGTACCAGAGAATACATTTCTTGTCTCATCAAATGTATTTCTAAGGAGATCCTTGTTTTTAGTGCTGGGTTTTTTATGTCTGTTTTCCGGTGAACTCTGACAGTTATAAGTCCCTTCTGAAATTTCATCAGATTTCAAAAGCAATGAAAAATACATTTTAAAAATATAAGTTAGGTGGTAAGTGAGAGTAAAGTTTCTTACAATGCAACACAATATTTTGCAAATCCTTGCTCTGGAATAAATTTGTTCAAATAGTTACTTTTCTATTTTACATGACAGAAACAGTGTATCTACATTCACTCAATTTTACAAATTACAAAATAATCTTAAAAATAATACTATTGCTTTATAATGTATGTAAGCCTGTGATCTAATGTATATGTCATTATGTCTTCTAATATCAGTTATGCCTACTTCTTTTATTTGAGATAAATATACATTTATAATATCAACTCTCATTTTTATAAATGATTATAATGAAGACAATTACAAGTCAGCTTCACTAAATCCAGTTAAGTATACATTTATTTATGCTTTTGCAAATATCATCGTGAAGGTAAATCAAACAACCAAACCAACATTTTCAGATTTCACTGAATAGTTTTATTTCTAGACACAGTTGATCACAGGTATTTATTATTGAACAAGTAAGAACCCATCTAGAATTGTATATTTTGATGAGTAGTTTTTATAACTTTTTTCATAAACAACACATTAGAATCATATCAACTAAGCTTTAAATTTTTATTCATTTAACTATTGTTTTGATGGCGTGTTTTATATTCTTGATTTTTTAATTATTCCATTCTTAAGCTTATCATATGTAATATGATAAACACATTTTTAAACTCTACAAGCCTCAGTTTTCATATCTGAAAAATGGGGAAATTGAACTGAGATGTTTAAAATATTGCCAAATCATAAATTATATGACACTTTAAGTTTTATATTTAAGACATTAACTTTTATATTAATAGTTTTAACTTCAAATATTCCATCAAATGCTATTTTGTAAAAGTGGTTTTATTCTGCGAGAAATACATTTTTTTTTTAGCCGCACCGTGCGGCATGCACAACCAGGGATCGAACCCGTGCCCCCTGCAGTGGAAGCACAGAGTCTTAACCACTGGACCGCCAGGGAAGTCCCCTGAAAAATGCAATTTTTAATGAAAACAATTGATATGTCACTATGCTGGTGGTATTAGCTAAGTTTCTTGATTTTATAGATTTCTTCATTTTTAGCCTGTGGCTTTTTACTTGTTGAATAACATTCAGGAACAGTATTAAGAGAACCACATTATGAAGTGAAGACCTCTACTAAACTGTAGATTTTACAAGTGTACTTATGTTTTGGTCAAAAGAACATTTGATTATATTTATGGCTAAATAATTCTTGCCACTGTGCCCTCTACCAACAAAGCAAAGGCTCAAAACATCATAAATGTTTTAAAAAAATTATTTCTCTTTGAAATTTATAGAACAAACGCATGTGCTCACATTATTTTATATTATCTGAGAAACAACTCAGTGTTCCAATATTCCACAGGGTACAATGTAGCCTTTATAAAAACAATGCAGCAAATTGAAGTAAATTGCAAGAATTGGCTGTCAAATTGCCTGGTTGCAATCACAATTAAATATTCCCTGTATTGTTTCTAGGATCAAAGGGAACGGACCTACTCGACATTAAAAACCAAGTCCACTTCGGCCTCCATTAACAACCTGAAGCCAGGAACAGTGTATGTTTTCCAGATTCGGGCTTTTACTGCTGCTGGTTATGGAAATTACAGTCCCAGACTTGACGTTGCTACACTAGAGGAAGCTACAGGTAAAATGTTTGAAGGTAATTACCATCTTTGGTTTGGATTCTTACTCTCTATAACTCTGGCATATTTTTTTTCAGTACTGGGGGCGATGATTTAGTTCAAGATGATTTTTACTTTTAAAGGTGAATATATATGCATATGTATATATATATTCTTTGTAAAGGTTATTCAGAATAATAATTTAAAATTTGCAGTTTTGTTTTGTGATGTTATACCCTTGTGACTTAAATTAGTTTCTTTAATACAGACTGGGTTTATTTTGAAAAGATAAAGTCAGAAACAGAAGCAGGACTTGTTCTAATGTGTATTGATACAGACTGTTTTGATACACCCCAAAATGATCTTACTCTAGTTGTCAGTCAAAGCTGCCCCCAAAATGAAGCCAAATGAAGACAGGAAAACCCCCAAATGAAGCCAGGATGTACACCAGGGTGGGCCAGAGAAAGGTGGTTTATAATAATCATGGTTAATTCAAGCTACTTACCTTTTAGCAATGATTTCAAAACTTGCCATTCAACAAGAAGATCTTAGACCTTGTCATTCTTTTTATTTTTGTCATCTTTTTTCATTTTTATGAAATATTTCCAACATACTAAATGCCATATTTAAAGTATATGTGAAATATTAAGAAGAATAATTAATTGAATATCTCTGTATCTACCACTCAGCTTAAAAATAGAACATTAGCAATATCTCGAATCCCCTTTATCACTTTGTGTTTTATAAGGCAGCATAGGAACATAACAAAAATACATGTGTCTATAGTGTATCACAAATAAGCAGATGTATCTTAGGCTGCACGTCCCAGTCTATTGTCAGAGTGCAAGTTTAGAACAGCTTGAGTACCACTGCTGGTTGTTATTCAGCTAGGTTGAAGCCTCAGGGTGTGTTTCTGTGTTTTGGAAGTTTTTGATTTCTTTTGATATTACTCAGACTCAAGGTTCACCCAGCTGTTACCTCCTCCTCTCCTTACCAATCTAGTGTTCCTGTGGAATTCTACACAAATATTAGCTAAAAACTATTATATGATTTTCTTTTCTCAATTTTTAATAGAAAAATTTTTTAATAAATTAAATCAATACAATTCTGATCAAAGAGTTATTTTGACTTCGGGAGAATATTTTTCTAGCTCTTTTAAAAGGTAGAATAAATTGGTAAATTCTTTTGCATTAGCTAATGCTTATTAAGTCTGCTAACAGTAGTCTTTTTTCAAAATATTTTGTTACATTTTTAAATTAAGCAGTAACTCTCAGAGCCTCAAATAATAAAACATATGTTGAAATAAATTTGAAATAGAAATTGTTTATATAAAATTATAGACACAAAAGTCATCAATTGAAAAAGATTTCACATAATATGATGTGATAAACTTATTATCATTATTCTTTGTCATCTTTTTTAAATGGAGTGTGTAAGATTAAAACTGAGAATATCTAAGTTCAATGGCCCCCCAAAATTACAGTGTTTTACACTAATATTTCAACATTTAAACATTTGAGTGGTCTTCTGTTGAATGTGTTGCAGTAGTTTTTCATTTAGACTGATCTCTTGATATTTTACTTTGTAATTTCTAATATAATAAAACAATTCAAAATATGTTTTTTTTTCATATTCTAATGAATAGTTCAAACTTAAAGAACCATCAATCAGCTATGCTTACCCAAACATTCATTATCAGTTAAAAGTTTAGGTTTGAAAACTTTCCAAAATGAGTTTGTACATTTTCCTGACTTCGTAAATTAAGAATATTGGGTCAAACTATTATTTATTAGTGCTGAGGTTCATAGATGTTATTTTCATTATTTAAAAATGAAGTAACTAACCCTCAGAGAAATTGAGATGAAGTAGTAGAACATGAAAGAGCACATGAAATTCATGTTAAAAATGAATTTTGCATTAGAAAGGATTTGGTGATTTTTTTATCATCAGAATATTCTCTCCACTGGAAGGTAAAGTTGATGAAAGAACAATCCATATCTCTTTTTCTTACTTTAGTCTTGCCAGTGCCTAATATAGTGCTTGATGCATAGAAGGCAGTCAGTAAGTAAGCAAGAAATGAATACCTCACAGTCATCAAAAAAACAGATTATCAGGATCAGTTGGAGCTAGTAGACGTATTCCTGGTTTCACATTTCAGCTCTGCCATGTCCATTTGTGTGACTTTGGATGAGCTACTTCTCTATGCAAAAGTTGCTAGGATACCAGTACCCAACTCTCAGAGTAGTTTGAGGATTAAATAAGTTGATGTACACAAAGTGCCAAGTACAGTGCCTAGCACACAGACAGTCTTGAATGTCAGCTTTTCTTATTTAGGACAGCCATTCTCAAGCCTTTAGGTCACAGGAACCCTTACAAGCTATTAAAAACTATTGAAGATCCCCAAATAGATTTTGACTATTTGGGTTATATTTCTTTATGTTCACCACTTTAGAAATTAAAACTGAGAAATTTTAAAAACACAAGTATACACAACACACATTTCATTAGCCATCAGAGTGATATTATCACGTGTCATGTAAGTTCTTGGGAAACTCAACTGTGCACTTGTAAGCATGTGAGAGTGAAAAAGGCAAATAACATTAAATGAAAATAGTGTTGACCTTGCAGATTCCCTGGAATGTTTCTGAGGAACACTTAGGGTTTCCCAGACACCTTTTAAGAACTACTGATTTAGCACACGCTACTGTGCTAAGAATCTGGGATGTACAGAAACACATGACACATTTGATGCTCTCAGTTAGTGAAAGAGAGAAACTTGTACACAAGTTCTGACCGTACAATTGAGCACTGGTAGAGTGCATGGCCCAGTGCTATCAGTGTCAGGAAACAGTGATCCTCTGTGCTAGGAAGGAGGGCAAGAAGGAAGATGCCACCAAAGAGAAGTTACCTGAGCACTGTTTGGAAAGAGAACTCAGATTATTCCATTGCACATACATCCAAAAATCCACTTCTGCGCAGAGCCAACGCTACTGTTTTCACAATTTTTAAATCATGGTGTAGTGATTATGACACATATAAATTACTTTTAAAATGTATTATCCATGAATTAGATGAAAATATGAACCATAAATTTTGACTATGTTAAGATAAAACTGTGACCCTGAATATATATAAAAACATGTAAGTAAATATTCACAAACTCTAATTCATCATTCACCTGAGTTCAGTTTTCTCATTGGAGATCTGTTTCTGAAGCTATGGGCAGAACAGAGCCTAAGACAAGCAAAAAATTAGACCCATGGGACAGATTGCATGAAAACAATTTCTACACATAACATGTTTAATTTTTTTCTTTCTCATGAACAAAACTACTCCATTCTTTTTCCTCTCTTAATATATATTAAAAGACAGATAAAAACAAAAACAACCAAACCAAGAAAAATACTTGAAGGCATCTTTTCTCTGTTTGATCATAATGGGCTGTAATTCAGAAATTAAAGCTGTAAAGATGCTTTCTTTTTCTTCTTTTTCTTTTTCCCTTGTTTCATTCCCTCAGGGAGCAAATCAGCAGGTGCTGAATTACGGAGTGTGTATAATACCTCTTTTCAGAAACCAATACACCAGAGCTATTTTTACTGTTTTTCAACGTAAGAACTATCTATAGTTAGCGTAGGTATACAAAATTAAGAGATGAGTTGTCAAAGGAGGGAGACGTAGATAAAGTAGAGAAAGGCCAATCAGAAAAATTTATGCTTCCTGTTGGGGCAAGACACACTCTGCCTACATAAAATTTACTGCTCTGGAGACTGAGTCCCTTGCCACACCAAGAAGGAGTAGTATTTTCCATCCTACCTTAAAGATTACAGCTGTTGATTTTTTCAGAAATAAGCAAACTATATTAGTTTGATATTATATAATTATCAATTTGCAACTGGATCAGCGATTGGAATATATATTTTCATTGTGTTGCATTCTTTTGATTATTTTATGAAGTCTATACTGGTATTGAAAATATAATGCTCTGGGGAAAATGTGACACTTGTGAATTGCCAGATAAGTAAAACTTCGCTAATTTGGAAAAATCCAAGTGAGAAGGCCATGTGACTCGATGAAGAATCAGAATCAGAGGCTGCTTTAAAGGACATGTAAACATATACTGTTCCCAAAGAGACTCTCAGGAAGGTTCAGCTGGGCTTGCCTTAATGAGCATAGAAGAATCACTTAGCATTGTACAGGAAGCGACTACAATTAGATAATACAAAAATGTTTTTTACAGTGCTTGCAGAAAGTTGGCTCTTTCATAAATAGCCTAGCTCTTAAACTCTCAAATGTGTATATTGCCTACTTTGTCAAATTAATACCAGTAATTCTGTTCGTTTTCCTTAATTAAGGTGGATTATAAATTCATAATGATTTACTATGACTACATGATGATTTTTATTCTATATTGATGATATGAGAGATAAATCATTTAAGGTGCTTTGAAAAATGCTGAGAGTATGTATTTGGGTTCTTTTTTTACACACCAGGAAAACAGACACAGAGAGATCAAATACCTCACTGAGGGAAAAATAGGGATTTAATGGCAATTGTAGATGAAAGATCTTTATCTCTTGATTTATAACTAAGTTTCCAACAATTAAGCAGGGGATAGCCATTCAATAAGGCATTTTGTAGGGATCTTTTCTAGCTGAAGAATATAAAATAGATGAAAGTATTGTCCTTACCACTGATTTAAAATGCAAAAATAAATGGTTATTTAAATTTATGTTACAATAGAATGCATTTAAATTAAAGGTGAATGTAATAGCATAGCTGTCTTGTTTATAAGATTTTGTTTAACCTCAAGTGCTTGCAAGATATTGAGTGTTTTATTGAGCCTTTTTTTTTTTTTTCTGTTTATAGCTACGGCAGTCTCCAGTGAACAGAACCCTGTTATTATAATTGCTGTGGTTGCAGTGGCCGGGACCATCATTTTGGTGTTCATGGTCTTTGGATTCATCATTGGAAGAAGGTAGAAGACAAAATTTGTTCTAATCTCTAACATAAAATGTGTTGATTTTTCAGAATTATGTCAGACTATTACTTATTGTTTAGTTTAGAATGTTAAATAGTAAATGCAGACATTTGTTGTCTCATATGAAACATTGAAGGTCAATAAATTTCCATTCTCCCAATGTCAGAATGTCGTGTGAGCTTGATCATTGCCTTTAGTTTAAGAGGAATGAGTATTGTAATTTCTATTGGGTGACTTTTTATTAGCTATTTTCAGAGTTAGATTTTTGTAATAAATAGAGAAAACACCTGGGGAAAGATTTACTCTTTTAGTTAATGGTTTGTGGAAACCATTTAAAATCTGTTGTTGTTGTCGTTTTTTCAGGAAAAAATATAAGCATATATTCACTCATAGATAAATCTAATCTATGAAATATGTCCCTTCCACAATGTCTCACACAAAGACTTTATATTCTCTGCTTTTTTTAAATCATGTGAATTGCTATATTACTATTGAGTTCAGAACTATGGACAGAAAGTTTATGTATTTTGTTTATAGCTCTAACTAGCATGTTGTTAAGTAATTAAGGTATATGATACTGAATTTTAAATATGTAAAGTGAGATTATTGGCTGAAAATAATCATCAAATATCTGAATTTTTTCCAGGCACTGTGGTTATAGCAAAGCTGACCAAGAAGGGGATGAAGAGCTTTACTTTCATTGTAAGTGTTTGGCTTTTCTTTATTATTATTTACCCCAATTAACACAGAAACCTGGTTGTTAATATTGGCATGAAAAAATTCCTAATGCATCAGGCTTGAAAATATATCATGAGCTCAAAATGTTACTTTAAAACATTTGAACAAGATATGCAGAATGAAGATCATATGATGTGAATTTTTAAAAAATATATTCAGACATGTAATCTCTCATAAGAAATTTTAATATAAGTGCAAGGATATTCAGTAGCTTTTATGTCACAATTGTTCCTTTTGCAAACTTTGCCCAAGTGTTTCATATCATTCTAATAATGATTCATTAAATGTTGCATGTACCCATGTTGTAGCTCAGGAATTCGTTTCAAGTTAGAAGGATAGGCCCTTTTTTTTCTACCCAATGAGAGATGATATAATGAAAGACTAAGCTAAGGAGCCTCTTTCTCTCCATCTACTGTAAAATCCATCACAGATGATATTTCAAGGGACGTAAATAGTATAATAATAGGATTCAATCCTCTGATGTTTTCCTGTGGATCTGGGCTACCTGATTCTTAAAAGTTCATTTTAGAAATAATATCAGAAGAAAGCTCAGGGAACCAAAGAAAATAGATGCCCGACTGCATTAATCTTATCGTTGTTGCATGTGGATGGCAAGTGAAAAACTGAGAGCCATGCAAGTAAATGTTGACTTCTTGCAATCAAAGTAAAATCCTAACAGGGAAATGATTTTAGCTCTGATAATTGATGATGCTCTTATCCAAACCCATTATTCCTATTTTTAATCCTTGAAACTATTGAAAAATAATTTTATTTATTATTTTTCTTAGTAACCATAATCTTTATGAAAATTTCTCATGGGGAGATAAATTTCCTGTAAATGGCATAAGAATTACATCTATTTTTGTGTTATTTATCAAATTCTTATGTCAGTTTCTAAGAAGATATTGTCATATACCCCTTCTAAAGTCACAGGAATATGGAAGCATCAATCAGGGAAATGTGTGGTTGAAAAAACACAAATTGTGAACACCATTATTATCATTCCTAAGTTTCTTCAGTGTGTTATTAATTGTTGAACCAATAGTTCCCTTAACTTTAGTTTCCAAAAGAAAAATGGCTTTACATATTACATATCCAAATTGATGATGAAACTCTGTAAAATTTCAACCACTGATGGCAGGAAGGGTATTGGGACACTAGAAATTATAGTGAAAGGTATGACCAAAGGGCACTTTATCATGAAGTTTAAGTTTCAAGGCCCCTCACTTTCACAGACTCCTTTCAAGGCCCTGGAAGAGTCCTAGCAAGTTAGTGTGTAGAATATTTTTTCTTAAAGAAAGTATCCCAAATTGTAGAAGGTTCAAGCCCCACAAAACTTAAATCTGCCCCTAATTATGACTGAATACATGTGATTCTGCCCCCTCCCCCCGGGATGATTTGATATGCTTCCAGTGTCAGTGCGTCCTCTTGCTAATCTGGAGGTGATTTTGTGACAAGTCCCAGTAATGAGAGTACCATAGGCCGTTTACACCTAGAGGATATACAGAAAGAGTGGAAGTTACATTTTTTTTCTCTTTCATGACATGAGACAATACTTTTAACACTTCCCCAGACAGAAAGGAGAGAATCAAAACTTGAATGCATTAATTTTTGTATCTAGTTTAAAATGTATATGGAAGAGTGACATAAGACTATTGTTGCTGGAATCCTTGACTCTAACTATATGTGAATAATTGGATGGCAAAATCATTTAATAATACCTTAATCAGTATGTCACTTTTCTTTTCTTTATTGAGGGTATCTGAGACATCCCCAAATGATCAAATGCTGCCTCTTAGTTTTTTTACTTTTAGCGTGAAGGTTAATGCTGAAGGTAAATTAAAACATGGCTTACCTAAAACATGATGTATAGCCTAATGCTTAATTGTCATCACTCAGTTTTGATATTTTGATGCCATTCCCTTTTTTTACATTTGACATCCAGTTTGTAATTAGAAAAAAATAAAGCTGCATGTGTTACCTGCTAACATAGAAAAGATAAACTTGAGGTATATATAAACAGTTTTCATCTCTAGAGCAAAATATCAGTGGTGGTTTTAAGGTGTTTAACATTCATGAGAAATGTAAATGAGATATTAAAACACAGAAAAGCGCCTACTCTTAAATCAGGAAAAACAATAGACCAAAATATTCAGAAATTACATCAAAATTTTTCTTATTTTAAAGCATCCATTTTGAAACGAATAATGAAAAAAAAATAAAGTACACTTAAGATATCCTATCTTGGTAAATCCTTGATATTTTTGAATTACCCTTTTTACAAGGATATCTTTTCTTGTCATTTGTTGAGAACCAGGCATTTTATTTGATTTTATGACTGTATTTACAATACGTAAAGTACAAAACTGTGGTCACCAGCTATTTACAAGTTGGTGTCCTTTTATTCCTTTAGTATACAAACAATTTCCTTAGGTGCTAAGACACCAGATTGAATTTTTACAGAAACATGAAAGCAACCATTTTACTAGCTTTTAGAGCACTGAATTTAATAGAATGTCCAGTCATTTGTATCAGGTGCCCTCCACTCTCCATGGCCCCAAGTGTTACATTTAAAGATATAAACACGATGGAGGAGTTTAGTGAAGCAATTCCAATTTACATTTTGTTTCCTCCTACCATTTCTTCTAACAATGTCTTTGAATCCAAGCCGGGCAGTATTTCATGTTTTTATGCCAAAATTGCTCTGGCCTGTCAAAATGTTTTATGACAGCTTGAATAAAGAACCATCAGAGACCCGTTTGAGATGCAGAAGGCTACCTCCAATCCAGCTCCCTTATCACAGAACCAAACCAAAAAGAAAGAAAGAAAAAAAAAAACAATGAAAGAAAGGAAGAGAATAAAAAGGGAGAAGATGGCTCATTCTCCATCTGCCTACCAATCTAGGAGGTTAACCTATTGTTTTCTTCCCTTCTCTCTTTTTCTCTTCCCCCCCTTTCCCTGTACTCCTTTTTCTCTCTTTTCTCTTTCTATCCCCTCTCTCTTTTCTTCTTGTGTTTTTTTTTTCATGTTCAGCTTTAGTAACAAATGAGCATCTGTCAGTTTTATAGACTGCAACAGTAATTGTTTAAGACAATCAATTTTGGATAAACAATCAACTACAGCAGAATAATTCAAGATTTTTAAATCCCATTTTTCCTTTATACATTCTGCTTTTTTTTGTTTGTTATATGCTTATTTTAAAAATATAATTTCAATTTGATGTGATGACATAAGCACAGTTAGGCTGCAGTGTAATACATAAAGAAATATATTGTTCTCCAAATAGTAAGATTTAATGAAAAGATTGTTCAGTGGCTTTGTTAAAAACAATAAAGTTTTTTTGAGGATATAGTGTATCTTTTCATTGCATTAATATAACCAAATATATGCCTATCTATCTTATCTTTGTCTTTAACCAAATGATTAGATTTGGAATACATTATTGTAATTGATTTAAAGTTGACATAGCATTATCTGTTACCTGCATGCTTCTGGGTGCATTTTAAGAAGTTTTTAACTTTTAAGATGATTCTATGTTGTTTGAATTTTGACTACCTTTTCTGAGGCATATTGGCTACCTCCTCATAGCAGTTAAGATCTTCCAGAGCCTTATAATTGAAAGTTCATATAAACCATTCCTCTTTCAAATTACTGTCATACATGGTTAGCAGATCCCAGGAATATTGTAAATTTTCTAACTTTACTCTGCACTTTGTACATCTGGCCTCTATTGCCCTTCAAGGTGAAGAAGAAACTGTGTCATAGTAGATTTCTCTCTGGTTCTGTGATAGCAGTCCCTCACATCTTGTATTAATTTATATGTCTATGTCAATGGTGGTTGGTCTTTAAAAAAAATAAATCAAAAGAATAAGTAACATGTCTAACTGTTTTTAATATTGCTGTCAGTGTAGTAGGCTACCTGTAAATGAAATGTCTTCTTTTCTCAGTGTATTAGTTTGATTGATGACTGAATGATAGATTTACAAATGTGTTTCCAAGTCCATTACGAACCTCAGTATGGCTTGAACTATGCCATGATAGCAGTGAATTTAATTAAACCTCCAGTCTGATAAGAGTCATGTCAGAGAATTTCGGTGATGTCTTTTGTTGATTTACTGGAAAAGCAATTCAGTTAGTAAACTATGAACTGGATCCTATGTTACCTATAGAAGCTTGCAGATAATACCTATACGCCCGCAGACTGAAGTAGTCTGTTAAAACTGCTGTGAATCAGGTGATGTGGAAGCAAGTTCACTGTTCCAAGGAGCACTCTGCATAATGAAATTCCTGGGCTGACTGCACAATAAGTGCTTTGCTTCATCACAGTCATGCTTTCTTACATCATTACAGTTAAATTTCCAGGCACCAAAACCTACATTGACCCTGAAACCTATGAGGACCCAAATAGAGCTGTCCATCAATTCGCCAAGGAGCTAGATGCCTCCTGTATTAAAATTGAGCGTGTGATTGGAGCAGGTAAGGCTGTTGTAGCTTCCTTGTTCAGCTGTTCCATTTAGCCAAGATCGAAAGTCATACATCATAATGACAGGCAAATAATTATAACTCAAGTATAGAACCTTTGCATTTACCTGAACTGTTAGAAGCCATGAGCCTGTACTTGTTTATGAAATCTTAAGAAAAAAGTGAAAAAGAAGCACGTGGTGCAGAGAATCGTGTATCTTTTGTCTTCTGTTGGATTTTTAAGATATCGTTCTATTATAAGCTATTTCATAATAGTTCTGGCCTGTCCAAGAAATGACTTCGTATTTAAAAATAATTAGAATGTCCCGAATTTTGCTGGAATATACATCTCCTCTGACTTGATTTACCATCTTCCTGCTAAGCTTTAGGTATTAGCCGTTGTGCTGCGTAATTCCATGTAGAAAATTAATATGTATGAATTATTTAAAAGGAGCATTATTTTCTATGGATACAATGTATCTTCAGAATAATTATACATTTTTGGATCAAGTCCATTCAATCTAGCAGACATAAGTAGATATGAATTCCAGAATTTTAAATCTTTGAGAAGTATTTGCTTCTCAAGCTGTGAAAACAACAGCAATGTTTAGAATTTGCTAATGTGCCCTTATACTCTAGTAAGCAGTGTACATTATGCAGCGTATTTCAAACCTGAATGTTGTTTCTGAAAGAGTTTTTGTTAACCCAGTTAAAAAAAATAATAGTTTGTGTAACAGATAGTTTAGGAAAGTTTAAAAGTGCTTTTAAAGAATTTAATGCATTTACTTTGAGAGAGGAAATATTTCTGAAATTAAAATACACCTGCCTGTTCTGTTACTTCAGGAGAATTTGGAGAAGTCTGCAGTGGTCGTTTGAAACTTCCAGGGAAAAGAGATGTTGCGGTAGCCATAAAAACCCTGAAAGTTGGTTACACAGAAAAACAAAGGAGAGACTTTTTATGTGAAGCCAGCATCATGGGGCAGTTTGACCACCCAAATGTTGTCCATTTGGAAGGGGTTGTTACAAGAGGTAGATATTGATTCTATATTTCATTTATCCAGCGAACTGTCAGAAATTAGTGTTATTTCATAGATACTAAAAAATCAAATTGTAAATACATTGCATATTCTTAATGAATTTTTTTTCTTGATATGTAACTGACTAAATTTTCTTTTGTGTCACCATCTCAGAAAAAAAATCAGGATAAATGAATGCAGGTTTAGAGCTAAAGAATATATCTGAAAGATAGATGGAGTGACAGATATTTTCATTTAGCTTCAAAGCCACAAAAGTAATACAGTTTAGTCTTCGCATTTTCTGTAAAGTGTCATTTTCTCTGAGTTTTGTTCACAAGGCAGGAGTCAGAAGAACACATTGACTTTTACTGTTTAATTTTGTGAATCGTGACCACATTCCAAACAGACAGTTAATGACTCTTTGCATTTTGCAGCACTAAAAGCGTTAGAAATACTCACCACTCACCCAGTCAGTCTTTCAAAAGAGCACCATGTGTTTTATCCGGAGTGAGAAAGAGGATAAATACGAAGTTTAGATTACAGTTTTGGAAGCAACACTGTTTTTTCTTATGTATATATTCTTGTAATTTTAGGGAAACCGGTCATGATTGTAATAGAATTCATGGAAAATGGAGCCCTAGATGCATTTCTCAGGGTAAGTAACAAAGTTATTCTCCCATTCTAAATATACATGCTACCAATGTAATTTTCTGAACTTTTCTTTGCAGTGTAAAATGTGAACAGTGTAAACTTTAACAGGTCACAAAATTGTCTTTGAAAAACAGATTAAAAGAGTCTTAGACTGGATTGAACTAGAATATTTTTGAGCATTTAAGTGATACAATGTAGTTAAAAAATAGTTTCCATTGACATATTACCACAAGTATGGAGGATACCTGAAGCCCTGTAATTTGAATACCTGTTGTAGTGTAGCATTTTACTTTTTCAGTACAATTATAAATGAAATACAGACATAATACAGAGAAGACTGAGAAGTGAGATAGCCATTCAATGTTGGTAGGATGATCCCAGCTCTGCTCTGTGGAACCATTTCTGTTATATTGTTATGTGAACACCAAGCCTAAAATAAAGAATTATGAACCTTTTTAGAGTTACAAGTATGTTATTTTTATAAATAATAAATTCTAAATGTAAAAACATACGTATTTTTACATTCAGAGACTTTCCACCTAAGAACGTGAACACATGTTAACAGTTTTTCAAATGGCAAAGAGAAAATAATGAGAACATACATGATCTAGAATGATAAGTTCAACCCATTTTAATAAGGATTCAGAGGATTTCGAGAGGTCTTTATTGCTGCATCTTGATGATATGCAAGATGCAACTGTCATCTTGCATATGACGTGCAAGATGATATGCATAACTGTCAACTCTCTGGAAGAAAGCGTCACCTAGCAAGCTCATCTGCTCAATCCACGGTCCTCATGCACCATACCTGCAATTCAGTTGGAGAAATCTGTGGGTTAAAAATATATGGTGGCCAGTTGGTTGCAAAGAGTGCTCAATTCTACTTGCTAGTACATGTATTTTAGAGAATCTTGGTTATAAGTAATGTACCTACGGATAGCAATGAAAAGTATAAAGTGAAAACCAAGTCAGCCAGTATAATCCTTTTCTACCTCTTAGTTTCTCTTCACCTTTACTCAAAAGTTTTTTCACACTTACATTTTTTACCATTTGGAGAAAGAAAGCTAATATATGTATCTTTATCCCTTTTATATTTTTAGATTATTTGTGTAATTTTTGGCAAGTGAGGAAAACAGTTAGCTGTCAGGGATCATTTTTTTTTATATTCCATTCCCTAACTTCGATTTAAAAATTAGCATATACTTTTGGATTTGCACAATCTGAAATTATTATTAATGTTAACAACACATCCATATAAATAACTAAATGATTATCAGAACTCTATTTTATATTACCTGACTATCAAGTTAAATCAGCACCTGTTATGTTTTTCACAAGTGTCTACACTACGTAGAAAATTAACTGGTGATTCCTAGTATACAATAGAAAACGACTAGGGTGCAGACATTTTTCATGGTGATTTTTTTTCCCTTTCAAAGTATAGCTAACTGGACTTTCATTTTTGTCTTCCTGTAGAAACACGATGGGCAATTTACAGTCATTCAGTTAGTAGGAATGCTGAGAGGAATTGCTGCTGGAATGAGATATTTGGCCGATATGGGATACGTTCACAGGGACCTTGCAGCTCGTAATATTCTTGTCAACAGCAATCTTGTTTGTAAAGTGTCAGATTTCGGCCTGTCCCGGGTTATAGAGGACGATCCAGAAGCTGTCTATACAACGACTGTAAGAAAAAGTCTATTACTGCACCTTTTCATATTCCTGCGATTTTCCTACCAAGAAAGCAGGGCCTAATAATACAAAGCTAAATGGGAGAAAAGAGGCAAATTGATCTCAGCTTTTAGTTGTTGCTATTTTTTTCCTTTTGGAAGAATCTTTGTTGCTTTTACAATCTACATATAGGCTAAGATGAGAAGTAATGATAAAAATGAGAACAGCTCATTTTATATTGGGATGTTCATATAAATAATATACACATACAACATTTGGTTACTAGCAGTCATAATTGTAGCAGAAAAATATAATCCCGTTTTAATAAAAGATTAACTATGCTAATTCCTATAACTTTTGTAAGATTAGAAAAAGGGAAAATATGAGGATTTACTTATATACTATTAATATTATTCCAATATTTCATTCCATTTTAGTAGCTGTTTTGTCTAATTTGTCATCTTCCTTTCGACTAGACTCTTGCCCTACAGCCACATAGGTCCATTATTGATTTGCCTTAAAAATGAAACTTTAACTGTGACATTTTAAAAAACAGATTAGTAACTTTAAATGCACTTAGAGAAATTCAAGATGAATAGACCTGATACTGCTGAATTGCCAACCAAATACACAAGTGTTTAACTGTAGCTTTATGGTTCTGCTATAAATGTTTTATACATTATTATACATACTTAAAAAGTATTATACATACTTAAAATGTCATACTTAAAAATACATACTTAAAATACTTATACAGGGTGGAAAAATTCCAGTGAGGTGGACAGCACCTGAAGCCATCCAATACCGGAAATTCACATCAGCCAGTGACGTATGGAGCTATGGAATAGTCATGTGGGAAGTTATGTCTTATGGAGAAAGACCTTACTGGGACATGTCAAATCAAGATGTAGGTATTACACTACTTAAACAAAAAGGATTTATTTAATACATTAATATTCATATTATGGGACGTGTAGGTAATGGCTCATATGAAGAAACTTTTATAGAATCATAAAAAGATGATTGCTGAGTTTTCACAATTATTACCACAAATTACCACAATAATTACCATAAATTAATGGTTCAATTAATTTCATTTTGTCTTCATTTTGAAGAATTGCTTTTTCTTTTTTTATTTAAATTCTCTGGACATAATAGAAGCCTGCAAAGGATATTTCTCCTTATTAAAGGTAATCATGCTGAGCTTGCACACCTGTAGTGGGAGAGTCACATGAATAAAAGAGTTATTTGCAGAGGGGAGGGTGAGGAAGGTTGTGTTTGATTTTGTTGTTACAGCTTGTCTTTCTTTTTTTTAATTTCCTGATAAAATCTGTTTAAATTATCTATTGTTGATTGATTTACTTAAATTTTAATTTCATGAGATAACCTAGATTTTATGATCAATATTGGTGTTTCATAGTGATATTTTAGAATGTAATCACAATGGGACTATCTTTGGAAATTTCTTCTAAAAATACAACTTATTAAATATGTATCTTGTTACTAAGGCATAAGATACGTCGTTATCCTTTAAGAAGCTGATGATAGTTCTTGAGCGTATACATCTCACACAAAGAAACCATTTATAAAACAATATAGCATAAGTGCAAGTAAATATTTGCTTCTCTAAGTTGAATTTTACGAAATTAACATTTCTGTAAGCCAGAAGCTTTCAAGTACTGGCAGATTCATGTGGCTTAATTTATTGAAAATATGAGTGAAATTTAGATAAAAGTAGAGCAAATGTAAAGTCTAGGAAGGTACCCTGGATTTGAAGGTGACTTCCAGGACTTTGAAGGTGACTTCCAGGACTTTGAAGGTGACCCTGGATTAGAAATATGGAGAAGACCTTGGCTCATAGTTGACTAGAGAATTTGCCAAGGGAGCCCTTTGGAAAGTCCAGAAATAAAGGCTTAGTGAAGTGTTTGGGGACCAACCAAATAGACTCCTGTGCATCTCCTATAAGGGAGATGCATACATCGTTAGTGATTTGAAATGAAGGTTAGGTTGAGGCAAATTGATGAAAGCTTTTTTTTGAAGGAATTTGGAAATGGTAAAAATGCATGCTCTTGAAGAATAGAGTAAAAAACTAAGTGCTGCTTGAAGAAATTCTATATCACCATTGAAAAGAAGGATGTGACAAGCAAACCGGTTTGGAGTAGTCAATTCTTGAGGTACTATAAACATGGACAGCAATAGATGCTGACTAACATTAAAGTTGAGTTATTTTTCAAAAACAGATCATGATCATTGTTATATAAAATTAGTATCCTTTTTTATTTTAGAATTTTCCACATCAAGTTCCTATGGTTCTTAAAATTTATAAATAGCTATTTTTAGACAACTAAAATGAGACTGCTTGTTGGTAAGGTAATTTTCAATACATTTTAAAAAAATTTTTGAATTGGCTGAAAAATTCACAGCCTAAAGAGGGGGAGCTTTGAAATCAGTGAAATCTTTTGCTATTTCGAATTGAATAATGACATAAAATTTTTTTATTTGGGGTTTTTTTTTTTTTGATTTTGGTTTTGGTTTTTCAAAGATAAAAGTCTGAATGATGAGTCCGTTTGGCAGAGGCAAAGTTGTTAATATTTGACAGGTCTCAGTGTCAAAGATTTCATGGACTGTCAAAATGTGGGCAAACAAATCCTTGGGGCAGAGAAAGAAATATTTACATTTCCCTAGACACTCAGTAGAGTTTCATTTCTTTTGACACCTTCCTTCTGTACTAGATTCAAACATAAAGGGAATGACAGGAATATAAGATGACCTAAATTCAAAGTTCCCTTAACTTCTAAAAATAAATAATAGAAATAGTTAAGAAGAAAAAAAATCTTCAATTTAGTTTTTAGTATTCCCTATTGTTTTTCTTGAAAATTAAATATCATAAATGTATATTTAGTCTATCAAGCATTAATAAATATTTTTACTGATCAAATGAAATTTTTATAGGCACAATGAAGTTTACTTCTGACCTAGAATATTTTAGCACCATCTTTCTTCATTTTTTAATCACAAAGGTGGGAATTATTAAATTATTAAATTCAAACACAAGAAAATACCTATGCAGTTCAGTTTTTATAGTGAAATTGATATTAATATTCTTCTTAAAGCATAATATTCATTATTTTATACTTATGTTAAACTGGTATTTGAGCAATTATATGTTTAATCTTCAATATACAAATGGTGGAAAAAACTGGATAATTTAAAATAATGAATTCCATTCTAGCAAAAAAATTCTCTAGAGAAAAGCTTTTTTCTTGGAGTCTCTGGGTAGGAGACCATGGAGAGACTTAAGTGACCTGCCAACTCCCTGATGCATATGGAAATCCTCTGTATATGTGAATATATGTTATTTTTCTGGGAATGTTGCTTTCATCAGATATTCAGAGACACTAATGTTTTAAAAATCAGTCTAGATTGATCGAGAGAATCACCCTTGATTGAATCAACTCACTTTATATTGTTTAAATTTAGTTGCTAGAAATTTGTTAGGGATTTTAGAAAGCCCTCAAATTTCAATACTCGGATTACAAGAGACTTTTCTTAAGTCACCATGAGAACAAGATCTAAGTTGATAGTTAATATTTGTCAGGAACTCCACAGAATTCTAGGCTGAAAGCTAAATAAAGTGAGGTTTCTGTGATCACTCTGAAGAAATAAAAAAGAGGTACACTAGTCCCTTAGTATCCATGGGACATTGGTTCCAGGACCTTGGCAGATACCAAAATCTGAGGATGCTCAAGTCCCTTATACAAAATGACATTGTATTTGCACTAAACTTGTGCCCATCCTCCTGTATACTTTAAATTATCTCTAGACTACTTATGATACCTAATACAATATAAATACTATGTAAATAGATATGAATACAATGTAAATGCAGTGCAAATAATTACTGGTGTGTGGCAAATTCAAGTTTTGCTTTTTGGAATTTTCTGGTTTTCCTTTTTCTTTTGAAATGTTTTCATCCATGGCTGCCGAATCTGAAGATGTAGAATCCTCCCAGGATATGGAGGGCTGACTGTATTGTAAAATCAATGAGGTAGATAGTGCCAGGAGGCTTTAGTTGCACTCTAAAGCAGGGAATAAGCAAGAAAATCTTGGGAAAAGATAATATGCGTATGTATGAAGTTCCCCACACCCAAATAGGTTTATCACAGGATTACTCCTCACTGTTTTTCATGTGCCCATAAATTTCCTGAGTTTTAACTGCAATGGAATCAGTTAGAATCTAGGTATTTGCAGTTAAAACCAAAAGGGTAGGCTTTCCCAATAAATTTCCAACTTTCATTCTTCTGTAAAATCTGTAGGTGTTTAGCCCTTTCCATTAATGACCTTTCAAAGACAGAACTTATATGTATAAATGCAGTCAAATATAATACATAATACACAAATTGGAAATACTTATATTCGGCATTCACAGCAGCTGTCTTTTAATTGAATTTATGTCTTAATTAGTCCGAATATAATTTTCATAGTCAATTTATGAAATTTTAAAATTCTTCATTATATGGATTACTTTTTTTCCTGTTTATAGTACTCAACAAAGTCATTTCTTCTTACCTTAAGGTAGGCCAATAAATCATCCAATTTACTGGTAGGTAGTCACAAGGATGGTAAAAAATTAAGCACCCATAAAGAAAGGAGACATAAAGATAATTCTTTAAAGTGGTCCATGAAAAGACATTTAAGAGCTTTGAAAATAGAATATGCTTGTAACTAAGTTTATCCTCAGCTAAACTGTGAGCCCTCAACTTTTCCTTTTAAAAGTCACCACTGATTTATTACTTTTTTATATTAAAATATAAAAAATTGTGGATTTTTTGGTAAAACTTTGCTGTAATCCTGCAGGTGGGGTCCAAAATATTTAATTGCCTAAAATGTGGGTCATGTTATTGTGAGGTTAATGAGATGAAAATGGGCATAAGTGGAGAACAGAAGCCAATCATGTTATCTCCCATTTTGAGGTATTATAGGCCCATTATCATGGGGTCTGTCTGTGCTCCTTTTTCTCTTAACTACTGTCATACTGTAGTAATACTGAAATACATCTCGGCAAGCAAATGTGTGTTTTCCAAGTATTTCTCTGCAGTCTAAGAAGTGTCCCTTGGTAGATCCCAGTGTTCTTTTAAAACGTCATTTACCCTAGTCACTTCCTATCCCTCTGGGAATGATCTAGAATTAGAAATTGCTATGAATATTTTCCTTTTTTTCTTTGACTTTTATTATAATGCTAAGGCTAGACCTCAACAGGCAAATCCAAGGGGTTTCTAGTAATTTCACAAAAAGATGTTTTAAATGAATTCCATGGATAATTACGTAATGCTTTTAGAAGTGTAGGATCAGTCATCTTACTGTGTGTTTTGTTGTTTCTGAGAACGTGTAACTATTTGCACAGCACACTTTTTGTTTTCCCAGTTGGAAATATAATGCAGCTCTCAACAGCATGGGCTCTGGTCAGACAGCCTCCATCAAATTCTGTCTCTTCTACTGACAGCTGTGTGATGTTTTCCCGGTGCTTAACTTCTCAGCACCTCTGATTCTTTGTCTCTAGAATCAATATAAAAATACCTGCCTAATAAGGTTTTTGTAAAGATTAAATGAGATAATTAAAACAATGCTAATCGTATAGTAAGTATTCAATAAATATTTACTATGATTATTGTATCCTTAAAAGATAACTTGTTTCTCTGGCAGGCTAACCAGATAAAACCTGCGGAACCTCAAGTCTCAGTTCCTGGCTGAATCATCCCTTGAAGGCGGGTTTATCCTCAACAGGCTTGCCTTGAATTATGCCAAACTATGCCCTATAGAGACCAAGGTCACCAGCACGTATCTTTGGTGCCCCTGTAGGTAGGAGCGTGATTGTTAATGGCAGCTTTGGAGTCCCAAAGTCCATTCCCAGTCCAGAGCGTCTCTTATTTTAATTATACTTTGCTGCTGCTCCTTTAAAAATTTGTAAACCTCTGCGTTTTTTGTTTTTTGGTTTTTTTGCGGTACGCGGGCCTCTCACTGTCGTGGCCTCTCCCGTTGCGGAGCACAGGCTCCGGACGCGCAGGCTCAGCGGCCATGGCTCACGGGCCCAGCCGCTCCGCGGCATGTGGGATCTTCCCGGACCGGGGCACGAACCCGTGTCTCCTGCATCAGCAGGCGGACTCTCAACCACTGCGCCACCAGGGAAGCCCAACCACTGTGTTTTTGAGAGCTAGAAGTTTCATTTTGTGTTGATAAATGTTCTCTGTTCTAATACTAGGAATCGTCAAATTTCTGTAGTGCAATAGGATAACTACAGAAGTTTACTAACTCTTTCATTCCTGTAAGAGTTATTTCATGTTACTTTATTCATTGGCACAAAGATTTAAGAATATATTGTGCTCAAAGCCAAAGAATTCTAATTGGAGAGCTGTTGAAGGGTATTTTGTCAAGAGGATCGTGATAAGGTTTAGATGTACGTTTCAAAGATTATTTAGAGAGAAATAAAAAAGGAACGATTTCTCTACCTGCATTGTTCCTTTCAGAACTTCTGAGAAAAAGCTACAAGTGGGGAAATAGGAGGTGGTAGAAAATAGTAAGCATTGCCCCAATCTTATGAGCATGGGGGTGGAGTCCCATCAA
Organism: Grampus griseus; assembly: GCF_964374135.1. Lineage (NCBI taxonomy): Eukaryota > Metazoa > Chordata > Mammalia > Artiodactyla > Delphinidae > Grampus > Grampus griseus. The sequence goes on along the minus strand of NC_139007.1, from coordinate 25,431,136 downwards.
TTCAGAAAAGTACTGCATATGTTCAGATACAAGCAACCTCAAGATAGAGAAAAGCCACTCTTTTCCCCGTAAAAAAAAATGTTTACTATTTGGTCATTTTGAATATATAAAGTTTTACCAGTTATTAATTTACTTATTCACAACTTGAGCCACTGTTTAAATAACTTAATACAGCTTTCCAAAGCACATTATTTTTAGTTTTATCTAACTTGTTTAACATAGAGCACTTTTGAATCCTAAAATAGCGCTGTCCCTGGAGTGTTATACAAAGCCACATGAAATTCTTTGCATTTAAAAGTTTTTTTTTTAATTTAATTCCTCCTGTAGTTATATGTTGATGATCTCTACAGAGGTCCCATTTGTGTATGTTTTCTTGTGTGCTTTTTAAAGGGATATTATTATAGAGGAATGTTTACAATGATATCCAACATTTGTAGTTACAGAGTCATAAACAGGAAAATTTTAAAACTCTCATACGACTTTCACTAGCATTCAATACCAACACTGATTAAAGTCACTTAACGCTAAAGTGTTTTCTCCCTAGCTGTTATTCAAAATAAAGTACTGAAGGAAAGATCCCATAGTGTGAGACTTTGTAAAGACGTAACTACATAACTATGGGATAATGGCTCCATTACTGCAAAAATAAATATATATTTATGTGTTGTACTTTAATCTATTATGTTCATGGTATTTTCTACCACACTTCCCCCCACCCCACACCAATTTAATAAAACAAATATAAAGGTAACATTTTAAAAATTGTTGTATTCAAAATTAATAATAAACTTTAGGGTAAATAAGCTTTAAAACAAAAGTACATAAGCAAAAATAAATAATTTTCACCAATCCACTAACCTAATTTTCAGAGTAAAGCCATTTCCAATTACAGCACTGTGTATGTGTATATACACACACACACACACACACACACACACACACACAGAGATAGAGAGATATCCATATACGAAAATATATTTCTACCATTTGAGTATATTGTATTTAGGAAGTAGTATCATCAGAAAGTGGTGACTAATTGTGCATGTAAGAGAGTCTAGATTGTTTTCATTTCAGCTCTCTGGATGGGATGACTGGAAGTGTCATTAAATGAAAGAGTAAGAGCTTTGGGGAAAGGTAAAAAAATTCAATTTTAAATAAAGTATGAAGTTCCTATGGAAAATCCAGGGGAAGATATCTAGTAAACGAATGGACTTACAGCCTAGTGATCAGGGGAGATTTGGGGCTGAAGATTTTATACTTATGAAATTTTTCAAAAATTATTCTATTTAAGTTTATCTCTTTACCTTTTAAAGTTTATCAATTTGCATATATAAATTTTCCTTAAAGAAAAGTGGACACGGTTTTTCTTATACAGAGGATTTTGTCTAAAAATTGTTGATGCTAGCTACTTTATTTATTCCATCCTACAACCGTTCACATTTTAATGTGCTATTCTTGAACGTCAGCAAGCATCTTAAGGATATGTTTCCCTACAAATATTAAGTTCATCGACATTTCTTAGAGCCAGCTTTTGTCTGCCTACTTTAGTCCTGTTTTCTTCAAAAACTCAAGGTTACCTCTTTTTTTTTCCAGAGAGCCATTTTTTCCTACATTTCTATTACTATTATGTTAGTATCAAAGGATTTGTTAATCCCTCTTGAATAATATTTTGATGTTTTACAAGTCCTTCTTATTTGTGTTTTTTTGCTTTCCTGTTATTTTCCCTGTGCTGCTCAGATTTGTAACAATGTCTGATTTTAAAATCTTTTTTTGCTTTCCATATAAATAAAAAACCCAAGTCTAAATAAGTAATTTTTGGACTTTCTGATTGCCGTGTACAAATGTTTATGGAGGCCTAGTGTGCATTAACATTTAAAGATTGATACAAATAGCCTCTTAGGCTGTTAATAGATATAAATGGGTAGTGATGTGCTGATAAAAATTTAACAGCCAGCACTCTGAGTGGGAAACTGATTTGTAACCTTTCCCAATTTCCTAGTATAACACTTTCCTCCCTCCATCCCCCAAGGCTGGTTTCAGTCTGCCTGTGTGAGGTCACGGGATTTGGAGTTGGGAAGTGATCCAATCACCTTTATGAACAGTACAAATTGGTTCTAACACAATACTGTATCTTGTAACACTATACACTTCATCAGTATATAAGCTTCATATTGTTTAAAATAATAGTGTGCTTGGTAACATTTTCTGTCATAGTACATTCACATATTTGGATATCTTGCTGAAAAGTATCATTTGAACTCTTCAAAAAGTGAAACTTTGTGGTAGGGGCTAATTCTGGGTAACTCAGACCTTCTTTTTACAACTTGAGGAATTCATACATAAATGTATGGGAAGATATGTACATGCACAGCTATATACAATAAAATGGTTCTGTTAACATCTTCCCTTTTGAAAACCTCTGGGATGACATTAAAAAAGTTTCCATCTGTTGCGCCCTGGGTGAGCTTAATTGCTGCTCCCTATCGCCGAATTAACTAGGAAATGTCATCATACCCTGCGCTTCACGCACCCCTTAACAGCATGCTTAACATCCATGGATGTTTTGGAAAAAATAAGTAAGTCTTTTGCATAGCAGTGTACTTTACTCTTACCTGGATAAATCACTTTGCCTCCTGGGCAATCCGTTTGATTATAATTGAATCTCAGTCAGTAATATTTTAATGTCCTTTTGGCTATTAGGTTATAAAAGCAATAGAAGAAGGTTATCGCTTACCAGCGCCCATGGACTGCCCAGCTGGGCTTCACCAGCTGATGCTGGATTGTTGGCAGAAGGAACGTGCGGAAAGGCCAAAGTTTGAACAGATAGTTGGAATTCTAGACAAAATGATTCGAAACCCAAATAGTCTGAAGACACCCCTGGGAACGTGTAGTAGGTAAGAAATAGCTAAAGAAATGAAATCTGGGAGAAATTCAAACTTCATATGAACCATGTATCTCCTCAGCCCCACCCCAATGGCAAATCAACATTTGTGTTGTTATTAAAGTCCATATTAAATTTCTTATCTTTATAGAAGTTTTTTTTTTTCTTTTCAGATGGCTTGCCTTAGTTAAATCAGTGTTTAAAGAGATCTATTCATTGTTATTGCCTTAAATAAAATTTATGATCAATATCACTGGCTGTCATTTTAGAAAAATTTCTCAAGTGGATTTGTGTGATTAGGTGGCATTTTACATTATCAATATTACATGGATTTTTATTGCTGTTGCCCTAGTTTTTTATTATATCCATTTTATCTATTGGATTGTTTTGCTTTGAGTTTCATAGTAAAATGATTCCATGAAGTTAAAGATTATTAAGGTAATTCAATATATGATTTAAGAGGTATACCCATTAAAAAGAACCTAACCGAACCGCCCCATGCATGCTTCATGGTAATGGTAATGTAGATTAGTAGTTATTCGGCTTCATCTGCCAGGTAGACCTGTTGCTCTGTCGTCTGTACTGTAGTCAGGCCCTTGCGGAGGTGTATGAACTCACAAGGTGCACAAGGGGTGCCATTAGTACAGTGGGTGCATTATGTTCTCAAAAGCACCCTCTGAACAAGTTAGTCCACAGCCAGATGTGCTTTCTGTACTCCCAGTTACTTTCAGAGAAGCAAATGAACAGATATTTACTGATTACAAATATTGTTGGCCATACTCTGAAAAGTACATGGAAGATGCAATCTGCTGGTTATCATATCTAAATAAAATAGAAATTTTGTAGTTAGTAGGGTTTTGGGGTGGTTTTTTTTGTTTGTTTGTTTTTGCGGTATGCGGGCTCTCACTGTTGTGGCCTCTCCCGTTGCGGGGCACAGCCTCCGGACGCGCAGGCTCAGCGGCCATGGCTCACGGGCCCAGCCGCTCCGCGGCATGTGGGATCTTCCCGGACCGAGGCACGAACCCGCGTCCCCTGCATCGGCAGGCGGACTCTCAACCACTGCGCCACCAGGGAAACCCTAGGTGTTTTTTTTAAACTTCTTTTATTGAGGTATGGGTGATTTACAATGTGTTAATTTCTGCTGTACAACAAAGTGATTCAGTTATCCGTATATATACATTCTTTTTCATATTCCTTTCCATTATGGTTTATCACAGGATATTGAATATAGTTCTCTGTGCTCTACAGTAGGACCTTGTTGTTTATGCATTTGGAATTTGGAATTATTGGGCAAACTTTACACATTAGATTTTTATTAGCATATCTGTTTGTTATTACAATATCAATTAAATATGTAATTTTATTTTTTATATCCTTATTTTTGTGGGGCTAAGGCATGCTTTCTTTCGTAATTCATGAAAAAATTTGCTTTTCTGTATTATTCTCACCCAGGCCAATAAGCCCTCTTTTGGATCAAAACACTCCTGACTTCACTGCCTTTTGTTCAGTTGGAGAATGGCTACAAGCTATTAAGATGGAAAGATATAAAGATAACTTCACAGCAGCCGGCTACAACTCCCTTGAATCAGTCGCCAGGATGACTATCGAGTAAGCTTAAACCTGCAAAATTATATTGAAGAATGTATCAGGTGCAATCCAAACGTTAGACTTTAGGTCATCTTCCATATATTAAAGAGGTATGAGCCCTAAAATCAGGGAGAAAATTGTCTCTTTAATAAGTGCCTACCATGTCCCAGGCATTTTGCTAAACAGACTTCTGAACATACAATATCTTTTTTAACCTTCATGGCAACAATTTTATTAAGTCAGTAGTTTTATGTATGACAAGGCTAAGGCTCAGAGAATTTAAATATTTGCCCTAAACTGACTCAATCGTAAGTGGTAGCTAATTTGTCTCCATAGCCAGTGTTCAAAACACCACCCAGTGAGACTTCCTCTTTCATTAACCGCTGTATTATCTATCTTTTAAAATTTTTATTTTATACTGGAGTAGAATTGATTAACAATGTTGTGTTAGTTTCAGGTGTACAGCAAAGTAATTCAGTTATACATGTATAACTATTCTTTTTCAAATTCTTTTCACATTTAGGTTATTACAGAGTATTGAGCAGAGTTCCCTGTGCTATACAGTAGGTCCTTGTTGGTTATCTATTTTAAATATAGCAGTATATTCATATCAATCCCAAACTCCTGCTGTATTGTTTAGATTCCTAGTCACTGGGGAAACTTTCTCCATTGCAAAAGAGGATTTCTTTCACCATGTTTGTATCAGACATTAAAAATCTCGAAATTTTAATACCAAAATGCATTATGAAATCCAGTATGAGCACTTTCTGAAGAGGTCAAAGGACGCCTAATTCAATTAAACGTAATAAGAATTTAACTTAAGTTTTGGAAGGTTTGTGATTGATTGATTTTTTTTTTTTAATTCAAGAATGACCTGATAAAACAGTTTTTGAAATTGCTCTGAACTGGAGGTAAAAAGAAGTAAATATTTCTTTCCGGCTCTATAACTGATGATGTGGTCTTAGGAAATACATTTAGTATCTCTGGACCTCAGCTTCCTTGGCTGCAGCATAACTCTTACAGGCAATGCAGTTCCTCTCAGTCAGTGTGTTTGAAAATGGGAAACAATTATCAAGGTTCTATTAGTGGGATGCTATTTATGTACTGTTGGGAGAAGTGTTTCACATTTTTCAGATGAGAAGAAAGCCAGCAATCACGTACTCTTTCCTGGCATGTCAGGAAATGGCATATACACGAATTTCGGCATGTGCATGCTCTCTCGTTTGGTTTTCTGCTAGACACCACGTGGGTAGAGCTGATGTAATTACACCTGTCTCTGCAGAGTAATCTACTCCTCTGAAAAACCGTGCTTCGCAAGGTCTCATTAGACCACGGCTATGAAATATCACAGTACTCTACTGTGGCTATATTTTAGCTACTTGTAAATACCTAAGCTCAGTCTTTTTGGCTAATAGATACAGCTGGCGTATGGCAAATTTAGGCTATTAAACATAGGTATTGCACACTTTAAGGAATTTTTTTTTTCCAAAATGTGGTCAAATGATTGTACTAAACTGAAGTATACAACCAATAATATGCTCAGGATTACCACACGTTGATTAAACTCAGTATAATACTTTGTATGATCCTTGATGATTCTTGATCTACTAGAGCCATGCAATGTTTCCATTCATACTACATCCTATTTAAACAATGAAATATTTTTAACTTTCCTTAGATTCAAGAATACTACATTTCAAGTAACGTTTCCTAGCTGTACCTTAAGTTAATAATAATTTTAAGGCTTTGATAATTTCTTAAATAAAATGTCAAATCAAAGAATTCCCTGGCGGTCCAGTGGTTAGGACTCAGTGCCTTCACTGCCTAGGGCCCGGGTTTGATCCCTGGTCTCGGGGAGCAACCCCACAAGTCGCGCATAGCGGCTAAAAAATAAAGTCACATAACCCTGTTAAAAAAAAAAGGTCAAATAGTTTAAAAATAACTGATCACGACAAATTGAGATCCTGAGTAGCAGGGTTTTACAAAGGATAATGTTGATGCAGGTTGCCAATCCGACCCACTGTGGGAATAGGATCTTAATGTCCAAGAACACCAAGATAAGATCTGTGTGCCTAAGAGAAACAGATTAATTAAAGAGTTGATGACAGTTTAGTACCAAATAAAATGTTTGCAAGGTAACTAATAAAAACTGCATTTGTCTTTTTCAGGGATGTGATGAGTTTAGGGATCACACTCGTGGGCCATCAAAAGAAAATCATGAGCAGCATTCAGACTATGAGAGCACAAATGCTCCATTTACATGGAACCGGCATTCAAGTGTGATAAGCGTTTCTCCCTTATGAGGGAGACTATGGACCACGAGAGAACAGTACTGGCCTTCAGTATATGCGTAGAATGCTGCTAGCGGACAGTTGATATCCTGGGTCCTTCCTACAGTGAAGAGAAGATTTAAGAAGCACCTATAGACTTGAACTCCTAAGTGCCACCAGAATCTATAAAAAGGGAATTTAGGATCCACCACTGGTGGCCAGGAAAACAGCAGTGACAATAAACAAAGTACTACCTGAAAAAACATCCAAACACCTTGAGCTCTCTAACCTCCTTTTTATCTGATAGACTTTTTAAAATGTACATAAAGAATTTAAGAAAGAATATATTTGTCAAATAAAATCATGATCTTATTGTTAAAATCAATGAAATATTTTCCTTAAATACGTGATTTCAGACTATTCCTTTTTAAAATCATTTGTGTTTATTCTTCATAAGGACTTTGTTTTAGAAAGTTGTTTATAGCTTTGGACCTTTGTAGTGTTAATTTATGACACATTACTACACTGGGTACCTTTGAAAGAATCTCCAATTAAAAAAAAAAAGCATAGCATGATTGAAGATATATCTCTGTCAGAACATTGGTATCCCTTTTGTGCTATTTAATTTTGTTTAATCAGTGCTGTTTTGATTGTTTGCTAATTGGCAGGTAGTCAAGAAAATGCAAGTTGCCAAGCGCTCTGATATTTTTTAAAAAGAAAGTTTTTTTGTAAAGATCTGACAACACACTATCTTTTCAATGAAAAAAGCAATAATGATCCATAAATACTATAAGGCACTTTTAACAGATTGTTTATAGAGTGATTTTACTAGACAGAACTTAATAAAAACTCAAATTGTAGGTTTATGATTATAAAAAGAAAGATGAGTCACTTCATCTAAAGAATGTTGGTGGAGGCAAGTCTCTGAAAGCAAGACTATCCAGTGTTATCTAAAATTTAATCTGAGCACATCACGATTTTTTCAATATCGAGACATTAGGAAATTTAGGAGAAATAGTTGACATATATTTTATATCCTATTCTGTTTAATGCAGTCCAAACACGAAAGGAAAGAATTAAGTTTTATATTAGAACTCTGAAGCATGATAAAAGGGGCAGTTCACAATTTTCACCTTTCAAAAACAAATTTGCTGCACAGAATATCACCACTGCAGTTTTAAAAAAAAAAAAGTCTTTTTATATGTGAACGCTGATGTGAGACGCTTTTTAAATGAAAGAACGCATTTTACCATGTAAGGAAGAGGTGAAGGGTCTGGCTTTTTCTTTAAGCTTTATTAAACAAGATTATTTGATTACTGTGTTAGAATTTCATAAGCAATAATTAAATGTGTCTTTATAGCTATTTCAGGAATGTATACATATTGTGAGTAATGCTTTCAAAAGTAACGAAAATCATGAACTACCCCAGAATTGAACTGTTGTATTTCCAAAGAGAATTGGGCTGTTTATAATGATTTTAATAGAGAAAGATCCCAGGGATCGGTCCTAATTGGTCTTGTTTGATAATGTGGGCACCCACAAACAAACGATCAAATAACAGAAACAAAACCTGTAAATGTTCCTTTGTAAAACTTGTAAATTTTATTTATACTGTCTTGTTTTGTACACACATTTCTCTGTAGTGGGCTCTGAATACATTGAAAATGCACTATATTTTTCTATTTCACTTGCAGAGCATCACAAAAGAACAGGTATTTTCAGTGCTACATAATGTGTTTTCCCACATTTAGGACCAAAGATGGCTATAGAAAAACTCAAAAGGATTGCGTCCCAACCCCTCCCCACCCCTTTTTTTTCTTTTAAGTCACTGTACAGTGTTGTTTGATATTTTAATTTATTTTTTGATTGACTAGAAAAATCATTTTAATTTCACTAAAATGTTTTTTGTCCCTAAGGAGAAATAATCTGTAAAATAATTTTAGTTAGCATAATATAGTCACCTAGACACTTCCATTTGTAATCTTTGTAATAGACTGTAAATATATTTTTGGAACTATAACACAATGTGCTTGAGGGTTATTTTTCAGTGTCTGCAGTGTATACAAGTGTTTATACTAAGTACAGCACTTTACAATTCTAATCAGTAGCATTGGCCTTTGTGAGAATGAGTGAAAGAGTTTGAGTGAGTGTTCTTAATTCCGTTTGGATTCTAGACTCACTAAGAATGAAGTTCTTTTCTTGTTCATAGCTTAAGGTGCTTATTTTTTCTATTAAAATTAAATTAACAAAAAGCCATTCTAGAAATAGAAGACATAGTAGGGTACATGCAAACGGTGTCTTTCCTGCTTTTTTCTAGCACTAGATTTATAGTTGAGTAGTCTTTCTTGAGTAGAAGGGCAGAATAAAAGTTTTTTTGAGTTTTTTTTCAAAAATAACTTTTTCCTTCAGCAATATACCTCATCTGCCTTAAATTTTTTACAGCTCTTTACAGGGAAAGGGAGAAGGGATGGGAAAGACACAGCACAATAGGAAGGGTATGACGCATCACTCTCTCGTCGGTAGGTTTCTTTTCCCAATCAACATTATGATTTTGAAATACATGTATGTGAAACAGATATTCAGAGAAAAGTAATTAACCTTGTAATGCTGATTGTAATACTGTCTTCCAGAAAGAGATGAAACGGTATAACGATGAGAATGTACAACTTGCACCTTGAAATCCTTTTTTGTTTTGTTTTGTTTTGTTTTTTTGATAAATTAGTGCTCAGGGGAAGAAGGATAGAGAAAGCAAATGTCAGAAAGAGAATTCAAACGTAATAAAAATGCAAAAGGAATCGGCCTCCTTGCTTAAACAGAGCCACCTTTTTTAGAATGCTGTCTTCACACATGACTTGTGTTTTGCATTCGGGACTGAAATAAAAGTAACTTTTGTTACATCTGAATCTAACATTTTCTCGGCGGTTGATCTGGGCCTTGTTTACTAGGACTGGTGGTTTATGCTTGTCAGAGCACTCTGAGTTGAATCATATTGTATACTTATGTAATCTACATTAGCTAGTACTATTTAGGATGCTATTTTAATTGCTCCTCTTATCCGTGTTTTTAAGACAATTAAAATGGTGTAAGTCACCTCTCTTTTTTATTTAGGTAATGCTGATATTCTCCCTTTTGTTTCCTGAGTAGCCTGGAACTGTGCTACTCACTGATGTGCATGTTCAAATAAATTACTGATGTGTATTTTTTTGCTATATGTGGAGAAATCATGGGGAACTCGGGGCGAGATGTGCTTTTTGTTGGTTGAATTTGTCCCTCCTTGCCTAAGAATTACTACAGGGGTCATCCTTTTATAAGGACAAAATGCTTTTGAACAGTGTCTTCAATGTATCAAGCACAAATAACTCTTTCTTCAACACGAAGCATAAGTCTCTTTTTACCAGCTTACAATAATAAACGAGTCTATTAGACAATGTAAAGAAAATCCTGTCTCCAATCATTGGCGGATTCCTTTATGTCCCTTACTCGTTCTTTATTTTCTTACACAATATCATGAAAGGAGATGTTTAGAGTCAAGGTTTTATTTAAATATTTCAGGGAGCCAATCAGAATATGAAGAAAATTATTATCCTTTTCATCCCCTCCTTCTGCACACAGACTTAATTCCACTCTAATTATTACAGAATAACAAGTTAAGACTATGTCTTCAAAGAGCTGAACTGTCAAATATTTTAATTAAAACCTCTTTTGTTCTTTTTTGAATCTACAACTACATGGTACTAACAAGAATATTTGCATGGGAAAGGTAATACTTTGTCATGAAACCCTGACAAGTATTTCTCACATTTAGTATAATACAGCAACTTGGAGAGTCTCTGTGTTTAAGATGCTGCAGGATGCAAACAGAGTCCAGAGAAAATGGGAAAAGTGATAAATCTGGTTATCTGATTGTTTATCAATGACACTGACTTAGATCAGACCAACTTGCACCTGAAATAAACTAAACACTCCCTTTTCTCCAGCGTCACCATTGTAAGCTCTACAAACTCTGAACAAGTATCCAAACATGTTTCAAAAAATGAGACTAGGCAGATACCAGGTGACATGCTATCACTAGTTATCACACTCCTGATGCTGAGGCTCGGGGTAGGCTGAACTGAAGTTGAAAGATAATCTTGAAGTCTTGGCTGTCCCTGACTCTTCCACAAGCAATGCCCTTCCGAAGTTCACACAGTGATTATTACACAGCCCGAAACACTGACGCACAGTCAAATGGTCTCTTAAAGTACTGGATTTATAAGTGGTACAAAAATACACTATTCTACCAGCACTTGTTTTCCTCCAAAAGTATGAAGCTGTTATGAAGGATATACAAGTTCTATCACTAAGTAAAAATTAGATTTTAATACTTTCAGTGATCATCAGTAACAAGTTTTTGCTGAAGTATTTTTATCTTCTACTGTTACCCTTTGTTTTATGTTGTTAGCTACAGTAAAAACTATCAATTTTGAGAGAAGCCTCTGAGAGGATCAAAGAGGTGATCAAATTCCTAAATTCAATTCAAAAGATTGTAACTGCTGATATTAACAAATGATAAAAGATAGTGCATGGTGACTGGCAAACCTGCAACCTGCTCTGAAGGGAAAAGCATGCTCTTGGCTTTGTGGCAGTGGCCCTTCAATAGCCCCTACCCAGCTGCTCTACTGTTCTGTCTAATGCATCTCAGCGTAGCTTGAAGAATACGAACAAGAGAATAAAATATTTCAATAGGATGCTTCTGTGAACCTCATTAGAGTTAAGTGCTGTAGGGGGGTATTTTTTTCAAGTTCAGTGATTGAATGTAATTAAATCTATTATTAAACAATAAAAGACCTCTTCTGATTGACCTTGAGGTTAAAATAAATGTAATTAATTGATTTAATTTAACTGGACCTCTCTCCCAAAGTTTGGTAAGTAGCAATAAGTAGATCTAGTCTAGTGTTCCATGGGTCTGTGACAGCACTAGAAATCCCTTAGGTATGTAACAGTAGCAGGGATTCTCAAATTGCTGGCGTTTGATGATTTGGGCACAGTAACAAGTGAGGTGTTGTCTATTCTAAACCTCCATGAATAACAAGCAAAGCTCCATAAGAAATAACCTGCAACATGTATTTCATTATTTCAGATATCCCAGGTTTCCACTACTGAAGGTTATCTTTGTTTCCCTTTTGAAATTCATAGACTTTAATTAAGTATATTTGTAGTTTTATATATAACTTAAGAACGCACAGGGACTTCCCTGGTGGCGCAGTGGTTGAGAGTCCGCCTGCTGATGCAGGGGACACAGGTTCATGCCCCGGTCCGGGAGGATCCCACATGCCGCGGAGCGGCTGGGCCCGTGAGCCATGGTCGCTGAGCCTGCGCGTCCGGAGCCTGTGCTCCTCAATGGAAGAGGCCACAGCAGTGAGAGGCCCGTGTACCGCAAAAAAAAAAAAAAGAAAGAAAGAATGCACAGTATATTTTTAATGAATGATTAATCATAGATCTTAAAGATGCTCAGAGGAAGAAACAACAGGCACATTTGTTTTGGGTAATGTTGGTTCTAGTTTAGCAGAAGACAAACACATACTGTTCAAGTCTCACCATTTCATTATGGAACCAAAATTAAATAAAATGAATGACTGGACAGCTAACTCGAGAAAAACAAATAGAGAATATTAAGCTACATATGCAGAACTGTGTTCATATAAATCACATTTCTAAAATATTTCACAATTCACAGAAAGGAGGCCAACAACTCACACATACTTTTTTACATGAATTTGCAGACACTTATTAAACAGATCGTTAGACCTATAGTAAAATACAAGAGAAAGTTCTAAATTTAACCTGGTGTCCCCCTGTCAGTTAGCTAGAGATAAGCACTGTTAAGATTGAAAACCAGACAGAATATGTGGCTAAAATGTTCTCTTTCTAAATGAAAGAGACCCACAGCTTTCTTCAGCTCTGACATGTGCACGAGTGTTTTAGGGATCTACTGGGCAGGGGGTCTGCTGGTCATATGTTATTGTAATTCCATGTTTCCACTTAGATCGTCACCCCTTGCACGCTGAGCTCCAAGTGTATTCACCGGAACCCAACTTAACAGAAACCACACGAATCTGACTTTACAAACATACGTGCTTAGCTTGACCTGAGAAATAGACAGGAGTTAATGCATGGGCTCCTGCTGCTATTTCAATGGCTCTGCTTCTCATAAAGGAATACCTGTTAGCTTAGCTGTGGTGCAGGGCCAGCAGACACGGAGCAATTAAACTTCTTCTGATCTACCTGAAAAACAAAACCAGCAAACACCAAAGAATGCCATCCTTCAGATTTGCAAAGGAACAAGTAATACTGTTTATTAAAGTGTATACAAAAGCATATATAAAAGGAGCAAGTAATATTATATATTAAAGTGTATATAAAAGGCAGGGATGAATTGCAGGAAATCTGGAGAGTCCGCTAGGAGAAGCTGAGTGTAATGGAAGAGGCCATAAAGAGCCACTGGCAATTCTGACCAGAAAAAAAAAGGATGTGCTGGGAATAGAGTTTACAGAACCAAGGTCTGGCCCTGATGCTTGAAGAATGAATTAATTACTCTCCATTTCTGGATCAGAGCAATAGAATCACCTTCTGCGCTTCCACAGCATTGCTCTCTGTTCTCACATTCTCTCTCACTTTTCTACACGAGGGAAATCCCCGTCTTCAATACACAACTCACAGTTGTTTCCTCCAAGCCTTCACTGACACTCAGGAGGTAGACTTCTCTCTTCTGTGCTTTGCTTCTGCTGCTGGTGCTGTGATTCCCCTATTGTGTTCTGTCAGATTATGTGTGTGTGTGTGTCTCTCCCACTAGATCAAGGGCTCTTGGAGGGCAGAAGCCAAATGGAAATCTTTGCTTTATGTCCTTTGGGATTTAGCTGTTTCTGGCATTCGGTAGACACTCTATAAATATTTTAGAATGCTTGAAGTGCAAATTAATTCAAATTGGTTTTTTTTTTTTAAAGGATAGTGTAGATCAGGTGCTCTGAAGGATAAATGGGGTAGAGTGAAGGTGGTAGTAAAACGGGTGTTGAGGGAGAAACTAATTGCAGAGAAAGGATGGATGCTTCTGTGATAGGCTGGGGCAGCTGGAAAGCCCGGGAGACTGAGTCAATGAACACAGTGATGGGGCCCCCTGGGTAAAAGGGAGGTGGGGAGGAGATAATTCGTAAACAAGACCAAATAGCAGCATCTTCCTGATGTTGAAAAAAGTAGGAGGTATCACTGGTTGTAAATAACAGAGCAAGATTAAAGAAGAACTTGAAATCAAGTAGAAGAAATTGGACTTGATGAGAGAGACAACGAAGAGCTATTTACCAATATCTTGTCTGACAAGGCAAAGACATGGGGAGAATGTTTTGGGTTTTTTTGCGGTACACGGGCCTCTCACTGCTGTAGCCTCTCCCGTTGCGGAGCACAGGCTCCGGACGCGCAGGCTCAGCGGCCATGGCTCACGGGCCCAGCCGCTCCACGGCATGTGGGATCCTCCCGGACCGGGGCACGAACCCGCGTCCCCTGCATTGGCAGGCGGACCCTCAACCACTGTGCCACCAGGGAAGCCCGAGAATGTTTTTTAAGGAACAGTAATCTGCAGAAAGATGTGAGCTGTGATTGTGAATATTTTAAAATTAAACCTAGGCAAGGGAAAAGAATATTTTTCTTCTTCTGGAATGAAAAATTCTCTCACTCCAGCTCTCAATCTCAGGATTCTATCAGTAATTCTATAGTTAAGTAAGAATAGAATGAAGTAGAATTTTGTGGGCTTACTTGTGAGTCTAGTTACCATTTACATCTTGAAGAGGCAGCAGAGTGTGGTGGGTGATGGCAGAGGGTTTGAATACAGACCATGTGGGACTAATTCCTGTCACCACATGGGTAATACAGAGGAGACAACTTAATTTCCCTGTATCCTTTCTCCTATCTTACCTGTAAAATGGGACTAAATAGTACCCGCTTCAAGAGTTGTTAAATTTGTTAATTGATACTTGGAAAGTATTCAAAACAGTAGTAAGTGCCCAGTACAAGTTAGCTCTTATTATTTCCCTGGGAAATATTTTTGTCTACATTTCTTTCTAACTATCTATTTGACACACACTTATAAACACACCTTTGTGAATTCTGAAATAACTCACTTACAAATACATTTTAGAATATTAATTATACATTTTCCTCCTAAATTTCAACCTTATCTTTTTCTCAGTTTTTAAAAAATCACTACTGATCCTATCTCTCAAAAACGATGGTTCACTATGTCCAACTGATTTTAGCTTTTCGTTATCACTGGAACCTAGCACCTTTTTCACAGCCACTGCCCTAAACTACGTTTTCATCATCTCTCACCTAGACTAATGTTACATCCTCCAGTGTGTTTGTCTTTCTCTAATCCTTTTTAATTATGACCTTCAGAGTCATTTCTCTAACACGTATCTGATCTGGGTTTCCCCCAGTTTAAAGGACTTTAATGGCCTCTCACTGATCAGAGAACTGCACTCAACATAGCAACAACAGTTGGGATCCTGCCTTTCTGATATTCACCATTATCCCCACCTGCTGGACTAAACCACTTGTGATTTTGGAATACAAAGTTCTTTCATGCTCCCTGTCGTTATGAGTTTTCTGAGAGAAGCAAGTGAGTCTATTTTATTCCTCCTAGTATCTATGGAGCCCAGCACAGATTTAAAGGCTAGTGGTAGCTTCTATGCCTATACCATGAAGCAAGAATATGGAATTACCTTTAAAACAAATACTGGATAAAAATTTAAATTTGAGGAAAAATACACAATCCCCCTCAATTCATAACTGGTATCACAATGTCATTTTTTCACTTTCTAAGCATCTTCTTTACTGACTTGGACACACCTCTAGGAGCTATACAACAAAACAGATCATTTGTTAATAAGCATAGCATTCTGAGTTATAATAGAAAATTATATCTATGTGCTTATGTGCAAATTTACATTTTCTCTCATCTAAATATATGTTTTAAATTTTATCTTTCATTGCTACTTATTGGAGAAGTGGTGGAGAGAATTCTGCATGACTTTATTCTGCCATCCAATCAAGGAATCAGAAAATCTCTAATTTTCCATTACCCAGTAATGTTATATAATATTTTATATTTCTTTATCAGTCAATTACTTCACCTCACAGATAGGAAGCAGAATTTTTGTGCAACTCACATTTCTATTCCAAAGCATGGCACAGTTCCTAGCACCCTGCAGATTCCTAATTGGTGTGTGTTGAGTGATTGAGAGTCATGTGACCCCCAAGCTCTTCACTGCCTCAAAGACTCTGATACAGCAGCAGTAGGTCCTAACCTAATGCATGAAGACCATTCTCCAAAACTGAGCCTCTTAACCACTCTTCTTCTATTGAAGTGTCTCTTTTCAATGTCACAGAAGTTTCCCAGATGCTGCACTATGCCATGCTTCACATGGTCCTCATCTTCATTGACCTGAGAGATATGCATAAACCCATCTGAAGCCTCCAGACCACAGCATCACAAAGATCTACACATCTTTTTTTTTTTTTTTTTTTTTTTTGCGGTACGCGGGCCTCTCACTGTTGTGGCCTCTCCCGCTGCAGAGCACAGGCTCCGGACGCGTAGGCTCAGCGGCCATGGCTCACGAGCCCTGCCGCTCCGCGGCATGTGGGATCTTCCCGGACCGGGGCACGAACCCGTGTTCCCTGCATCGGCAGGCGGACTCTCAACCACTGCGCCACCAGGGAAGCCCAAGATCTACACATCTTGTCCAAACATATACTCCAAATGACATCAGCAACTTATGATCACATCTTAATTTCTGATTGGATAAAATCATCATATTTATATTCAATTAGCTGCTCACAAACTCTTTTGAATGAAAAACAAACATGGAATTATAACTTCATCCTTCCAAAATACCATTCTGACTAGTTAAAATATCACCACTGCCATGACATCTATTCTTCTCCCCATCTTTTTCCAAATAATCAAGCTAACAACTTTACGTATTTTCCTAACCTTATAGCTACTCCTCTCCTTTAGTAAGAGGTCTATATGGCCTTAGCACAGGTGATGTCACATTTAGTATTTAGCCTGTTATCTTGACTTTAACATTCTTAAGATGCATACCTTCATGCTTTATCATGTGGGTATGCCGGGTTAAATAAGCAAAACACCTGCTTCTGTAATTCTCACTCTACCTCTATTCTCTGCTCCCAAAGCAGCAGCAGACCCTGCTCCCTGCCTGTGTAACATGTTTGGGAAGAGGGCTGAAGAGGTTTCCCATCTACTGCTGCAACAGAGCAGCACCCTGTGGTCCTTGTCCCCCACCACCACGTCTTCCACCTGCCTCGTGTCTGTGGAAAAACTTTAGCCAAAGAATAAGTTTAATCAGAGAACTGAGAAAATGCAGAAACAAAGGAAAACAGTCAAAGGAGACCAAATAATAATAGTTTAGTATTAAGCATAGTCCAGGACCTTTAGTTCCTTCTCAAGGGCTATAGATAATATTCTGAGCCATATCCTGTGAGCTGTCTTATAGATTCTGAAACCCCAGCATGTGGAAGAAGTTAACTACATGATGACCCAACTGTAGCCATGACAAAAGCTGCCACAATTCCGAGAACTGGCCTCAAGGAAATGGGACAAAACCAGCCCTGGAACTGAAGATTAACTGTACTCAATACAATCAAGATGACGCTGGCCAGACCACCACATGACCAATTTCAAGATGACGGTCAGAGCTGACTGTGCTCTTTCTGCATGGAGCCTCTCCCTTCACCTATAAAAGCTCTTCCCCACTGGTTGTCAGCTGGGTTGGGGTCGGGGGGAGTGAGACTTTGGACAGAAGTCCACCCTCCCCTCCTCCCTGCCTAGTTGCCAGCACTGAAATAAAGCAAACTTTCCTTTCCACCAACCTGGCCTCTTTATTGGCTTTTGAGCAGTGAGCAGCCAGACCCCACTTTCGGTTACACTGCCATCACACATTCAATGTGTTAATGATAAGAGCCAACATCTGCTGTTAGAGATATGCATTTTGCCATCTTTCAGGAGTAAATATATCATCATGGCTTTTACTTTCTTTCCTTTTATAAATAAAGATTTCATTTTCCATTATAGTAGTACAAATGTCCTCTATGCATGAGCTGTGGCCATGGAGTTATTGCAAGGAATTTTTCTTTCCATATATTCACCTAGCACTGCATTTGGGCTGTCTTGCACATGGTAGGTTCATAATCTATCATTTTGACTGAACAACTGTGTCACCACAACTGAAGCTAAATAAATACATTTCACATATAACTAAAATATAATCTTTCGCTTACAAGGTAGACTCTCAATTTTGAGTGCTAAGTTTTAACAACCATCATTGGTATCTCCATATACATTTACTATCATAGAAAAACCTTTACACTTAGAGAGAATACAAATAACTAAGGTAGAGGAAAAAGTTAGAAGCTCTCAGTATTAGAAGTTCCCAGCTATAGAAGTATTAGTCCTGGTTCCACCATTTACTAATTCCTTGACATTGGGAGAACAATTTAACTCTATAAAACTCAGTTTTCTGGTCTATCATATTGGAGATATCTGCCTTGCTTTTTTTAAACAGTAACTTTATGAAGAACATATGAAATTAAACAGACAAATGAACTTTAAAAAATATAGAGCAAATTGATGACTATTTTTCTTTGAAATGGAATTTCAGATGTTATCTTCTTGTCAATTGCTTTTCCATAGTTTCAGTTGAACCTGGTAAAATTCAAATATATTGTAGGGAAGGATTTGATGCTTTCTTATTTTCAGTGATTATGGTATATGTGCTTCTGATCTGGGTTGGTATTTCCCAACTTCCTTGTGGCCTTTCAAGCTTCATGGCTTGGATGGCCCCCAGTCCAAGAATTTCCCTACTTTCCTTTCTTTCACTTTGGTGGTCTCCAGTCAAGCACAGTCTCAAATTCGAGGTTTTTCTTTGTAGATGCTAAAGCTTCCTACAATCTTTCAGCATGTAACCTGCAAGGTCTCTTAATCCCATAATCTCTAAATCACATCTCGTATTCTTCAAACTACATACGATTTATCTGCTCTTGCAGCCCCACCTGGAAAGAGCCCCACCTGGAGTTTCGTGGCCGTTGTGAATTCTCTGTGTTGGCCCCTAGGTTACAAGTGGTGGGTGTTGCTCAGCACATGAGTAAGCTGCCTGAATTAAAGACCTGAAACTTCTGCATGAATAAATGCTGTTTGCTCTCTCTGTAGTGCTCCAGGGTATAGTAAATTTTGATTTCTTTATTTTAATCTTGTTTGTACGCATATCTAATTATACTTGTTGGTTTAGCGCTGTGTTGAGAGTGTTGTGTAATATTACTGTCCATCTTGAAATGCCAGCCATAGGACTAGAATTGAAACAACATGACTAAGGTTGGGTCAGCATTGCTGTTAGGGTCTGTATAATTTTAGAGATTTATACGTTGGATGTAAATATTCACATCGGACTCAAGAAGGACAGACATTTTCTCACCAGGTTTCAGATGATTTGAAAATCAGATAAGAAGATGTCTGGCATTTCTGAAGCTTTTTTTTTTTTTATTCTTAGGATTTTTTAAATTTTAGTGAAGTATAATTGATTTACAATGTTGGGTTAATTTCAGCTGTGCAAAAATTCTTTGGATTTTTAAATGACTCACCCCCTTTAAAATAAAATAGATTGCATTAGTATTTTTTGATTTTAATATATTTCAGACAGGTAGAAATATGTATGCAGATGTAGAAATAGCAATGCTTTAAAGCTAACCACTTCAAAACTATTATGACTGAATAAATTAATACATAAATGTTATTGAGACTAAAGAAATACATTTCAAAGAGTTACTGAAATAAACTCTGACTTGCTTGGTAGTTTCTCCACCTTTGACTATAAAATGATAGCTATTATCATGTGTAAATGCATATAATTTTTGATAATATATGGCACATTGTATCTTGATTTGCATTTTACTGTTTCCCAAAACTCCCGCAATTCTGGTTCTCCAAACTCACTCTTTTTGTTATCAAGTTTGCAGCATCTTTTCTCAATTTAATTTTCAAAATCTGATGGCAAAAGGTGAGAGTAGTCCCTGTTTCCATTTCAGAAGTAGATGTGTAAAATCGTAAATTTACACAATTTACAATTGTGTAAAATTGTTACCTTCGTGGGATTCCGAGGTATGACAATTAAGACTCTTCTGTCCTCAGGAAAACTACAAGTGTGAGCAAGGTAGGCATCTACAAATACTTGAACTTGGCTGTAGGAAAAGGTGAGTAATGTTTGTTTCTTTCTTCAAATCCCAGTTCTACCAATTACAGGTGGCGTGACCTTGGGCAAGTTACATAAATGCATTTTGCCTCATTTTCTCCTTTGTTAAATGGGAATGATAAATACTACCTGTTTTATAAGGTTGCTCTTAGAATTAAATAAATAAAAATATATAAAGATCTTAGAAGAGCCCCGGCTATTATTATTTCAATCATTAAGCTCTGTGACGAAGAACCCCTCAGTGTAAGTTAAGTGGCAGTAACCCATTAGAGGATGGTATGCCTCATTTTAAACATCCAAAAAGATTTGCTGAAAGCAACTTAAACATCAAGCGTTTTGCTAGACCTCTGAGCCCTATGATTATTCAAGAGTAAATGATAAAAAATGTAGAGAACTCAGAAAATAGCTTTAGAGAAATTTTGAAAGAAAGATCTATACCTGAACATGCAGATTCAGAGCAAAGCAAGGAATCCAGAAAGAATGGAAGAAAACCTGCTTAGACTCTGCCTTAGGGCACAAATGTGAACTGTGGATTTCTTAAATCTCTTTCTAATTAGCTGCAGATGAGACAATTGCACAGATATGGAAGAAAGGCAGACTTTGCTTATAGTACTGATTGGGCCCCTCACTAATTATGACATTGAGGAAAACACTCAACTTTTTTAACCTGTTTCATCACCAGTTAAATGAGGCTAAAATAATTGCTTCATATCTGTGAGTCTGTTTCTGTTTTGTTATATTTATTCATTTTCTGTATTTTTTAGATTCCACTCATAAGTGATATCATGCAGTATTTGTCTTTCTCTGACTTATTTCACTTAGCATAATACTCTCTAGGTCTAATGGTTACCAGTGGGGAGAATGGAGGGAGGAGGGGCAAGATAGGGGTATGGGATTAAGAGACAAAAACTACTATGTATAAAATAAGTAAGCAACAGGATATATTGTACAGCACAGGAAAATACAGCCATTACTTTGTAACAGCTTAAGTGGAGTATAATCTATAAAAATATTGAATCACTATGTTGTACACCTGAAACTAATATAATATTGTAAATCACCTATACTTCAAGAAAAAATAAAATAGAATACTTGCTTCAAAGTGCTGTTTTGAGAAAAAAGAGAGAGAGAGAGAAAACACAGGACGCTATCTGCTCATATAAGACAATGTTTACTTCCCTCCCCTTGACCACGCCAAGGGTGCACCAGGACACACTGAGATAGTGTGCCTTTCCCTTGGTCTTCCAGGATCTGTCCGCAAGGACAGAAATGCTAGCAGCCCAGGCAAGCGTAGTAGTGACTTATCTCCACAGTGTATATAGAAACCCTGGCTACTCTCTTTTTCCCAAGAAAATTGAGGGATCAAATTTTTTTAATCTGTCTCCACACAAATTAGCCTCCCTAGTAAGGAGCAGACAAGGTGTGACACAGGCAAACTCTCTTACCATTATTACCATGTCTAACTTTCGCTATGGTTAACAGAAATCTTTACGGAGAGAAGTGGAAACAAAACATCCAGTCTCCACCAATAGCCCCCAAACCCAAGGTATAATCAGGCTACCAAAATTTTAAAGATGTAGCAAAAATATTTGAATTAGCCAGACTTAACACTTAGTATATTTTAAAACTCAGCTGACACCACAAACCACAAATGTATGGAATCTATGCAGAAAAAGAGAAAAAAAGTCAAGGTGAAAGAGATTAAAGAGCTAATTGGTTGTTGAAGCAGAGGTATACACACACACACACACACACACACACACACACGCACAAGAAATACCCTCACTGAATGGAGCATTTATGAGTACATATGATAGCCCGATGCTTATAATCATAAGCCAATCTGCTATTACAGGTAGGGTAGATAAGATAGTTTAACTCTCAAAACTTCATGGTATGTAATAGTGAAGAAATGCAAGCCAAAGAAAGAGAAATACCTAATTAGTATTTTTATAACTTAATTTCCTCTTTTGCCCAAATTCCCTTTCCTTCCACTACCACAACCTACTGAAAGTTAATTTTTTTAAGAAAGTAGACCAGCAGCCTACCTTTCTAAAACTGCATAGGTTTACAAAACCCATTTCTTTCCTATTTTCTAAATAGCTGTAGGCAGAATCATAAAGATTACAGAAAAACACAGTCTTCTACTTTATCTTGATATGCATTTTATACTGTGTCACCAGTGGGAGAAATAATATCTCACCTTCATGCACAGTTCAGCATATAAAAGGCAATCTATTTGAATAACTATGCAAAGAGCTTCAGCTAAGCAACAAAATGCAAGTCAAGAAAGTTATCTTACACCCCATCCTTTTACGAATGTTTTAAAATGGGAACATGTAGACTTCTAGTTTGATCGCAGGCCATCATTAAAGTTACAGTCCTAGCCAGGCTCATGTTGTGCTGGGCAAAATGCACATTTGAAATATTGGGAAAAAGCTTAAAAGTTGTCTTTCAACTTCCAATAGGTGACCTTCTCAGCTGTACTAAGTAATATGATACAAAGTGTTGTCATGACTTCTATATTGTAGAATTCCAAAGGTGAGTTCCTATTTATTTGGAAGCATTTCCACCTATTTATCAAACTTTCATTACTGCGTGTTATCTAACACCTTTCTTTCATTTGTAGGGTAGGGGTTGAGGTTGGCTTGAAACGTTTTTATAAAGCTGTTAGTGTCTTAAATAATTCTCAGGGAATATCCATTTCCATGCTAATTTAGCTGTAGGGATCTTAAAGATGAAAAATAAAGAAAAGCCAGTCTTGTGTTTTTAATAAACAAAAATAGTCACACAAAACGAAGAAACTACATAGTATTAGATAACCTAAGATTATCTTGAGAGAAGTACAAAATTTTCATGGCACTCTCAAGAAGCATTTACAAATTGCTTATCAGTCTTTAGAAATAAATAGAAACCTGATTGGTCCAAACTCCTCTGATAAGTAGCACTTTCTCCCACCATCATCAGATTAGGAATCATTTGTCAAAAGCCTTGAGGCACCGTGGAATGTAAAACACGAAACAATTTTACTTCAAAAGAAATCTAAGTAGAATAGCTTTTTGGGTATATTTGGAAACAGAGTTCCCACTGCTTAATAAGCTGTAAGTTAGAAATATTTTATAAGACTATCAATGTAAGGCCTACTTTTCCCAGGCACAATCTGAACCCACTCATTCTAATTCTCTTTTTAATTGTTATTATTTATTTAGGCTGCGCCTGTGGCATATGGGATCTTAGTTCCCTGACCAGGGATCAAACCCATGCCCCCTGCATTGGGAGCACAGTCTTAACCACTGGACCGCCAGGGAAGTCTCTAATTCTCTTTTTAGTCCCATAACCGCTGACATCCCAACCCCTCTGTAGCAGCACTGCTTGTCTTACTCGCAAAGTTTGAAATCTTGCCAGATATACTGGTATCTTTTTTCTTTAATTTCCCACTTTACTTAAGTATTACTTCATAGAAAAGCCAAAATTCATGGACCTGAGCCAACCCCAAATCGTTTTGCCTAAGTATTTGCTTTAGTATAAAACTCTTTAGTTAGCAAAATGATGTTCTACGTAAGAAAAGAGAGCAGAGTCTATGGCAGAGGTCTCCAAGCTCACACTTAAATCACTGATTGGTTTAAACTCGGACACACAGAGGAATGCATTGGGAGTCTTTTAGAAATACTGATGCTTTGCTCCCACCTGCAGCATTTTGATATATTTAGTCTGGGGTGCAATCTGTACATAGTCTGGGGTGCAATCTGTACATCAGGACTTTTCTTAAATCCAGGTGATTTAATTGTGTAGCAACTTTGGGGAACCACTAACTTGGTCCATGGATTTACAGGCTTTGGGATCGACCCAAATAACACTCTTCTAGCTCTTTCCTCACTTAAAGAAATTTTATAAAAGAGGATTCCTTGCAAGTCTGCTTTCCACCCCCAGCCCTCATAACCTCAGGAAAAATGAAACAGTTGCCTCTGTCTCATGATTTTTCATAAAGCTTCAGACATGTCTACAATAGGGAAATGTACAGGAAAGGATATTCATCTTAATTATGTTAATCCTTCTTAGCCAAGAAATGGGAAGTTGAGATCATCCCTCTGGATCAACAGAGATATGTTTATCATTGCCTTAAAATTGTTTGGGGGTAATTTGAATACATCCTTCGGGTTTGTAAAAGATTCATGAAATAGCACTATATTTCCCTGTGGGTCACTCTATACCATCTAGAATACCAAAGGCTATGACTTTGTTATTTATTTTTCCAAATGCTATTATTTCAGAGTTCTCAGTGTTTCAGTATGAGTGCACCAATTTAACTCTATAATAATCATCATGGTTTTCTGCCTCCTCCTGGAAAATGTTTTTGGCTGTATCTCTTCAGCAAGACTTTGAAATAAATGGTAATTTTCAAACACGTAATAATAGTGCTTTGTAACATCTTCCCAAGAAAAACTTAGAAAATGCTTATGAAATTTGATTGATTTTTATTGGACACCTGTGACGTAAATAAATATGTTCGGGGCCATTTTGCATGGGCTAAAATGAGGCAAGAGATATTTCCAGAGATTTCATATATCTTTTGATGAGAGAATAAAAAAGCATATAAGTCTGTTACCTAAACTTTGACACGTGTTTACTGCTGTCAGTGCATTATAGCCATTGATATGAATGACATTGTTAGAATCGATATGTGGTATCTTTTTATTCATCATGATAATTCTGTGAAGTGGATATTATTATCATCCTCCATCCACAAATGGGAAAGCCAAGTTCAAGGGCAGTTGAGCAATATATCCAATGTTTTACAGCCTTGATGGCTATGTTTGACTCTGAAACACCAGATGCTTCCCTACATACCACATTAACTAAAATTAGTTGCCTTTTTTTTTTCTTTCCTGGTTTTAAATGTTCTCCTGCCTGAACAGTGGAGAAATACAGGTATATATCTCTAGACTCTTGTCATAAAAGCTTTCCAGAACCATAGAAAATGACTATCTTACATTCGCTGTTATATGGTTAAAAAAATGGTAAGTTAAGAAATTATCTTATTCAAAATGACCTTTATTTCAGGTTTGTTTAGTGATGGGTATATTTTTTTTCAATAACTTCCAATTATAAATAAAGGTAAGTAGCTTGCAGTTCTCAAATTAGAAGTATAGCTTTAAAATACTGAAAGAAAACTTCAATAAAATTCAATAAGAGGCATAAAAATATTTTGAAAAGTGAATAATCAATAAAAATGACTCTATCTTCTCAGTATATGTTGCAAAAACCTTCGAGACAGTCTTTCAGGTGCTGGGAGGCAAGATGCTTTATTACATTTGGGGGAAAAAAGCATAAGTGGCATAAAATATGAGAAAAATTACAAGCAACTTAAAAGTTTAGAGAGTAGAAAAGACGATAACAATTTTATAATCATGAATTACAAACAGCAAACGTTAATTTTATTGTTGCCCTAATGCTGTAACAGAATGCTGGGTCTGTAAGGTCCTCATAATGATTCCAGGCTGAAACCCTAAAGAAAAACACGATCCTGAGACTGTGGTTCTGCCTCTCTGCTTCCGCCCTGAAGGCTTGTCATGCCCCTTTTTTTAAAAAAAAATATTTATTTTATTTATTTTTATTTTTGGTTGTGTTGGGTCTTCGTTGCTGCACGCAGGCTTTCTCTAGTTGTGGCGAGCGGGGTCTACTCTTCGTTTCTGTGTGAGGGCTTCTCATTGTGGTGGCTTCTCTTGTTGCAGAGCACAGGCTCTAGAGCACAGGCTCAGTAGTTGTGGCGTATGGGCTCAGTAGTTGTGGCTCATGGGCTCTAGAGTGCAGGCTCAGTAGCTGTGGCGCACGGGCTTAGTTGCTCCGCAGCATGTGGGATCTTCCTGGGCCAGGGATCGAACCCGTGTCCCCTGTATTGGCAGGTGGATTCTTAACCACTGCGCCCCCAGGGAAGCCCCTTGTCACACCTCTTTACGTTTTCACTGCTTTTCCTTAAAGAAAATGATTGCTTAATTCATAGTTTAGGTTCAGATTTTAAGTAAATGCTTAGAGATGAAAGGGATAGATAGCACTAGCAAAAGAAACTTGGTTTCTAATCTCACCTTGTGACCAGTAATGACTCTGGTAACTCTCTGAGCCTCAGTTTCCTCATTGGCCAAGTCAAGACCTTGAATGAGATCAGTGGGTCTCAAACTCTAGTGGGTGTCACAATCACCAGGCGGGCTTGTCAATCACACACAGCTAGACTCCACCCTGTGCTTCTGATTCTCTGAGTTTGAGGTCAGGTGGGGACATTTACATGTCTCCCAAGTTCCCAAAGGAGCCTGATGCTGCTGGTCTAGGACCCACACTGTGGGAACTACTGAATTGGATGACCTCTAAGGTCCCTATTATGTCTAACATTTTGATTTTTCTATGTGAAGATTTCAAAATATTTTCCCCAAATTTCCTGCAACAATATTGTAATACTGACCTCTTCACATCTCTATACACAAATAATAGAATTAACATATCCTTACACTGGACACTCCTAGCTAGGCTTCAGTATTTTCTAAGATTTTTTTTAAGGAGAATGAAACCTACACTGTACCTAACCTATTGTCTTTTGTCTATCGTTCTTATTATTGACATTTTAACAGATACGAAGACAGAGAAGTTAACTTTCTCAAAAGATCGCTAGTGAGGAAAACTTCAAGTTTAACTCAAGTTCTTTTCTCCTGGGTCACTAAATTATGCTTTAGTTCAATCTTGCCTTAGAGATGTGCCTGATATTATATCTTCTACTGAGGAAGGATATTGAAATTATTTTGGTATCTCTCTATGCTTTAGATATGAATAGATTAAAATCTGAATCAACACAACCATCGCAAGGTGCAATGTTTCTGGGTAATAGTGTGAACACAATGATACCAACAGTTAGAATAATTATTATCACAGCCCAGCATAGTAGTTTGAATGTGTATCTGATATGTCAGCTTTGATATGAGTTCTGAGTATACACATCAGTTCCATAATGCTTTTTTTTTTTTCTTTCACAAAGACAAGTTCAACAAGAGCTCTTTAACAGTCATGAGGCTGGGACAAGGTCATATAGTTGCCTGATATTTCAGCCGCTCTCCTGTCACCCGGCCCTTGCTGCAATACTTAGCAAATAATTGTCAGCAAGGAGCCAGAGGGGGAATCCAAGGGCAGACCTATATACGAGGAGTGTTATTCTCTCACCACAGCTACAGAGCTCAGGATGCTCTGGTCACAGCAGATCCAAATTAGTTTTTCCACATAGGTCAGTATGAAAAGATTGCAATGCATTTTGCCCCTTTTATAATCAATCCACACAAATTATTGATGTCTAAATTTAGACCATGTCTTTTCTACATGGGGAACACAGGTGTAATTTAAGACACCTTCTCATCAGGGCAAGAGTCTTTCTTATCTCCTAGTTTCCTGAAGCAGCTGTGAGACTTAGCTTGTCCGGCCCTACATCCTGGGCTGGCCTCACATTCTGAGTTGGCCCTGCCGACAGGGCTGAGTGGTGAGGGGTGACACCCTCCCAGGAAGTCAGAAAGTAAGAAAGCCTTGTTCTCTCAACCAGTCTTCATGTTGCCCTTGTACTTGATTTGACATTGCTGAGTACTCCTGAGTACTGGCTTGGACCTTTATTCTTACAGTTTGGTGTCCATGGTTTTCCATCTGGCCTTTGCCATAATTATCTGCTTCTGGGCAATTTGGTAGAATTCCTTATTATAAATAATGTTCTAATGAATAATGAAAACTGAAAAGTAAGAAGTGTCTGATTGCTGGCAATTTCAGACACACTAGAATAGAGTTTAGGAGGGGGGACATGTAGGTCTCTAAATGTCTCTCAGTAACCAATAAATAGGTTCTGACCTCAGAATGGTGGCACAAATTGCAAAGAGCCAAGGGTAATGACAGTTCCACTCATGTTGCTCAGTGTCAGGATATACTCCTATTAGATTATCATCACATGAGTAAAAACACACTAATTGTCTGGCATGGAGCAAATGTTTAATAAGTGAGGCCAAGTACCATGCTCTCCAATTAGGTATATAAACTTATTTGTGATGAAAGTCCTCTATAATCAGGCTAAATATCACCTCAGGGCACAGCCCATGCTTCAGCCAATCGTGCTTCCTGCAAAGAGCCCCTAGACTGGAATGCTCCCTTTCCCTTCGTGGTTGTCATATGCATCCTGCACACTCTGGTCCTGCAAAAATGCTTCCTACTTCTTAACTGGACAGCTCTCTTCCTCCTGTCATACCCCCACGACATTTTGTTCTTCTCTTACAGGCATTTAAATAGGGTTTTTTGGAGCTGACTAGTTCAAATCTCAACTCTACCACAAACTAGCTACGTGACTTTGAGAAATTCATTTAGCGCTTCTGAGTCGAAGTTTTCTTATCTAAAAAATGGGATAGTAATACCTGCCTCACAAAGTGGTTGAGAGGAATTAAGGTTTATAAAGGCAGATAGCACAATAAATAGATGTTTTTTATTATTAAGAAAAACACAGTAAGGCTTGATTATAAAGGTTATCATAGAGAATGTTAATACTGAATAGAGTACAGAACTGGTTGAGTGAATCTCCTAATTTAAAACCCTTTGCAGACTCTCCTTCATGTCTGGACTGGACTAGTTAGAGAATTATCATTGTAGTCAGTATATCAAAGGTAAATCTAGTCACATGTGCATGTGTATGTGTACATACATATGTTTTTATGATTTTTATTGTACTAGGGAAAAATTCATATCTGAAAAGTTCTCCCACCTACATTTTCATGAATATTCTAACAGTTACTTTAAGAGGGGTAGACATTCAGTCTACAACTTCAAATAAGGTTTACAATTCCAAGCACTTTGGGGAGGTAACACTGAGCTAACAAGCACATACGTACCTGTGGTCCATCGTTAGAGCCTTTCCCTGAGCAGCTTTTCACAGAGAGATGGCTGAGGGAGAAAGCGTGATGACAGAGTACATGTAGGCTTGGGACAAAGGAGGCAATGGTCCAACATTAGCACACTTCAAATTTTGTCCTTAAATGCTCCAATTTCCCTTGTGAGGATAATATCCTGCCATGTTGAGAATTTGCCAATTGCTTCATCCTCCTGGCACTCAGTTTCCAAGAGGAAAGCCCTATTTTCTTAAACTTTTCAATTTTATTTTATTATTTGAACTTTAGGTACACAGGTTTGGCTTAATGGCCCTTGACTTTTGATGCACTAGTTTCATCAGTCTAAGCATGGTCCACATTTATATATTTAGTTAGTTAAATAGCCTAATACTGTAATAAGAACCCATGAACCCCAAATCTCAAAAGTCTAATTACGAATCTGTTATAATGTTGGTCGTTATCACTTATATTGATTTTGCCAAAGGTTAAACAAATATAGGTATTACACCATGACCACCTGATAAAATAGGTGACAGTGGACAAAATGGCTTATGTTTTCCTACTGCCCACAGCCCTCCTTTGGGGAACTGACCCCTGTCTCCTTCCTGTGATTCTGTGGTCTGCCAATCCGAAGACCCCACCTTGGTTCTCAGTGACCTCAAACCATGCACTGATATTTTCCCTTGTTGTCTCTTATCCACCTTTTGACTTTGGCTGCACTCCGACTACCTACTGAAACATGTATCCAGGAGCGGGATGATGGTGGCTTGGAGCAGGTTGCAGTGGTGGAGCTGGTAAGTAGAATTAGATTATAGATATATTTTGAAGGTAGAGACAACACAGTTTACACTGACTGGAGGAAGGAAGTGAGCTAAAGAGGCAGAAAGGTAAAGGGTGATTTGAAGCACTGAGCAATTAAAAAAGAGGAATGCCCTATTAACAGAGGGAGATAATAATACTGGAAGAGGAGCCTGTTTGGGGTAGGTGGAAATCAGTTGGTTTTTGGAGATGTTAACTTTGGGGGCTATTGATATCCAAATGGAGGTGGCAAGTAGTTGATCAATGGGTCTGTGGTTTAGAGCACACAGAGGCTGGGATATAAGTTCAGAGGTGTCAGCATGTAGATGGCAGGCTGAGCCAGGAAGCTGGATGAGGTCATCAGGAACATATGGAGTTAGAGAAGTGGACCAAGGACAAACGTGGGGCACTCCTGAGTCCAGAGACAGAAAGAGGAGCCACTGAAGGAGATCAGAGTAGGAAGAAGAGGGTGTTGTCCTAGGGGACAGGGGAAGAAGGGGCTTCATGCAGGAAGGAGCAAACAACTGTCCAATGTCACTGATGAGTCAAATAACATGAGAACTGGGAATCGACCAAGGGTGACCTTGACAGTAGCTGTTTGACAAAATCAACATAAGTAATAATGACCAACATTGTACATAGTTAGATTGTACATTGTTTCATACTTAGATCTTTGAGAGTTGGGGTTCATGGGTGATGGGGTGAAATATTTACTGGCGTAGATTCAAGGGAGAATGAGAGAAGAGAAATTGATGATAGCGAGTATTGATGTTAGCTTTCCCCCTTGAAATGTACATCTTAATCTTTTGCAAAGATTTACTTGCTGTGAGACATTTTACTAAATGTAAAACTTACATAGCAATTAATTTAATAAATTCCTTCTTAACATCTAATAAAACATCTGTGCCTTTTTGTCCACTGTGATGACTGAGATGTACGGCATGCAATAAAATTATTAATAATGTTATCCTTTCAAGTGAGAATCTAATCCTTGATTCACACCATTAAATAACTTTCTAATCTTTGAGCCAAAATGTCAACCAATACCTTGGACTGGGTCCTAAGGATATTGGTGGGTAAAGAAGAACACTTCTTATCTGGTTTATTTTTCTTTAGTATTAGTGCTAGCTTGACTCATTTCAACGTCTGTAGTAAATTGCTGTTTACCGAGGAATTTGAAAATAATTTAGCCGGAGCATTTCTAACCAGATGTATATATATATTTCTTATTAAATTCTGGTTTGAATCCATCAGCTCTGGAGCTGTATTGTTTCATAGATTTTGTGACTGTTTTGTCACAGAGAGTAGAACAAAATCCAATCTTTTTCTTTGTTTCTGGGTATCCGTTTCTCTTGGCAATGCTAGTATTTCACTAGCATCTACAAGATGCCTGATGCCGGGTCATGGCTGAGGCTGAGGCCTTGTGATAACACACATTCATGAGCCTGAACCCAGTGTATCACCAGACAACCCGAAAAGGTCAGCTTTTCTGAGCAATATGTCCCTAGCAATCTACTTTGTGTCAACGTCCATACAAACAGATAGATTTCAATAACATACACAAAACAAACCTACAACTTGGGGATGAATATTTACTTTTTTCCCTAAACTGTTCTGGTTGAGCATTAATTTTTTCCACTTAAAATGATTAGTAAGGATAGACAAATTTATAATTACATAGGTTGTAAGAATTTTAACACAGCTATTTTAAATATGTGTATCTGGTGATGTCAAACTATATGATAACTCCATTATTTATTTCTAGGGATTTCTAGATGCAGGCATAGATAATTTAAATAGAAGTAACATTCATATGGTTTATAATTTTTAAAATATCAGATTTTAGGTATTTATAACTTATAAGTATAGTTATAAAAAAAGGAAATCAATGACTATTAAAAATTAAGGACACATTTATGTAGAATTGTACAGAAATCTGTATAATCTTCTATATTAGTTTGCTAGGGTTGCCATAACAAATGCCACAGACTAAGTGGCTTAAACAACAGAAATTTATTTCCTCACACTCCTGGAGGCCAGAAGTCTGAGATCAAGGTGTTGGCAGGGTTGGTTTCTTCTGTGGTCTTTCTCCTCAGCTTGTAGATAATCATCTTCTCCCTATGTCTTCACACAGTCTTCCCTCTATGTTTTAGTTTTCTCTTCTTTAAGAACACCAGTCATACTTAATTATTTTAACTTAATTACCTCTTTAAAAACCATATTGCTGAATACAGTCATATTCTGAGGTACTGGAGGTTAATAATTCAACATATCAATAGGGTAGGGGGGAGATTCAATTTAGCACTTAACATTTTCTATCATATTAAACAATTTAAAATTTATTTCTAGAGCAGTGGTCACCAACAGGGGTTCCCAACACATACCCCCTGTGTATATGTGTACACACACACACATACACGTTTTTTATATATATATATATATATATATATTTTTTTTTTTTTTTTTTTTTTTTTTGCGGTACGCGGGCCTCTCACTGTTGTGGCCTCTCCCGTTGCGGAGCACAGGCTCCGGACGCGCAGGCTCAGCGGCCATGGCTCACGGGCCTAGCCGCTCTGCGGCATGTGGGATCCTCCCGGACCGGGGCACGAACCCGTGTCCCCTGCATCGGCAGGCGGACTCCCAACCACTGCGCCACCAGGGAAGCCCAGCGTTATATATTTATATACATATTATGTATTTTATACATATTATATAATATGTTTATTTATTTATAAATTGAGACATCCAAACATAACAAATATGGACAGTTTTTAAAAGTATCTGATGTTGCAATTTATTAAATGTTTTCTCTTTTTCATAGCTTCATACTATCATTATCTAATTTCTCAAAGAGTAATATGCATTTAGAAGGAGGTCTATCATGTCAATAATGAATATAATTTTATATTTCAAATAACCTTGTTTCTTTAATTCTAGGGGAGAGAAACAAATTGTCATTGTTTTCCCATCATAATGTGGCTGGAGACGATCCCAGCTCTAGGGGAAATTCACTGCTCTAGTAACTGGCAATTCAGACAAAATCTCTGGCTTCATGAATCCTACCTTCTAGCAGGAATACAGACAAAACAATAAACAAATCCATATACAGTCGACCCTTGAACAGTGTGAGGGTTAGGGGCGCTGACCCTCAGCAGAGTCGAAAATCCGAGTATAACTTGTAGTCAGTGGGACGCATGCATTCGCGATTTCTCAGTATCCGCGGTTCCGCATCTGCGGATTTAACCAACCCCAGGGTGTGTGGTACTGTAGTATTTACTACTGAAATAAATCCGTGTATAAGTAGACCCATGCAGTTCAAACCTGTGTTGTTCAAGGATCAATTGTAATTTTTTAAGCAATACGTATAACGAAGAAAGACTCAGCGAGATCAAGCGAAAGAGCTGTTTGCCTTGGGATGCGCTTGGAGGGCCTCTATAAGATGACGTTAGACCAGAGTATAAAAAGTGAAGGACAAAGCTTGGGGAAGGTTCGAGCAGTGCTCCAGGATGGCAGTTGGTTTGCCTGTTGTCTGTCTCCCTCAGGAAAATGTAAGCATCACAAATGCAGGACATCTTGGCTGTCAGGCTCCATGCAGATACCTCAGTACCTTAGCAGTGCCTGGTACAGAGTAAAAGTTCAATACATAGTTGATTAAATAACTCCACTTTATTAATCTTTTGAAAAATAGTTTAGCTTGATAGTAAGTTAGGGAAGAATTGTAAAAATGCAGTGGACAAATGTGTTTCAATAATAAACCTGCCAAGATTCTATGTGAGCAATGATGTGAAAACAAGTCCAATATAAGCCACGAGAAATATGCAGAAAATGGTATGTGGAATGTTGATGATTAAAGGTACAAGGAAACAAAAAGTAGGCAACTAAATAAGCAAAAAAAAAAAAAAAAAGGGGGGGGAACAGATACCCTATTCATTCAGTTTCTATGGAAACCTAATTTCCACGTCCCAGGTTTCAGTTTTTAATCATTTTCCAGAGATACCCTCTATGTCATTTGAGTTCTCCAGGAAGCAGAAGCTGAGCTGGAGTTAGGGGTTCACAAGCTTTATTGGGAGGTAAGTCCTGTGAAAGGTAAAGAAGAATGAAGCAAGACAGCGAAGAAAGCCTTCAGACCTCAGTGCCTCAGTGCCAGGCTGACTTCTAGGACAGGGAAGGCAGAGGTGGGGGGACAGAGGTGGGGAGAAGCAGGATTGTGCAGGAGTGCCTCTGGCTGAGTTGCACATCTGGAGGTGTCTCCACCACCCCACAGGGTGCTCCAGAGCAAAGATCACCCTCGGAGGGGTCCTATATTGGGCAGAAATGGTCAGGCCCTCTCCTCCGGCTGTGCTCGGTCATTGCTGGGGGCCCCAGGGGAGAGCAGAGGCAGACAGCTCGTTGCAGCCCCGCTGCAAGCTCTTCCTTGAGGGGAGATCAGAGACGTGCCCCATGCCTGCCACTCTGACAGAAGTAGCAGCAGCCACACTGGCACACTGGGTGGCCTTCAAGGGGAATCACATTAGGGGTCTCATCCCCATCTTTTTTGTTGTTCTCTTGTGCTGGCCTTATTAATTTTATTAAAAGTTAGACTTCTTTGTCAGACATCTTTTTTTTTTTTGTCAGACATCTTTTTAAGCTCTCTATTTTGTGAGTGTTATTTTGTTAAATTCAAAAATTCATGCAGTTGTTCACAGGTAAGCTGCAAATACTACAAGCGGCTAAAAGCAAGAGGACTAGTGGCTAGTGACGGTGTCACATCCCACCTTACCCTTTTCTCAAATTCCTCATAGAATCTCCATTACGTGTGCTCCTCCTATTACTGAAACAAACTTGGGTCCACTTGTCCACGTGCAGTAAAACCAATCTACTGACACCAGGTTGTGGTGAAAGAAAGTGCAGCACTTACTGCTGGGCGCCAAGCAAGGAGTCCAGAGAACTAGTGCTTAAAAGGCCCAAATTCCCCAAAGGATTTCAGGGAAAAGTTCTTAAAGACAGGGGAAGGGGAGGGTTGTGGGGTGTGTGATCAGCTTGTGACATTCTTCTGATTGGCTGGTGGTGAGGTAATCAGCAGTCAACATCACCAAACTTCTGGTTCCAACTGGTCTGGGGTCTACAAGCTTGTGGGCAGCATACCGTTTATTTCTTCCACTTGGTAAGGTTTTTGTATCTGCAAAACAGCTCAAAGGATATGTCCCAGAATATTATCTATAGCCCTTGAGGACGAATTAAAAGTCCATGACTTTGTTTAATGGCTAAACTATTATTATTTTGTCTTGCTTGACTGTTTTCCTTTCTTTCTGCATTTTCTTGCTTCTCTAATTAAATATACTCTGTGGAAATCAGAGAAGGCCTAGGAGGCTAAAGTTTTTCTATAGAAAAGAGGCAGGAGGAGGACGTGGGATGCGGGGTCGTTTCAGGAAGGCCCCATAGGGTCCTGCTAGGTTACACTTTCAAATTAGTGAGGGGGCCAGTTCAAGACTGTATGGATATTAGCAGAGCCTACTTTCTTTTGTTTTTTCTTTTCTTTCTTTTTATTATACATCTTTATTGGAGTATAATTGCTTCACAATGCTGTGTTAGTTTGTTGTACAACAAAATGAATCAGCCGTATACATACATGTATCCCCATGTCCCCTCCCTCTTCAGCCTCCCTCCCACCCTCCCTATCCCACCCCTCTAGGTGGTCACAAATCACCGAGCTGATCTCCCTGTGCTATGTGGCTGCTTCCCACTAGCTATCTATTTTACATTTGGTAGTGTATATATGTCCGTGCCACTCTCTCACTTTGCCCCAGCTTCCCCTCCCCCCACCCCATGTCCTCAAGATCATTCTCTATGTCTGCATCTTTATTCCTGCCCTGCCACTAAGTACATCAGTACCATTTTTTTTTTAGATTCCATATATATGTGTTAGCATACAGTATTTGTTTTTCTGACTTACTTCACTCTGTATGATAGACTCTAGGTACTTCCACCTCACTACAAATAACTCAATTTTGTTTGTTTTTATGGCTGAGTACTATTCCATTGTATATATGTGCCACATCTTCTTTATTCCTCCTCCCAGGCACCCCTCAGGGGCACCGGTCCTGTCTGGCCTCCACTTCTCCTCCCCTCTCAATACCCCCATATCCTACCAGTTCGCTTGGGAGTTCCTCCTATCTCCTTGGGCGTTGAGGTCCCCCACCAGCATCCAGCAGGCACCCTAGTTGTGGGGAGACGCGAACTCCATGTCTTCCCATGCCACCGTCTTCTTGTAGAGATCCTGCTTCCTTTGTCTTTGTCTTATTCATTAAGATGTACACACATGCAACTGGAAATTTCATTTCCTCTCGGTGCCCATTTGGAGAGTGGGAACTATCTATGACATGTAATGAGGAGATGCAGGAGATACAGAAGAGAGTGAACAGGTCTTCCAAAGACAGGATTCTGTGAGGGGTTTTGTTTCCTGCACCCACCGACTGCTGATATCAAGGGGAATCCACACAGTTCAGAAGCTACCCTTACCACTGGCTCAGGTAACTCTTTATATGGCAACTTAACTACCAGTTTTTCAGGGCTTAGTGTATGTCGGAAGCTTCTTATGTATTCTTTTTTTGGCCTGAAGTATAGTAATAACATTTCTTCCATTTTGTAGATGGTAAAATTGAGATAGAAAAAGTGATTAAATGTCTCCTGCAAATTCATGCAGCTAGCACGTGACAGAGGTGAGACACAAATCAAGGGTGGATTCCAAATTTCAAATGCTACCCACTAATTATTTCTCAGATGAGAAATTACATGGCTTACTAAACTATTATGTTAAAAAAAATGGAAAGAAGAGTATTACTTTTTGTGCATAGACAGCATATGAGGAAATATGCATGTATTTTTCTTTGCTTGGAGTTTTTTTCTACCTCATTACTTCAGTTCTTACTTGCTATGGGCAGCTCCCCTCTCTAGGTCCTATTTATATTTCAAAACCTCTCAATTGCTGTGATACTGAGAACAGGTTTCTCATTAGTATTCAGGTGACAACGAGAGGAAGCTACCAAACAATGCACATGATGGAGGCAAAGCTCTCATTATAAACTGAGCTTATGAGAAATGGCAGTCAGTGCTGGTTGCTTGTAGGTTTTTCATTCTTTCTTTCTTTTTTTAAAACAAGGGCATCGTTTGGAAGCAGCCTCTGCCCACATGGCAACATGCCGTGAGCAGTGGTAGTATCTGGGTGGGTTGAAACCAGAGTAGAGAGCTTAAAAGAGATTCAGGGAGCGTGCCAGGTCCACAGAGCCAGCCTCTGAATCAGGTGGGGGTACAGTTGACCTTCCATGGAGGGCAACAAGTTCTGGTCTCTTTGTTCTTGGCAAAATTACTCAGCATGCCAGGTTCATGTCAAAAATTTGTGGAGAAAGTTCTGCTTTGACACCCTAATAAGAGCAGGCATCTCTAACCAGCTCAGCATTCACTGAGGGGGCAGGACCCAGAGCAGCAGTAGCTCTCCGCTGGCTGGTGGGGATCCTCGTGTGTTGAGGTGTGTGATTTCCCAACGCTGTGCAGTGAGCACTCTCCCGGAGCAGGGATCTTGTGTTGGCTTGCACCGGCTCCTTGGTGTGCTCCTATAGTGGGCGAGGATTCCTTTGCCATCCATTTAGAAACTATTGAGTGGCCATCTCGAGATGAGACAAAGGCAGGTGGAATGGCCCCCTGAAT
Organism: Grampus griseus; assembly: GCF_964374135.1. Lineage (NCBI taxonomy): Eukaryota > Metazoa > Chordata > Mammalia > Artiodactyla > Delphinidae > Grampus > Grampus griseus. Next base: position 25,393,734 of record NC_139007.1, on the reverse strand, counting down.
TGGGGGCAACTGTCACAGCCCCAGAAGAACTCTCTTTGCCCACTCTCGAGCATCTGTGTAACCCTGCATGGCTGGTGATAGGCACACAACTCAGTACTTCTGCCCTAGAATGTAAGTTCTGTGAAGGGAATAACTGGGTCAGTCTAGGTATGTCTATATCCCCAACACCCTGGCACTGAGTTCATCATAGGCAGGTGATAGATACTTCTTTTTATGAATAGATGGACCGAGGGAAGAGCTTTCTATCTGTGTTGGCTGATGAACTGGCATTACCCACATGACAGACTACTTCCAGACCTGCCCAGGAACTCCTGCAGATCCATCTCCACCGCTAGCTTGGCTTTCACCACACTCCTGGCTTGTTTCCTGTCCACATATTACTGGTTCTCTGTCACTATTTAAGTCTCCTCTGGCTCTGCCTGACCCTCCAGGCTCTGTGTTCCTGCTTCCTCTAAACTGTCAGTCCTGCACGTTTCTCAACAATCTGACCTCTGCTTCCATGATCTTCGCTTTCTAGGGCCTCCCAGGCCTTTCCATGACATCTTGTGACTTTAAAGCTGAGTGACCAAACCCATCTTTCCCTTGAACAACGACCTTCCTGTCACTTCTCCTTCCCTAACCTTCATTCGTGTCCTTTAGGTGGAATGATGTCACGGACACCGGGGATTTTCTTTGAAAGCAGTGATGCTTGCTAAAGTGCCATGCTTCTCCAGGAACAGAGACTAACAGGTAAGCACAAGTAAAGAACCCTTGCCCAAGGTAGAAATAAAATGCAGCGTGACTCTCCATTCTCTGTACTTTGAAGATATGCTCTTGTTCAGCTGACATCGGAACAGCTATTTTGAGTGCATCACTAGGCCAAGTTCTGGGAGGAATACAAAGAAGCAGGTTCCTCGTCGTTCAGTGGTTTGCAGGAAGAGCTGTGTAGTTGGGCATACACGACTAATGCTGGGAAAAATAACAGGATGTGGCGTGCATGTGAGCACTACCAGTGTAGCAGGAGTTTTAGGAGCAAGAGGATTGCTAAGAATCCCAAAGACCACAGATAAATGCTTTACCACGGGCTGGTCTGGTTTCACTCCTAAAGAACTGCAATCATCCTGGGAGAGTTTTCATAAGCTGGAAACCTCCAGTGGGACAAATCCTAAAACCTTTTATCTATCGTATTTCAAAAGGAGATAATGGAAAGCGTTTCTTTTAAAATGTGTGCATCGCTGCATAGCACAGGGAGATCAGCTTGGTGCTTTGTGACCACCTGGAGGGGTGGGATAGGGAGGGTGGGAGGGAGACGCAAGAGGGAAGAGATATGGGATATATGTCTATGTATAGCTAATTCACTTTGTTGTAGAGCAGAGGCTAACACACCATTGTAAAGCAATTATACTCCAATAAAGATGCTAAAAAAACCACAAAGTGTTATCCATCAGTAACAAAAATTCAAAATTTTTATTAAAACTGGTAAACAGGTCTGTTAAAATGTTAAAAATACAGTTTGTAAATTTTGTAACTATTGTATAATGAGTTGGTTTGTTGGCAGGTGAATCATTTGGTGATTCTGCTTGCTTCCGTGGAAAGGAAGATAAAGAGAAATACAAGATCTGAGCCATATTTAGAAGACACATTGGATAGGAATCTGTGATTGACTAAAATGTGAAGGTTAAGGGATAAGAGATGTTATAGATTACACCTAACTTTCTGTTTTAGACAACTGAATGAACTGGCAATGCCATTCATTTCATTAAAGCAGGAGGAGGTGTGTGCATGCAATAGGACAGGACCTCAGGGTTTAGGCAGAGGACTGTCAGGGAAAATGATAAGTTTATGGAATCTGAGAAGTCTGAGATGTTTTGTAGGCATTTGCATAAATGGGGCTAAACTTCATGTAGAAGATCTGGGTTGAAGACCTTGATTTTGGGGTGCTATGCTTGACATTATTTATTAACCACCCACCAACCATACCCTCCCATCTTCCTTGCTAACAGAACTCCAATTTTATTCAGGCAGTGATGTACCCAGTTCAAAAAAGAATGAATAAAAATTGGTTAAGTCAAAAAAATAGATAAAATAAAATTTTTTAAGTAAATAAAAAATAAAATGTGTGCATTCAAATATTTGCCTTTCCAACAACTTATCCCGAAAATATTTTCCCCATGTGTTTTCCATACATATCTCACTTTAAAATAAAAACTGAGGAAAGTGACCTTCAAATATATTATTGTTATTTTTAGGAATATTGAATATGCAAATATTTGCCCAACCCAGACCACAAGTCATGTGAATTATTCACAATTTTTCTTCTTCTTCTTTTTTTTTTTGCATCCCCAGAGAGTGTTGTCTTCCACACTCTAAGTAGCAAAGGATTTGGCTCCTTAGTCAATGATGTTATGCAAAGGGAATGGCGGAACATGGGGTGATCTCCAGGGTCTATTATAATTTGAGAGGTGGACATCTCTGCCACAACTCTGAAGTAACAGTTCCTTTTTTCTGACAAAACAAAAACCTTTTTGTATAGGCTACCTACTGTTGTGTGAGAAACTATCCCAAACCTCAGTGACTTAAAACAATGTATTCTTATCTCTCACTCAGAGTCTCTCATGTCGCAGGCAGATGGGGACTGAAGCTACAGTCCTCTGAAGTCCCAACTGGGTTGCATATCCAAGATGGCTCCCTCACATCTCCCAGGACTGGCGGTTTAGGCTGGCTGTCGGCAGAGGGCTCCTCCAGGGTCTTGACAGGAACACATACACGTGGATTTTGGATGTGGCTTTGGGGCTCCCAATAGCATGGCTCCTAGGTTCTGGGAGGGATTATAACCATTACATATATGATTGTTATATATATATGATATATATTATATGTATTATATTATATAGTATATTGTAACCACCATTGTCCTTTGCTCCCAACTTTGTACATCAGGAACTTAGGAAGAGCTTGGGCGGGAGGTTTGTCTCTGATCCATGTGATGCCATGTGGGGCTGATTCCAAGAGGCTCAAGTAGCAGAAAAGCTTCTTCTGTTCTAGCCTCAGGAGCCCCAGAATGTCATTTCCACTATCCTCTATTAGTCAATTCAGCCACTGGGATTAGGCTACCATATTCAAAGAGTGGGGCGTTAGACTCCACCTCTTGATATGAGAAGCAGCCTGCATTTAGGGAGAGAGACTACCTACCAGTCTGCCCCTGGCCGTTACACTTCACGCTTCTGCCACATGCAAAATACACCCCTGCCCATCTCAAGGCCCATATGTTCTCATTCTAGCATGACAGTAGCTCAGAGTCCAGGAGCTCCCCATCTAAATCAGGTCCAGGTGTGGCAGAGGTTTCTCAAGTGTAGTTACTCTCAATTTGAGACCTGTGAACCGAGGAGCAAGTTATCTGCCTTCCTCACACCCAACATACAATGCCGATGTAAGAGTAGGATAAAGTAATGAATGGTCCACCGCCCGAAGTGGGGGAGTGTGAGATGATGTGTGTAGCATCATTGTCCTAAAGCATTTCTGAGATCTAGCCAGGCACACATTGGCTTTTCCCTGACACAGGCTCTGATTCCGCTCCCTGGGAGACATTCTCTGTGCACCTAGACTCTGCTCTCTGGGCTTTTGCTCTACGTTTGCAGTTGTGTTGTTTTCTCAGCCTGCTTCCAGCCCTGGAAGACTGGGGACCCAGAGGTCTTTTTTTATACTGAACTGTCCTTTTCAATCCAAGCTAACAAGTAAACTTCTCTTACAAACTATGAGTTGCCTATAAACTACATCAGCGTTTACTCTGTTAGACAAAAGCCAGATCTGTCCACCTCTTAGATGCAGGTTCCTTTATCTCGAGAGTCAGGGTGCCGTTGGACAACACACTTAGGATCCATAACAATCTTTTCAGCTAGCTGAGTATCTAAAAGCCTTATCCTCAAGATTCTTAGAAGCCTCATTGTTTATTTCCTAGAGAATCGTTGAGGAGACTCTTAAATCTTCCTGAATTGTCAACAAAGGCTTACTGTTGTCCCTTTTTTTCAAGGCCTAAGCATTTTATTTTTGATTTAATTTTTGTTTTTTTAATTGAAGTATAGTTGATCTACAATGTTGTGTTAGTTTCAGGTGTACAGCAAACTGATTCAGTCATACATATACCTGTATCTATTCTTTTACAAATTCTTCTCCCATTTAGGTTATTACAGAATATTGAGCAGAGTTCCCAGTGCTATACAGTAGGTCCTTGTTGGTATCTATTTTAAATATAGTAGGAGTACATGTCAATCCCAAACTCCCAATCTGTCTCTCCCCTCAACGCTTCCCCCCGGTAACTATGTTTGTTCTCTTAAGTCTGTGACTCTGTTTCTGTTTCGTAAATAAGTTCATTTGTATCATTTTTTTTAAGATTTCGCATGTAAGTGATACCATGATATTCATCTTTCTCTGTCTGACTTACTTCACTTAGTATAATAATCTCTAGGTCCATCCATGTTGCTGCAAATGACATTATTTCATTCTTTTTAACGGCTGAGTAATATTCCATCATATATATGTACCACAACTTCTTTCTCCATTCATCTGTTGATGGACATTTAGGTTGCTTCTATGTCTTGGCTATTGTAAATAGTGCTGCAATGGACACTGGGGTGCGTGAATCCTTGGGAACCATGTTTTTCTCTGGATGTGTGCCCAGTAGTGGGATTGCTGGATCATATGGTAGCTCTATTTTTAGTTTTTTAAGGAACCTCCCTACTGTTCTCCATAGTGGCTGTACCAATTTACATTCCCATCAACAGTGTAGGAGGGTTCCCTTCTTTCCACACCCTCACCAAACAGCATTTACTGTTTGTAGATTTTTTGGTGATGGCCATTCTGACTGGTGTGAGGTGATACCTCATTGTAGTTTTGATTTGCATTTCTCTAATAATTAGCGCTATTGAACATCTTTTCATGTGTCTCTTGGCCATCTGTATGTCTTCTTTGGAGAAATGTCTATTTAGGTCTTCTGCCCATTTTTTGATTGAGTTTTTGGTTTTTTGATATTGAGCCGCATGAACTGTTTATAAATTTTGGAGACTAATCCCTTTTTGGTCTAATCATCTGCAAGTATTTTCTCCCATTCTGTGGGTTGTCTGACTTGGGCTTTTTATAGCATGGTGCTCTTTGGCAGTGCCACTTGTCACATGGCACATGGCTTCCAAGAGAAAGGAAACAGAAGCTCCCAGGCCAGATAAGGTCAAAGCCTGGAACTGGCACGTCATTATTTCTACAATTATTTCTATCTGTCAAAGAAGTCACAGGACCCACCATGTTCTATGAAGTGGAGAAATAGACTCTACTCTTTGATGGGCAGTGTCAAGGTGGCATTGCCTGAGAGCATGCGGGTTGGGAAATAGAGCTGTGAGCATATCTGAAAGTACAGTCTGCCACTTTCTTTGGTGTTCCTGCCAAAACTTCACTCCATAGCACCTCATGGCCATATTCTTCCACTGTCTACTCCTCTCGATGCCATACAGAAAAATTGATGTTATCTTACCCCTATTTGCATGAAAGCTAGCCTTTAATGTCAAATTGACACTTTATTGTACTTAAAATCGTATTTTTAAGAATAAAATTTAGATGTTAAAAGTAGGTTCTGTGATCCATCAAATACTTGCTCATCTGTAATTCTTCCCAAATGTGATGAAACATCAAGAAAGCACAAGGATTTTCAGGTTAAATGAGATGAGATCAGGTTCTTCCTTGACCTTAGATGTATGCAGTGTTATTGTGAGATGTAAAACAGTATTTACAGACTTTTGTATGAAAGAGAAATGCACAAATTCTTTGATAAAATTTGGCCATCTACATTTATTTCTGAAGAAATTTTAACAGCAGAAGATTGCCAAGGAATCTGTGAAATGCACAGTATTCAGCATATATCTACATATTTTATTGTAACTTCACATCATGGTTTTTAATTTTTCTCAACTTGTGATCTTAAGAATAATTTCTTTAAACAATGATACAAACTTGCCATAGAAACAAAATACAATTTTGGGTTTGAAGAGGATGTTACTATGAAGTGGACACAAATAAACTAACTTCCCTCTGTTTAAACTATAATATTTTGATAACATCTCACAGCAACCAAAGAATGAAAGAAAATGTGTTTAAGCTTTTGTCTCTTGTCCATTGATCAGGATTCATTTACACTTGCACCAATGTCTAAATAGTATATATGGTTTTCCTTATTTTATATTTGCTATTCCCATAACTCAATATTCTTCTGGGCCACTTTCTTCTGAGAACTGCATTTTTGATGTTATCTAAAGAAAATCAGAATGTGTAAGGTATGTTGATTGGAATTTGCTTCTTTATCATAGTCCCCATTTGTAAGAATAATTTATATACAAAAATGCTAGAATAATGTGCACCATCTAGACCAGGCTGTTATAATTAGAAGACCAGGCTATTATAATTTTAGGGAGTAAAACTTCATAGAGGATTTAGTAGACTGCAGGACCCACTAACAGTATGGGAGTGAGGGATCAGATAGCTCTGTGTGTAGCAAAAGTGAAGACCATCCGGGATTTGGAAAACATAATGCCAGACATTCTACCCTTTATCTTACTGAGTTAGGAGTAAGGTCTTTTTAAGGTCTTTTCTCCTCCTTCTCTTCTTCTTCCTCCTTCTTCTTTTTAAATTTAAAAAAATTTGTTTAAAAGCAGTTGAATTAGTGCATAATTTGCATACAGTAAATTGTACCTATAGAAATAATAAACACTGCATTACTCCAAACTTCTTCCCATGTACCTTTGTAATCCCTCCAAAACCCCACCTATCCTCCCATCCCAGGCAACTACTGATCTGATGTTGCTATGATTAATTTGCATTTTCTAGAATTTCATTAAAATGGAAACACATAAAGGTGGCCAAGATGTTACAGTAGGAAGACCCTGAGCTCACCTCATCCCAGGGCACACCAAAATTGTAACTACTTACAGAGCAACTATCAATGAGAACAATGTGAAGACTAGCAGAAAAGATCTTCTATGACTAAAGAGATAAAGAAGGAACCACAATGGGATGGGTATGAGGGGGGGAGATGTGGTATAGTCAAAATCCATACTGTTAGGTAGATGGCCCCCAAAGAGGAGGATAATTACAATCGTGGATGTTCTCCACAAGGAGTGAAGGGTCTGAGCCCCACATTGGGCTCCCCAGCCCAGGAGTCCTGCACCAGGAAGGTGAAAGCCTAGAACGCTTGGTTCTGAAGGCCAGTGGTGCTTACTTTGGGGGAGACAGAGAGCTGTGGGAAATAGAGGCTCCACTCCTAAAGGGCTCACACAAAATCTCATACTTTCCAGGACCCAGGGCAGAAGCAGTAATCTGAGCAAAGCCTGGGTCAGACACACTTGCTGATCTTGGAATGTTTCCCTGAGAAGCGGGAGGCAGTTAGGGCTCACCCTGAGGACATAGACACTGGAAGCAGCCATTTCAGGGAGTTCATCCTACCATGGGGACACTGGTGCTAGCAAGTCCCATTTTGGAATCCTCCCTCTAGGTTATTAATGCCTGGACCCTGCCCTGTTCGCCAGCCAGTCTACACCAGTCCTGGGACATCCCAGGTCAAGTGGCCACCTGGACAGGCACACAGGCCCATCCACCAGCGGGTTGGAGGTCACAGAATCCCCTGACCCCCAGCCACCCTGAGACGCAGCCCCACCCACCAGTGGGTCCAGGACCTGGCCCCAGCACCCAGTGTGCAAATACTAGCCCCAAGACTTCTGGAGTCTTGCAGCCGGTCATCAGACTCAGCCGTCAAGTGTACAAATATTTACATTATAGGCTCCCAGAAAGAGAAGAGAGAAAGGGTCAGAGAACAAATTTAAATACATAACAGCTGAAAACTTCCCTAACTTGGGAAAGGAAACAGACATCCAGGTCCAGGCAGCACAGAGAGTTCAGGAAAGGATAAGTCGAAAGAGTGCCACCCCAAAACACACTGTAATTAAAATGGCAAACATTAAAAATAAAGAGCGAATATTAAAAGCAGCAAAGGAAAAGCAACAAGCTACACACAAGGAAACTCCCATAAGACTGTCAGGTGACTTCTCAGCAGAAACTTTGCAGGCCAGAAGTGAGTGGCGTGATTATTTTAAAGTGATGAACGGGAAAAACCTACAACCAAGAATACTCTACCTGGCAAGGCTCTCATTCAGATTTGAAGGAGAGATCAAAAGTTTTACAGACAAGCAAAAGCTCAAAGCGTTCAGCACCGCTAAACCAGCTTTACAAGAAATGTTAAAGGGACTTCTCTAGGTGGAAAAGAAAACTCTACAACTAGAAATATGAAAATTGCAAAAGGAAAGATCTCCTAGGTAAAGGCAAATATACAGTAAAGGTAGTAGATCAACCGCTTATAAAGTTAGTAGGAAGATTAAAAGACAAAACCAAGTTTGTATGAGCATCGGGTACTGTGCTCTCTAATCTTTTTGTGTGTTTCTTTCTCTGGTATTGGGGAGTTTCCTTACTCAGGTGTATTAATACTGTGTTGAGTAATCAAGAATGCCCCTGTTTAGATCTCCAGAATTCTCTTCTGTGCAGCACTCTCTTATCCACCAACTCTGTCTGGCTCCATGGTCTCCAGGCTCTCAGCTTGGTCTCTTCAACTCAGGGAGTCTGCCAGGGTCTGCCTGCATTCCCCTCTCTGAACGGCAACCTGGAACTTTCTAAAGCAGAAAACTGGGGTAATTGTAGGGTTCACCTCACTTATTTCCATCTCTCAGAGATCACTGTTCCTTTGTAGCCTGATGTCCAGTGTCTCGAGATCCATTGTTTCATATATTTTCCATTTTTCCATTTGGGGTTTGCTTCAGTAGAAATATAAATCCATTCCCTGCTGTTCTATTTCGGCTGGAGTGGAAGTCTTCGCTTTTTCTTTTATAAGTTAGACAACAACACCCACCTCTATCCAGCCCAGGCAGATTGTCATGTGTTGTTTTAGATTAAGAAAACAAATTTATATAAACCTTAATATTATCTCATGTTTAAAGGAGTTTGGAAACATTCTGAGCATTTTGCAGAGAGATGTAGGAGGTACCAGACAAGAATTCCATTCATGACCGACTTATCTCCTTGAAGTCTCCCTTCGGCTGGACCCCAACCCCCCCCAGCACTGGTTCTGCCCTGGAACCATCTGCAGACCCAGCCTGAGCAGGATCTTCTCTTTCTCTCCCCACCTAGCTGTTTGATGTATCTGTCTTTCTAATGTAAAATCAATGAAGACTTTCCAGTCTTCTTTCAAAATTCTCTCTACCACCTCATTGATATAGATTAAAAAGACCTGCCTCCAGAAGAGGTAAAAACAGAAATCTCCTGATAAAGTGCTGTGTGTCTATGTCTGTATGTTCATGAGTTTGTGAGAGAAATGTTATTAATATATCTTCTCTAATTTTTTTTAATATATCACATAACTTAAGCTTGGAAGAGTAATAGGCTTAATGAATCACTCTTGTAATTAAACAAATAAAAGGTCTGTCTGGTCCTAGTTTCCTGACTGCTAAGATTCTCCCAGATTTAAACTTTTATTTTCCCCCATTGGATGTCTTCCAATCCTTCTGTGTGGTTCTGAAGGCATTTTTCAAGGACTGGAAATCTGGAGTGACAGGAAGTATTTCTGTGGGGCATGACAGGAAGGCAGGAGTCCTGAAAGACCACTGCATATTTTCCCCTAGGACCACCTTACCTGGGAGAGGTGCACCTGTGTTCATGGCCGCAAGAGCTCTCTAGTTTAAAGGTAAGGCAAGAGTCAGCAGGGGAAGTGTAACTTTGCACTTTCCTGACAGTCTGTGAAATAAATGGCCCTGGCCTGTTCTCTGACACTGAACTCAGCAGGGAGAAAAACCTACTTGGAATAAACAGTCACATGCAGCTATGAAGTCAAGAAACCTTTCCTGGGAGGAACACCTAAGAAGGCAAACAGGGTTGTCATCCTGAAAGCTCTCACATGATTTCATTTTTGTCTTAATGTCTGTGTCACGTCTTTTCTACAAAAGAGAATCTTCAAACGTGAAAGAGTAAAACAGACAGTGTTAAGAGTAAATTTAAATTCAGAACAGGAAAGAAAACTATTATGCATGATAGTAAGACAGCACTTAAATATTTTAAATTCATGTCTTTAGGCAGAAACAAATTAAATTCCAGTTTAGTTGTAAGAATTCATTCATTGATTCAGGAAACAGTTATTGAGTGCCTACCAAGTACCAGCCCTGTTCTGTGCATATGTTCATGCAGCTGGGAGAAAAAGAGATAAAGATCCTGCCCTCTAAGTGCTTTTATTTGTAACTGTGATTGCAAAAACCTTACCTCCACTCTGAAATGTCATAGGGAACAAGAAACTGCCAGTTGAGAGGAGATGCCAAATTCCTTCTTAATTTTCAAAGAAATGGCAGAAGCAGAATTCAGAAACTGTGCCACTGATAACCTTAGGTAAAATTAGAAAATAAATTTGAGTCCCTAAGACAAGAAAAAGGAACTACCACGTGCCCAGTTATACAAAGTCATGTGAAAGAGCCTTGCTTCACTTTGTCATTGAGTTTTTAGACAGGTAAGTCAGGAGAATTCTATGTGCAAAGTATACCTTGATTTCCAAAAGACATTTCTTAGCTGTTTCATATCACTTTGCAGATTGGTTAGAAGGGTATGGACTGGCTGAGTAAACACTCTCTAAGAATCTAGATTTAATGGATTGATATAAAGTTGGAAGGAGATTTAAAATTTCAGCTGATATAAATATACTTACTTTCCTGTAATACAACAGGGACTCTTGACATTAAAAAAATAAAAAGAATATTAGAATATTTAATTGTGAACCATGGGCACAGGTATGAAGTGAAATAAAAACATCTACTTCAAAAGTTTATATGAAGATTAAGAATTCATGGTCTTGCCACATAATAGGAACTCCATAAATATCACTCTGATCCCTCACTCCCTGGCTCAAAACGTAGTGTTTACTTTTCATCCTGTTCCTGAAGATATGCTTAGATATCACCATTTCTAAAACAAAATATATGCATACTATGATTCGAACTTTGGTAATATCTGATGTTCTGTTACCTTAAAAATGACCTAAAACCACTCTCCATATATTATACTATATAATATTATTTACATTTTGAATGTTGGATATAAACTTATTTTGAAACACAAATAACTTAATAACTTTTAATAATTAATATTTAGGCTTTTTGATGAGTTAAAATACATAAACTACTCACTCTTTTAAGTACCTACATTTTCTCATAAAATGAAAATAGAAAGCATACTTGACCATGTTCTCATCAAAATCTATGTCCTTGGTTTCTTTTCCTGGTAATGTTAACAGCAGAATGATGGCCCCATAACGATAAATGTACAAGAATGCTTTTTACAGCACTATTTGAAATTGGAAAACTAAAATAAAATTGTCCTTTTAGGGGAGTGGTTATATAAGTTATAATACATCTATACCATGGCGTTAATTATATGCAATGATAAACAATAAGGAGGTGGACCTATAAATATTGACTTGGAGAGATCTCAAGACAACTAAGAAAATAAATAAAGCCTTAGTACAGTATACTTCCAACAATGTAAGCAAAAGGACAATGGATGTGTGTGAGTGTGTGTGTGAGTGTGAGTGCATAGGAATAAGGGTTAGAAGATGGTACTTAATCTTTGTAAAATTTTATTTTACTTTTTAAAATTTTTACTGAAGTATAGTTGATTTACAATGTTGTGTTAGCTTCTGGTGTACAGCAAAGTGATTCCGTTATATATATATTCTTTTCCATTATGGTTTATTACAGGATATTGAATATAGTTCCCTGTGCTATACAGAAGTACCCTGTTGTTTATTTTATATACAGTAGTTTGTATCTGCTAATCACAAACTCTTAATTTATCCGTCTCCCCACTTTCCCCTTTCGTAACCATAAATTTATCTTCTATGTCTGTGAGTCTGTTTCTGTTTTGTAAATTAGTTCATTCAGTACTTAATCTTTTGATAGCAGCGATCTCTGATGAGGGAATAGGGAATCAGTACAAATGAAATGAATGGGACATTTATATTTTATTCTTGTTATTCCTGTATTGATCAAGACTTTTAAACAAAAATGCATGAATATGTTTCTAGTATAAAAATAATAAATAATGAAAAATAACACTGATATTATTTATGGGGGTTTAAAGTAAAAGATTGACAAACACTCAGTCATTGGTCAAGAGAAGGATTTTTCTTTAAGCCAGGTCTCAAAGAGCACAATAATAACCAGAAGAAAAATTAAGGACTCAAATCCAATTTGCAATTTGTTTGTTTAAAGAGAATAATGAAATAATATTCTGATGATTAAAATTTTCTTTAAAAGTCTAATTTGCCTGTACAGAAAAGCAATTTTACCATTTGCAATTAGTCTTCTTTACACACTAAGAGCAAATATAATTACCATACTTTCTTTTTTTGCAACTATTCACATGAAAAGATCTAAACCTACAATATAAAAGAGGGAGATTCATTAGCTTGATTTTATTCTATATTATCATTTTAATCAATTTGTCTAGATTGACCCCCAAAACAGTAAGAGCTCATCTCCTACTTTTGATATTCACAAGAGGGATTCAGATGCTCTAACATTGATTGTGATCAAGATGCTCTCCTCCTCCACCTCCAGTCCCTCTTCTGCTTTTTCCCTTTGTCCTCCTCCTTCTCTTCCTCCCCCTCCACTTCCTCCTGCTTCTCTTTCTTCCCCTTCCTCCTTTTCAAGTGGCACTTCTTTCGTTCATTTAGTTACCAAATCAGAAGGTGTAGAATGGATTTGCCTGTTACCTGTATTAAATGAATCAGCATCAGTGAAAACATTTCTAAACATTCTTTCAAAGAAATCTTTGGAGAGACCATCCTCAAGCCCAGTGTCCCCAGCAATACCACAACTACATATTCCAACATTTACTTTTTCCATTTTTGACCCATACAATTTCAGAGATGTAAAATAAGATGTAAAATAAGAGGTCTGGTGCCAATCAGTCATTGTGCTTGTATTTAGGTATGTTCCAGAGAACTAAAACTAATTGGTCTTTTTTTAGGGCAATGCCTTTCTTTGATGTTGTTTGTGTCAAAAACGTCATCCCCTCCTGCTAGAGACCTGTATGCTTCTGAACAGGTCGTAACTTTTCTGTCTATCTTGGCAAGTTATATCTGCTTTTAAAGAGGCTGTCAGTTTGGTCATAGGTCACTTAAAGCACTTATTTTGTAAATTGTGGGTGTTTGATTCTCTCAGAGGTGTCAGAGCACTTTGTTCTTATTCCTTTCTAAATTTTGCCATGAAGAAAAAGAGCTGTCATAAATCACCTTCTTTGACTTTCACTGGACAAGAACTGTGTCCTTCAACTTCAAGAAACAGTTACTGCTACATAGATTTCTTTGTCCTGCCTATTAGAAAGAAATAGACAAATATTTGTAAAATCATATGTAAACATCTGTGTGATAAGCGCATAGTACAGTAATTGTGTAGCCATCCATGCCAGCCCACATGGAGAAGGCCACCCTGCCCCATTCAATACGGGTGGGAACAAGGCTTCTCCATTTTCAACATGCCATCCGTGAAGACTCCACCAAGGTTCTTAATCTGTTTGCAAAACTTTTCCCATGAGTCCAAAAGTAGAGTGGAGGGAGAGAGATTCTAGATTTGAACTTGACATGTATTCATCTTTAGTTGAGTTCCATGGTAAACACGTGCATGTCTAAAAATTGTTCTTATGTTAGTTCAGCCAAAACCCCACACCTTGGCTCAGCATAGATCTTTATGCCTTGAATTTGTCTGAATTCCAGCCCCTTGACACAAATGCAGTGAAAGAGAAGTGCTAAGCATGATGGAGGCTAAATTTTCAGCCATCTCATTTGAAATCAGAATTTAGTGAAGTTAGAGAAGATAAACTGATGCTTTATGCACTCAGCAAATATTTATTGAGTGTCTCCTCTGTTGCAAGCACTTTTCAAAGCTTTTGAGAAACCAGATAGAACTTTTTTGCAGGGTTCCTGAGAACTAGCTGCTATAGCAAAGGAATTCCAGTATCCTAGGCAGTGGGTGTGCTCCTTCATGTGCCATGTATGTGTTGGCCAAAGGCCAGGATAAGATTAGGCTGAACATTAGCCCATAACCAAGAATCATCAACCTCACAAAGAAGATCAATATCATGAAAAAGACATTAACAATTCCATGGAATGCCCCATGAAGCAGAGTTAATATGCTAAGCACCTCATTAAACAGACCTAATTGACCAAATATTGAATAAAAAGGAGAAATAACCTTAGGTAAAACCCAAAAATATTATGTAGAATTACATGTCAATAAAATGGAAAATATGGGTAAATTTGGGAGAAATAATAAAATGTTCAAGTTGGTGCAAGAAAAAATAATAAACATGAATAGATTGATAACCGATAAAGAAATTTGAATGTAATAAAAAGGCATCCTCCTCAAATAGTTCTAGGCCTAGAGAGTATTACAGGTAAATATTGTCAAAATATCAATGAGCAGGGACTTCCCTGGTGGTCCAGTGGTTAAGACTCCACGCTTCCAATGCAGAGGACCCGTCTTGGATCCCTGGTCAGGGAACTAGATCTCGCATGCTGCAACTAAGACCTAGTGCAGCCAAAAAAAAAAATATTTAAAAAATGTCAATGAGCAGATTCTATCTCAACATGCTCCTGTAAATTAAATCCATATATTAAGTTGCGCAAAGTGTCCAATTCATTTAATTATGTATGTATAACCTTGATACTAAACTATCTATGAAAACAAAGTTATAGACAAATTTCAAAATATAGATACAAAAGTTCTAAATTAACATTAGCTGATCTACATTATAATTGAGTATATTTTTTCTTGGAAATGCAAAGGTAATTAAATAGCTGAGTATTTCCCAATATTTTTCACCACATTAATGGGAAAAAAATCACATACTTTTTCATACATGCAGAAAAGTCATTTGAAACATTTCTGCACTTGTTTATGCTTATAGAAATTAGGCTTATAGAAAGCAGGAATAGACAAGAAATTCTTTAACTTAATAAATGTTGTCTCCACAAAACCCAAAGCAAATGACAAGGAATTTTAGAAATATTATCTAAGGTTTGGAAGAAGGCATGGATTCTTGGTATTGCCACTATTGTACAATGTATTATGGAAGGTCTGGCAAAGGTAGTATGAAAACCAGTATGGAATAGAAAAGATTGTATTGTCATTATTTCCAGAAAATTTGGTAGTTTACCGAGAAACCAAAGGGGATAAACAGAAAAGCTATTAAAACCAATAAAATACGTCAGCAAGATTGTTGGATTCAAAAAAGTAGCCCAAAGTCAGCAGTATCCCCCTACACCAGCAATAAAGATAATATAATAGAAAAGGTAACAAACAAAATTCTATTAAAACACACCATATAAGGCCTGAATAAATGGAGAATTACATTATGTTCATAAACTGGCCAATTTAACATCATGAAGAAGTGAATTTTTTTGGAAGTAGGAAAGTTTTTTAAAACAAGTCCCAAGAGTACAAGCAATGAAAAATCTACATTTATTCTACAATACCAAACAAAATGCCCCACTTAAAGAAAAAAATCTAAAGATAAGTGACAGCTAGAAAATATCTGTAACATAGATGACACAAAGAGTCAATATCAATAAAATATAAAAATTCTAATAAATAAATAAGTAAAAGAAAGCAACCCATTAGAAATCTGGTCATGTGATACAAAGAGGCAACTGCAGAAGTCATTATAATGCCAATAAACATGAAACTATAGTAAACCTCACTGATAATTAGAGATACTAATTTTAAAAACACCTATGATTTTTTCACCTATCAGATCACTAAAAATTGTAAATTCTGACATTATTTATGTGTTGGCAAAGCTATAGGGCACTAATTCTCAAACATTGCTATCACCTGTGGATTGTAATCACCTGTGGATCTTTGAAACATTCTAATGCCTGGCTCCCACCCCAGTATTCTGATTTAATTTGAATAGACTTTCAAAATCGTGCCTATGATTTTAGAAAAATATCATGTGGGATGTGCTATAAAATTTCAAATATTCAAAGGGATGTTAAAAGATTGGATTGCCTAATGTGAGTCTAATAGGAAGAACAATTATTCATAAATGGTGTTTGCAGAAATACATTAGGAAAAACTTTTAGCAATAGTGTCCGAAGAATGAAGGATCTGCCTCATGAAACAGAAAGCTATACGTCAGTGGAAGTATTAAAGCACACGTTGGACAATAACTTGGTAGGGTTTGTAGAGAAAAATTCAGGTTATTAGATTGGTAGATGGAATAGGTGACCTTAAAATGACCTATAAAATGTGATAGTAGAAAAGCTGGTAAGAGTCCAACCTGAATCTTCCTTTTTACCTTTTTTTTTTTTCCTTTTTACCTCCAAGAATTCCTGACTCAAGGCTTTCTCCTGGGGGAAAAAAAAAAAAAGCATAACCCAGAACGTGGCTGTGATTTCACTTCTTGTTCCTCCATGGTTTTATTGGTCTCTCCAAGTATGGAGTTAGATGGAGAATAGGGATATCACACTGTTCAGGGTACATTTAACAAAATACTTCCCATCTTGGAAGTGAGTGAAGATCTTCCTCCACTTTGTAGATTATGCTTTAGAGCTTCTGCTTTAGAACTCAGGCATTTAGTGATTCCTCGGCTATTCAGATGCTTTGGAACACTGAGGCACGTCCTCATACAAGACACGAGGTTTGGCAATATGAAGCTAAGACAGCCCCTCATTTCTGATGCCTCAATTGTTTACTAAGAACAAAGGTGACTAAATCCTCTGACGCTATATGCTGAAACTTTTACTTAGGGTCTGGCAAGAACAGAGGTTTCAAGGTAAATAAGCATATACCACCATTCAAACAACCCCTTGTATTATATATATAATATATTGTATGTATATATATATATTTCAATGATTATATAAATAATGATTTTCTTGCTAAGGACATGGAAAATTCCTTATAATATTTAGTGAAAAAAAAGACTACATTTGGTCCACATATGTGCATGTATATTAACATATGTATAATACTCTGTACACATACCTTTCCTTCTGATAATTTACTCCAGGTGGTTATAAATATAATTACAGGCAGCAGAAAGAAAATAAGATATCTGTGACTACCAAAAGAAAAGTACTCAAGCTTCTGAAATAGGTTATGAATTGGTAAACAGTGAAGTTGAGTTGAGTTGTGACTTTTGACTATCATCTTGACTTCTTCATCTATTTGATCATTTTTAATACCTAGTTTTACTAAATTTCCCAGTGTCCTTGTTTTTAAAGAAATTAACCTCAAGTTCTTGGCTAGGTGAAGAAGTGAAGCAGGCAGAAGAAGAGAAGGACTAATTGGAGAGTTAGCATTCAGTGTGAATTATGGCGTCGTGGGCATTTGCAAAAAACTTCCCGCCAATATTTTATTGGAGCCTCACAACTCCTCCGTCAAGTGTTACTATTATCTTCCTTTTACATGAGGAAAATGAAGCTTAGAGAGATTAAATAATTTGCCCAAGATCACATGGGGTGTGACAGAACTGTGGCTTGAATCCAAAAGATCTGACTTTGCTGTGAATCTATTAGTCTGTAGGAACTTGTTAAACACTGGTAGGAGAGAACTTCCAAAAAACTCCATATTACATATAAAAAGAGATAGAACCAGGTATTTTTCAAATCAATTCAGTTTTATGTGAAAATATTTTATAAAGGAACTTTTATTGAATTTTATAAAATACTCCGCAATGACATAAACCTGAACTCAAATGCTGAAAGATATCACAGATTTTTAATACCTTAATTCAGAATTTGTAATTAATTATACCTAAGCTAGATAAAATTTACCTGTGCACATTTTTAAGAAAAGAGCACTGTATGTAAAATAACCATAAGTGATATTTTAAACCAAGTTAAAGAATAAATTCTTCCTGTGTGTTTTAACATATTCATTTGCCACTAAACGGCACTGCTAAATTTAACGCATCTTATTAAATTTAAGCCTGATATGATCTTCTTTTAGAAATATATAACAACTAGTTCAAATTAGGCTACGTACTTTAAAGTAAAAAAATATATAACTCATTCAAAAATATTTAATAGTTCAGACACTTTTCAAAATCAAACGAAAGTTCCATTCAGTAATTTCAGATTAATGAGGTTTTATTGTCTATTTGAATGACTGCCTATTACTTTTGAAGAGATACTGGAGTTGTTAGGATGTTTCAATTGTAGGATACAGTAAATGTTCATTTTCCTTTTAATAAGCATTTGCTTTTATTAGTTAAAGATAATGTTACAGTATTTCTTCATTTTCCGTTTTATATTCAAATTGGTTTTAAGTCCAAACACCTGAGACCAAAGTTTCCTAGTATTCTTGAACTCCAAATTATACAGAAGTTTCTAAATTTAGAAGGTGTTGTTCTCCCTCCCATTTGGGGGATTCTGTTTTATAGATAAGTAATAACTTGTCACAGCACTTGAACAAAATTACTGATGCTATACCCAGTGATGTTCTTATTATGTTATACCCCTGACACCAAAAGTAAGGGCTAAAGCGCAGCATAGGTGCTTGTTCTCAGCCTGATCAAACAAGCTTAATTATGACCTCCAGATAAAGGTACTGCCATTAAGCCATTGAATTATCACAGATAAGGCTGAGTCTCTGTTACTGTCTGATGATAAATCACAGCTCACAACGGTGAAGGAGTCAGAGCTCACACAGCTAATCGTTCGAGGGCTTGGATGGACCGGTTCTCCTACTGTTTTGCATCTATTTATATTGTACTCAGATCCCCCACATGGTCTCTGCTTATCTGCAGCTTTAGATAATTTATGTTTTTTGGTGTGTCACCTCACTGCTGAAGCTGTTATCAGGAATGAGGAGGTTTAGGAAATCGGATCCAGTAAAATACTAATCCTCCTGCCAATTGCTACACAAAAACAAGTTTTCTTTGCTGATTTGCTTTTGTTTATTTGATACTGCAAATGTGGATTTTATGATTACAGTTTAGGACAATTGTTTAGCTCCAAAACAAGCGTTTAATTTGTCTAGCTTCCTCTTTTCACAAGAGTGGTTGGGCAATTTACACTGATTCAAATGGCCAGATGGTTTCCTCTCTGTTTGTCACTGACTAAAGAGATGTGTAAATATTTTTATTTTCATAGAGGGCTGGTCTTGAGAAGAGAATTTTTTGAAGCCCCTCTCAATGGTGGGGCTTCCGGTCCAAGATGCACTCACCCTAATTTAGATTCTTCCATGTAAAGTGTCTTCTATGTGAAACTATTTCATATAGAAATATGATGCCTGTCTTGGAATTGCAGTAAGATGAAAATTTTTCATCCCTTACTGCTGTCCAAGTTTTATGAAATCTTATCTCTGAGAATTTTATGAGGTTGTTTGACTAGTAGTTAAATGTATTACTTTCAGTGATATGAAACATTCCTAAATGAGTAACTACCAAGCCCATAAAATTATCATGTGCTTATTAGCATAGTATAATGAAAATGTGAAATGCAAGGTTAGGCCTGTACTTTCAAACAGGCGAATTAAATTCATACCTAACATAGCTATGTTTTTCTATTTACTCTTTTCTAAACAAGCTCTCTAAGGTTTTAAGATTTGGGAAGGACGAGGTCACCCAGTTGTCCTGATTGATCACCAATTATTCAAGTCTTCTTGCGTTGACTATTGATACCAGTTATTGAGATAGCAATCTTTGGAGTGATAAGGGAAGCTACAAAATTAATTCAACCTTGAGATTCCATTACACTTAATGTCACCTAATAGAACATTTGATATTTTTAATCCTAGTTAAAGGCTTTCTCCCTAAGCTATTGCCGATGGCAGAAATGATGGAAAAGAAAAATATCTGACTTTATAACTTCTGTAATTCTTTTTCCTCTGGGTAAATTTCAGTGTAGAGCATGCATGTAGGTGCCTTCTCAAATGGCTCCTTGAATCTTCTATAGAAATGTGAGGTGGGTGTCTGTATTTTAAGTTAAAAATGAAATGTTCATATTCTCTCATATATGAAAGTTACTTCTCTTAAAGGACTTGTTTCTGCAAGGTACTCTAAATGTTAATTTAGAAACTTTCTTACCTTTTTCTTCTAAATGATCAGAATTAAAAAAAAAAATCTGGGGCTTCCCTCGTGGCGCAGTGGTTGAGAGTCCGCCTGCCGATGCAGGGGACGCGGGTTCGTGCCCCGGTCCGGGAAGATCCCACATGCCGCGGAGCGGCTGGTCCCGTGAGCCATGGCCGCTGAGCCTGCGCGTCCGGAGCCTGTGCTCCGCAACGGGAGAGGCCACAGCGGTGAGAGGCCCGCGTACTGCAAAAAAAAAAAAAAAAAAAATCTGGGCTAGTAGATCCATGCCATTCCAGAAACTTAGTAGTTTTGACTTTAATAAATCAAATTTTAGGTGAGATTTAATTTATTAGCATATACCTTGAAGATAAAGTCACCAGCCAAACAATGCACTTCATTGCTTGTTTTATATTTATCAACTGTCACATTCCTTTTGAAATAGTCATTTTTTGGGTTTTATTTTGTTTATTTCTCTCCTATTTAACCATGTTTTTGGATATCAAGTTCAAATTCCTCAGGTACCAACATACTCCACTATGAACTTTCATACACATTTTACTGGAATCTATGGTCCTGTAACTCATTGCTCGTTATGGAAACACATAGCAATAGTTAAACAGAGCTGCCACACCGTTTGCTTCTCTATACTTGAAATTAAGTTCAAGGACAAGAGCAAAAGCCCTCTCCATTTCGTGGCACAAGTAATGATACTGTGAGTGGAAAGTTGGTATTACTTTGATTTTAGAAATAACAATATCTTTTGCCTTATCTGGCTGTGATGCAAAAAATAGAAATTAGGTAGCATGAAGGAATGTATGTGTGTGTTTATTCATCTCACTCCATTCAACTCTTCTCTAACATTACAACACAAAGTTAGCAAGCTCACGTGTCACAGGGTCCTGAAAGATAGGATTTCTCACTGACTATAAAAACACAACACAAACAAAATACAAAACACGTGAAAACAGAATAATTTGCTTTCTAGCTGGTGATGATTATTTTTACAAAAATGGAGAACAAATGTGATATAATAAAATAAGCATGAAGGAGCTATAAAGTCCCGTTTTGCACAACGTAGGAGACCGTTCTGAGTTTTTTACTGGTCTGTTTGTTTTTAAAGAATCGCTTGCCTATATCACCTCTACTCCCAATCACCACCTTTTCTCTCCTCTGTCTCTTTTCTCTAAGAAAAGCTCAGCTTTTTTTGGCATAAACTTTCTTAACTCTGCTACAGGAGGAGCTCATCTTTTAAGATACACATTTTCTTCTTATCTCAAACTTTTTTTTTCTCTCTCTCTGATACCTTTTCCCTGCCTTTCTATTCCCAGCCATTTAGCTTTTCAAATAGCCCTGCTTGGCTCACATGTCACACGTGGACCTCACAGTAGTGATGCCTCAAGTGGTTTTACTATGAAAGTTGTCCTCTATGTGATAGTAAAGCCTTAAGCAAATGAAAGAAAAATTCTGACCTTAATATGAAAAGAGTTAAGCATTCAAGTTTTTAAAATTATGTTTCTGAAAAGATGTACTATCCTTATGACCCAACCTAGCACACATCATTTAAATATCCCTAGGCAAATCTCTGTAAGCTGAGAGTGACAGAGAGAAAGAGAGAGACAGGGAGAGAGAGGAGAAGAGCTGGGAGGAAAAGAGAGGTGAGATTGATGTGAAGAGGAAAGCATGGAATTTGAATATTCTATTTCACATGACCTAGATAGTAAGTTAGACAGGGATGTACCCTTAAATAATACATACAACTACCAACATTGCAACTTTTCGCTACCTCAGGCTTGGCTCCCTTGGGATCAAGGAAAAGATTATTAAAGGCTCTTTATTGATCTCTCACAATTTCAAATTTTTAGCATATTTATTGTCTGAACTACCTGATTTAGTATTGGTTATAAGCTGTCTCGTAGCAGTCCTTAGTTGTTCCATATATGTGAATTTTTTTCTTCCCCCAAAGCTTCTGCTATCCTTGAGAGTAGGAATGCATCTTCTTATGCTTCTATACCTTCCTAGCACTTAGAATAGCGCTTGGCCCATAGACATGGGCTATCAATATATATATGGGGATGGATCGAGATGGAGAGATCAGAGCTGAAGATCAGTGGACAGCTGCTCAAAGGTGATGTTCTCAGGGTATTCTGAGGTCTTGGGCTCAAGAATGATGCATGTCTTTGCAAGAGGAGTTTAAAGGAGGTGGCAATAAAAAGCATACATTTTGACGTTTCTGATAGACCAAGTGACTAGACAGCAGAGAGTTGGAAAGCCACTGGAGGATTGTTTAGGATTCATGATTCCCTTTGTAGCCTGCACAATTTAAACTCACAGCCGCAGGTACCTGAGATAATACAAAGAATTCTACTTGGACACTTCCTTAGTATTTCCCCCTAGATATTTTTGACCATTCAAAATAGAGCTGTTCTGTGTTATGCAAAAATACATAACTATGAGAGTAGAGACTTGAAAACTATATTTAAACCAAGAGTAATGGGAGCACAAATTTTGGCACTGGCCACAGGGGGTGAGGATTTTTGTCATACATGTTTGTTCCCAGGTCTATAGAGTTGCAAAGATCATAAAGTCAAACAAAACCAAATGACCACATGTTGTGGTTTGAGTTAAGCAAACAAGTAAGGAAAACATGAAAATCACCAGATATCTGTGTCCACTTGCAGTTTGTTCTGTTTTATGTACGTGCATTCATGTGAGGTGTTGACTCTGTTTTATGAAAGACTGCTGAGAAAAAATATTGGCTTTAGGATTTTATGAGATTATTTTTTCAGAGGAAAGAAGCCCAAACCTTTTATAAATCCTACCAGCCTCTCTAAATCTGTGAAAAATATTAGAATACTCTAGAGCAAAGGTGAAAGTACTTGCGTTTCTTTTTTCCCCCTGTTTTTCAACAGGGAAATCTCAAAGGCAAAGACATTTCTGTGCCTCTCACGTTAGTGTTTGGTACATTGGTATGGAGACAGGGCTGTTTCTCTGGAGACTGTGTTTCCCTTTTCCAATCTCTCCCACGTTTATTTCCGGGAGATATCAATTTAAAGAACAACCTTGAGTGGAGGAAAGGACAAAAAAAAAATAGACACCAAAGCTCAAAAGGCAAGCAGAGAGAAATGGGGACAGGAAGAGGCAGCCAGCTTGATGGAAGGCTGGAGTTGGAAGAGACTTTAGCAATCTGATACCATGGCTCTACAATGAAAGAATCTGAGGTCCAGAGTCTGTAAGTAACTTAAACATGCTCACACACACAGTCATTTAGTGGCCAATATGAAACTGGATCTCCTTTTCCTAGCTCGTACTTCTAAGCTTTTCCCCCTCAATCAGATTATCTTTCTGGTTGTAACTGATGTTACACAGTTTAGAGCATCTTCTAGGTTTTTAAACTGTTTGTTCTCAGAAACCGGAGCTTTGCCTCTTCTTGTCACTGCTGAGAACAAACCTCCAGCCCAATGGTCAAGCTCCATAACTGACTCTAACCTGAAGAAAGTTTGGACCACAGGCTAAATAAGGAATATTTGTAACCGACGGAGCGACTACGGATGGGTTTGGAAAGTAAACTTATGTTTGCTTATCCCATGTGAAATAGGAAGCAGACTGTGATGTGTTGTGTAAACAGTTCAGGACCTGTGAGCAGGTGTTTAGATCTGTTTTGAGGCAGCTGAGAGAAGGCAGTGTCGGGAGGGGAGGGTGGTGCTTGCGGCCAAGGCCTGACTGACATCAAGGCACAGGGAGTTGAATGAGCTATTTCCTCATGCTTTTGTATTCCGAAAAATGGCAGTGAACAGGAAAGATGAAAGTTTTTGAGATAAACAGTGAGGAGAACGTGTAAAACATTGCACTGACAAGGTTGTGTGATAGCTTGGAAAGAGACATAGAGTCAAATCTTTGCACAGCGTGGCTAGTCAGTTTCTGAAGAGGTGGGATGCTATAATGGGTGTTCATCCCCTTGTGAACTGAGTGAGGGATAGCTGACCGAGTCACTAATATTTTAAACATTTACTATCTTGGGTGCGTGGTCTCAAAAGCAATAGAAAGCCCAAAGCTCATAATCACTTATCTTTGTGCCATTAATGCGTGATATGCTGCATGCGTCTTTTTGATCTTTAAAGTAAGTGAAGAGGAATGTTCTGCCTTTCCTAGCCTCGTGAGCACTCCGGAGCGAGCCCCTGGGTCCTGCTGCACCTGATGTTAGCTGTGTGCCTGCAAGTGCCGCTGGGATGTAACCAGATCAAACTACCCACAGGAGAAAGAAACGCCAGTGCTCTTAACGTGCTGCTTTACTTTGGTGGCTGTGTTATTGTTGTTCATGGTTATTTGTTTTACTATTTTTTATAGTTTTTATTTCAAACATTGTGAAATGTACATAACAAATCATGAACACTTTTTCTAATCCTGCCCCAAACATCACTGTTTGATATATACACATTTAGCCTTTTAACTATTATGTAGTTAGCAAAAAGTGAGACATAAACTTTTGTTTGTAACATGTTTTCCCTTGCAATATTATGGATATCTTTCTAGATCCATACATACCAATTTGCTTTACTGTTTTTTATTCTTTTCTCTTTTTATTGGTTGAAATACTACTGAGAACCAAAAGAAAAAAGTTACTCATAATTCCACCACTCTTTAAAAAAGTTAAAAAAAAAAACAGGTAAACATCACGTGAAAGTCTGCTCTCCACTCATCTGATCACCCACACTTATGCTGTGATAGTAAATACTATTACAGTTGGGAGAATATTCTTCCAGATTTTGATCATACTGATACTGACATATCTATATACACATCTGCATATATTGTATTTTTAAATAAAAATAAAACAGTGCTAAAATAGTGGTTTTACTTTGTTTTTAAGTTTGCAAAAGAATTCGGTTAACTGTCAACACGAAGGAAACCTAAACATACCCCAAACAAAAGAACAGCATGTAAAAAAGGAAGTTCCCTTTTAGTGTCTGCCTAAAAAAATTTTCAGACTGATGGAAATTAAACATAGAAGCTACGTGGGACCAACAGGAAAGTATTTCCTCAGTCACTCATTCATTTATTCATCTGTGTTACTATCTATTTGATGAGCCACACGTTAGATCTCATTCTAAAATGAGATCTGATAGGTGTCTCACATCAGTATTAATAAATATGTAAAATGAGTTCCTGTGTTTTCCGTTCCTTGCAAAAAACACAAATGTAAAATAATGGGGACATAGGTTATGTTTCCTCTCAAAAGCACATGTCCTCTCTCTCTCTTAAAAGAACCCCTCATCATTGTTTCATCATGGGTCACTGAAAATGACACTGGGGGCTGGGGAGGAGGAAAAGATATTCAGTGAGCATCCGTAATGGATTTTGACTCCATTTTTGATTGGTCGCTGATAGCTTTCAAAATCCTGTCTTTTTCTTTCTTGCCTCACTTCTGGGAAAATCAATAAGAAGGCTCTAGAGCTGCTGTCTTGTACCAGTGGGAATCTCAAACTAGCAAACTACCTGCCTGTGCCTGGGACCCCTCAACCAAGACCCACCCACCAAGTCAATTGCCTCTCTTTGCTCCCTAAGTCCTTTTCAGACTTGCTTGGGAGCACCAGTCCTCCCTGGAAGCCCTCATTACGTGACCAATAAACTTTGGCAGACCCCTCTCGGTGAATGCATGGCGTCATCTGTTTCAATAACTGAACAAAATTTGGGGTGAGAGGTTGAGCCGCTCACCCCATGGGGCAACAACAAAGGTAACATTTAATGCATGCAGGGCTCCATGGGGTTTTATATAAACTATCAAATGTAACCTTTATCACAAACCAATGAAGTAGACGAAAGAGCAGACAATGTGATCAAGTAAGTTGAAGAGATTCCATTTAAATTTAGATCTGATCCAGTGTCCATATTCTTTTTTACAACATGTGTTAGAGAGATTGTTTTTAGCTGCAAGGGTTGGAAGAGCCATACCAATGTTCAAATAATAAAGAGACAGTTCACAAAAGAAGAAGGGAACCAAAACTGGTAAATTCAGGAAGTAGTTGCAGGAGGCATAATGATATCTAACGAATAAGATGGGACATTTCTCATCCTGTATCTACTTTTATCAATGAGGAAGACTTTTCCAGAAGCCATTCAACAAATTTTGTCTCCCAGGACCGGAGTCACATTTGCAAACCTCAACCAGACACTGGGAAACCTTGACTAGCCCATACAGGTCATGGTCACCCTGGGAGGAGAAGGGGTTCTCTACACCGAGCATATGCCAGGGTGGCCATCTGAGAAAAATTGGGGCTTTGGCACCGAGAAGGAAAAAGAAATGCCCGTTAAGCAAGCAACCAACTGTACCCACTGTTCTGTTTTATTCTGCCATGTATGTGTCATGCTCATGTGAAATCTGATAGTCTAGTTTATTATATATTTAATATATTTTTGGTTTCTTTTACATGGTAGTTTTTACTAGCTCATATGTCCCTAAGTTAAACAATAATAACAGCAAGGAAGCAGCCTAAAGATCCCCCCTTTCCTCATGCTCTCAGTTGTGAGCCGTTTATCATTTTGAGCCTGGTAACTCCTGAGGTTTGTAGGCGACCAGGGCTGAATGGACCCCTGGCTCTGTGTGGGTCCGTCTCCTGTGCGCCACTGCGCTAACTGAAGAATGGCAGCAAAGCCCAGAGGATGGGCAGGTGAGTGGGGGGCCCTAAGAAGACCTTGGTGTGTGGGAATGTGTGGAAGTGACGTGATTACTCCTTTTAAGTGACCCTGGTCACCTTGACCCCTAAAGGCCAGAAGTGGAGTTTTGGTTGATTCTTTCCTGATCCAGCCCCTGTGAGAATGCAGGGAAAACAGAAAACAGAGGGACCACTTTGTGCATTTCAGGAAGAGGCTGATAGCCTGACATTAAAGGTATGACAAGATAAAAATAAAAAAGATAACCCTTTGGCCTTTTGTCCTTTGAGAATCCCTGTCGTAAATAAGTTCCAGCCACCAGAACTGAGCTCCGGTGAGCTGCTTGAGAAAATAACTACCCATTTAAAGGGCCAGAGCAGCCAGAGAGAAGAGTGTCAGGTTGAAATTCAGAATACACGCCCAGTGACATATGAGCAAATGAGCAACTGAATTTCTTTTAAAAAGGAAAGGAAGGAAGGAAGGGAGGGAGGGAAGGAAGGAGGGAGAGAAGAAGGTAGGGGAAAATGCATTGAAAGACATACAGATGCAACACACACACACACACACACACACACACACACACAGAAACTAAATTCCTGATTTTGGAACTAATAAATCAAGTGTATTAAAGAAGAGAATAGCTACTATTGAGACTGGATGATTTAAGTACAAGAAATATCTCAAAACATGGAAAAGAAAGATAAAGAAAAAAAATACGTGAGAATTGCTTTAAGAACAAGAACAGCCAGAAATGATTTAGAGGAGGAAAAAGGAGTGGATGGGAGTGAGGTAATTATGAAACAACTTCTAGAAATAAATTTTCCTGAACTGAGAATAAATTCTAGTCTAGAAATTAAAAGGGCTGAGAAAGTTACAGGCTGATTTAATAAGACACACAAAACCAAGTAAATCCTTGCGAAACGTGTGAACTCCAGGGATAAAGGGGGAAAAAAAAAATGTATGTTTTCAACTTAAGAGAACAAGTTACCAAAAAGGAAAAATAACCACATTGGCATAGGCCTTATTATTTGACATTGGAAGATAATAAGCAGTAGGGTTTCTATTTCAAGAGAAATAAAACCCAGCATGCCAAGAATCCTATACTCAGTCAGCCATTTTCTTGTAATGACTGAAATATCCATTATTTACTGATATTTGGTTCAGGCCACTGGGAAAGATTGCAGTTTGAAGTTAGGCATGGCAACTGGCTCTTTTGGCCAGTGAAACATGACAACTGGTAACACGCGTCACCGTGGAGAAAGCATTTATCGCTAGTGTGTGTGAATTTCTATCTCTTTCTTCTCTGCCGTGGCAATTGTGGAAACGTGTTTAAATGTCACCATCGTAAGACGATGGAGCCTGGGGGCAAGGTCAGTGGTAAGACACCTGGGCAAACCCATCTTTTTTTTTTTTTTTTTTTTTTGCGGTACGCAGGCCTCTCACTGCTGTGGCCCCTCCCGTTGCGAAGCACAGGCTTGGGACGCGCAGGCTCAGCGGCCATGGCTCACGGGCCCAGCCGCTCCGCGGTACGCGGGATTTTCCCGGACCGGGGCACGAACCCGTATCCCGTGAATCGGCAGGCGGACGCTCAACCACTGTGCCACCAGGGAAGTCCTGAGGTCAGCTATCTTTATTGTCCATTTCAGTGCTACTCAAATTGTGGTCTATGAACTGTTGTGCCTAATTGCTGGTAACATATTTACAAAAATTGAGAGTAAGTGTTTAGAAACTTTCATGTTTGGCATTGCTCATGACATACAAACACAAGATCAGTGGACTCGTTTCACTGAACAAGGAATAAATTAGTTTCTGTTATGTTTAACCTCTGTGAGAGTCCCAGGTTAGCTCAGTCCAAGACAGACTGGGGAAAAAAATAAAATAAAAACTGATTCTTTCCCATGAATAATTTGAGAAGCACTGGTGCTCATCCCATAAGGTGTATGGTAATCTGAGGTCGAGACAGTTTACTTTTTATTTTTTGTTATTAGCATTTGTTTAAGTGATTTTCTCAACTAAACTGCAGCTGACTATCAATGAGTAAGTAGGTATACAAAATGCTGCCTATTTTCCTTGTAAATAATTGGTGTATACTTGAATGTAGTTATCAGTGAATTTATGAAGTTACACGTGGATGGTTTTAATGACTAATAATAATAATAAATATAACAAAATAGCTAGCAATTATACAGCACTTATGACATGCCAGGTTAAACACTTAAAATCATTATGTTGTTTAACTGTCACAATAACCTTAGAAGTTAAGTACTATATGATCCTCTAATTATTTAGGAAGCCAAAGCACAGAACAGTTAAGTAAATTACCCAAGGTTACCATATCTAAGAGGTGGTATTCCAGGGATTTGAATTTTAGCTCAATAATATGTAGGCTCTGTACCTCCTAACAGTGTTTCTGTATTTTAGCAGACATTGTTAAAGAGATCCTTAGTCCAGTACGTCTGGGAAGGCTCAAGAATTTGCATTTCTAGCAAGCTCTCAGGAGATGCTTGATGATCACACACTGGGAAGAATTCCATCGTTCAGTCAGAGAGCCTTACAGGATATTCTGCTAGAAAGAAACTGAGCAGCCGGGGATGCCTTTCTCTTCTTACCAGGTACGCTATCCATTGTCAGGGGCAATGAGACCATCACACAATACCTCGAATAAAAAGCACAAAACAATATATTGCAAGAGAGCTTTGCTGGTCAGGGACAGTCTCTCTGAGCAGAGCAGAAGACTGATCTCATATGACTTTTGGAGAAGCATGGAGTACAGGCATTGACAAACATTCACAAATGCAAGTGGGCTGACGTCATCTTAGATGCTTAGTTAGTGGTTACTTGTAACCATGGCTACAGAATAATCAGTCTTTTCCCAAATCTGTGGCAACTTTTTTTATTTTCACCACCAAACCTATATTTGTGTGTCAAAAATATACTGTTACCAAATTCAACCATGATCTTCTTCATGCCACTGTATCCGGGTTTTGCAAATGTAGTTGATAACCAAGTCTAGGGGAGCACAGCCAATTGTATGACAAAGTATTTATCCGTCTGTTTTTAGAGAGTTCCTCATGGATTCTTAGGAGATGCTCAGTGCATGCTTTTTGAAATCGTAAATGTGATAGAATTTCTGAAGCAAAGTAGGATTCCTGAGAATCAAATAGCAGGAATGAAAGAAACACCCATGGCCATATTTAGTAGATGTGAGAAGAGGAAGGCTCTTCCGGAAGCTTTTACTTATATATTTCATAACTCCATATCTGGAATGCATAATTTTAAACATTTTTATTCTTCTGTGCATTACCAACATAATCACCAATGTACTTAACAGAAGATGCTGTGTCTGTATGTATATAAACATATGTATATTTATACGTGTATATGTGTATATATTTTATATATATATAAAATGATGGAGAACAATTTATCTTTTTTAGCCTATGTTATTTTTATTCTTCTTGAAGTTAGACACTGAGACTTATGAATGAACTAGCTCATTACTGAATACTTAAATACTAACTGATATATCAACAATGCCATAGAAATTCTGTGTACCATGTAGTTAAGGTCAATAAATGGCATCACTGATTTGTTCTAGCTTTTCTTATGGGTTTAACTGTGTACTGGGATTTACTTTTAGAAATGTAAGACCAATGTTTAAAGGTGACAAATATGTTAACTCATAATTTCTGTAACTACATGTTTTGCTGTAGAGCTAATCATTTTCTCTATGAAGTGTAATTTTGCAATTATTTTCTTATTTAGTGCTCTGCGGCTGATTAAATGTTTTTATGTGTTTTCTCCAGGGATTACCCTGGAAATAGATATCCAGAGAAAAAGATTACTCTAACTAAAATACTGACTTATTCATGGCTGCTTATGTAATACTGCCATTTCACCCATTCTGAACAGGCAAAGAGCAAAAATTTAATGTAATAGGTAGACCATCAAGCAATTGTTGGCTGCAAGGCTACTCTATTTGTTTAAATTATGCTGCTTCACCGAAGAATTAACAAAGATAATGTATCAAAATTTTCTGTAGAAATAATATGCTTTATTTGTTTATAGACACTAGGGGTTAAGCCCAACAGCTCCACTAAAGCAAAGATTTTTGTCTGTATTGAGAGGAGCCTTGAAGAGTGTCTGGCATATAGTAAGTACTCATGTCTTGATTGAGTTAATAAAAGCACTTAGAAGTAGTCACCAATGAGAATCTAAGCCACAGAACCCATGAACACAAAGGCAGGCCCATTATCGAGAAATCAGCATGGGGTTGTTTAGTCATGATTTATAAATAACTGGGTGGTCTTGTTATAATGCAGATTCTGACTTAGTAGGTCTGGGGCCAGGCCTGAGATTCTGCATTTCTAACAAGTTCTTAGGTGATGCCAGTGTTCCTGAACTTGGGCTGTAATTTAAATTGTGAAGGTTTAGCCACTTTTGCTTGAAACTCGTCCTCACCCTATTCTTCCAAAGCAGCTCTCATTATTAAAAATGGCAAATAAATTCTATGCTGGGGATATCAAAGAAAATCAAGTACAATACCGTGTGACCGTTTATAGTTCTCTTTGCAAATTTGCTTGGTTGAACTGGTAGTCTTGAAGATTAGAAAGTCATGGAGAAAGTGTACGCTTTCTTCCAACAAAGGAGTCTAAGTCCTAACTGGGAAACAGATTGGAGCAGCTGTCAGTTGAGTTAATTGATGGTTCCTACTGGAAACTGCAAATTTCCTCCATGAGCTCTGTGGAAAAATCACTCTTTTAATAAATATAGTTGGTTTACATATTTGGTTCTCACTTTTTCTTCCCACAAATTAAAAAGTTTGTGTTTCATGTGCCTTATTTCCGTTATCCCTTTGAATAAGGCTTGCCTCTTTAGGAAGTTTTTTTTGTTTTGTTTTGTTTTTGCGGTACGCGGGCCTCTCACTGCTGTGGCCTCTCCCGTTGCGGAGCACAGGCTCTGGACGGGCAGGCTCAGCGGCCATGGCTCATGGGCCCAGCCGCTCTGCGGCATGTGGGATCCTCCCAGACCGGGGCACGAACCCATGTCCCCTGCATCAGCAGGCGGACCCCCAACCACTGTGCCACCAGGGAAGCCCGTAGGAAGTTTTTAGAGAGTATAGACAGTTGGCAGAGCTGGTCAAATTTCTTTTGTATGCGTGTAGAGAAAGTAAATGTTTTGTGTTGGCAGAACTGCAACCTATTCCAAACTTAATGGAACAGACAAGAGCTATAAAATATGGTCATCTGGAATGAAGTAATCATTCTTGGGATGTAATATGCAGAAGAGGAATCTCTGAGCAGGCTCTGTGAAATGTTTGATCACCCTAAAAACAGGATTTGAAAACAACACCATAACATCCTGCTGCTTTTCAAGTCTGGGTGGCTTGATGATGCAAAGTTTATTGAACAATACACCAGATAATCCTCAAGCTGCCTCTTCTTCAAGGTCAAGTCCACACTAGCAATTACAGTAATGTTTGTTGAAGTCACTTGAATGGCAGGTATAAAGGCTGCCATTTAACCAAACTGGTTGAGCGGGTGACTTTGTTTGTGAGTTTCGCTCCTCACTTTTGCTTTAAAAGAATCACTTGTGTGGAAAGGAAAACAAGTTATCGGCCTAGCCCAATTAACCGTAAAGCTAACAGTTACCTGCAGATAAACCCATCAAGTATTCTCACAGAATTAAACAAAATCCATTCACATTTAATTGAACACAATCTCTAGATTCTTACCATATTGACAGCCCAAGATTTAGAAATAAAAATAGTCACTGATGTTCTTCTTGTGATCATATCAACGAAAATAGAAACCAATGAGGACTTAATCTCAATATATGTGATTATATTTTTAAATTTGGCAACTGGCAGGGTTTTCTTTTGTTTGGGCCTCTAAGTCCTGACATCTTATTTCTTCCTCCTGTTAACTCTTGGATGCTTGTATCTATTAGATGATCTGGGAACAAAACTCACACTGACTAGCACCTGGCATAAACAGAAAAAATAATTTTTGGAAACTTCTACTTTTTCTGCATAAAACAAGTATGTGAGGAAGAATGATATTTTAATGGTGATCTTAAATGAGGAAAACGAATCTTTGAAATAAACTTGAAATTTATTGTGAGTTACAGTGTTTATTTTAATATAATTTATTATAGAATTTATAAAATAAGCCTTGATTATCAATATTATCACAGATCATCATTTGATTGAACGGGTTTTATAGGATAGTTATAAATATCTATCCATTACTAAAGTAAACATTTGTTCTGAGTGTCAGCTGCTCATTACATGCCTTGTTAACATGAAAGATGTAAAATCCTTCTTGGGATAACCATAAGATATTGTTGCTTGTGAAAGCAAGTTGTAAATTAGTATTCATACTATCATCCCAATTTTGAAGAAACAAAAATAAAAGTATTTTTATATAGTCTTTGTCTTTATATGTATGTAATAGACATAGGTATATTAGTCAAGATAGGAAAGATTTTTCTGTGGTAATATGCAATCTTTAAATTTCAGTGATTTAAAGCAACAAGAATGTATGGTTTCCTGTTGTGAGTTTATTATGGTTGTGGCCAAATCTACAGGGTAGCTGTCCTCCCCAGTGACTTGGTGATCCTGACCATTTAATCTTCTCTGCTATCGGAACGATAGGCTTGATTGGTTGATCTAAGCAGGAGAAAAGCAAGTACTAGAGAATTGAAAGGGCTTTCAATTCTTCCAATTCACTGTCTTTGCTTGAAAGGGACACATTATTTCTACTCGAATTTTATAGACATAATTAGTCAAAAAGACTTGTCTAAGTACAAGGAGGCTGAGAAAGGTAGGGGAGTCCATGAGACGCTCGGTACCCCATATTTCCACAATGGGAGAGGGTTAAAAGGAGACAAGCCTAATTGTTGAGAATAGGTAAGTTTAGGGAGTGGAAGAGAAGTAGCAAAGGATGGTTACTTTTTATTTTTTCAAATCTAAATACCTTGTTTTTTCAACAATACTATGTTTTGTTTGATTAAAATAAATTTTAATTCATGAATTCTTACAGTCACTACTGAGGGAGCAGGGGAATCCTCTGGCTTAATTTTTGTAGAAAGGCTGTGACTAGTTCAGCATCTGGTATGACATTTAGACCTCTCTTCACTCATCATTCTCCTTTTAGTTTTCTTTCCTACTTAACATTTTTGTAATGTTGTCAATTCTCTTTCTATAACTAAAATGTTCTGAACTTTGTTATCGTAGGTCAACGATTTTCAATATCCAATTTGCTCCTAAGTCCTTAATATAATCAGAAGGTGGACCGACTCATCTAGTGAGGCCTCCATGGATTCCAGCGCAGTTCCATCAGATAAAGAGTGACCTGTAACCATGGGGGTATGTTTCCAATGATAAAAACTTCAGATACATTTTAGATTTAGTGTGATTTAAAAACTCAGAATCTAAAATTGTATAAGTTGGGTAAAGTCCTGGGAAGCCTTTTACCCCAGGCTTTCAGTGCTCACAGTAGGAAAGAGAAAGCTATTTGGTGAATTTGCTTAGAAAACGGGCTTCAGGGAAATCCCAGTTTGTCTTTGCTTAGCTAATTTAGGAATGTGTGACCTTATCTGGGCTTTTATGTTTCCCTAGCTCACTTTGAAGGTATATAATTTGTTATTCTTTTTAACATTTTCTTTAGATGTGAATAGTGTCATATGAATGTAATTCTTTACAAGTGCTACATAACCACAGCTATATTAGGTATAATATAATTATTAAACAATTGCTACTCCCAAGCTTTAAAAAATATGTATAAAGTCAGGCAAGATAGGACAGCTGAAGGTAAAAAATCATGGGGGAAATTTGAGAACTCAGTATTCTTCAAAGGATTATTTGCATGAACAAAAGGAATATTAAGCTGAGGTAACCATAGGAGGAAGTGTAGGATTCATTCAAAAGCAAACTGAGAGCTAAGAGTGCAAACAAAATGCACGCTGAAGTCTGCATTTAAAATAATAGTGTGACTGAAAGTCTGATGAATCCCTGACCACTGGATAATATTTTCAGGAACACATTTTCATGTAATGTAAGAACTGTATTCACAGACTTCATTGTAGCTACTATAAGAAAAAAGCGCTGTGTAGTTCACAGAATCTTCAGAAGACTCAAAGAATCAAGTTTAGACACTCGAAGTTACACAGGAAAAACACAAGTAGAGAAAATGCCCAATAACCCAGGGTAGTGCTCCTCAAGGTGTGGCCTGTGGAGCAGCCTCTGATCCACATAACTGTTACTAGTCTGGGGTGAGGAAAAGTGCTTGCACCAGACTGCAAATGGACCATGTCACTAGGCATACTATTTAGTTTAGTTGATAATTTTTTTGACAGTAAGATTTCCTCAATAGAGAAGTAACATGTCAATTTACATTTGGGTGTAAGCTCTTGTTGTCTGAGATGGGAACATTAAGCAACACTGTTTTTATGGGGGCACCACTGCCTTTACCATTAGCTGCGTGACACCTATGCTCCTGCAAAGTGGAGACCAAAGCACTCCACCGCGGCAACCCCAAGAAGAACCAAATGACTCCATCACCGTACTCGCCAGAAGATTCAATCCTCTTTTGAGCTATAGAAGCTCCCCAGGCTTCCTTCTGCTTCCAGGTCTGATGGCAAATAAATAGTAGTAAAAAATAAAGTGTACTGGTTTAATCAAATATTTTGAGAAATGAAAAATGATCATCTAGAACATTGTTTCATAACCTTTTTCAGGTCGTAAATCATTTTGAGACTACGATAAGAGCCATGGATGCTATTCCCAGCAAATTGTACATTCATGCAATTGTACATGGACTCGTAGAAGATTTACAGACCCTGCAAAGGCTATCTTCAGACTGTAGGTTAAAAAATCCTGATCCAGAGTAAAGCAGAAATTACTAATTTTACCAATAATTTGATTTTAATATATAACTATATTTTTCACAAAATGATACTTCAATTTGGAGCTGAAAATTGCAATTTGATTTATAACTCTTACTGGCAATATAATCTAGGCATATAAACTCTTTGGATCTCAATTATCTCACTTGTAAATTGGAGATGATAATAATTATCTCATAAGATTACTGCATTTCCTTTAGGTATGTGTCTAGCATAACACCTGTCACAAAAATATTTAATGAATTGTTCATTTACTCATTCATTCATTTACTTATTCATTTTTGATATATTAATAAGATTGCTTAGAATCTCTTGATTATTTTCTGGTTTTACAATTACGTTTAACAAATATTTATTAAATGCTCACTTTGTACCAGGAGCTGTGCTAAGTGTGTGCATAGTTGATTAAGCAGAAATCTCTGCTCCAGAGTAATTTATGGTACAGTGGCATGTGAAGAGAAAATTTCAATATATTGTAGTAAGTGATATAAGAAATGGGCATAAGGTTGTATGGGAGCCCATAATAGGAGCAGTGTAACAGATATTGAGGATTTATTGAACAATCTATGATGGAGATGAGAGCAAGTTGTGCCAATAATATTAATTAAATAAACTTTCTGACTGCTTTCTGTATGTTGATTATTTTGCTAAATATTCTATGTACTATATAATTTGATCCTCATAAAAATTCCATGAAAACTTCTATTTCCTCTTTTTAAATACCCACTTAACAGATGTGGCTACTAGGCTAAAACAGAATGAACAAAATTTCAAGAGGTATATAATATAAATCAATGGCAGAGTTGGAATTAGCTTTGACTTCAAACCTAGGTTCTTTAACAATTAGTTGAAGAAAGTTG
Organism: Grampus griseus; assembly: GCF_964374135.1. Classification (NCBI taxonomy): domain Eukaryota; kingdom Metazoa; phylum Chordata; class Mammalia; order Artiodactyla; family Delphinidae; genus Grampus; species Grampus griseus. The sequence continues at coordinate 25,357,198 of NC_139007.1, read as the reverse complement.
GGAATAGTGTTTCAGTTGGGGGAAGTAACTCCAAAAATTGCATGGAGACATGGAATGACTTTCTGTGTAAGGGAAACTACACAGAATAACAATGATAACAGTTGTTATAAACACAAATTGTAAAGCATAATAAAGAGATAACCCAGCCTAATATATAGATTGCTTGATTGTAAAAGAAAAAAGAGAGAAAGAAAGAAAAAGAGCAAGCGGTTATAATTAAATTACAAGTATCTAATTTGTGAATTCTAGATCTAATGGGTCAGGAGCTAGCTGAGGTGTGGGAAGATGATGCATCCAGGTGTTGGGGAAATTAGGATAGCCAGGAGGTAACTGTATATATATGAGTTCTTAGTCCAGCGATATGGGCAAAAGTGGAAATAAACTTTGCTGACATTGGTTTAAAGATAGCAATAAAAATCATTAGTGTGTATAAAAACACTCAGTAATACAGAAGGAACTTAGCATCGAACTGTGTTTATTTTGACCAAAACACACCTGTATTTCAAAACATACACATGTAGTTTCTTATCCGTTCTTTATGAACTAACTAAAAATTATTTTATACTGTCTGTTTGCAAAAAATGTGGTAAAAGTAGAAGCTATGGCTAAGGAAATCTTTGGCTGAAAATTAGTAAAATTAACATGTTTATGCAATGAGACTATGCTCAACAGGGAGAACTCTCTATAGATGAGTTTACTGAAGCTCCTATTATAATAAGTACCAATTAAAACAAACAAAACAAAAACAAAGCTAACAACAACAACAAAAACTCCCTGTGCTTTTTACTGGGAATTTAAACTAAGCTAGGGAGAGATGATTGACTGCTTTTTTTTGGGGGGGGGGTCAGTTGTGGCCAAATTTCTTCAGATGATCCAGTTGATATTTTATTTATAAATCCCTTATGATGTTTTGTGAGTTTTACCTTATTTTTAGGAATATCTGAAGGTCCTACCTGGAGGCTGAAGGAAATTTGAACTGTTTCCTAAAAAAAGACTCCCTTAGTAAAATATTCTATTTACAACACAGTTTGATTAACAAGACTGTGTTCCCATTTTTATAGTTTAATTAGAGGTTAAAGAAGATCATGTGAATTGAAGTTTTTATTTTCCCATTGCATTTATTTCCAAACCATCTCAATACAATAGCTGTCAACATCATTGAAACAGAGACATAGATGACTTGTAAAGAAGACATTTTCTGAATTACATGGTTAGCTTCATTCAGACTTACTGATCATTTCAAATACATGTGTAGGTCCATTGATCAAAAACTCACTGCACTGTTTAATGAACAGATGTACAGTTATTAATTTTGGATGGGATCCATATGTAACTTCAATAGAGATCAAAGGAGGCAATGAGAACACAGCATAGCATCCTGTGTTAAGACTTCAGCAGTACCAGGGCATGAAGTCCTAAAGCAAAATTTTCATCTGGATACAAGTAGTTCAAATATATGTGTGCTGACTAGAATATATATGTACTGACTAGAACATTACTCCTAAATGTATAATTTGCATGTTTGCTAATGTATGATTTCTCTCCTCTTAATTTTTTTTACCTTTTAACTTTCAAGTTCTCCTATGGTTTTCATCATTTGGACACAGGGAATGGGGGAAAAAAGATGCTTATTCTCTTAGTGCATAAGAGAATAAAGTCCAAAACCAGGTTACAATGATATTAAGCCAAGGCCAAGTAGAACTATTCATGAGGTTATTAAAAAGAATAAATAAAAAAATGAAGACCTCAACAGCAGGAATAAGCCACTCTTATAAGAGACTAATATTTCAGATAGGAGGTTGGCTACAGAGGTAGTATGGTAAGTACAATGTTATCTGCTCAGAAAACTCCAAATTCGAACTTACAGAAAACATGTTGCATGTTCATTTATAATAGAAATAAAATCAGCAGTGTGGTTATGGGCAATGTTAAATATTCTAACTTGGAAACAATTTTAATAATGATACTCACTATTTTCTTGCCTTAATACAGCTAAAAGCTGCTTGTGTGTTTGAATTATGAGTAAATCATCTACAGAGTAGAACTTATTTTCAACTTTGATTTTTGGCCCTTCAACAACCTGATACAGTACATGAAACTGTGGTGGCACAAATGATTGGCAATAATTAGAAGATAATTTGACTTTTTAAAAATTTATTTGATGCTTTAGATACGAAGCTAATTCCTCCTGTAACCGTTTCTTTCTTTTATGTGGTTTTAATCTTTCTGCTAACAAAGTCCCCACTGAGGTTCATGATTAGTGGAATATAATCCTAAAAGAAGAGGTCAGGGAGATTAATTTGTGTGGACACATCTCACCGGTGATCTCAGTGGCAAAAATTCCAAGCTGAGAGATAAGTTGTTTATCCCCCAAATATACATGTTCTGTTTCAGCTTTTTGGCTACTTAGTAGGAAAAGGGCCTGTGCATAAAGAGAAGTTTGAGTGAGTAGATAGACACACCTATGACTTGATAAAAGTTAATGAAGGTTGGACATTGAACGGGAAACCCAATCATTTAATAGCTATTACACTCTACCTTAGACTCAGAAAACCTTGATTATCTGCTAAGAAACTAAGGTGTGAAAATATCTAAAATCTCAATAATAGATGAACAGTATCTGTAATAAGCTTTATTACAAAGCTTTATTTAATCTTTATTGTTTATATTTAATATAGACAGTATACATGTAAAGACAAATAATCAACAATATATGTTAATAATGATAATCCTGCTTGTGTAAGGTGCCTACTGGTGTTTAGAGCTAGCTGGCATTATACCATTACACCTACTCTCTTTCTCCACGCCCTCCACCATCAAAATAAAAGGAAGTAATAACTAAAAGGTTTTCACATGTGTTTCTTTTATAGAAATGTAGAGACAAGTTTACTGAGTCTGGTTAATGAAGGTTAAGGTTACAGATCAGGAGGATGTTAGCTAGGAAATTAGTACAATTTTATATGTTACATTCTATCCTTTCCCTTAGTAATTAATTGACTTTGTTTTGTCTCTCTACCACGTTGATACATAGTCATTATGATATCTTATCCAGTAGAAATCTTTTGCCCTCTATAATTGCACAAAAGCACTCTTGTGAAATTCACTGATGTATGAATAGAACATAGTTGTTTGGGACTTTAACTTAGGCATTTATTTATTTATTTATTTATTTATTTTCCAGTTTTATTGAGATATACTGACATATGGCACTGTACAAAATTAAGGATTAAAGCATAATGATTTGACTTACATCATGGACTGATTATCACACTAAGTTTAGTGAACAACTGTCATATAGATATAAAATTGAAGAAGAAACAATTTTTTCCTTCTAATGAGAACGCAGAATTTCCTCTCTTAACAACTTTCATATATAACCTACAGCAGTGTTCATTATATTTTTCATTGTTTTTTAAACAATGGAGTATAATTGCTTTACAATGGTGTGTTAGTTTCTGCTGTATAACAAAGTGAATCAGCTATACATATACATATATCCCCATATCCCCTTCCTCTTGCATCTCCTTCCCACACTCCCTATCCCACCCCTCTAGGTGGACACAAAGCACCGAGCTGATCTCCCTGTGTGATGCAGCTGCTTCCCACTAGCTATCTGTTTTACATTTGGTAGTGTGTATATGTCCATGCCACTCTCTCACTTCGTCCCAGCTTACCCTTCCCCCTCCCCGTGTCCTTAAGACATCCCTAGTAATTATTTATCATATAACTGGAAGTTTGCACCTTTTGAGTGGACATTTTAACAATTTCCTCTTCTTCCCACCACCCTCCTCTTGTAATCACAAATCAGATCTCTTTTTCTATGAGTTTGTTTATTTGTTTCTGAAGTGTAATTGACCTATAATGCTCTTTTAGTTCCTATTACACAACATAGTGATTCAATATTTCTATACATTTCAAAATGATCACTGTGATAAGTTTAGTCAGGATATGTCACTATACAAAAACATTGCATAGTTATTGACTATATTCCCCACACTGTGTATTTCATTCCCTTGACTCTTACAAAGGTAAACAAAAGTTTACCTCCTTAGTGTTCACAACAGTAGAGAGCCGCCCAGAGCAAAGGCTGGGAGCAGGTCCCACGCTGCGCTGGGTGCCACCAGGCCCGGGACCCGGCCGTACACAGCGTGGGGCGCTGGCTTCGCTGTGAGACCTCAGGGAAGGGGATCATCAACAATTTACAGAGGGTCCAGCCGCTGGGTCAGATTGAGACAAACCATCGTGTGGCGGGGTTCAGGTCAGCAGGCTGGAAAGGGCTCTGCTCTTTGATCATTATCGTTTGGGGCCCCATGGGAGGACCTTGGGGGCCGCCTGAGTCCCAAAGCTGGGAAACTCCTCAGAGATGCTCATATCGGGAGCCTTCTCACTGCTGCTGGTGTTCCACGGAGAGTCATACATCACAAAGCCCTTGGACGGCACCTTGGACTTCTCATGGCTGGGGGAGTTAATCACCTTCACCTATTTATTTCCTATCCCAACCCTCTTCCCCTTTGGCAACCACCTGTTTGTCCTCCGTATCTATAACCCGTTTTGTGTTATGTTTGTTCATTTGTTTTGTTTTTTAGATTCCCATATAAGGAAATCAGGCAGTATTTGTCTTTCTCTGTCTGACTTATTTCACTTAGCATAATGTCCTCTAGGTCCATCCATGTTGATGCAAATGACAAGATTTCATTCTTTTGTATGACTAAGTAATATTCCATTGTGTATATATACCACATCTTCTTTATGCATTCAACTACCGTTGAGCACTTAGGTTGTTTCCATATCTTGGCTATTGTAAATAATGCTGCAGTGAACATAGGGGTGCATATATATTTTCTAACTTGGGTAATTATATATGCAGAACAATAGATTTCCAATAACCTGGGAGATATTTGATCCACTAAATATATATGGAAGAGCATTTCTTCAGCATCCAGATTCATCAAATTTTACTTTATGATATTGAGACTTTTCAGGCAAGCCTAGTTCCTTATCCTTTATAACTTCTTTTTTTAAAAAGTATAATATTTGCAAATGTTTCAACTCGCTTTTGATCTACAAATTCTGTTTCTTATCTTTCTCCATGTTTAGCATCTCCTGGTCATGAAGTTATGAAATTAAAGAAGTCTGAGCCCTGAACTGTCTACAAGTAGAAATGATCACAAAGGCAAGAGCAGCAACATTCTCACTTTGAGCCTGCAGAGAAGACAGTAAATGCTAAATTATCACTGCTAAGAGAAAATAGAAAGAGCGTTCTCAGTTTGCTTTAGTTAAAATTCTTTCAGCAAACCATAGAATTATAAAATAAAATAAAAATTTTAAAGGAAATTGCAATTAGGATTCTATCAACAGGCCTGCTCCGCCCCACCCCCTCCTCGCCGGGTCTGTGGCTCTGTCCGGCACTGGGGCTGTCTTTGCGGACACTGCCCTGTGACTGGGAGGGACCTGGCAAGCCCTGCATGGGGTGCGGATGAGGATGCGGCAGGGAAGGAAGAAATAGAAAATATAAACCAGGAAGAAATAGAAAATATAAACAGAGCAATCACAAGCAGTGAAATTGAAACTGTGATTAAAAATCTTCCAACAAACAAAAGTCCAGGACCAGATGGCTTCATAGATGAATTCTATCAAACATTTAGAGAAGAGCTAAAACTTATCCTTCTCAAGCTCTTCCAAAATATAGCAGAGGGAGGAACACTCCCAAAGTCATTCTACGAGGCCACCATCACCCTGATACCAAAACAGAACAAAGATGTCAAAAAAAAGAAAACTACAGGCCAATATCATTGATGAACAAAGATGCAAAAATCCTCAACAAAGTACTAGCAAACAGAATCCAACAGCACATTAAAAGGATCATACACCATGATCAAGTGGGGTTTATCCCAGGGATGCAAGGATTCTTCAATATATGCAAATCAATCAATGTGATAAACCATATTAACAAATTGAGGGAGAAAAACCATATGATCATCTCAATAGATGCAGAAAAACCTTTCCAAAAAATTCAACACCATTTATGATAATACTCCTCCAGAAAGTGGGCATAGAGGGAACTTACCTCAACATAATACAGGCCATATATGACAAACCCGCTGCCTACATCATTCTCAATGGTGAAAAACTGAAACCATTTCCACAAAGATCAGGAACAAGACAAGAATGTCCACTCTCACCACTATTATTCAACATAGTTTTGGAAGTTTTAGCCACAGAAATCAGAGAAGAAAAAGAAATAAAAGGAATCCAAATCAGAAAAGAAGAAGTAAAACTGTCACTGTTTGCAGATGACATGACATAGAGAATCCTAAAGATGCTACCAGAAAACTACTAGAGCTAATCAATGAATTTGGTAAAGTAGTAGGATACAAAATAAATGCACAGAAATCTCTTGCATTCTTATACACTAATGATGAAAAATCTGGAAGAGAAATTAAGGAAACACTCTCATTTACCATTGCAAGAAATACAATAAAATACCTAGGAATAAACCTACCTAAGGAGACAAAAGACCTGTATGCAGAAAAGTATAAGACACTGATGAAAGAGATTAAAGATGATACAAACAGATGGAGAGATACACCATGATCTTGGATTGGAAGAATCAACATTGTGAAAATGACTATACTACCCAAAGCAATCTACTGATTCAACGCAATCCCTGTCAAACTACCAATGGCATTTTTCACAGAACTAGAACAAAAAATTTCACCATTTGTATGGAGACACAAAAGACCCCGAATAGCCAAAGCAATCTTGAGAAAGAAAAATGGAGCTGGAGGAATTAGGCTCCCTGACTTCAGACTATACTACAAAGCTACAGCAGTCAAGACAGTATGGTACTGGCACAAAAATAGAAATATAGATCAAAGGAACAGGATAGAAAGCCCAGAGATAAACCCATGCACATATGGTCACCTTATCTTTGATAAAGGAGGCAAGACTATACAATGGAGAAAAAACAGACTCTTCAATAGGTGTTGCTGGAAAACTGGACAGCTACATGTAAAAGAATGAAATTAGAACACTCCCTAACACCATACACAAAAATAAACTCAAAATGGATTAAAGACCTAAATGTACAGCCAGACACTATAAAACTCTTAGAGGAAAACATAGGCAGAACAGTCTATGACATAAATCACAGCAAGATCCTTTTTGACCCACCTACTAGAGTAATGGAAATAAAACCAGAAATAAACAAATGGGACCTAATGAAACTTAAAAGATTTTGCACAGAAAAGGAAACCTTGAACAAGACAAAAAGGCAACCCTCAGAATGGGAGGAAATATTTGCAAACGAAACAACTGACAAAGGATTAATCTCCAAAATATACAAGCAGCTTGTGCAGCTCAATATCAAAAAAACAAACAACCCAAACCAAAAATGGGCAGAAGACCTAAATAGACATTTCTCCAAAGAAGATATACAGACTGCCAACAAACACATGAAAGGATGCTCAACATCACTAATCATTAGAGAAATGCAAATCAAAACTACAATGAGGTATCACCTCACACTGGTCAGAATGGCCATCATCAAAAAGTCTACAAATAATAAATGCTGGAGAGGGTGTGGAGAAAAGGGAACCATCTTGCACTCTTGGTTGGAATGTAAATTGATACAGCCACTATGGAGAACAGTATAGAGGTTCCTTAAAAAACTAAAAATAGAACTACCATATGACCCAGCAATCCCACTACTGGGCATATACCCTAGAAAACCATAATTCAAAAAGAGACATGAACCACAATGTTCATTGCAGCTCTATTTACAATAGCCAGGACATGGAAGCAACCTAAGTGTCCATTGACAGATGAATGGATAAAGAAGATGTGACACATATATACAATGGAATATTAGCCATAAAAAGAAACGAAATTATTTGTAATGAGATGGATGGACATAGAGTCTGTCATACAGAGTGCAGTAAGTCAGAAAGAGAAAGGCAAATACCATATGCTAACACATATATGTGGAATCTAAAACAAAAAATGGTTCTGAAGAACCTAGGGGCAAGACAGGAATAAAGATGCAGACGTAGAGAATGGACTTGAGGACACGGGGAGGGGGAAGGTAAGCTGGGACGAAGTGAGAGAGTGGCATGGACATATATACACTACCAAATGTAAAATAGATAGCTAGTTGGAAGCAGCTGCATCGCACAGGGAGATCAGGTCGGTGCTTTATGACCACCTAGATGGGTGAGATAGGGAGGGTGGGAGGGAGATGCAAGAGGGAAGGGTTATGGGGATATATGTATATGTATAGCTGATTCACTTTGTTATGCAGCAGAAACTAACACACCATTGTAAAGTGATTATACTCCAATAAAGATGTTAAAAAAAAGAGACTATTAACAGCTGACTAGTGTAAATATTTTAGACAGTATGATTCCCAGAGATCCACTTTAGAACATCAGTTGGATTGAATGACTGTTTATTTGTTGTCTGTTTTCATTCAGTCTCTTAACTGAAATATTAGAATGCATATTTTGGCAGTAAGGAGATTCATGTAAAATTTGGGATATGCTTGAATGGTATAAATACAGTTGTGAAATATTTTTCATGTTTTTTTTTAAGAAATGAGATACTTGCTCAGTGTCACACTTGAAAACCAACGGTTTTCTTTATGGAGAAATGAATTAATTATTCTTAAAGTATTGTTTTTACACTAAAAGAGTCTCATTTACATAGACATAGACAAAACCGTAAAATCTCTTTTTTGTAACTATGTAGTCCCTATACTCAGATTTATATCTAATTTCTGTGTAAACATGTGACTCTATAATAGAGTTTTCTTGTAATCTAATGGGAGTCCTTTGACAATTGTAAAGAACTTTAAAGTTAAAACCCTATAATTATGGTAGGTAGTAAAGTTTGGAGATTACAGTCTGCATTGTTAGGAAATACTGTTAGCTTTTACTAAAACCATACTTCCCTAAAAATAGGAAGGAGAGTTTATATTTAATTTCAATAATAGCATCCATTAAACGTTACCAATACACTTTTGGGAGAATTTCTCCCTATATTACCCCCTAACATTTTATTTGGAGAAAGAAGCCAAGAGTTGAAAGGAAGTCTGTCTGGTTTTCCTGTGTCTGACTCACACCACCATCTAGCGTAGGGATGGGGCCAGTCAGGAATCATTACACTTCTGAAAGCAGACCACAGCAATGAATTTCTGTTATCCAGCACAGCATCTCTCCCTGTGCATACTTCTTAGATTTTAGAGCACACAGACTTTTAAATAGAAAATTCTAACCTAAAAAAAAAAAAAGACTGATCAATTGAGATGCAGAATCTTTGCGACTTCAAATCTCAAAAAAATATATAATTAAAAATATTTTTATCTAACAGTTGAAAAAATTGATCGAAGATCTGTGTAACATAGTGCTGTGATTTAAATCCTTGCATTTTGTATGTAAATATAGATGCGATCACCCACTAACAAATTAGAATATTTTAAACCTATTAATATGCTCTTTATCTACTTTGCTCTTTTTCCCTTTCATGGGCTTAATTTTGTTTGCCTACTCTTAAAACATCACGATTGTAAGATAAAAGAAGTATATTTAGGTGGTAATTATAGTGTAATGTATAAATGTATCAAATCAACATGTTGTCCATCTTAAAAAAAGAACTACATTTAGTCTTTCAGTTCGTAAAAGCAGTTACTGATTATCTACTATTTGTTGCATAACTTTTAGGACTGTATTTATACCGTGGGAACGAGAAAGTTATATAGGATGCAGTTATTACCATAGAGAAATTTATGAAGAGAATGAGTCCTAACAAAAAGGAATACTTTTTTATACTAACTCTTTTATTTCTTTTTTTTTTGCAGTACGCAGGCCTCTCCCTGTTGTGGCCTCTCCCGTTGCGGAGCACAGGCTCCGGACGCTCAGGCTCAGCGGCCATGGCTCACGGGCCTAGCCACTCCGCAGCATGTGGGATCTTCCCAGACCGGGTCACGAACCCGTGTCCCCTGCATTGGCAGGCAGACTCTTAATCACTGCGCCACCAGGGAAGCCCTTAACTCTTAACTTTAAATGTAGTTCTGTAATTTTCTTCAGCAAGGAACTAAAGCATTGAAGTTGCAACCAGAAAAATCCTTTAGGACTACAGCACAAATCTTGATTCTTAGTCCCGTGTGCAAGGCAACTCTGATTTAACTTTAAAGGAATATATCTAATGACTTAAAGATTATATAATGCACATTTAGCTTTAAGGTTAATGATACTATTCTGATGAAGTAGGTGGATAATGAATATGGACGCTTCCTTTACATGTTGCTTCTGTATAAAGTAAATATGAATGCAGGGGTGACATTGTTGAGAATTCTCCAACCCCTGATAAATTCGGTTTTAAGTGGTTTCTGCCTGGAAATGTATTTCTTTCTGTCATCACCTCTACCTTCTTTCATCCCACCTAACTGACATGCTAACTCTTGGAGAAAGGTGGAGATATTTCAAATGGAGAAAAATGTCAAATTTGATTTTCAAAAAAGCATTTAGGGCTTCCCTGGTGGCGCAGTGGTTGAGAATCTGCCTGCCAATGCAGGGGACACGGGTTCAAGCCCTGGTCTGGGAAGATCCCACATGCCGCGGAGCAACTGGGCCCGTGAGCCACAATTACTGAGCCTGCGCATCTGGAGCCTGTGCTCCACAACAACAGAGGCCGCGATAGTGAGAGGCCCGCGCACCGCGATGAAGAGTGGCCCCGCTTGCCACAACTAGAGAAAGCCCTCGCACAGAAACGAAGACCCAACAGAGCCATAAATTAATTAATTAATTTATTATTTTTTAAAAAGCATTTAAAACGTATGGTCCATTATTACCTTTCAGACTATTGCCTTTCATTAAAAATAGATGCCTAGTTTTGTATATTTATGGTACCTAATGAATAATAAAAAGCTATGACTCACTTAATAGACACAATGCTAGACAATTTCAAATGAAAACCCCTGCAATGTTCCATGTAGAATAAGCCATGATGGAAACAGAAAGATTCAAATTCTCCAGTACCATTTTTAGGTAGCTTCTGGTAATTGAGTCATTGGAAAAGCGCCAAGAGGTCATCTGGCTGCCTGTGTGGAAGAGTATGCTCACCTGCCCTAACTGCTACACAAGTAGCTGCTTAAACTTATAGCTAGGCTAGTTCACCTGATCTTTCTTAACAAAAAATGTGTGAGGCCAAACAGACAGTAACAATACGACTGCTCTCTGTTGATTACTCTGTGATGAAAACCAAGGTTTCCAACGCACAGATGAAGGTGAGAGTGGCTATGGTTATTCTTCCCCCAAGTTAATTTTTGAGCCAACCTCCTGGGACAGTTTAATGCATGAGATTCTGACATGTGCATACATTCCCTTTGCATATGAGGCTAACTGTAAAGGAAGTTACCTCCCTGCCTGACGTTATCATTTGTGAGTCTCGTACGTTGCTTGCAGGGCCAGCACCCTAAAGGATGCTTGTACAAATAGGCTACTGATGTTTCCTCCCTTTTGAAATGTTGGTTGCTGCTACATAAAGCAGAAACTGTTGTGAAAGAAATGATTACAAATGATTTCATAGCAAGAATATTATTTCTCATCAAATAAACCATTACTGTGGGAGGGTAGCAATAATTTATAAAACTGAACTGATCAGTTAGGATTCCAACTTTCTTTGGGAAATCCTAGTACTTCACATACCTCTTATTCTAATCCAGATTTCCCAAACGGTTATTTAGTGGATCCGCAGTAATATGTGCCCTAAGACAATATGGTCCCACATATTTACTTTAATTAAACTAACTTTGTTAGTCATTTTCTACTCTCCTTTTCCTATTCTCCTTTTACCTCTTTTTTTTTTTTTTTTTTCTGTACGCGGGCTTCTCACTGTTGTGGCCTCTCCCGTTGCGGAGCACATGCTCCGGACGCGCAGGCTCAGAGGCCGTGGCTCACGGGCCCAGCCGCTCCGCAGCATGTGGGATCCTCCCGGACCGGGGCACGAACCCGCGTCCCCTGCATCGGCAGGCGGACTCTCAACCACTGCGCCACCAGGGAAGCACTGACCTCTTTCTTACATCAGGTGATTTATACTTTGTTTATCTGATCAGGCCTGACTTTCTGTTTACAGAATGAAGGTTAACGGCATTTTCTCTGTGTCTTTTTTTGTAGCCTCTTCTATCAACTTTCATCTATCAATGGATGACACATTGACTTTTTCACTAATACAACATTAAATGTGGAATTGCTGGTTCTTCTATAATAACATATGTTGTTGTACTGGGGAAATATGAGAAAGGATATGAGATAAATGAATATAAGTTTTGAGTGTTTATGGAAAAAATTGCCTGAAGACATGGGAAAATGACTAGAGAAGGAAAATATGAGAGGCTGTGGGCCTGGAGAGGTAGAAGAACAGATCTTGAAAAACAATTTGGATTTGATGTAAAGAACCACAGTTTTCCAGCTGGTGTGGAAAGCAATATTCTTGAGCCGTTGAGGACAAATGTTTTGTCAAAGGGATCAGGGCAAATGCATTGTATATTAAAAGAACGGGAAGAGATGAGTGGGTAATAAGAGTAGATGGCTAGATCCAAAGGTGAGACATCCCTTAATCCTTGGTTAGTGTCAGCCCAGACTGGTGTCTGGACAGACTCTCAGGCATCTCTTATTTTTCTAGTATGCCTAAACCTCCACTTCTGTTCAAGGGTCCTGAGTCATGTCAACCATGATGATGACCAACCATATGCTATATTCTCTGCCCCTCAATTTAGTTGTCAGTCAAATTATTAAGCCTAAACAAGTACAGATTTAGAGTTGGTGTTTAAAAAGTAACTTAGAGACCAACCAGTTCATATTTTATGGATAAGAAAATGGGAAAACAGAGGGTTTGTCCAAAGCCACCAAGCTGGAATTTTAATACCTAACATCGTTGTAGAGTTTTATGCCTTACTATTCATTTTCAATTACATTCTTTAGTGGAATCCATAGCAATCCCTGTGAAATAGTTTCTGTCCTTTATGAGCAAACACTTTTTGCGATCTTAGTAGATGGGCTTAAGGCCCCAGACCTGAATCACGGCAGAGCAGGGTCTAGAATAACCCCAGCTGTTTTTACTACATCATGTTTCCTTCCACACTCACAGCTTGAAAAGCAGCGAGAAAATGCTAGGAGGGTAGATTTACTACTGTTATTAGTATAAGGTGAGAGTAACTAAAGTATTTTTTAATGTAACACTCATCTAGCATTATTATATGTGCTGCTCAATGGAAATATCAAGAATGTAACGAGTTTAACAAAAATAGTTTCAGCAGAAGTAGGAAGAGTTGAATATAACTTGAAAAATATATCAGCCAATGACAGTACCCAAAAGTCTATGAGGACTTGTGTGTCTGTCACTCCCCAGATGTCCGAAGCTCTGTGGAGTACATGAGGATAGATAAAACACAGACTGCTCTCTGTCTTCTAGAGGGGATCAGACAGGCTTATCAATAATTGAAATAAAAGAGAGCCCAGAAGGGGGAGTGAGTCATTGGGAAGGCTGGGTTACAAGGAATCTCCCTGCTTTTAGAAACCTAGCAGGTCTTCAGGAGGCCAGAGGTAATCCAAGTTTCTTCTGAGAATCCAATCAAGCTTCTTACAGAACTTCCAAGGGGTTGAGTGAGAACATTCCCTTGACATTAAAAAAATAATAATTTAAGATCCCAGGTTACTAATTTAAGACCTAAACAATATGTTTTGGGATTGTTTGACTATTGTAGTCTATAAATTTGACTAAAAGTTTTCAGGTAAAATCTATGATAAATTGACTTGACCTTAACCCCAACTCTAAGGGTTAATTCAAAATATTAGGGCAGGTTTTCTGTGTAAGTAAACTTTATCTTCTTCTTCTTCATTCTTAGTTATGGCTCTCCTAAATAAGTCATTCCCAATTGAGACTGCTTATTTCTATTGTTATAGATATGATTCATGATTTAAAACATTCTTGTGGTTTAAAAACCAAACAAGCGAAGAGAATGACAACATAATTTTCAGTCTTAGTTTTGCTCACCAGGCTTTGTCTGAAAACCAGTTTATAAGCCTGGATGAGCTCATAAGAAACCACTGATGAAAGAACACTTAGGGTGGAAAATACTGTAAAATGATATGGTATCTTAATGAAATGAATTGATAACATGCTGATTCCTTCTTTAGTATGTGACTTTATCTGTATTTGGCTGTATATTTGTGCAGTTCTTGAGGGTGAAAGGAAGAATAGAAAAGGAGAAAAATAAAAGGATCAGAGCCTTAGGTCACAATGAAATTGCAATGCTCCTTTTGGTATGTTGACCAATTATGGACATCTGAAACGATGTGTATGATATTATAGAAACATTAACATGCTGAAAATACTGGCAAGACATTAAAGATCTAGTCTGTGCCTGTACCTGTTTATGCTTGTTTTTTTGTTAAATATTAGGAGGAAATAAATTATTTAACCTAACTTTATCAGGCCACTTTTTTTTCCCCTCCAACTCTCTGGCAATAGAGGGATTCAAATGAATGTAACTAGTTGTTCTAAACACTTTAAAGCAGATATTTAATGTCTAAAAAAAGTCTTTCAATTACTGTATAAAAAAGCTGAGAGCATTTTCTTAAAAAAGAAATAATAATTGAATACATTTCTCATCAAAGTGAAGGATTAATAGCAGTGAATAAAAATTTTCTACAAAGTTTTCTACAATGTGCCGTGAAAATTCATTTCCTTCTTTTTGCTGCCTCAGATGTGTTGGCTCCTTGCCCTTTATACAGCTAACACATTTAGTATTGTCACATTGGGGAAAGCACAGTAGATCATTTTATATGTGAACTAGTATTTGTGGAAAAGTGCATGCTCTTTTGTTGTTCCACAGTAAGAGTCGTCTAATTGTCGTTTGTTTTTTGCAAAATCTTGGATCCAGATAATCGTACATGATTTGCATTTATTGTTTATGTGATTGGTAGAATTTCATCAGTGAGCAGAAAATTTTCAGTATCATTTTCTGAGAAATTTAGAGATGCTCACTGGACATTTTAAAGCCTTTTATATGGTCTCCCTGATTTACTAGTTTCAGATAATTTATTTTAATTTAAGGCAGATGAAACTTCAACACAATGGATGGGAGAGACATTTAGCTAGAAAAAGTCTGAAGAAATAGTCGTTTTTAACTATACTTAATTTTATATCTATGCATTTAAAATTATGAGTATTATTCAGGGTTTTATATATATATAATTCTTATGTAAGAGAAAATAATTTATCTCACTAGATGTGAAATTAAAAGCTTTTCTGCAATGAGACAAAACTTCTCTTTCTGGTTAAAGATGTACCAATTTAAAGATGATCTTTTTTTTTAAGACTACTTTGGTGTTTCCCAAGAGTCTATTGTTTAATCTGCCAAGAAATTCTGTTCCTGCATCAATAGGAATTTTAAAACTCCAACATGACCATACTATTTCCTCAATGATAGCAAGGAAATTAACTTTAATGCAGTACATTCACAAGAAACCCCTATGATAAAAAGATGCATCTCATTCTTATTATTTAATTGATCTTTTTGGAACAGTTCATTTGTACTCCAGAAAAAAAAAAATAATCAAGTGGGTTATTAAGTTCTTTCAAATGTATGAAAACAATGATGACTAATACCCAGATATCTTTTTATGAAAGTCTTTTGTGTTTGAACTTTCTAACTTCTGATCTCTAATAGGTGGATCTAGGCTTACTATTATTATTATTTTAAGCCTGAAACTTCCTTGGTAGAATTGCAATCAATTTGATTTAAATTCCTTTTATTCATTTAAGATCGCATGAAATGGATTTTACTTACACAATGTGCAATATGTTAAATTTCAAAGCCGTCTTACACTTTACTCTTCATTTCCTGTCTAGTCATTTAGAGAAAGCCACACGGTGTGGCAGGAAAAACACGGATTGAACAGTCAGGAGACGTGGGTTCTAGCTATTTGACCTTGAATTAAACTTCAATTAACTTTTCTGTGCCTCAGGGTCCATATCTGTTACATGAAGGAGTTGTCAGAGGTTGCAAATCGGCAGTTCTAGCTACATTCAGCCCTCAGATATGTTTTGCTTGACCTGCATGGTATTAAAAAAAAATGAATGAAATTGGTTATATCAACTTACACTCCCATCAGCAGTGCACATGAGTAACTGTTGCTCTATATTCTTACCAATACATGATACTGCCAGACTTTCTCATTTTAGATATTTTGGTGTTTGTAGTTATATTTCATTATGGATTTAATCTGCATTTTCCTAGTGACTAAGAAAATGAAGTATTTTTCATTCTCAGCCATTTGGATAGCTCCTTTGGTGAGGTACCTTTTTGATTTGGGGGACTTCTTTTAAGCTGGATTGTCTGTTTTTCTTATTGATGTGTTAATGAGTTTTTAGATATTCTGGATATGAGTCTTTTGTTGGATAAATGAATTCAAAGCATGTTCTCTCTGTGTGTCTTTTCTTTTCACTCTCTTAAAGGTGACTTTTGATAAACTGAAATTCTTAATTTTTAGTGAAGGTCAACTTTTCAAACTTTTCCTTTGTAGTTAGTGGTTTATTAAAATTTTAAAGACACTTTTGCTTCCCCTAAAGTTACAAAAATATACTCCTTCTTCACAAGACCTTTGAGAAAGAAGCATCTTCTATGTGCTATCTTCTAGAAGCTTTACCTATAAACCATCTTGACTGATACTCCTCGTTGAAGCTCCTTGAGACAAACTCTGATTCAGTAATTCAATGTCAAGGGATATGCACAGTAGCAGTGCATACACTTGTGCACCAAATAATATGTACAAGAATGTTTACAGCAACATAATTCAAAAATTGGAAATCCTATTCACCAGTTATAAAATGGGCTGTGATATATCCATGCAAGGGAATGGTATACAACAAGGAGAAGGAATAATCTTACAGATATAAGGTTTTGAAGCCGTGTTACAGAAGAATAAATGCTGTGTGATTTTATTTATATAAAATTCAAAAAACCAAGGAAAGCAATACGGTGACTGATAACTGAATAGTGCAGAAGGAAATCTTTTGGAGAAGGGAAGGTTAATGCTGGGAGGAGGCACCAAGACGGTATCTGAGGGGCTGAAAGTGTCCTATATCTGGATCTGTGCACAGGTATGTACACTTGGTAAAATTCATCAAGCTGTACATACAAGATCTGCCCTTTCATTCACTATTAATAAAGAAAATACTTGCTGGACCTAATAGCTCAGGCATATATAAAGATTAGAATATCATTGATATATGTATTAGAACCAAGCTACTAGTTCAGCATAATCTCTATTCATCTGTCTACCTTTCTATAAGTTTGCTAACCAGTCTTGCATCTCCTAATTTTCCTACACAATAAAAGCAGATTAATCTTTTAAAAATGCTCACTTTTGAATATATTGCTTGCCTATTTAGAAATCTTTAATAATTCCCTCCACCTAGATAATAAACTGCAAATCTTAAACATTTAAAATATGTATAACATGATGCTGGATGTGTGTGGGAAGTAACTAATATGTACTGGGAACCAATTATATATAAGCTACACTAAATTGGTTACTTTAGTGAATTTAACCCTTACATCAAACCTGCAAGTTAAATAGCATTATGCCATATTTCAGGTGGAAGATGCTGAGTTCCTACAAGTCTGAAGTTAGTTAATTGGGAGAAGCAACAGGATAAAAATATACATCTCTATGACTCCAAAGCAAATACTATTTTTACTGTACCACGTTGCTCCTACAGTCACATATATGTTCCCAATCTACTTTATTCAATTTCTTATCTTCCTACGCCCTCCATTCCAGACCACTTAGTTCAAAATCTGCCGCCCTCAATCAGTTTTATACTTTCTGATCTCCTGAGTTTTCCTAATCCTTATTCCTTTGAATCTTTTTCTATCTGCATATATGCTATTCATTCTTTCACGTGACTTTTAAAGTCTACCTTTATTTTAAAGCTTTGCTTAATCACCACAGTCTGAATAATCTTTTTGTCCTCTGGAATCTTAAATGCAATTATTGCTGGTTACAAATCACTCATTATCTGTAACCTCATATTGTTTCTTCTATGTTTGCCTTGGAATATTATTTAAACTCAGGGTTTTTTTTTTTTTTACTTGATGTTTGTCTTATTTTCATAATTATGTTGAAAGCTCCTGAGTACTGAGAAAATGTTTATACTTTTTCATCTCCTCCCTCAGAAGTAATTCAAAAATAATGGAAGAAGTTTACATGTACTGTGGAGAAAAAGAAATCAGGGTAAAGAAGATGGAGAGGATTAGAGCTGTTGGTTACAGAACTGGCCACAGAACTTCTTGGGCCAAGAGCAAAATAAAAATGCAGGGCCTTTGTTCAAATATTGTTAAGTATTTCAAGATAGCAGCAGAACATTAATCCAAACGATAAGCCCTTTTAATATTGAGATCTTGTGTAACTACAGAGGTCACACCCCCATACAGACGATCCTGAGTGGTTACAGAAATCATTGAGTTAATATTTGAGTAAAAACTTGAAGAAGGCACATATAACTCCAGGAAAAGAGTGTTCCAGACAGAAGGAGCACTAAGAGGAAAGGCCCTGAAGCAGGAGCACATCTGGTGGCTTCAGGCAGTAGAGAGGTGAGCAGCATGGCCGGCTGGAGCAGAACGGATGGAGGGGAGGTTGGAGGGAGATGAAGCCCAAGATCTAACTGTGGGCCAGATCCAGTAGGGTCTCCCTGGTCATTTTTTCATTTGAGGAGAGTTTAGAGCACATCTGACTTAATTTTCCTCAGGAGCATCTTTCACCTGTGTTAAAAAAAATAATAGGTTGCTGGAGGCAAGAGTAAAACTTGGTGGGAGATGATGATGGTTTGAAATAAGCCAGGTGAGTGATGACTGTGGTAGCAAAGCTTAGGCGAAGAGAAGTGGTTGTATTTGGCATATATTTTGAAGAACCTTTGTATTTGGTTCCAAGACTTCTTTTCTTCTCTATGTCTACATGATATTACCCCAGTCTCATGGTCTGAGATGATATTTAAGAGCTGGCAGTTCCCATGTAGATGTCCATTGCAAGCCAGACATGTCAGGTCTTATTTGACATCTTCATTTGCATTGCTCATAGATATTTCAAATATAACATGTCCAGTAAATAACCTAGTAAATGATTTTCTTTCCCCAATTTTTTCTCTTCAATCTTCCCTTTCTCAGAAAATGACATCACTATTCATTTAGTTGTTCAAGCTAGAAACCTTGATTATTTTTCTTCCCTAATCCCTCACGACTAATTAATCAGAAGTCCTGTCACTCCTGTCCAGAATAGAGATCTCAAATCCATCCCTCTGTCCATCTTTACTGCCATTTTATTATCCAAGCCACAGGTTTCTCCTGTAGTGCACTGACCTTCTAACTCTTCCCTCAACTTCTGTTCGTGCTGTTTGTAGCAGCTCAAGTATTCATTTTAAGATGCAAATCTTAAAAGTAGATCTTTCTGTAGTTAAAACCCTTCAAGAGTTTCCCACTGTATTTCCATACAATGAAAACCACTTGCCATGTTTCACAAGATTCCACACAATCTGGTCTCCTGTTCTATCTCTTGTGCATCTCCATTAGCTCACTCATGCTCCACCTTCCACAGTGCTCTTTTAACAACTTTTACACAAATAGTAACTCTATAGCAATAGTAATGATTTACAGCAGGTAAAATCTAGGAGGAAAGATGTTTTCACAAATATTTGGCCACATATTTAACCATTTAAAAGACTTAATGGTAAGAAGAAGCATCTCTCGTTCACTACGGCATCACTAGTCAGATTAAAGTGAATACCATATTGTAGGTATACTACACCAGGCAGGGGTTGAAGGAATACATGAAAAGCAAGTACTTATTAATTCAAACTCTAGCTCTTTCTGAGGTAATACGTGTTCTATTTTGTGGAAGTAATGCACTTATTTTATGTCTAAGACTTTAACTAATTTGTGGTATATTATTCAAATACAGGGTAGTATAGAAATAAATAATATTCTTTTCTCTTTAACCTCATGAATGTCTGATAATCTCCTTAAACCATATAAAACATTTGCCATAGCTAGACTTTTCATTTCTGAACTTGAGAATAGCTCAAATGGCAGTAGATTGGTTTATAAATAAAATATTCTATAATAATTATTTTTACAGTTCAATGATTTGGGGACACAAATAATCAATACCTCTAAGGTGAAATACATTTTTCTGATATAGCAGTTAAGTCTTATAATAAAGAAACAAGCCAAAGATTGTTCCAAATATTTTCAGATTGGCCATAAATTTAATAACATAGTATCATATTTAGGGATGTAATTTTAAATTTGATTTGTAAAATTCCCTTCCTTTCCATTTGAGTTCTTAGATACAAAAGAACACTGAAAGGGGAATTTTTGAAGTAAAACTGGGATAACTTTAGTTTTTCCCGGGGGAGAGGAACTACTTCTGACCTTCGGTCTTTACCTCCATCTCTATTACCAAATACTCTGAGACACTGGAAGGAAACATAAGGCAACAAGACCCTGTGAAATGAAAGCCACAGGCTTGGTTGTCTATTCCTCACCATATCTGGTGTCACCTTGTTGAATGGTAACTGTAGTTTGTGGTCTTTTCATGTCACCGGTAGTCTTGAAAGGAAAAGATATATTGAACAGTTGAATATGTCCAGTCTCTACCTCTCAAAGGGATTCTAAAAGACCCATTAGCAAAACGGAGTGATTTGGTGGAAGTGAATCCATTTGTAGACTAGGATTGAACACTTCCAGGAAAGTTTTACCTTATGACATTTGGCAAATTTTTCCCATACCTACAATACCAAAAGTATTTGAGAATTATAATGATTAAAGACATAACTAGTGCCCTTGAAGAATTCCCAGTCTAATAGGGAATGGGGTTGGCAAAGGTACAATGGTAATATGGTTTAGTAAGTAGAATATAAGATAGAGGAGAATCTAACCCAGTCTGGGGAGGGTAACTTGAGGTCAAGAAAGTCTCTGTAATGAGATAATAGTAATAAATAAAAGTATGAAGGAAAGGAAAAGGAGAAGTAGAGAAGGAAGAGCAGGCATTCCAGTGAAAACCAAACTAATAGATGGTCCCTGGGAGAACAGGACATGTTTGGAAAAGTGAATTTTCACTGATGGGTGAGAATGTGGCGATAACAGAAGGTGGAAAAAAGGTTCCACAAGATAAGGTCTCAAGATCAAGCAACCTACTCCATATTCGAACAGTCTCCTTTGGGTGCAGACCAAAGGCATCCTCTTAATGATACTCCTGTCTTGGCTTTCTTACAACACGGGTGGTATGAAAATGCCCTTGTTTACAGCTACTCACTTTGGAGAGGATAAAATTCCAGTTACAACAGTGTCTGCAGGCCTTTTTTGTTTTCCTATAACTCTATTTTGATAGTTTAAATATTGTTTTCCAACAATGTCTCTATTCCAATACTAACAAGTCAGAGCATACACTAAAAAGGATACTTCATTGCTGCAAAGTCTATAATAATAAGATTACATATTTCAACACCTAAACATGACACCTTCCAAAAAGAATTTCAATCCGTCTTTATTAAAGAATCACACGAGGAAAAAAAATGAAATTTGAAATCCTTCGCCTTTTAGATTTCTCATGCTTTTTGGAAAGTATGCCGCACTTTCATTGAAAATTATCCTTTGATCTTCAATGAGTACAGATATTCTGTACCTCATTTATGCTTAAGACAATGCAACATGTTTGTTTTGTCATTAATACTAATCCTGCTTTGATTTCTTTGAACTGTTGGCAACAGGTAATTCAACCTAAGTCTTTTCTAGACAGATTTTGTTCCTTGTTGGATGATGAAACTTCTCTGGTGTTAACACCTAAAAAAGATTGTCTACTTTCCCTTTCCTGTTCTAATTATCAGATATATTGTTAGGCTGCATCCAAGAAACCTATTTAGCATTTAAATTGAGGAAGAGCATACTCGTTTAAGCAGCTCCTGACCTTTCATAAAAATGAAAGTTCAAAGAACAGTCAAAAAGTTAAAACTACTAGGATAAAAATAAAAATAAAAAATGCTTGTTAGCAGACAGCTTCTGGGTATAATCATTCATCTGTCTCTTTCTTCATTTTGTATTTAATACTGTTATGCTGTAGACATACTGGAAACTTCCAATATAAAATATCTTACAAATGAATTGTGTTCTTGGTTAAAATCTCAATGACTTGGCAAAAACATACAATGGTGAGCATGGATAAATATGTTTTCAGATTTTTCTAAAACAGTCCTATTTAGCAAAATTAAGTTTTAATAAATTTTGAAGTTAAATCTATTTCTTCCTACGATTTCCTGGGCAATATATATTTGCACAAACACTTGGCAAATTTCTAGATATCACATAGGTAGGTGTGGATGAAATTCATTAGACTAAGCCTTCTAAGCATATATGTCTGCCGGAGTTTCGATACCACAAGCAGCAGCCTGACAGCAGCCATTTATTCTTTGCAAGTTCATAAGTGCTTCCTTATAGCAGTGGATTGCATTTCCGCTGGCATCTGAAACACTGGCGACCATATCGCTGTATATTAGCATACATGCTCAGAGATTACTATCATTCCAAAATAGCAGAATGGGAGTTGCAGTTTTCATAAGGTTGTTGAACTAAAGGTCAACGAAGGACTCTTGGCTTTAGGGAAATAATTCTAAAAGGGGAAGGAAGTACATTTACATCATTGAAGGGCCTCTTCTTGAGTATTTGATTATAGACAAAAATAAGCTTACTTAAAAGGTATTTTATAAGGGGCAAGATAGGAGCCAGACAGTCTGATAACAGAAAAACTTCTGCTTTCTACTTTGGGGTTTCCATATAAGCAACTGGAAAATGTTCCACTTTCTTCAAGTGGACACGTAAGCAAATGGTTATCATGGAAGCTATTTGCAGATATGACTTAGGCGCTAGGGAGAAGGGTTGACAAGGAAATGATTTGCTTTAAAGTGACCCTAAATAAAGAATATAAGATGCCCATTGTTCTGTTGTCTTTCATTCTCAGTCTGTTTTGAAGAGATTGAGACCCTATGCCTAAAGTAATTGGATGCTTACAGAATTCTTTATTTGTAAGAATGGTGTAATGAAACCTGTAGAGGATGGGAACAAAGAATGTATATATATTCCAGAGTTAAACTGTAAAAACACATACTTCTATCACTAGCCATGATTAAAATAATTAGATGGTAAAAATAAAAATAATATGTACCATCAGTGACCAAGTTTGATTCAGTTATTTTTTTATTCCATAGTATACGCTGAAAGAGCATAAAACCAATTTGTTTCCATGCTTGTAAAGAATGTCATCTTTTGTGCACATTCCCCAAATCATCCCAGAAAAAAGCTTTTTGGCCTCTCTGTGGTTTAGTTAATTGGAAAAGTCATTGCAAAAGCACTTGTAATAGTATACATATATTCATTTGTATACAATAGTTATGGTTATTTTAAAGTTAAGGGATGAAGAGATTTTGTGTGTGGCCCAACGCTGAATTTTAATGACTTAGTAATGTCTACTGTTGTCACTAGATGTGAAATAGCTAGTTAAATAAGATTTGGCTTGACACATGGAGTACAATGCTATCATAAATTATCTTGGACTCACTAGGGAGATTTTGCTTATAACAAATGCCAAAACAACCAGTCATGTAAATAAAACAACTGTCAATTTACTGAAAATGCCAGTCAAATTTGATGTTTACCTCAAATTTTGTAGCAAATTAAATAAAAACACAACCAAATAGAATTCAATTACATATTGATGATGTACAGATCAAAACTCTCACAAATTAACACAAGCATATAAATTTGTTGCTATGATGAAAATCAGAAAGGCCCTAGAAATTTGCTTTCAATCTAGTCCTTGAAGAAATAATTTATCAAACCTGCTCCCACACAGACTGGATCAGCTCTGCCCAGGAATAGCTGTGTTATGTACCCATCTCTCAAGGGTCCAGGGATAGGTATTATGGAGTGCC
This sequence comes from Grampus griseus, assembly GCF_964374135.1. NCBI lineage: Eukaryota > Metazoa > Chordata > Mammalia > Artiodactyla > Delphinidae > Grampus > Grampus griseus. Next base: position 25,333,159 of record NC_139007.1, on the reverse strand, counting down.
ATTCAGGGATTTTTAAGCACCAAAGGTGACGCAGTTACTGAAAGTCAAAGAAAGACTTACACAAAAGTCAGAATTTTCTTTGGTGGAAAATTCCATATAATGAATTGTAGGTGCTGGTCATTATTTGTTCATAACTCAGAGCCATTTCAAATTTCTATCTCAGTGTTCAAGTGAATCTCATTCTGGAATATATTTTACAGGAGAAAAAAAAAAACTGTCTTAGACCTAGGATGTATGTAAAAAAGAGTAAAAATTTGGAGTGAAATGTGATTTAGATTAGATACGGTAGGTTCATGTGTCATTTCTTAGGGTAGGTACATGTGTAATTTCTTATGGTAGGTTCATGTGTAATTTCCAATGTGAAGTACCCCCCATAAAGAGATGGTGCCCTGAGTCATTTATATAGTGCTTTTTAACATTAAAAAAAATCATTTTCACGTTCTGTCCTCAAATGTCCCAAATTCCATGCACTACATAAATAAAACTAGTTTTCAGGTGGTGGGGAATTTGGAGTACCTCTGAGTTCAAGAGGTCTTCTAATCCTTTCATTGGAAGGTAGGAAGCTGCGATTTCCTTTGAAATCACAAAGTACCTATGCCATGGGGCTCTGGCTTCCTTACTCTTGCTGCTTATATTGAATACTATAGTTAATGTTCTATTATATCATAAGTCATACTCTAGCCCCTTTCAAAAGATAAATTTACCTCTAATTCTTCCAAGAAAATTAAGGATATGTAATCTGAACTAAAGCAATTTCTTACTTCCATAGCTATCTATTCTTCAAAATCTATTTTGTTCCTCTTTCTCTTCCAGTTTCAGATGAAGAAATTGTTAATTTCCCATTAAAGGCTAATACCTCTACCTGCATTTTGACTCAGTCTCCCAAATGTTTTCTGTTTCATGATTTATTCCTTTCCAGTTACCTTTCCAGTTTTCAATATTTCACTCTGCATTTGCTACTTGCTCTAACATTATTAATAATCTCAAGGTTTTTTTTTTTAACTTCAAATGACAACATTAAGCAAAGAAAGCAAGAACCCTCACCATCACCACTGAAAAGAACAATGATGACCACAAAATTCTGACCATTATCCTGACCCTTATCCCGACCCTTATTCTGACCTCTCCATGGTCTAATCTCCCTATATCCATATTCTCATTGTCTGGGCAACCTCAAACCTGTTAAACTTTGGCTTCTTTCTCTTAGACTTCCCTAAGACTACTTTGCTGCATATAACCCAGAGGATCCTTTTATTTTGCATGCTTTTTCTGAGCAGACTTACCTAGTCCCACCATTTCAACTATCCCCTTTACCCTGATAATTCCAACATTTTAATCTCCAGAGACCGACCTATACATCCAACTAGTTGTGGATGTCTTTATGCTCCACATGCGCCTCACATTAATACATTTATAAGACTGAGCTCATCATCATTTGTCCCAGACCTGCTCCTCTGCCTGGATTCTCTACCTTGGCCAACAGCCCCACTTTTTACAGTAACCCACTCGAAAAGTGAGCCTCAGACTACATGATTTATTTTTGTTTACTCTCTACATCTAACGAGCCTTCAGGTCTTGAAGATATGACATCATTAGCATACCCAGTACCACATCTTTCCCATTGGTCCTCTACACTGATGCCAAACTGGTCTTCCTGAAAAGTTCCTATTTCTTCAGGCTACTCCCTGCTCGAAACCCACAGTAACCACACCACCTACCAGAAAAAGCACACAAAGGATACTACTGATGATGTATCATTTGCTGATCTGCACCTCTGTACCACAGCACAATATTCTCTGTGTCTTTAAGCTTCCTCTACCAAACACATTCAGTTTTGTGCATTGAGTACAGCTCATTTTTAATGCCCAGCTCAAAAACCACCAGTATCACAAAGTCCAGTAGAAAGAGACTCCTGAGAGACATAGACCCAAGTTTTAAATACGGTTCTACATTTTAATAGCTTTTGAATTTAGTCAAGTTTTCTTAAAGTTTATGAATCTGTTTCCTCATCTCAAAATGAGGAAATTAATGTTTTCCTAACACAGTTGTTGTGAGTAGTAAATGGGATAATACATGTAAAGTACCCATCAGGTCACATGATGTCATGGAACATATGCTAGGTCCCTCTTGACTCTAGTAGTGATCTCTCCCCAGACACAGATTCAAGTTTCAGCCCTTCTTGTACGATCCTGGCCAAGTTCCTTAACCTTTCTGCGTCTCAGTTTTCTCACCTGTAAATGTGGATAGTAAATGAACCTGCCTTAGAGAGGTGTTCTGAGAATTAAATGATGTAATAAAAGTATAACCATGGGTTGTGCTCAGCATATATAAAGTACTATATAAGAAGTGCCTATATCGTACTTACCTATTTTCTCTTTTAACTGCAGTTACTTATGCAAGTATTTTTTCAACATTCTTAGCCTGTAGTGATGCAATAAAATTAATACAGAATAAATTAGTTTGATGAGTGAATCTGAAGCATTCGAACAGCATAGATGTTATTGATTAGGAATAAGTTTCATTCCATCTTTCCATGTTTTCTTTCTTTTCTTCTTTTTTCAATTATTAAGACAAAGAAATAGAGTTGAGCCAACAGGGGGAAAGTTAACTAAAGAAATGTTGGAGAGAAGCAGGATCTTGCTGACACAAAAGGAAAATTTCAGGGAGCCTAGTCAGTCAGAGCACAAAATAAAGCTCTCAGGGAAGCTTTGAAGATCATATTAGTTTAGAAATGAAGAGCAACAAACTCTCAGCAAAGTTAACAGGAATAAGGTTCAAGATGTATAAAATTAAAATGAGAGAGAAAATACATATGTGTGTGTAGATAGATATAGATAGATAGATAGAGAGATAGATCAATGTAACTAGTCTCTTCAGACTTGTGGAACTTTCCTCCTAAGTATCAGATACTGGTACATATTATGTACAAGGTTCTGCATTGTATAGTTGGTACCTAGTTAAATTGCCTAAAGTAATTCTTGCTGCTTAGTATACACAGCTACATAAATGAGTCCTTAAAGTTATAGATGACTATATTCTAAATGGTGAAAAAAGCTGTACATATCCTCTCACCAATGTGAAATTTTAACTCTTTCTCCTACCCTGTTTATGTTGCCTTTGTTAAGGAGGAGGATTGAGAAGGCTTATGCAGGTCTGTGGCATTGATTATGGCCTTACACAGCTGGTGTGGGAGAGAAATCAACCATGTAGCTGCATTCTTTCTCCTAGTTAAAAGACAGCTACCTTCTCTTACTTATACTCATAGAAAAATGTTCTTAGAAAGAAAACTCACATATAACTTAGGGTCTGAGTTAGCATTACTTCAAAATTATCTTTTATATTATTAAATACCACCGGTTCCTAATTGCTGAAATAGACACATGCCCACACATCGAATGATAGGCTGCTGTGAAATGTTCAATAGCAAAAAATCTTACTGAGATAAATTCAGCAGAGAATTTCCTAGTTTGGTTCCTGCAGGCACCCCATGGATAGAGTTATAGAAACCACAGAGCACAGATCAAGATTTAGAAGGAAATATACTGAAAATTTAGCTATCAGATGAAATGTAACCAGAATATACACCTACCTTCTTAGTCTGTGGGCAGGCAGAAATGTGAGATTGAAAATGAGACGTAAAATTAACTGTTCAAGAAGTCTCTTTTTAATATCCTAGTTGATTAAAAGAAGAAGGTTTGGCAACGCTGTCAAATAAAATCTAAACTGATTATTCTTTGGAGATTTTGGGTACATTAATTAATTAATCATCAGGAAATTAAATTTAACAAAGTTTGCTCAGGTACAGAATGTTTTGGTGGAAGTCCTGGTGTGCTTAGTAATGGAATAGTCCTGATAAAGATTGCTAAGGACCAAAGGGCGAGTTTTCAGCTATAGACTTCCAAGCTGAAGGGAGGATCTCATTCCAGGGCTTTCACTGCAACGTGCCTAGGACCGGGGAGCTCATAACAGAAACACAGCTTTTGTGCCACTGGGTAGGGGGAATGAAATTACTGAGAAAGGAGTATCTTGTCCAGGCCAAGCAAGTTTCTCACTGGACTTAGTAGAAGCATGGGACATGAGGGTTTCACAGTAGAATTCATTTCAATACAACAGGTATGTTTTATCCCTTACTATGTACGCGGCAAGTGATATAATAACAAACAGATTCTCAGCTGCCAAGGCTTGTGACTCATATAATTTTGATTCTTATTAAAGAAAAGGAAGCCAGAAATAAAGCATATTTAGGGGAATGCATCTATATTAAAAGACATTTGGCAGAAAACAAAACTTGCCTAGTAAATGTTCGTGGTTTGGCCACTGGTCCTGGGAATCTGAACAAACGTAAACTAGAGAGTAAGAAGTCAGCGAGTGGAAGCACAGAGTAAACCGGGACACGTGTAAAAAAGGAGGAAATCATTCAGAGCTTGGTCTGTTCCGTGAAAATAGCAGAACTGAAGAGAAAACACGTGCTCCTGGTTTTATACTTCTGAGTGTGACACAGGGTGGTGAGCACTGCAAAGATAGACCCCATTAAGCCATACCTCCTGGTATTTATGCATTTTATTGTTCCCACCCTTTTAATCTAGGCTGGGCCTGTGACTTGCTTTAACCAATAGAATATGGAAGAAGTAACGTGTCAGTTTCACTTTTGTACTTTGGGGAGCTCTGAGCCACCACGTAAGGAGTCTGGCTACCCTGGTTGAGAGATTATGTGAAAAGACCACATGGAGAGAGTCCCTGAGACAATGTTGAGATGGACAGAAGCTTGTCCATTAAGCAGCCCAGGCAAATGGCCAGAGGACTTCATCCTCAGCTGACATCTGAATTCTACCCATATGGCCCCAAGTAGAACAGCAGAAAACTGCCTAGGTGGACCCAGGCAACCCACAGAACTGTACAAGTTAACAATGTTGTTGTTTTAAGATATTAAGTTTTAGAGTTGTACCTTTTTTGGCAATATAACTAAAAGAATAGCATTTCGTTGTAAGAAACAGAGTCAGAATACTGACATGCTAATTAGATATAATTTTTTCCCACATATTCTATTTCGGCTGAACTGCTTTCAAGTGGGAACGGAGTTGGTTTACTAAAAAAATGCACGCAAACAAAAAGCAATGCGTCTTCAGAAGGACTTTTAAAAAGACATAAAATTCATTTAGAGGTAGGTATTTTTTTTCTCTTTTTATTTGTATTTTTAAAGGCTTTGAACCATATATACTTATGATAACTTAAACTCAAAAGAAAGACACATTAAAAGTTGACCTGTTTTGATGAAGTGATACTGGAGCCTGCCCACAGGGCCACTCCTCCCTCTACACAGAACCACTAAGACACCACAGAACACAAATTAAAACCACAGATTTGGAGGATAGAAATAAATATTTACACTGGGAAGAACTTGGAGTTAAATTATTTAAATCTAAATTAAACAACAAATGTTGGTTACCGGCATACCCGTCCCCTCAGAAAGAGAGGGAACACAATATGTTACAAATCATTGACTGATGAAAAGAAGACTCTAAGTTTGTCTGAAGGAACAAGCTTGAGCTGGATTGAATTATTTAATCATGGGAGGATTTTGTAACATATATCCTTTGTAAGGACTGTATGTAAGTCGTGTCTAACTTGACAATTAAAAGTGATTTTTGTGTGTGAGTAGATAGGGTATGTCAGTAGCCAAAATCCAAATCTCTCCTTGCATCTTATAAATAAACTATAAAGAGCAACAGAAGAACAAACAAAATGACAGAAATGCCTTCGGCATAATCAACATACAAAAAAACTAAAGACTTCAAATTACTTAAGTTAAAAATTTTTTCCAGCAAGGCTAACTCTGGAGCTGCTGCTGCAAACTTTACAGGTTGTTAAGGTGGGAGGGAGAAGCTGTGTGGCAGAAAGAAGACATTGAATAAAATCACCTCCAAAGTCACAGATATAGAAAACAAACTTATGGTGACCAAGGGGGAAGGGGTGGGGGAGGGAGACATTGGGAGATTGGGATTGACATATACACACTGCTATATATGAATAGATAACAATAAGAACCTACTGTGTAGCACAGGGAACTCTACTCAATACTCTGTAATGACCTATATGGGAAAAGAGTCTAAAAAATAGTGGATATATGTATATGTATAACTGATTCACTTTGCTGTGTACCTGAAACTAACACAACATTGTAAATCAACTATACCTTAATAAAAATTAATTAAAAAATAAAGTTAAAAATTATTAAAAAAAAAAAAAGAAATCAGTCTCGAGTATGAAAATACTGAAAAAGAGTCCTGGTAAATTAGCTCTCTGACCATATGCAAGGGACTTAAAAGTTCCTTGGGATTCAATAAGTTAGTCTTGATAATATAATGCTTCTGAAGAAAAAGGTAAAATGAAAGGAACAGGCAATTTTGGAGACCGTTTAAGAATATGAGAAAAAAATAATAGTATGCTCTTGAAAGATACAAAAGTTAACTTGAAAGATATCCCTTGTTTTGGACCCCATGACTCAGCATCATAAAGATGTCACATCTCCCTAAGTTAATTTATAAATTTGACAATTCCAGTTAACAACAACAACAACAACAAAACCCCTAGCTTCTTGTGGAGCCATAGTTGATACTAAGGTTCATATAGAAAATAAATATTCAAGGATAGCTAGGAAAACAGTGAGAAGGAAGAGCTGTGAGGGTGGACTGGTTTGGGTTGGTATTAAACATACTGTGAAGTCTCTATGATTGTAACAGTGTCATAATGATGCATAAGTGGAGACAGTTTAGTGGATTCTTTTTTTTAAGTGCAGATATAGATCCAAGTACCTGGAGAAATTTTGAGGTGATTGAAATTTTGCAGTGATTAAGGTGGCATCTAAAATCACTGAGGAAAAGATGGGCTGTTTGATAAAGGGTAATAGGACAAACGAATAACTTCTGGAAAAAATATTAAATTAGACCCAAATTTTATAACGTATCAAAAAATAAATTGCAGATAGTTCAGATATTTAATAAACATAAAAAATTAAACCGTCCACATATTAGAAAGGAGTGAATTTCTCTAAAATCTGGGTACGAGGAAAGCCTTTCTAACTATGACTAAAAATTCAAATTCAATAAAAGATTGATATATTCAACTATACAAAACCCAACCTTTGCATTGTAAAACAAAACAAAACAAATCTAAACAAAGACAAACCAAAAGACAAACGATAAAGAATATATTTGCATCATGTATGCAAACATTGGGATAATATCCATATTACACAAAAACACTTAAAACTTGAGCAAAATGAAACAAAATAAAAACTTGATAATAAAATAGGCAAAAATATTTACAAATCACAAAAAGTGATAAAAAATGTCTTTAAGTTTATGAAAATACAACTACCTTGTGACAATTTTTCTCCTATCAGAATGACAAAATATTAAGAACTTGACAACACAGTCTGCTGGCCGAACTATGAGAAAATAGGCACTCTCATTGTCTACTCGTGGAAAGAAAATTGGTACAAGCTTTATGGAGGGGAATTTAGCAATATGTAACACATGGTATGTACATTTGCTTCCTTAAGCCAGCAATTCAACTTCTAGGAATTTGTCCTGAAGAATAACATTCAACAAACAATTTAAATATATATATAGACAGTTGTTTATTGTAGCCTTATTTAGAATTGCAAAATTTGGAAAACCACCTAAATACCCATATATAGAAGAGTGATGGAATAAGTTATAACAGAATGCAGGGCTACTTCACTGTCTAACAGAATGAGAAAAATATCTATGAACACATATAGAATAGTTCCCAGGAGGTATTAAGTAGAAGAGAGCAAAGTGAAAAAAAAATACCTATAGTAAACAAATTTTGTGTAAGAATGGAGATCACGTATATATATGTGTGATCACGTATATATATATATATATATATACACACATATATATATCTTCACATATATAGTGTGGTTTAAAATGTGATATAATATAAAATATATATAATTTATATTATATATTACATTATACACACATATTTTATATTATATATTACATTATACACACATATATATAGTGTGGTTTAAAATGTGATATAATATAAAATATATATAATTTATATTATATATTACATTACATTATATTATATTAGTGGTTTAAAATGTGGTAGAAGCAATGGGGGTGAAAACAGAGTGGAAGGGAACTGAGAGTAAGAATGGGTAGAAGTAAGGGTTGGTGGACTTCTCCAAGTCCACCTTTTAGTGTAATGGCTCCTGGAACCATTTTAATGTTTTACATACTAACCACCACCACCACCACCAGTAATACATCAATAAAGGTGAGGGAAACTCTAATATTAAATACTAACAGAAAAGAATAAATCTAACTCCATTTCAAAAGAATAATATAACCACATTAAAGAAGTGGGAAAAGAACCAAAACTAAGCAAGTAATGTTGAAAAAGTATTTTAACTATACACACGTAGGCTAAGGATGGAAAGAATTATAAGCAAATATTCAACTCTAGTCAGTAGGTTTGATTTTGCCAGCTTTGAAACTACTTATAGTGTATTCTAGGATTGAGCAAACAAGTAATTATATTGAGGATAATGAGAGCCAGGTTTCACTGTCAGAGATGGAAGAAATAAATATGAAGAGAGAGAAGGCTAGAATAAACTCTTCAATGTCAGGCTGGAATTGGAGGTATCAGCAGGTACTCATGGCATAGATAGATAGATAGATAGATAGATAGACAGATCAAGTAGAAATAACAGATATACATGTGTTAGAGAGAGAAAGGGAGAAACCAGCATAGAATTATTAGCTCTGTCTGCTGAGAGAGCCTGTAATCAATGTCTCTCCAGTAGCAATAAGCATACCTACAGCTCACATCTTGGTTTCCAAACCATTCTCACTATAAGAAACCAAGACTATTTGGAGAAATGCTGATTCCAGACTGGCATGGGAAAAGGACAAGAAGGGCCTGTAATACCCTAGAATATAAAGATGTACTGAAAAAATGATAAGAGCATGTCAAAAAGACCCAAGGGCCTGCTTGAAGAAATTCTACTAGCCAAATCTGGGACAATTTGAATCTCAAAATAATAATAATGATAATAATGGATTATAACCCATTAAAGAAGATAAAAATCCATAGCTTCATACTGATATAAACGAATGAATAAATGGGGAAAAAGAAAAGCTCTCCCTTATAGCAGAATACCAAGTAAAAAATTTAGGAGAAATAATGATTAGAGAAAAATCATCATTTAGCCTACATTAATACTAATAATCATCCGTGCAAACTAGTTAGTAAAAGCCTGATGAGGAATAGAATATTTACATACCTCAAAGTATCTCCACACAAAATACTTATTATTTGAAAAAGGAAAAGTAGCAACTTTATAGTAAAGAAATGTGGCAGGGACTTCTCTGGTGATGCAGTGGTTAAGAATCCACCTGCCAATGCAGGGGACACAGGTTCAAGCTCTGGTCCAGGAACATCCCACATGCCACAGAGCAACTAAGCCTGTGCGCCACAACTACTGAGCCTGCGCTCTAGAGCCCGCAAGCCACAACTACTGAAGCCCGCATGCTAAAACTACTGAAGCCCACATGCCTAGAGCCCATGTTCTGCAACAAGAGAAGCCACCACAATGAGAAGCCTGAGCACCACAACAAAAAGTAGCCCCCATTTGCTGCAACTTAGAGAAAGCCCGTGCACAGCAGCAAAGACCTAATGTAGCCAAAAATAAATAAATTTATATATATAAAAAAAAAGAAGTGTGGCAGACACCATCTTAGCAAGTGATCAAAATCAACATCTTCAGTAAGAAGCCAAATTCATATGTATCTCCTTCTCGAATGTGGAAAGAAAGCCACATCACTTCTGTATTACCATTAAATAGGCATATCTGTCTCTAAGAATGAGGAAATATCAGACAAGCTCAAACTGAGGAACATTTACAAAATAATTACTCTGTGTTGTTCAAATATATCTAGGTCATGACTGTCAAAGAAAATTTGTGGAACTGCTCCATTTTAAAGGAGACTAAAGACTGAACAATTAAATCTAATGTGTGATATTGGACTGGATTCTGGACCAGATTTTTTTTTTTAATTTTATAAAAAGCAATTATTGTGACGATTGGAAAAATTTGAATAACATCCCTACATTACATAACAGTACTGCTCTAATGTTAACTTTCTGATTTTGGAAGTTAACATTAGTGTAGTTTTAGAGTTAGGAAAGTATCTTTGTCTTTATGAAATGTACATGGAAGTCGTTATGGTTCAAGGGGCATCATGTGATCTTTCAAACATCAAAGAGTGTGAAGAATGTTAATGTCATTAAACCTATCTCAAAAGAATAAGATCCTAAACATTGGGCTGCAATTAAACATTTAAGTTAGAATTAATATCCTCATATGAATTAAAGAAAAAGCAAGCAGAAGACATTTTCTAAGAGGTTGAGCAAAATATGTGTCTTTCTTTGAAATATCACTCAAACTGAATAATAAATAACTTATAAAAATATATAGAAAAGATAGACAAGATGAAAAGGCAGAGAGCTATGTACCAGATGAAGGAATAACACCCCAGAAAAACAACTAAATGAAGTGGAGATAGGCAAACTTCCAGAAAAATAATTAAGAATAATGATAGTGAAGATGATCCAGGGCCTCGGAAAAAGAATGGAGGCAAAGATGGAGAAGATGCAAGAAATGTTTAACAAAGACCTAGAAGAATTAAAGAACAAACAAACAGAGATAAACAACACAATAACCGAAATGAAAAATACACTAGAAGGAATCAATAGCAGAACAACTGAGGCAGAAGAATGGATAAGTGACCTGGAAGACAGAATGGTGGAATTCACTGCTGCAGAACAGAATAAAGAAAAAAGAATAAAAAGAAATGAAGAGAGCCTAAGAGACCTCTGGTCCAACATTAAACACAACAACATTAGCATTATAGGGGTCCCAGAAGGAGAAGAGAGAGAGAAATGACCCAAGAAAATATTTGAAGAGATTATAGTCGAAAAATTCCCTAACATGGGAAAGGAAACAGTCACCCAAGTCCAGGAAGTGCAGAGAGTCCCATACAGGATAAACCCAGAAACACACCAAGACACACAGTAATCAAATTGGCAAAAATTAAAGACAAAGAAAAATTGTTGAAAGCATCAAGGGAAAAATAACATACAAGGGAACTCCCATAAGGTTAACAGCTGATTTCTCAGCAAAAACTCTACAAGCCAGAAGGGAGTGGCATGATATACTTAAAGGGATGAAAGGGCAGAACTCTCAACCAAGATTACTCTAGCCAGCAAGGATCTCATTCAGATTTGATGGAGAAATTAAAACCTTTACAGACAAGCAAAAGCTAAGAGAATTCAGCACCACCAAACCAGCTCTACAACAAATGCTAAAGGAACTTCTCTAAGTGGGAATCACAAGAGAAGAAAAGGACCTACAAAAACAAACTCAGAACAATTAAGAAAATGGTAATAGGAACATACATATCGATAACTACCTTAAACATGAATGGATTAAATGCTCCAACCAAAAGACACAGGCTTGCTGAATGGATACAAAAACAAGACCCACTGAACCAGGAAAATATAGAAAATATGAACAGACCAATCACAAGCACTGAAATTGAAACTGTGATTAAAAATCTTCTAACAAGGGCTTCCCTGGTGGCACAGTGGTTGAGAGTCCACCTGCCAATGCAGGGGACATGGGTTCGTGTCCCAGTCTGGGAGGATCCCACATGCTGCGGTGCGGCTGGGCCTGTGAGCCATGGCTGCTGAGCCTGCATGTCTGGAGCCTGTGCTCCACATCGGGAGAGACCACAACAGTGAGAGGCCCGCATACCGCAAAAAAAAAAAAAAAAAAAAAAAAAAAAATCTTCTAACAAACAAAAATCCAGGACAAGATGGCTTCACAGGCAAATTCTATCAAACATTCAGAGAAGAGCTAACACCCATCCTTCTCAAACTCTACCAAAAAATTGCAGAGGAAGGAACACTCCCAAACTCATTCTATGAGGCCACCATCACCCTGATACCAAAACCAGACAAAAATACTACAAAAAAAGAAAATTACAGACCAATATCACTGATGGATATAGATGCAAAAATCCTCAAAACAAAATACTAGCAAACAGATTCCAACAACACATTAAAAGGATCATACTCCATGATCAAGTGGGATTTATCCCAGGGATGCAAGGATTCTTCAATATATGCAAATCAATCAATGTGATACACCATATTAACAAATTGAAGGAGAAAAACCATATGATCATCTCAATAGATGCAGAAAAAGTTTTTGACAAAATTTAACACCCATTTATGATAAAAACTCTCCAGAAAGTGGACATAGAGGGAACCCACCTCAACATATTAAAGGCCATATTCGACAAACCCACAGTAAACATTCTCAATGGTGAAAAACTGAAAGCATTTCCTCTAAGATCAGGAACAAGACAAGGATGTCCACTCTGGCCACTATTATTCAACATAGTTTTGGAAGTCCTAGCCATGGCAATCAGAGAAGAAAAAGAAATAAAAGGAATACAAACTGGAAAAGAAGAATTATAACTGTCACTGTTTGCAGATGACATGATATTACACATAGAGAATTCTAAAGATGCCACCAGAAAACTATTAGAGCTAACCAATGAATTTGGTAAAGTTTCAGGATACAAAATTAATGCACAGAAATCTCTTGCATTCCTATACACTAACAATGAAAGATCAGAAAGAGAAATTAAGGAAACAATCCCATTCACCATTGCAACAAAAAGAATAAAATATCTAGAAATAAACCTACCTAAGGAGATAAAAGACCTGTACTCAGAATATAAACACTGATGAAAGAAATCAAAGATGATATAAACAGATGGAGACATATACCATATTCTTGGATTAGAAGAATCAATATTGTGAAAATGACTATACTACCCAAAGCAATCTACAGATTCAATGTAATCCATATCAAATTACCAGTGGTATTTTCTACAGAGCTAGAACAAAACATCTTAAAATTTGTATGGAGACACAAAGAGCCCTAATAGCCAAAGCAGTCTTGAGGGAAAAAGATGGAAGTGGAGGAATCAGACTCCCTGACTTCAGACTATACTACAAAGCTACAGTAATCAAGACAATATGATACTGGCACAAAAACAGAAATACAGATCAATGGAACAGGATAAAAAGCCCAGAGATAAACCCATGCACCTATGGTCAAGTAATCTATGACCAAGGAGGCAAGGATATACAATGGAGAAAAGACAGTCCCTTCAATAGTGGTGCTGAGAAAACTGGACAGCTACATGTAAAACAATGAAATTAGAACACTCCCTAATACCATACACAAAAATAAACTCAAAATGGATTAGAGACCTAAATGTAAGACCGGACACCATAAAACTCTTAGAGGAAAACATAGGAAGAACACTCTTTAACATAAATCACAGCAAGACCTTTTTTGGTCCACCTCTTAGAGTAATGGAAATAAAAACAAAAATAAACAAATAGGACCTAATGAAACTTAAAAGCTTTTGCAAAGCAAAGGAGACTACAAAGAAGACGAAAAGATAACCCTCAGAATGGGAAAAAATATTTGCAAACCAATCAACGGACAAAGGTTTAATGTCTAAAATATATAAACAGCTCATGCAGCTCAATGTTAAAAAAACAAACAACCCAATCAAAAAATGGGCAGAAGACCTAAATAGACATTTCTCCAAAGAAGACGTACAGCTGGCTGAGAAGCACATGAAAAGCTGCTCAACATCACTAATTATTAGAGAAATGCAAATCAAAACTACAATGAGGTATCACCTCACACCAGTTAGAATGGGCATCATCAGAAAATCTACAAACAACAAATGCTGGAGAGGGTGTGGAGAAAAGAGAGCCCTCTTGCACTGTTGGTGGGAATGTAAATTGATACAGCCACTATTGAGAACAGTATGGAGGTTCCTTAAAAAGCTAAAAATAGAACTACCATACGACCCAGCAATCCCACTACTGTGCATATACCCTGAGAAAACCGTAATTCAGAAAGAGACATGTACCACAATGTATATTGCTACACTATTTACAATAGCCAGGTCATGGAAGCAACCTAAATGCCCATCGACAGACGAATGGATAAAGAAGATGTGGTACATATATACAATGGAATATTATTTAGCCATGAAAAGGAATGAAATTGGGTCATTTGTAGAGATGTGGATGAATCTAGAGACTGTCATACAGAGTGAAGTATGTCAGAAAGAGAAAAACAAATATCGTATATTAATGCATATATGTGAAACCTAGAAAAATGGTACAGATGAAGCAGTTTGCAGGGCAGAAATTGAGACACAGATATAGAGAACAAACGTGTGGACACCAAGGGGGAAAAGTGGCGGGTGGTGGTGGTGGTGTGATGAATTCGGAGATTGGGACTGACATGTATACACTGATGTGTATAAAATGGATGGCTAAGAAGAATCTGCTGTATAAAAAAATAAATAAAATAAAATTAAAAAATAAATAAAGCTCAGAAAAAATATATATATAATGCTAAAAGTTATACCAATGTTCAATTCCTGTAAAGCTTGAGTTTAATGTAGGTGATATAGTCACCTCTTTCAACAGGGCCAATAACATCTATTTTGATACCTATGTTAATAGCTTTTCTCTGCTTTTTCGTGCAGTGCCTTCCTGTTATGTTAACTGAGATTTTCTTGTTAAAATTTAACTTAAACTTCACAAAACTATGCTCAGAGAGTAAAATCCCATGGCACAAGGAATATTTTGCTGTTAGGTGCCAAATGGGAAGTTGGAAGGTGCCTGTCATCTCATGTCACAGTGGAACATTCTTACTATTTTTTCCTAACCACTTAGTAAAACTTTATTCTATAAAGGTAACCATGTAAATTTTTTATCTATTTGTTCATGCATTCAACAAATATTATTGATCTGTTGTAAATTGTAACAGGTATTTAAGCACAGGAGAAACTCAAGAATCCCCTTTACCTCAATACTTAAGCAAAATGAGTCTCAAGGTTCTTATGAAAAAGGAGCTCTTACCAGACATCTGTAAAACTGCTCCATTTAAAGACTAGTAAAAAGACCAGAGTACTAAACCCGAGGCACCTAATGCAACGTGCTTTATTTGTGAGTACTGTGAACAATTATCTTGCAACAATATTTTTAAAAATTGGTGTTAATATGACAAATAAAGTCAAAATCTCTTAAGAAGGAAAGGATTTCAGAATCTTTATCCTGAAGTTCTAAGTATATAAAAACATAGTACCCATGAGATTTCAATTAATTAATTTAGGATATTGTTGAAATAAGAAACAAATGATAATAAAAGGAATTTAAAATGTAGAAAAGACATATATATATATAATCAAGTGTTATACATAATCAAGAATTGCCTTGAAAGCCAGGATTAGATGACTGGGGCTTGCATAGTGAGAACAGAATCTTGGGCTCAAGACCTAGGCCAGAAGAGTCAACTGACATAGAAAAGCAAAAGCCATCTATTTATATTCCTAATGTTAAGATGATGAACTGTGATAAATTGTATCAGATAGATCAAAGGCTCAGCTGCTTAAACAAAGAGATTTAAAAGTGCAGTGTCTTAAATATGATTAAACCTTACTTCTCTCATACATCAATCTAAAGATGATTGATCCAGCTCAGCAGGGTCCCATGTTCCCTGTGATCATTTAAGGACCCAGATTTCTTCTGTTTTGCTGATCCAGCTTTTCCTAAGGTGTTTCTTTCTTCTGCATGGACAACACCATGCAGACACATAAGAGAAAAAGGTGAAGTCCAAGTATTTCACTGTACCCATTGCTTCCACATCTCATTGTCCAGGACTTAGTCACATGGCCACCTCTCATGGTAAAGGTGATGAGAAATGGAGTTTCAATCTGCACAGACATGTGTCCAGGACATCCTACTGCCAAAAGGGAAAAGAGGAGTATAGATATCGGGGACAGTTGGTAATGTCTGACTCACATATTATTCCATGAGGTAGAATCTCGTAGAAGTGTCAGCTCAAAAAACTCAAAGTGGGAGAGAAAGTAAATCCAATAGTTTACTTTCAGGTTTCAAAAGGAACTTAAATCCTGGAATCAGACAAAGGAAAAAAAAGAGTGGAGATACCAAGTGAACATTAGAAGTTTGAAAATTACTTCAGCATCCATAATTATTTGTTATAATGACTTACTGAAATTTAGGAATCTTAAAATAACTCCTTTTCTGTTTTACTTTAATTAAGCTTATTAGTAGATCTTGAATTCCAAAACGGTTTTTAAAACTAAAAAAATATCAAGCTCTCCCACCTGGTGAATCTGCTCCATAAAACTTGTAACACTTGGTATCATTCAGACTGAATTCACATTAACACATTTTTATATGTACCATGCTGATCATGAAAATACAGCTAGCTTTCCCGAGAAAAAGCAAAAAACCACACAAACTGTAACTGATTAGATGCTATTGCAATCATACAGAACTTAGTCTTTTTGGGGGAGGAGGGGATTGCATATTATTTCTACATGAATATAAATAAACTTCACTTTAATTAGAGATTATTTTGTCCTTATGAAGGAGAATGATTGAAAATGAAGAGAGGGTGTTTCACGTTTTGTACCGCCAGTCTTCTGTTTGAGTAGGATGGTCATGATGCAAGCATCGTCTCCCTGGCCCCAAGTACATTCTGTTCAGTTCGACAAATATTTATTTAATTCCTGTTCTGGACAAGGGAATCTAAAAATGAAAACTCCGCTTTCCCCTGTGTAAGGAAAACCCAGTTCTTCCTCACTGTGTGCTTCTTCCCTGTGAGTCTCCTTTACTACTCACACAAAACACTTCTGGTCACCAAATACATGGAGGTTTCCCCACACCAAGCACTCTTCTGTGACCCCAGCTGGAAGTCCTACAATTCAACTCAATTTCTGACACTATCTAGCGTTTCAGAAGCTCTGTGTCAGGAACAGAGGTCAAAGACCAATAGTAGAACAAGAGATGCTTCTAGTGTTCTTATCACTTAGGAAATTACGGGAGTTTTACAAGCTCTGTGCCAGGAACTGGGAGCAGAGACCAATATATGTTTCTGATTGTCTCACAGCCCAGCCCCCGGTCTCTGGTCAAGGGTACTTTATAACAAAACAATGCGTAACTCAAAAGATATCAGCACATTTCTAGAATCCCATGCAGTCATTAATGATCATTAGTTCTAGTTCTCCCTCATAGCCTATGGAAAATGTCTCCCAGGGGGAGGTCACTCAGGTTTGTAGGCTTCCATTCCATCTTGTAAAGTTCCAAAAGCGGGAGTGGTCTTGGCAACCCCATGGCTTCGCCCTTTCAAGGCACCCATATAATTGAGCTAAGAGATAATATCATCTCTTGCTCTGAGCTTCTTTTGAGGTTCAATATTGGATTTCCCTTTTTTTTTTTTTTTTTTTTGCGATACGCGGGCCTCTCACTGTTGTGGCCTCTCCCATTGCGGAGCACAGGCTCCGGATGCGCAGGCTCAGCGGCCATGGCTCACGGGCCCAGCCGCTCCGGGGCATGTGGGATCTTCCCGGACCAGGACACGAACCCGCGTCCCCTGCATCAGCAGGCGGACTCGCAACCACTGCGCCACCAGGGAAGCCCTTGGATTTCTCTTTTCATAGAACTCATTTATTGATTACTTTACTCATAGCTCCTATGCTTCCTTCTCACCATTTATACCCAAACTCTTCCACATTTGGAAGAGACATTAGGCTCGACCACTGTGCTGGTGTAGCTTTCTGGTAGCAATACTAGTCCAGTAAGTGTTTCCTCCTCGGTCCACTCCTGTTCACATAGGGTAAGGTTACACAGGGGCAGAACTGGTGGGCTGTCTTTACCACCAGGCGATCTGGCTACTTTTACTTTTGCACCAATTCTGCCAGAATGGGTAAAGGCCCATCTTGCCCCACCAGGCCCTTAGGAATTCTGACAGAAGGATTAAAATATAGTTGCAGTATCTTGCTTAGGAATCATCTTTGTTTCCACCCCTTGTAGTTGTTGCCCTAGTCCTAAGACCACTGATCAGGTAAGGAAAAAAAAAGTTGAGGTGATATAGGAGAGAAAGTATACCAGCACCTTCCCCACCTCCTCTTCCCCAGATTCACTGGAAAAACAGAGAAATCTCTCCAGTACAGACATTCCTGAGTCCTGCTCATGTTCATATTGAGTGTGAGCACACGCTCATGAAGGTGTGTGCAAGCCAGACCTTCCTGCTTTATCTCCTCCCATTTTAGATAACCAGTGTTTTCATTGCTCATTCTAATTCTCCATAGAACTAGTACTCAGGGGACGATATCTCACTGCCCATTGTTGGACATTATGGTTTGTAAGTATGTTCCTTGGTCTAAAGAAATGATGGTCAGCCATCCAGATTGGTGCAACATTTTCTGTTCAGATTCTTTTATAGTATTCTGAGCATGTGCTTCTACCACTGGGTAAGCAAAGCCTGGCCCAGAGTTAGTGCATTTCTGCCAGGACCCATTTGTAGTCCCCTGGGGCCACCAGCATCTGTCTCATTTGCCAGCCATGACCAGGGCCTTCCCCCTTGGGAATCTGCCACAGAGCTAGCTGCAGGCTCTGTCTCTTTGGCTGGAAGACAGAACAGTTCTTATTAGAATCTTGTGCCTAAGAGGGGGCAGAAGCACTGTGTTTAGATTCAGCTCATCTCTGCCCGGCTGCAGTATCCCCAGCTCCCCTCAAATCATGGACCCAGGTAGCTACCTTAAATGAGTACACAGGGATATCTGCTTGTTGATTCTGTACAGGGGAAAAAAAAACCTTTTCCCTTCTTCTCTCAGTTCTTTGGCTGGCTTAATAACTAAACTGCACAAGGCAGAGTAACAAGAGAAAAAAGCAAATTTTTATTTTCTAAGTATGAGATCTCATAGACATATAAGGCTCAAAGCAGTGACAAAAGCAGTGGTGACAAGGATGCCTCCTACCTTCTGGTAAAGGGAGGGTACATTTCGTATGAGAGATTTATTTCCTGCTTTCAGGGGTCAAAGGTGGGTCAGAGTGTCTTTGTACTGGTTGCTTCTTAGGTAACTTTCATTCAAAAAGTTACCTAAGTGGCATATTTGGGGGTGGTCTGCCCTGAGCCCCATCAATTCCAATCTTCTAAATCTAGATGAGCATTGACATTTCCTCCTTTAACCTACCCCTCAAATTCCCACAGTGGTTTCCATAGGGCTGTGCCCCACATGGGAATCCTTTTTTTTTTTTTCCGCGGTACGCGGGCCTCTTACTGCTGTGGCCTCTCCCGTTGCGGAGCACAGGCTCTGGACGCGCAGGCTCAGCGGCCATGGCTCACGGGCCCAGCCGCTCCGCGGCATGTGGGATCCTCCGAGACCGGGGCACAAACCCGTGTCCCCTGCATCGGCAGGCGGGCTCTCAACCACTGCGCCACCAGGGAAGCCTGGATTTCCATTGCCGTCCTGCTGAATCATATGGCCATGCTGTTGCTCACCGCCCATGAGTCAGTGAAAACCCAAACAGAGGGGCTCTTTCCACTGTTCAATTTTCCCATCAGTGCTAGGAAAACAGCATGCAATTCAGCCCACCGAGCTGAGCAGATTTGTTTCACCTTCCTCCATCAGAGTGGTGGCCTTTCAAACAAGATGTCCATTCACTGTGGAACTGCCATCCACAAACCAAGAGACTCATTGTTGGTTAGTTGAGAGCTGTTTGAAGAGCACTGTTCAAGTGACAATAGAATTTCATAGCTCTTCATACAGTCCCAGAGTCAGTCCTAGGGGAAGAGGCTCCCTGCTCATGAGTATCTCTGCCTTGCATTCCCCAGGCAACATGACCCTGTATAAGTCATTTCCATTTTATTATGGAACTCTTTGAGGCATTTCCATCCCTATTAGAGTGTTTTTCTGATATCACCCTAGACATTATGAGTACTTCAGGTTTTAAGATCATTTTATGTCTTTCAGTCATCGGGGTAGCTTCCATTAATATCTGATAGTGAGGTAGTAAATAGCCCTCAAATAAAAATTCTCTAATCCAAAGTCCCAGTAGTTGTTGCTGGGAGGTGCCCACAGGCTTTTGCCATAAGCCCCAGTCTAGGCTCGAGATAGGGCTGTGACTTATGAGAATTTGTCCCCACTAGCTATCCAGCTTCTATTCCACACTGTGTGAGCTCAGGCAATCTCACTGATTTCTGTTTAGCATGTTCTAGAATATCCAATTAATATCGCTTGGAAGGCAGATTTACATGTCTTCTGCTTTTCAGTATAAGTAGGGGAAACATTCCCCAGTCAGATACAAGGTTCATCCGTGAATACAATCACGTAAAAAGAAAGACACACCACTTTACTTCAAGCCTGTTCAAACATATCAGTTCTCCTGTAAACTTTGACCATAATTCCATCAACTCATATTCCTAACTGTCGCCTCTATTAGGATTTCATCAACAGGGTTTGGTTTTACAATACTAGGTAGAGTAAGTGTTTCCCAGCCAGACATAATATCGATTCCCATAAAACATTCAGGTAAGGGAGACACAACCACTTCACATAAAGTCTGTTCACACATTCTAATTTATTGGGATAGTCTTATGGGCGCTCACATTTTTCTCTTCTCTCAATCTAATTGTAGCCTGTGCCAGGCCTTCACCAATGAGCTTTGGTGCTGTAACGTGTGGGGCTCCTATGTCAAGGAGTCTTGGAAACTTCTCTTTTGTACTTCCTGACCATTTTACCCGCTCGTGTGCAAGGCTTTGGGTTCCCAGTGAGGGGTCAAGCCAGGGGACCCTTGGCCTTTTGTCAATCTTTAACTTGATTCATCTATTCAACCATTGCCACAAGCACAAATGATTGTTGGTCAGATTTCTTAATTGTAATCTCTGCCTCCAGGCTTTAAAATTTTTTCCAGACTGGGAAAAATGAACTGGACCTGTCTGGGGCACTTTAATGTAGGGGGACCAGTTGGGGGGTCTCTTCAACCCACTCAACCTTTGGTAGGGCTATGCTTAAGCTTGTGTTTTAACCCCATCCATGTTTTTTTTTATTTATCCCGTTTCTTAATAGCCATTTAAAAATTTCCACCCTGCTGGGATGAGTCTCACGACTCTTTCTTTTTCCTCTTGTTTCATTGCTATAAATATTTGCTTTATCCACCTTTTTCCTTAATAACCATTTAAAAACATCCACCCTGCTAAGACCAGTCTCTTGATTCTTTTCTCTGCCTTTCCCCATTATCTTACTAATGAACCTAATGTCTTTATTAATATCCGTAAGATCCATGAGGGGAAGCTGAGACAGCAAATTCTATAAGACTTCCCCAACTGTCCTTCAGTTTTGCAATAATAAAGTTATAGAGGATGCCCATGTAAAAGGGGCTCCGTTAAGCACAGCATTTACCATGACCTGCGTATTGGGCATATTCAGTGGGTAAATATCCTGGTCATCATAAAGCCAGCTGCTTCCTCTGGAGTAATCCACTTGGCATTCATAGGGGGAGGCGGACAGTCCCTCTTCTCGGAATGAATACACCTTACAGTAGCTTTTATCCAGTCCACCAGGTTGGCTATTCCCTCAGGAACAATCTCCTCTGTGTCTGGGTCACTTAATAGCCATCTGTTCATTACTGAGCTGTGGGACTTGTATCAACCCAAACATGCTCTTCCACTCTGCAGACCCCGGCCCCCAATTAGTCATGCTTACAGCCCATTTCCATAAAGGTTCTTCAGGAAGCTGATTTTACTGATCTACAAAATGAAATAACTCCTTCATATTATATCCTCTGGTTTCAATAGTTTCTTGGTTTGTTCTCCCCTAACTTTGATTATCTTCCTGGTAACCAGAGGTCTCAGAAATACTTTCTGTTCTCCCTGCAGTTTTTACCTGGGTTGGGGGGAGGGGGGTGCTTTGAGGCTATCGGTTGAAGCTCAGACTCATTGAAGTCTGAGTTTAGTCTAGCGTCAAGATACAACTCAGCATTTGCTTTTACTTTCAGGTTAGCTATTATAGACCACAATAGCCAAGGGATGGATTATTTTGCCTTTTTATTATTAGTTTGCATCTTCTTATGCATCAAGTGAACCAACTCCCCTGAAGTTGGATCCATCTCTAAATTCCATCAGTAACTTTTATATTTAGTAACTGATTGCAGCACAGCTGCTGCTCCATAGCCTGGTGACTGTGAAGGAAAGACTCAGTTTTTCCTTCCTACGTAGGGAAAAACCCAGTTCTCTCCTACTGTGGTTCTTTATCCCATATGTCTCCTTCACTACTCACAGAAGACACTTCATTTCTGACCCTTCTGGTCACCAAATGTGTGGAGGTTTTTCTTCACACCAAGCAATCTTCTGTGACACCTACACCACAATTCAACCCGATTCTGACACTGTCTACCCAGAGATAGCATCAGATTCCACAGGTTAAGGGCTCAGGCCTGCAAGACAGCCCTGACCCCACTTCAGGTGTTAACCACAAGCCCAGGTTATCTATCACCTGTGCTCCTGACCTATCAGCTGTAAAATCAGAGGTTCCCATGACCCCCTCCTCAGGTTTGATTAATTTGCTAGAGCAGCTCACAGAACACAGAGAAACACTTATATGTACCAGTTTATTAAAGGGTGTGATAAAGGATAGATGAACAACCAGATGGAAGAGATGCGTATGACAAGGTATGTGGGAAGAGGCACAGAACTTGCATGTTCTCTCTGGGTGGACCACTCTCTCCACACCTCCAGCTGTTCACCAACATGGAAGCTCTCTGAACCCCATACTATTGGGATACTCCAGAGGCGTCATCACGTAGGCAAGTTCAATCATGAGCTCCATTTTCAGCCCCTCTCCCTGCTCAAGAGTGTGGAGAGTGGGGCTAAAAGTTCCATGTTTCTAACATGGCTTGGTCTTTCCAGTGATTCACCCTCATCCAGGAGCCATCCGACAGCCCATTCAGAGTCACCTCATTAGAATAAAGGACACTCCTACCACCCAGGAAATCACAAGGGTTCCGGGAGTCCTGTGTCAGGAATCGAGGTCTAAGACTACTATTAGAACGAGAGATGTTGCTAGTGTTCTTGTCACTTAAGAAATTACATGGGTTTAGGAGTTCTATGCTAGGAACAGGGGGCAGAAACCAGGAGATATTTTCCATTATCTCACAGCATAGTTAATGTACCTCCACTGTTGACGAAATAAAAAGAAAGATGTGAACATCTTTTAGTCTGATGAGAAACTGATTTTTCAGAATTAGACATAAAACGAAATAGGTTCTTTTTTATTAGATGAAGCCACTTTTCACAGAGTGTCACAGATCCAGTACATGAATTAAAACAAAATTAACTTTCAGGTCACTTCCTGCTGCTCCCAAGACCAGTAGAAAGGAAAAAATGGAGACTTCTGGCTGAAGAGAGGAATTAGAAGTCAGTGATTTTCCTCCCTTCAAGGAGGCTAGGGTTCACTCAGACAGTTGGGAATGGGTGGTGGGTGGTCTTCAGGAAGTGGAACCCTTTCTTCTCAGGCCACAGGAAAGAGAGAAATTCCATCAGTGGTCCCTAACATGTGTGCAGGAGTATTTAGCCAGGTGTGCTACTCTGATCCACAGGGAATCCACCAAACTGCCCCTGCCTGTGGTAGCCCAGTTCTTTTTAGGGCAAGTTGAGTTTAGTCTGACTCCTAATTAGAGCATCCACACAAGGATGGGCTGGACCTATGACGACCAGGTGCCTTGTATTCCAGCTGCCTAAGCCCATGTAGGGAGACCAGGTATTTTCTGACGCCTGGTCCTCAAGCAAATATAGTTATGTATCAACCTTAAACAAAAAGATATCATAGCAAAATACTTACCTTACACTATTATTACAAATATAACATTTGTATCTAAATACAACAATAGTAATATAAGAAGTTTGCATTAATCATCTTTATATCTGATGCTCATAGGTTTTAATTATTAACAGGAAGATCTGGGAAAGAGAAACAAAGTCTCCTCACAAAATCACATTTGCCTGGAAGTTTCTAAGTTCCAAAGGTAATAGTCTCAGGGACCCTTTACTAGAAACTAGCTGAAATTAACTGAAGAGATGATTTTAAATTATATTTTATCTTTATATTCAGATTTCTTATGTTAACTAAGCTACAGATATAAAGACTCTTGTTATCTAAACTTGAGAGGAACAGCAAAATATTTGCAAAAATATGATTATACAGTACTAAGGAAAATCAGATTTGAATTCGTATTTTGACTTAACGTACATCTTAAATTTAAAATATTTTACAAAATTGAAAAAGTAGAAAAGATACACTCTTGTCTCCTATTCATCCGGACCCCTCCCAAGAAGCAAATAGTGCCTATTTCTAGAGATATTCTATTCATAACAAGCAAATGCATTCATGTATACAAACATTCTTGTATACAAGTGGTAGCATCCTACATGAAGACATACAGACTGCAGCATGAAAACTGTTCAACACCTTACTACTTTTGTCACTTAGTAATCTCTATGTATATTATTCCATTGTTAAGTTATCTATCAAAATGTACTTTATCAGTCCCCTGTTGTTGGACATACAAAATCTTTTCCATATTTTTGCTAGTTCAACACAGTGCTTCCATTAATAGTCTTGAACCAATATAATTTTACTAGTGTGTAATGACTACTGGCATAAATTCCTAAAAGTAGAACTGCTGAAATAAGGAGTCTTTTGCATGGGGTTTTGGTAGTTAGTGACAAATTGCCCTCTATGTTAGTAACAATTTTCACTTCCATTCCCAAATAAATAAGAGAGCCTCTTTTCCTACAGCTCTACCTACACAATTTGTTAACAAACATTTTGACCTTTGCCAATCAGAGAAGTAAAAATTGTATATTATTTAAATATTTATATTCCAATTTCCTACACCCAGCTTATCTGGAATTAGATTGTTATCTGGAATATGAAATACGGGGGAAACAAAGACTTTTGAATACTTCACATTTTGCTATAACATTAAAACTCCTTTTTTTAATATTGCCTGGTGGGAAATACTCAAAAAGCCAAAGAGAGAACTTGGAGAACATTGTGACCTGTGTTATAATAGCAGGTATGTCACACTCTAGTGGTGGACACTAGATGTTCAGGATGTGGAATAAGTTCTCATCAAAGCTGCTGGCATGAAATTGTAGAAGATGAAGAATAACTCTGTGTGTATTATTTGTGCAAATAACTTAAAAAGATAAGTAAGCAGACCCGTCAAGGAGATTAAGATGGGTCAATCTTGGAATAGTGATGTAATAGTTCAGGGACACAGCGATGTGATTAGGAAGATTTTCCAGATATTGAGGGATCCATTTGGAAGATTATTTCAGCTTGTGTATTCTGAAAAAGCCATATTAGTTTGCTGGAAACAATGCAGCTGCAAAACATTTTACTATACCTTTCTGGAAAAAAAAACAAAAAACAAATGACCGAAAGTCCAACAAATATGAATGACTTAATGAAATGTCTGTGGTTACTGCTAGATTTCCCTCTCAGTGCCATATCTCTTATTATCTTTATTTACATCTGAAACTATATCTCTGGCACATAGTGATAATTGATCATGGTGACCTAGTGTTCATTAAATAATACAGTTATGGTTGCTGTTCTAAAGTGCAACGAATTCTGTGTTCTGGTTCTCATCTCATGATATTTTCATTTAATTATTACTGCTACGTATTTTCACACAAGTTCAGCTTTTGCCAATATATAACAGCAAGTTTTCTTAAAAAATTTTTATTGCTACTAATGGCTTTTGATGTGATGATACCAAACCTAACAGGGATCATATGTATTTTTCAGCTCCTCTAGAGGAAGCTTGTTTATACAGCCAAAACAAGAGACTGGAAAATAAAATTAGTGATTTCATTTTCTCAAGGGCTGTAAGATTAATGCTGTTGGAGTTAGTGACCATGGGCTTAATTAAGTGTGAGCTTAATTTATTAATACATGCATCCCACAAATATTTACTGAATACTTCCTATATGCACAGCACTGGGCTATTTTTTTTTTTGAATTTTATTTTTTTTTTTATACAGCAGGTTCTTACTAGTTATCTTTTTTTTTTTTGCGGTACACGGGCCTCTCACTGCTGTGGCCCCTCCCGCTGCGGAGCACAGGCTCCGGACGCGCAGGCTCAGCGGCCATGGCTCACGGGCCCAGCCGTTCCACGGCACGTGGGATCCTCCCGGACTGGGGCACGAACCCGCGTCTCCTGCATTGGCAGGCAGACTCTCAACCACTGCGCCACCAGGGAAGCCCTAGTTATCTATTTTATACATATTAGTATATATATGTCAATCCCAATCTCCCAGTTCATCCCACCACCACCCCCCACCACCCCACTTTCCCCTCTTGGTGTCCATACGTTTGTTCTTTACACCTGTGTCTCTATTTCTGTCTTGCAAACCAGTTCATCTGTACCATTTTTCTAGATTCCACATATATGCGTTAATATATTATACTTGTTTTTCTTTTTCTGACTTACTTTCTGTATGACAGTCTCTAGGTCCATCTACGTCTCTACAAATGACCCAATTTCATTCCTCTTTATGGCTGAGTAACATTCCATTGTATATATGTACCACATCTTTATCCATTCATCTGTTGTTGGACATTTAGGTTGCTTCCATGACCTGACTATTGTAAACAGTGCTGCAATGAACATTGGGGTGCATGTGTCTTTTTTTTTTAACATCTTTATTGTAGTATAATTGCTTTACAATGTTGTGTTAGTTTCTGCTGTATAACAAAGTGAATCAGCTATACTTTAATCTGCTTGTCTGCTGATGGGTGGGGCTGTGTTCCCTCCCTGTTGGTTGCTTGGCCTGAGGCGACCCAGCACTGGAGCCTACCTTGCTGTTTGGTGGGGCTAATGGCAGATTCCAGGAGGGCTCAAGCCAAGGAGTACTTCTCAGAACTTCTGCTGCCAGTGTCCTTGTCCCCATGGTGAGCCATAGCCACCCCCCCGCCTCTGCAGGAGACCCTCCAACGCTAGCAGGTAGGTCTGGTTCAGTCTCCTATGGCGTCACTGCTCCTTCCTCTGGGTCTTGATGCACACACTACTTAGTGTGCACCCTCCAAGAGTAGAGTCTCTGTTTCCCCCAGTCCTGTCGATGTCCTGTAATCAAATCCCGCTAGCCCTCAAAGTCTGATTCTCTGGGAATTCTTCCTCCTGTTTCCAGACCCCCAGTTTGGGAAGCCTGATGTGGGGCTCAGAACCTTCACTCCAGTGGGTGGACTTCTGACGTATAGTTGTTCTCAAGTTTGTGAGTCCCCACCCCCAGCAGTTATGGGATTTGATTTTATTGTGATTGCGCCCTTCTTACCATCTCATTGTGGCTTCTTCTTTATCTTTGGATGTGGGTGGTATCTTTTTTGGTGAGCTCTAGTGTCTTCCCGTTGATGATTGTTCAGCAGTTAGCTGTGATTTTGGTGTTCTCGCAAGAGAGAGTCACTGGACTATTTTCTGTCTTGCTATTACATTCAAGGATTGACACTGATCCAGTAGGGTCAGTATTCTTCATTACTGTTCTCTGAATTCCTGTACTCTTCACTGGTCCCGTCATTCCTCATTCATTTAGTAGATTTTCGCTTCTATTATTTCCAGTTACCTCATCAATAAATCAAAGTACTTTGATAAAAGAAATTTGAGATAGATGGAAGTGAATGAATCAGATGTTCTGATTTCAAGGAATCATTAATCTTGAAAAGATAAGGAATAAAAAGGAGATGGTATATGATTAAATGTTAAATGCAATAAGTGACATGAAAGTTTAGAAATAGGAGTGAATAGTGTACATTAAAAATATCAGTGAGGGTTTCAAAAAGCCAATGGAATCAGCTAGATTATGAAGGATGGGAAGGATTTGGACAGGAAAAGGACTGAGAGTATATTTCAGTTGGAGTCAACACATGCAATTAAAAAGAATTGCAAGAAGAGTGTATATTGGCATTGGGAGCTGAGAAAATAATTTGTCTGAAGAGGAGATTTCTCATAGTGATTTCTCTAATTAATTCATCAATAAATAAATTTGTCTTCAGCAAATATTGTGAACAAGGTGGAGTGCAAAGATCTTGAGGTAAAGTTATAGAGATAATATTCTAGTGAAGGAGAAATTGATTAAACAACTAATGAAAATTGACTAAGTTGGAGGGAAAAAATGGCTAAATATAAAGAGTTAGACCAGATTATAGAACCCACTGCTTCCCAAATACATCCCAGCTTCTACTCCCTTAGTGCGATTATGTAAGATATAACAATAATTTTTGAATACAGATTTAAGTTTTTGAGCACTTTTTAAATTCATTTTCTTATTTTTTTCCCCCCTGGAAACATATGCCTAAGAGAGACAATCAAATAGCTTCATGTCTCTAACAGTTCAGTGCGTTGATGCATTTGAGGTTAAGTTTCCACTTTGTCGAGAATTCCTTTAGGTTGAAGGGGCGTTGTTTTTTAGGTTCTTCCTTCTCACTCAGTGCTGGTTGTCAGAGGGCTCTGGTGGAGAAGGGGAAGCACCTTGGACTTGAACTTAGATCACTGACCAGATTTCTACAACTTAAGAATGACCTGGTCGGGCTTTCTTGGTGGCGCAGTGGTTGAGAGTCTGCCTGCCGATACAGGGGACACTGGTTCGTGCCCCGGTCCGGGAAGATCCCACATGCCGCAGAGCGGCTGGGCTCGTGAGCCATGGCCGCTGAGCCTGCGCGTCCGGAGCCTGTGCTCCGCAACGGGAGAGGCCACAACAGTGAGAGGCCCACGTACCGAAAAAAAAAAAAAAAAAGAACCACCTGATCATTCAATATTTCTAAACAGGAGCCTCAATGTCTATATTTGCAAAAAAAATTAAAAATGAGAATGAGATAGTGTTTGATATAATACCTTTTAACTATAAAGTGTTATGTAAATGTACATGTAGGGAGCTGCCAATTCTATCCATGCCACTTTCTGCTTTTATTACTTCTTTTTCTGCTTAAGCTGGTTTTATTAAGACTGCTCTGCTCCTCTCCTTCCTCTGTGACTTTTCTCCTCCTACTATTGTGTCCTGGTAAAATGTAGGTGTTTAAGCACCGGGGTGCCTTAAACACTAGTAAAAGGGAAGAAGTCCATCCACGGCTATCTCTGGGCAGGGTTACAAGATCATGATGCAGTACATGATGTGTACCCAGTGCATCAACTCAAGAGAGTAGGGGCTGGCGGAGGCAGAGCTTGGGTCTAGCTACCGTTTGCTGAAGTTTAGGCTGAGTGAGGGGAACACGTTAGACAAACAGTTTTATTGACTACTCCACGTTGCAGGTATTTAATCAGATGGGAAAAAAGGAATTATGAAATAAATGTCATTTGACTAGGTATAGTAAAATGTCATTTTACTACTGTATAGCACAGGGAACTCTGCTCAATATTCTGTGACAAACTAAATGGGAAAAGAATTTGTAAAAGAATAGATACATGTATGTGTATAACTGAATCACTTTTCTTTACACCTGAAACTAACACAACATTGTTAATCAACTCTACTTCAATATAAAATAAAAAGTTTTAAAAAAAGAACAAAAAAAAATTTTACTAGGCGCAAAGTAATATTAATTAGCTAGATTACAGAGATGGTTTATTTTTCTATCTTGATGTTGTTATTAGCTGAAAATTATTCTTTAGTGATAAAAGGAGAGTAAGTGAAATGAAAGACAATTAACAATGGCTCTGATCTTTCACAGCTCCTATCAATTGCAAGATAAAATCAGTTGAAGGGGAAAAAAGAGGGCTTACTAGATTTATTCTTACCAACAGAAAGCTAGCATGTTTTCCCCCCAAAAGACTCAAAGTAATGTTCATTACTTCAGAGAATTTAACCGTAGCTTAGGTTAGAGTTGCCATCTTTAGCAATACATAAACAAATAAAATAAAATTTAAAAAGGACATTGATTTTAAAATAAACAACAAATACACACATACATACACACACACGTCTGTATATTGCATGGAACATACTTATACTAAATACACAAGTTTATGTATATATATTACATATTTATAATATTATATAAATATTTATGTACATGTATTTAACATAAATGTCCCATGGAATATTTGGATATGTGTGTATGTGCATATATATACATATATGTATGTATGTATTTAGTATAAATATGTCCCATGCAATATTTGGGACATACTTGAATTTTATTCCTTGTTTATCTGAAATACAAACATAGCTGTGTATCCTGTATTTTATCTGGCAATCCTAGAACAGTGCTCTGTCTTCAGTTCTCTAGGCTGAGAAACAGAATGATATTGGCACATTGACAGCAGATCAGGTTCTTGGCGGGGAGCCTCACATTAATGGGTGCTCAATATTGATGCATTCAAGTGCAATTCAGATTTATTACTTGTATGACTAGAAAAATAGCAGTAACAGGAATCCCAATACTCTTGTTTGCTTTACCTCTGCAATCCATCAATATGTCCACTGCTAACTGGCCTGGTTCAAGCCACCATAATTTCTCACCTGGAATATTCAGATAGCGTCCTAACTCCTTGCCTCTACTTTTCATTTATTTATATATTCAGTCAACAAGAATTTATCAAGTATCTAAGTGCCTGGCACTATTCTAAGCTGTGAGGATACAAGAATGAATGAGAGGAAAGTCCTTTTACTCATGGAGGCTAATTTTAAGATGGAGGAGACAGGTAAGTAAAATATATAGAATGGCAGATGGTGAAAAATAAAGTAGAAACAAAATGGCAAGTGCAGTTGGGGAAGGTGTATGTTTTAGATGGTTGTCGGTGAAGACCTTCCTGAGAGGGTGACATTTGAGTGAAGCCTGGAAGGAAGAAAGGGAATGATCCATGCAGCTCTTTGGAAGAATAATATTTAGGCTAGGGAGACAAGGGTAAAATGCTCTATCAAGAGAGTTCTAGAAAGAGCATGGCGTGTAGCAGGAGTAGGGTGTGCAAGGAAAATAAAAGATGGATTTTAAGCTATTGTAAAGGATTTGGGCTTTACTCTGAGTAAGATGGAAAGACAGGGTAGATTTTGAATAAAGGTATAATATTATCTGACTTATCTATCTTAATAGATGACTAATTAATTAATTTAATTTGGATCATTCCTGCTACAGTGTTAAAAGACTATTGCAATAATCCAAGCAGATTATGTGGTTGGCCTGGACCAGGTAGTAATGGTAGTGGTGATGAAAAGTGGTTTACTTCTGAATATACTTTTAAGATAGAACCAAATGATTTGCTGACAGATTTGGGTCTTGTGAGTGGGAGAAACAGAGGAACCCATGATGACTTCAAAGGCTATGGCTAAACCACTGCAAGGATAGAGCTATCGTTTGCTAAAGTAATTAAGAATATGAGAAGACAGGTAGGTTTTGGGGGGAATGTTAGGAGTTTGGCTTTGGATCAAATAATTTTGAATTATCTATTATTCTTCCAAGTGGAGTGGTTAAGCCTAAAAAATGAAAGAGGCCTGAGCTGGAGGTGTGAAGTTGGGAGTCATCAATGCATATTTGGTATTTAAAGCCTTTAGATCTACCAATGAGTAAGGGGGTGAGTGTAGGTAAAAAAAGACTAGCAGATCAGGGAATGAAACTTGGCGTTCTCTAGCATCAGAGTCGGAGGTCTGAAAAGTAGCTAACAGTATTGTCAGGTAGAAAGGAAGCAGGAAAATATGACATCCTGGAAATGAAGAAATGTTTCGCGAATGAAAGAGGGAAACTAGGCCAAATGCTGCTGCCCGACTTTTGAGAGAAAGATTGAGAAGTGGCCTGAGATTTATCAATCTGGTTGATGGGTAACCTTGACAAGAGCTGTGTTAGAGGAGCTCTGGGGTTAAAAGGATGGGCAAAGTACATACAAGTTAAAATGAGAGTAAAAGAAATGAAAAGAGCCAGTATCAGCGACTCTAGGAAGTTTACTGAAAAGGGGAGGAAAGAGTTGATGCAGTAACTGGAGGGGGTAGTAGATCAAGAGATTATTATCTACTCAAGAAATTATTTAGTAAATCAAAAGATTATTATTTGTTGTAAGATGTGAATGTTTGCACATTCTGGTTTCTCCTTTATTTACAAATTTTGAGAAGCCGTCTTACTGAAGCAAACTAGTGCTGACACACAATGTTCACATGATAATATCAGAGACAGAACTTTGGGCTGTACAGATTACCAATTTGGCAGATAATAGAGAACTTCTTGCATTCTTATATAATTCAGGAATTGACGTTAGAACATTTTTATTTAAAATTATTGTTTAAGGAATAAATATCTTTTAAAATTCAAAATGATTTTAGTTGGTTAATAAAACTCCTCTAAAGCTGCAGTCTTGGTCTTTGTTTAAAATATATGAGCTCAACTCTATTTCCATGAGGTCTGGGGTGATTTGTTCGCATGACTGGGGACTGGATTCTGTTAAGATGGAGATGTGCCTTTACTATCAGTGTCTACTATAACATCCCAGCTCTATCCTGGCCCTATTCCCAGGATTCCTAGTGTCTAGTAACTTCTAAACAAATACCAAGAGCATCATAACAATAGGCTAAATTTAGACCAGGCTCAGTGGGGAGGGAGTTTGAGCCAGGCAGTAGGATCATGACTAAGAGAGGTATTCACTTCTGCCAAGCCTTCGATTTCCCCAAGAATATTAACAACCGAGCCGAGGACTCAACAGATGGAAAGTGGCCGTTGAAGAGAATAAACTAGGAAGACAGGAAGGGAGACATTTGGAAGAGGCCAAAAGGTAAATGTTATCTTGTCCTTACAGCCTTTAAAGGTCTAATTGTGTATTCTATGTAAATTTAGAATCTATATTTGCAGGTTTTCCCGAGAACTACAACTTGATTAGTCCTCCTCTTTCTGAGCCTGGGAGGAAGACCCTGGTTACAATAATCCTGCTTCCCTCCCTCCCAAGCAGGATGAATTCCCCTGCCTGGCAGGAATCATGCTGATAGAATGAACATACAGAGTGGGTCTGGGGGTATTTGTGGACCCCAGAAAAGAATTGTACTACAACTGCACTGGATTACCAATATACTCATATGTATCTTGAGTTCATCTTATCATGTATCTATTTTAAAGGCTAATCAAAAATATACACAACAATTTGTCCAAGTATTAATATGTAAGTCAGACTAT
Source organism: Grampus griseus (assembly GCF_964374135.1). NCBI lineage: Eukaryota > Metazoa > Chordata > Mammalia > Artiodactyla > Delphinidae > Grampus > Grampus griseus. Next base: position 25,300,001 of record NC_139007.1, on the reverse strand, counting down.
TTTTTTCTAATAAAATGAAGAGGAATTTGCTTAGATTATGTAATGTGGGAAAACACATCTGAACACAAAAGAAGCAAGTGTAGGGTTAACTTCACCCTGGGTCCCCCAGAAATGCTGCCCAAATTAAATAATCAACAATAGGGTAAGGATTAAGTGAATTTTCTTATCTTCATATCACGTAGCAATTTGAAGTGGTGCTTTATGAAAGAAGAATAAAGCAACGTAGGAAATAGCATCTTAAGGGAAAATGGCCGAGTGTAACATTTCATGTTTATCTTTAAACTATGTGCAAGTTTTTATATAAAAATCTGCAAAA